>NC_047044.1:92854967-93581583 GCF_011762595.2 Tursiops truncatus | reverse complement strand
TCAACCACTTAATAAGCTAGATCAAAACTTAAAGGACAAAAATTGTAAAATTAACTATACTAGACAGTTGAGGGACAAACATGATGTAAAATATGTCATAAAAACACAAAATGTGGGGGAGGGGAGTAAAAATGGAGCTCATTTAGAATGTGTTTGGACTTAAATGACTATCAGTTTCAAACAAGTAGATATAGAAGTCAACATATATGGACCCCCACGGTAAGCACAAATCAAAAACCTACAATAGATACACAAAAACTAGAAAGGAACACAACCACATCACTACAGAAAATCATCAAACCACCAGGGAGGAAACAAGAAAGAAGAATAGAGAAGAACTACAAAAGCAACCAGAAAACAAGTAACAAAACGGCAATGAATACATGCCCATCAATAATCACTTTAAATGTCAATGGACTAAATGCTCCGATCAAGAGACATAGAGTGACTGACTGGATTAAAAAAAACAAGGCTAATCTATACGCTGTGTATAAGAAACTTACTTCAGAGCTAAAGATACACAGGCTGAAATTGAATGATGGGATGGAAAAAGATAGTTCATGCAAATGGAGAAAAGGAAACAGGGGTAGCAATACTCAGATAAAGTAGACTTTAAAACAAAGCCTATAACAAAAGACAAATAAGGGCATTATATAATAATAAAGGGGTCAGTACAAGAGAATATAACATTTGTTAACATATATGCACCTGATATAGGAGGTCCTAAGTATATAAAGCAAAGGGAGAAATTGACAACAATATGCTAATAGTGGGGGATTTTAACACCCCACTTGCATCAATGGGCAGATCATCCAGGCAGAAAATCAATAAGGAAAACAGTGGTCTTAAGCAAGCTGGACTTAACAGATGTCTATAGAACATTCCATCCAAAAACAGCAGAATACACATTTCTTTTCAAGTTCACATGGAACATTCTTCAGGATAGATTATATGCTAGGCCACAAAACAAGTCTCAACAAATAAGACAAGAGAAATTATATCAAGCATTTTTTCCAACCACAATAGTATGAAACTAGAAATCAACTACAGAAAAAAACAGGAAAAGAATACACACCTGCAGACTAAACAACATGATACTTAAAAAATAAAAAAACCCACAATGGGTCAATGAAGAAATCAAAGAGGAAATCACAAAACACCTTGAGACAACTGAAAATAAAACACAGCTTTCCAAAAACTGTGGGATGCCACAAAAGCAGTTCTAAGAGGGAGGTATATAGCAATACAGGCTTTCCTCAGGAAAAAAGAAAAGTCTCAAGTAAGCAACCTAACCCACCCTCTAAAGGAATTAGAAAAAGAAGAACAAATAAACCCAACATCAGCAGAAGGAAGGAAATAATAATGATCAGAGAGGAAAATAAAATAGAGACCAAGAAAACAACAGAAAAGATCAAAGAAACCACGAGCCAGTTTTTTGAAAAAACTAATGAAATTGGTATGTCTTTAGCCAGGCTCTTTAAGAAAAAGACAAGAGAGGACCCGAACAAAGTAAGAACTGAAAGAGGAGAAATTACAACCGTTACAACATAATCATAATACTATGAACAGTTATATTTAAACAAATTGGAAAACCCAGAAGAAATGGACAAACTTCTAAAAACATACTATCTTCCAAGACTAAATCAGGAAGAAATAGACAGTTTGAACAGACAAATTACTAGTAGTGAAATTGAATTAGTAATCAAAAAACTCCCAGCAAACAAAAGTCCAGGACTGGATGCCTTCACGGAAGAATTCTACCAAACATAAAATGAAGAGCTATTATGTATCCTTCTCAAACTATTCTGAAAAACTGAAGAGGAGGGAACACTCCCATATTCATTCTACAAGGCCACCATTACCCTTTGTCTGGATACTAAAACCAGATAAAGACACTCAAAAAAAAAAAAAGGAATATACAGGCCAATATCACTGATGAATATAGATACAAAAATTCTCAACAAAATATTAGCAAACCAAATTCAAGAATATATAAAAAGGATCATATGCCATGATCAAGTGGGATTTATCCCAGGGATGCAAGGATGGTTCAATATCCTCAAAATCCATGTGATATACATGAACAGAAGAAGGATAAAGTCACATGATCATCACAGACACAGAAAAAGCACTTGACAAAATTCAAGATTAATAGAGGGCTACTGGCGCCCGAGGTAGAGGCAGTGGCAATGGAGTTGGTTGGGGGCAGCGGCAGATTTGAGTCTTAAACAACTGCCAGGGAAGAAGGCCAGTGCAGCTGCTGTTGCAACCCAAGATTTTGATCCACATCCACAGGTTGGAATATTGGTGAGCCAGCCATCGTCAGACGCCTCACTGAGGACAGATGAGGAAACTGAGGCTTGGTGAAGTCACGCAACTTGTCCAAAGTCACACAGCTTCTAAGGGGCACAGTCAAGATTCACAGCCAGGCTGCTGGTGCTTCAGCCAGGAGTCAGGGTTGTGCTTCTGAGGTTGGAGAGCCAGGTTCAGAACACTGGTCCACAAGAGACCTCCCAGCTCCACGTAATATCAAACAGCGAAAATCTCCCAGAGATCTCCATCTCAATGCCAAGACTCAGCTCCACACAACGACCAGCAAGGTACAGTGCTGGACACCCGACGCCAAACAACTAGCAAGACAGGAACACAACCCCATCCATAGCAGAGAGGCTGCCTAAAGTAATAATAAGGTCACAGACAGCCCAAAACACACCACCAGACGTGGACCTACCCACCAGAAAGACAAGATCCAGCCTCATCCACCAGAACACAAGCACTAGTCCCCTCCACCAGGAAGCCTACACAACCCACTGAACCAACCTTAGCCACTGGGGAAAGATACCAACAACAACAGGAACTACAAACCTGCAGCCTGTGGAAAGGAGACCCCAAACACAGTAAGTTAAGCAAAATGAGAAGACAGAGAAACACACAGAGGATGAAGGAGCCAGGCAAAAACCCACCAGACCTAAAAAATAAAGACGAAATACGCAGTCTACCTGAAAAAGAATTCAGAATAATGATAGTAAAGATGATCCAAAAGCTTGGAAATAGAATGGAGAAAATACAAGAAACGTTTAACAAGGACTTAGAAGAACTAAAGAGCAAACAAACAGTGATGAACAATACAATAAATGAAATTAAAAACTCTCTAGAAGGGATCAATAGCAGAATAACTGAGGCAGAAGAACGGATAAATGACCTGGAAGATAAAATAGTGGAAATAACTACTTCAGAACAGAATAAAGAAAAAAAATGAAAAGATTTGAGGACAGTCTCAGAGACCTCTGGGACAACCTTAAACGCACCAACATTCGAATTATAGGGGTCCCAGAAGAAGAAGAGAAAAAGAAAGGGACTGAGAAAATATTTGAGGAGATTATAGTTGAAAACTTCCCTAATATGGGAAAAGAAATAGTTAATCAAGTCCAGGAAGCACAGAGAATCCCATACAGGATAAATCCAAGGAGAAACATGCCAAGACACATATTAATCAAACTATCAAAAATTAAATACAAAGAAAAATATTAAAATCAGCAAGGGAAAAACAACAAATAACATACAAGGGAATCCCCATAAGGTTAACAGCTGATCTTTCAGCAGAAACTCTACAGGCCAGAAGAGAGTGACAGGACATATTTAAAGTGATGAAGGAGAAAAACCTACAGCCAAGATTACTCTACCCAGCAAGGATCTCATTCAGATTTGATGGAGAAATTAAAACCTTTACAGACAAGCAAAAGCTGACTGAGTTCAGCACAACCAAACCAGCTTTATAACAAATGCTAAAGGAACTTCTCTAGGCAGGAAATACAAGAGAAGGAAAAGACCTACAATAATAAACACAAAACAATTAAGAAAATGGAAATAGGAACATACATATTGATAATTACCTTAAATGTAAATGGATTAAATGCTACATCCAAAAGACACAGATTGGCTGAATGGATACAAAAACAAGACCCGTATGTATGCTGTCTACAAGAGACCCACCTCAGACCTAGGGACACATAAAGACTGAAAGTAAGGGGATGGAAAAAGATATTCCATGCAAATGGAAATCAAAAGAAAGCTGGAGTAGCAATTCTCATATCAGACAAAATAGACTTTAAAACAAAGACTATTACAAGAGACAAAGAAGGACACTACATAATGAACAAGGGATCAATCCAAGAAGAAGATATAACAATTGTAAATATTTATGCACCCAACAGAGGAGCACCTCAATACATAAGGCAAATACTAACAGCCATAAAAGGGGAAATCAACAGTAACACATTCATAGTAGGGGACTTTAACACCACACTGTCACCAATGGACAGATCATCCAAAATGAAAAAAATAAGGAAACACAAGCTTTAAATGACACATTAAACAAGATGGACTTAATTGTTATTTATAGGACATTCCATCCAAAAACAACAGAATACATATTGTTCTCAAGCATTCATGGAACATTCTCCAGGATAGACCATATCTTGGGTCACAAATCAAGCCTTAGTAAATTTAAGAAAATTGAAATCGTATCAAGTATCTTTTCTGACCACAATGCTATGAGACTACATATCAATTACAGGAAAAGATCTGTAAAAAATACAAACACATGGAGACTAAACAATACACTACTAATAACCAAGAGATCACTGAAGAAATCAAACAGGAAATCAAAAAATACCTAGAAACAAATGAGAATAGAGACACATGACCCAAAACCTATGGGATGCAGCAGAAGCAGTTCTAACAGGGAAGTTTATAGCAATACAATCCTATTTTAAGAAACAAGAAATATCTCAAATAAACAACCTAACCTTACACCTAAAGCAATTAGAGAAAGAAGAACAAAAATAGCCAAAGTTAGCAGAAGGAAAGAAATCATAAAGATCAGATCACAAATAAATGAACAATAAATGAAGGAAATGAAAGCAAAGATCAATAAAACTAAAAGCTGGTTCTTTGAGAAGATAAACAAAACTGATAAACGATTAGCCAGACTCATCAAGAAAAAAAGGGAGAAGACTCAAATCAATAGAATTAGAAATGAAAAAGGAGAAGTATCAACTGACACTGCAGAGATACAAAGGATCATGAGAGATTACTACAATCAACTCTATGCCAACAAAATGGACAACCTGGAAGAAATGGACAAATTCTTAGAAATGCACAACCTTCCGAGACTGAACCAGAAAGAAATAGAAAATATGAACAGACCAATCACAAGCACTGAAATTGAAACTGTGATTAAAAATCTTCCAACATACAAAAACCCAGGACCAGATGGCTTCACAGGCGAATTCTATCAAACATTTACAGAAGAGCTAACATTTATCCTTCTCAAACTCTTCCAAAATATAGCATAGGGAGGAACCCTCCCAAACTGATTCTATGAGGCCATCTTCACCCTGATACCACAACCAGACAAAGATGTCACAAAGAAAGAAAACTACAGGCCAATATCACTGATGAACATAGATGCAAAAATCCTCAACAAACTACCAGCAAACAGAATCCAACAGCACATTAAACGGATCATACACCATGATCAAGCGGGCTTTATTCCAGGAATGCAAGGATTCTTCAATAGACACAAATCATTCAATGTGATACACCATATTAACAAATTGAAGGAGAAAAACCATATGATCACCTCAATGGATGCAGAAAAAGCTTTTGACAAAATTCAACACCCATTTATGATAAAAACCTTCCAGAAACTAGGCATAGAGGGAACTTTCCTCAAGATAATAAAGGCCATATATGACAAACCCACAGCCAACATCATCCTCAATGGTGAAAAACTGAAACCATTTCTACTAAGATCAAGAACAAGACAAGGTTGCCCGGTCTCACCACTATTATTCAACATAGTTTTGGAAGTTTTAGCCACAGCAATCAGAAGAAAAAGAAATAAAAGGACTCCAAACTGGAAAAGAAGAAGTAAAACTGTCACTGTTTGCAGATGACATGATACTATACATAGAGAATCCTAAAGATGCTACCAGAAAACTACTAGAGCTATTCAATGAATTTGGTAAAGTAGCAGGATACAACATTAATGCACAGAAATCTCTGGCATTCCTATACACTAATGATGAAAAATCTGAAAGTGAAATCAAGAAAACACTCCCATTTACCATTGCAACAAAAATAATAAAATATATAGTAATAAACCTACCTAAGGAGACAAAAGACCTGTATGCAGAAAATTATAAGACACTGATGAAAGAAATTAAAGATGATACAAATAGATGGAGAGATATACCATGTTCTTGGATTGGAAAGAATCAACACTGTGAAAACGACTTTACTACCCAAAGCAATCTACAGATTCAATGCAATCCCTATCAAATTACCAATGCCATTTTTTACGGAACTAGAACATATCATCTTGAAATTTGTATGGAGACACAAAAGACCCCAAATAGCCAAAGCAGTCTTGAGGGAAAAAAACGGAGCTGGAGGAATCAGATCCCTGACTTCAGACTATACTACAAAGCTACAGTAACCAAGACAATATGGTAGTGACACAAAAACAGAAACATAGATCAATGGAACAAGATAGAAAGCCCAGAGGTAAACCCACGCACCTGTCGTCAACTAATCTATGACAAAGGGGGCAAAGATATACAATGGAGAAAAGACATTCTCTTCAATAAGTGGTGCTGGGAAAACTGGACAGCTACGTGTAAAAGAATGAAATTAGAACACTCCCTAACACCATACACAAAAATAAACTTTAAATGGATTCAAGACCTAAATGTAAGACCGGACACTAAAACTCTTAGAGGAAAACATAGGAAGAACACTCTTTGACATAAATCACAGCAAGATCTTTTTTGAACCACCTCCTAGAGTAATGGAAATAAAAACAAAAATAAACAAATGGGACCTAATGAAAGTTCACAGCTTTTGTACAGCAAAGGAAACCATAAACAAGACGAAAAGACAACCATCAGAATGGGAAAAAATATTTGCAAACAAATCAACGGAAAAAGGATTAATCTCCAAAATATATAAACAGCTCATTCAGCTCAATATTAAAAAACCAAACAACCCAATCCAAAAATGGGCAGAAGACCTAAATAGACATTTCTCCAAAGAAGACATACAGATGGCCAAGAAGCACATGAAAAGCTGCTCAACATCACTAATTATTAGAGAAATGCAAATCAAAACTACAATGAGGTATCACCTCACACCAGTTAGAATGGGCATCATCAGACAATCTACAAACAATGAATGCTGGAGAGGGTGCGGAGAAAAGGCAACCCTCTCACATTGTTGGTCGGAATGTAAATTGATACAGTCACTATAGAGAACGATATGAAGATTCCTTAAAAAACTAAAAATAGAATTACCATATGATCCCGCAATCCCACTACTGCGCATATACCCAGAGAAAACCATAATTCAAAAGGACACACGCACCCCAATGTTCACTGCAACACCATTTACAATAGCCAGGTCACAGAAGCAACCTAAATGCCCATCAACAGACGAATGGATAAAGAAGATGTGGTACACATACACAATGGAATATTACTCATCCATAAAAAGAACGAAATTCCGTCATTTGTTGAGACGTGGATAGATCTAGAGACCGTCATACAGAGTGAAATAAGTCAGAAAGAGAAAAACAAATATCGTATATTAACGCATGTATGTGGAACCTAGAAAAATGGTACAGATGAGCCAGTTTGCAGAGCAGAAGTTGAGACAGATGTAGAGAACAGACGTATGGACACCAAGGGGGGAAAACCACGGTGGGGTGGGGATGGTGGGGTGCTGAATTGGGCGATTGGGACTGACATATATACACTGATGTGTATAAAATTGATGACTAATAAGAACCTGCAGCATAAACAAACAAACAAAAAAACTAATACTAAACTTTCTTTGGATTATTTGTATGGAAATATGTTAATATAAATGTTTCAGACATTACATGAAATTTCTAAAAATCTTCTATGTTCTGGTATTATGTTATGTCGTAATTCTAGTTATTACTTTGAAATGTATATCTCAGAAATAACTAAATTTCCTTGTGAATTGCATTATTATGAACTTTCATCAAATCTTTAACCGTGAGACGAGGGGAAGATGGCAGAAGAGTAAGACACGGAGATCACCTTCCTCCCCACAGATAGACCAGAAATACATCTACATACGGAACAACTCCTACAGAACACCTACTGAACGCTGGCAGAAGACCACAGACCTCCCAAAAGGCAAGAAAGTCCCCACGTACCTGGGTAGGGCAAAAAAAAAAAAAAGGAAAAACAGAGACAAAAGAATAGGGATGGGACCTGCACCAGTGGGAGGGAGCTGTGAAGGAGGAAAGGTTTCCACACACTAGGAAGCCCCTTCGCAGGCGGAGAGTGCCGGCGGTGGAGGGGAAAAGCTTCAGAGCCGCGGAGGAGAGCACAGCCACAGGAGTGCAGAGGGCAAAGCGGAGAGATTCCCGCACAGAGGCTCGAGGCTGAGTGGCACTCACCAGCCCAAGAGGCTTGTCTGCTCACCCGCCGGGGCGGGCGGGGCTGGGAGCAGAGGCTCGGGCTTCGGTTGGCGCGCAGGGAGAGGACTGGGATTAGCGGCGTGAACACAGCCTGCAGGGGATTAGTGCACCATGGCTGGCTGGGAGGGAGTCTGGGGAAAAATCTGGACCTGCCGAAGAGACAAGAGACTTTTTCTTCCCTCTTTGTTTCCTGGTGCGCAAGGAGAGGGGATTCAGAGCACTGCTTAAAGGAGCTCCAGAGACGGGCGCGAGCCGTGGCTAAAAGCGCAGGCATGAAACGCTAAGGCTGCTGCTGCCGCCACCAAGAAGCCTGTGTGCGAGCACAGGTCACTATCCACACCCCCCTTCCGGCAAGCCTGTGCAGCCCGCCACTGCCAGGGTCCCGGGACCCAGGGACAACTTCCCCGGGAGAACGCACGGCGCGTCTCACGCTGCTGCAACGTCACATTGGCCTCTGCCGCCGCAGGCCCGCCCCGGACTCCGTACCCCTCCCTCCCCCTGGCCTGAGTGAGCCAGAGCCCCCGAGGCAGCTGCTCCTTTAACCCCATCCTGTCTGAGCGAAGAACAGACGCCCTCCGGCGACCTACACGCAGAGGCGGGGCCAAATCCAAAGCCGAGCCCCTGGGAGCTGTGAGAACAAAGAAGAGAAAGGGAAATCTCTCCCAGCAGCCTCAGGAGCAGCGGATTAAAGCTCCACAGTCAACTTGATGTACCTGCATCTGTGGAATACATGAATACACAACGAATCATCCCAAATTGAGGAGGTGGACTATGAGAGCAAGATTTATGATTTTTTCCCCTTTTCCTCTTTTTGTGAGTGTGTATGTGTATGCTTCTGTGTGAGATTTAGTCTGTATAGCTTTGCTTCCACCATTTGCCCTAGGGTTCTATCAGCCTGTTTTTTTTGTTTGTTTTTTTCTTTAAAAATTTTTTTCTTAATATTTATTTTAATAACTTTATTTTATCTTACTTTTTATTTTATCTTTCTTTCTTTTCTTCCCTCCCTCCCTTCTTCCTTCCTTCCTTTCTCTCTTTCTACTTCTACTAATTCTTTCTTTATATTTTTTCTCCCTTTTATTCTAAGCCGTGTGGATGAAAGGCTCCTGGTGCTGCAGCCAGGAGTCAGGGTTGTGCTTCTGAGGTCGGAGAGCCAACTTTAGGACACTGGTCCACAAGAGACCTCCCAGCTCCACGTAATATCAAACAGCAAAAATCTCCCAGAGATCTCCATCTCAATGCCAAGACCCAGCTCCACACAACGACCAGCAAAGTACAGTGCTGGACACCCTACGCCAAACAACTAGCAAGACAGGAACACAACCCCACCCATTAGCAGAGAGGCTGTCTAAAATCATAAACAGTCCACAGACACCCCAAAACACACCACCAGACGTGGACCTGCCCACCAGAAAGACAAGATCCAGCCTCATCCACCAGAACACAGGCACTAGGTACCCTCCTACACAACCCACTGAACAAACTTTAGCCACTGGGAACAGACACCAAAAACAACGGGAACTACGAACCTGCAGCCTGCAAAGAAGAGACCCCAAACACAGTAAGAAAAGAAAAATGAGAAGACAGAAAAACACACAGCAGATGAAAAAGCAAGATAAAAACCCACCAGACCTAACAAAGGAAGAGGAAATAGGCAGTCTACCTGAAAAAGAATTCAGAATAATGATAGTAAAGATGATCCAAAATCTTGGAAATAGAATAGACAAAATGCAAGAAACATTTAACAAAGACCTAGAAGAACTAAAGATGAAACAAGCAACGATGAACAACACAATAAATGAAATTAAAAATACTCTAGCAAAGTGAAAAAAAAAAAAAAAACTCTAGATGGGTTCAATAGCAGAATAACTGAGGCAGAAGGACAGATAAGTGACCTGGAGGATAAAATAGTGGAAATAACTACTGCAGAGCAGAATGAAAAGAACTGAGGACAGTCTCAGAGACCTCTGGGACAACATTAAACGCACCAACATTCAAATTATAGGGGTGCCAGAAGGAGAAGAGAAAAAGAAAGGGACTGAGAAAATATTTGAGGAGATTATAGTTGAAAACTTCCCTAATATGGGAAAAGAAATAGTTAATCAAGTCCAGGAAGCACAGAGAGTCCCATACAGGATAAATCCAAGGAGAAATACGTCAAGACACATATTAATCAAACTGTCAAAAATTAAATACAAAGAAAACATATTAAAAGCAGCAAGGGAAAAACAACAAATAACACACAAGGGAACCCCCATAAGATTAACAGCTGATCTTTCAGCAGAAACTCTGCAAGCCAGATGGGACTGCCAGGACATATTTAAAGTGATGAAGGAGAAAAACCTACAGCCAAGATTACTCTACCCAGCAAGGATCTCATTCAGATTTGATGGAGAAATTAAAACCTTTACAGACAAGCAAAAGCTGACTGAGTTCAGCACCAACAAACCAGCTTTATAACAAATGCTAAAGGAACTTCTCTAGGCAAGAAACACATGAGAAGGAAAAGACCTACAATAATGAACCCTACACAATTAAGAAAATGGGAATAGGAACATACATATTGATAATTACCTTAAATGTAAATGGACTGAATGCTCCCACCAAAAGACACAGATTGGCTGAATGGATACAAAAACAAGACCCATATATTTGCTGTCTACAAGAGACCCACTTCAGACCTAGGGACACATACAGACTGAAAGTAAGGGGATGGAAAAAGATATTTCATGCAAATGGAAACCAAAAGAAAGCTGGAGTAGCAATTCTCATATCAGACAAAATAGACATTAAAATAAATACTATTAAAAGGGACAAAGAAGGACACTACATAGTGATCAAAGGATCGATCCAAGAAGAAGATATAACAATTGTAAATATTTATGCACCCAACAGAGGAGCACCTCAATACATAAGGCAAATACTAACAGCCATAAAAGGGGAAATCGACAGTAACACATTCATAGTAGGGGACTTTAAACACCCCACTTTCACCAATGGACAGATCATCCAAAATGAAAATAAATAAGGAAACACAAGCTTTAAATGATACATTAAACAAGATGGACTTCATTGATATTTATAGGACATTCCATCCAAAAACAACAGAATACACATTTTTCTCAAGTGCTCATGGAATACTCTCCAGGATAGAGCATATCTTGGGTCACAAGTCAAGCCTTGGTAAATTTAAGAAAATTGAAATCGTATCAAGTATCTTTTCCGACCACAACGCTATGAGACTAGATATCAATTACAGGAAAAGATCTGTAAAAAATCCCAACACATGGAGGCTAAACAATACGCTACTTAATAATGAAGTGATCACTGAAGAAATCAAAGAGGAAATAAAAAATTACCTAGAAACAAATGACAATGGAGACATGACGACCCAAAACATATGGGATGCAGCAAAAACAGTTCTAAGAGGGAAGTTTAGAGCAATACGATCCTACCTTAAGAAACAGGAAACATCTCGAATAAACAACCTAACCTTGCACCTAAAGCAATTAGAGAAAGAACAAAAAAACCTCAAAGTTAGCAGAAGGAAAGAAATCATAAAAATCAGATCAGAAATAAATGAAAAAGAAATGAAGGAAACGATAGCAAGGGTCAATAAAACTAAAAGCTGGTTCTTTGAGAAGATAAACAAAATTGATAAACCATTAGCCAGACTCATCAAGAAAAAAAGGGAGAAGACTCAAATCAATAGAATTAGAAATGAAAAAGGAGAAGTCAAAACTGACACTGCAGAAATACAAAAGATCATGAGAGATTACTATAAGCAACTCTATGCCAATAAAATGGACAACCTGGAAAAAATGGACAAATTCTTAGAAATACACAACCTGCCAAGACTGAATCAGGAAGAAATAGAAAAAATGAACAGACCAATCACAAGCACTGAAATTGAAACTGTGATTAAAAATCTTCCAACAGACAGAAGGCCAGGACCAGATGGCTTCACAGGCGAATTCTATCAAACATTTAGAGAAGAGCTAACACCTATCCTTCTCAAACTCTTCCAAAATATAGCACAGGGAGGAACACTCCCAAACTCATTCTACGAGGCCACCATCACCTTGATACCAAAACCAGACAAGGATGTCACAAAGAAAGAAAACTACAGGCCAATATCACTGATGAACATAGATGCAAAAATCCTCAACAAAATACTAGCAAACAGAATCCAACAGCACATTAAACGGATCATACACCATGATCAAGTGGGGTTTATTCCAGGAATGCAAGGATTATTCAATATACGCAAATCTATCAATGTGATAAACCATATTAACAAACTGAAGGAGAAAAACCATATGATCATCTCAGTAGATGCAGAGAAAGCTTTTGACAAAATTCAACACCCATTTATGATAAAAAACCCTGCAGAAAGTAGGCATAGAGGGAACTTTCCTCAACATAATAAAGGCCATATATGACAAGCCAACAGCAAACATCATCCTCAATGGTGAAAAACTGAAAGCATTTCCACTAAGATGAGGAACAAGACAAGGTTGCCCACTTTCACCACTCTTATTCAACATAGTTTTGGAAGTTTTAGCCACAGCAATCAGAGAAGAAAAGGAAATAAAAGGAATCCAAATCAGAAAAGAAGAAGTAAAGCTGTCACTGTTTGCAGATGACATGATCCTATACATAGAGAATCCTAAAGATGCCACCAGAAAACTACTAGAGCTAATCAATGAATTTGGTAAAGTTGCAGGATACAAAATTAATGCACAGAAATCTCTTGCATTCCTACACACTAATGATGAAAAATCTGAAAGAGAAATTAAGGAAACACTCCCATTTACCACTGCAACAAAAAGAATAAAATACCTAGGAATAAGCCTACCTAGGGAGACAAAAGACCTGTATGCAGAAAACTATAAGACACTGATGAAAGAAATTAAAGACGATACAAATAGATGGAGAGATATACCATGTTCTTGGATTGGAAGAATCAACATTGTGAAAATGACTCTACTACCCAAAGCAATCTATACATTCAATGCAATCCCTATCAAACTATCACTGGCATTTTTCACAGAACTAGAACAAAAAATTTCACAATTTGTATGGAAACACAAAAGACCCCGAATAGCCAAAGCAATCTTGAGAACAAAAAACGGAGCTGGAAGAATCATGCTCCCTGACTTAAGACTATACTACAAAGCTACAGCAATCAAGACAGTATGGTACTTGCACAAAAACAGAAAGATAGATCAATGGAACAGGATAGAAAGCCCAGAGATAAACCCACGCACATATGGTCACCTTACCTTTGATAAAGGAGGCAGGAATGTACAGTGGAGAAAGAACAGCCTCTTCAATAAGTGGTGCTGGGAAAACTGGACAGGTACATGTCGAAGTATGAGATTAGATCACTCCCTATCATACACAAAAATAAGCTCAAAATGGATTAAAGACCTAAATGTAAGGCCAGAAACTATCAAACTCTTAGAGGAAAACATAGGCAGAACACTCTATGACATAAATCACAGCAAGATCCTTTTTGACCCACCTCCTAGAGAAATGGAAATAAAAGCAAAAATAAACAAATGGGACCTAATGAAACTTCAAAGCTTTTGCACAGCAAAGGAAACCATCAACAAGACCAAAAGACAACCCTCAGAATGGGAGAAAATATCTGCAAATGAAGCAACTGACAAGGGATTAATCTCCAAACTTTATAAGCAGCTCAATAACAAAAAACCAAACAACCCTATCCAAAAATGGGCACAAGACCTAAATAGACATTTCTCCAAAGAAGATATACAGACTGCCAACAAACACATGAAAGAATGCTCAACATCATTAATCATTAGAGAAATGCAAATCAAAACTACAATGAGATATCATCTCACACCAGTCAGAATGGCCATCATCAAAAAATCTAGAAACAATAAATGCTGGAGAGGCTGTGGAAAAAAGGGAACACTCTTGCACTGCTGGTGGGAATGTGAATTGGTACAGACACTATGGAGAACAGTATGGAGGTTCCTTAAAAAACTACAAATAGAACTACCATATGACCCAGCAATCCCACTACTGGGCATATACCCTGAGAAAACCATAATTCAAAAAGAGTCATGTACCACAATGTTCATTGCAGATCTATTTACAATAGCCCGGAGATGGAAACTACCAAACGTAAAATAGATAGCTAGTGGGAAGCAGCCGCATAGCACAGGGAGATCAGCTCGGTGCTTTGTGACCACCTAGAGGGGTGGGATAGGGAGGGTGGGAGGGAGGGAGACAAGAGGGAAGAGATATGGGTACATATGTATAACTGATTCACTTTGTTATAAAGCAGAAACTAACACACCATTGTAAAGCAATTATACTCCAATAAAGATGTAAAAAATAAAATCTTTAACCGTGGTCATTTTTAAGTCTTTTGTCATTTACGGACAGCTCTGGGTGTACTCTGATGCTTTTGCAAATATGTTCCTATAAAAGGGTTTCATCTTCAAGGAATGCATGGAAAAGACTGACAAGTACAGGTTTCTGGTAACTGACTATACTGCTGAACTGAATGAATAAGCATTTTCAGAACTCTAACGGAAAACTGATGAACTCATAAAAGTGCTAACAAAAGATCAAGATGAAAAAAAATTAATTACATGGGACTGAGTGAACTGATGAGGATGATTATAATTTTTGTGACTTTCTGTTTGAATAAAAAAAAACCCACAAGGACTCAGAGCAGAAAATATACAAATCAATTTTCACTGCAAAGTAAAGGAGCTGTTACAGTGGAGGATTACTGGACTGAATGTCAATATTATGACATGGTATGAGTATGTTTCATGTTTGGTAATTGCAATCATTGTTGCTTTTGTTGTGGTCATCCATTTACAATGCTTGGTGTCAGTCTATCTTTTGTAAAAATAAAATACAGTGTGTGTGTGTGTGTGTGTGTGTGTGGGAGAGAGAAACAAACAAACAAACAAATCTACAAACAATAAATGCTGGAGAGGGTGTGGAGAAAAGGGAACACTCCTGTACTGTTGGTGGGAATGTAAATTGATACAGCCACTATGGAGAACAGTATGGAAGTTCCTTAAAAAACTAAAAATAGAACTACCATACAACCTAGCAATCCTACTACTGGGCATATACCCTAAGAAAACCATAATTCAGAAAGAGTCATGTACCACAATGTTCACTGCAGCTCTATTTACAATAGCCAGGACGTGGAAGCAACCTAAGTGTCCATAGACAGATGAATGGATAAATGGAATATTTATCCACTGGAATATGGAATATTATTTATATATACAATGGAATATTATTTATTATACAATGGAATATTATTCAGCCATAAAAAGAAATGAAACTGAGTTATTTGTGGTGAGGTGGATGGACCTAGAGTCTGTCATACAGAGTGAAGTAAGTCAGAAAGAGGAAGACAAATACCATATGCTAACACATATATATGGAATTTAAGAAAAAAAATGTCATGAAGAACCTAGGGGTAAGACAGGAATAAAGACACAGACCTATTGGAGAACGGACTTGAGGATATGGGGAGGGGGAAGGGTGAGCTGTGACAAAGCGAGAGAGAGGCATGGACATATATACACTACCAAATGTAAGGTAGATAGCTAGTGGGAAGCAGCCGCATAGCACAGGGAGATCAGCTTGGTGCTTTGTGACCGCCTGGAGGGGTGGGATAGGGAGAGTGGGAGGGAGGGAGACGCAAGAGGGAAGAGATATGGGGACATATGTATATGTATAACTGATTCACTTTGTTATAAAGCAGAAACTAACACACCATTGTAAAGCAATTATACCCCAATAAAGATGTTAAAAAAAAAGATATGGCACATATATACAATGGAATATTACTCAGCCATAAAAAGAAATGAAATTGAGTTATTTGTAGGGAGGTGGATGGACTTAGAATCTGTCATACAGAGTGAAGTAAGTCAGAAAGAGATAAACAAATACTGTATGCTAACACATATATATGGAATCTAAAAAAAAAAAAAAGATCATGAACAACCTAGAGGCAAGATGGAATAAAGACACAGACCTACTAGAGAATGGACTTGAGGATATGGGGAGGGGGAAGGGTAAGCTGGGACAAAGTGAGAGAGTGGCATGGACATATATACACTACCAAACATAAAATAGATAGCTAGTGGGAAGCAGCCGCATAGCACAGGGACATCAACTTGCTGCTTTGTGACCACCTTGAGGGGTGGGATAGGGAGGGTGGGAAGGAGGGAGATGCAAGAGGGAAGAGATATGGGTACATATGAATATGTATAACTGCTTCACTTTGTTATAAAGCAGAAACTAACACACCATTGTAAAGCAATTATACTCCAATAAAGATTTTTTTTAAAAAAAGATTAATATAAAGAAATATGTTGCTTTGCTATACACTAATAATGAACTATCAGAAAGAGAAAGCAAGAAAACAATCTCACTTAAAATCACATCAAAAAGAATAAAATACCTAGGAATAAACTTTACCAAGGAGGTGAGAGACCTGTACTCTGAAAACTATAAGACACTGATGAAAGAAACTGATTACAATATAAAGAAATGGAAAGATACCCCATGTTCTTGGGCTTAAAGATACTGTAAAAATGGTCATACTTCCTAAAGTAACCTACAGATTTAATGTAATCCCTATCAAAATACCCATGACATATTTTTCTAGAACTAGAAAAAATAATCCTAAAATTCATATGGAACCACAAAAGACCCTGAATTGCCAAAGCAATCTTGAGAAAAAACAACAAAGCTGGAGGTATCACCCTCCCAAGTCTTCCCAGTATACTTCAAAGCTACAGTAATAAGAACAGTATGGTACTGGCACAGAAACAGACGCATATCAATGGAACAGAATAGAGAGTCCACAAATAAAACCATGTACCTATGGTCAATTAATCTACAACAAAAGAGGCAGAAATACACAATGGAGAAAACAGTCTCTTCAATAAGTAGTGCTGGGAAAACTCAACAGCCACCTGTAAAAGAATGAATTAGAACATTTTCCCACACCATATCTAAAAATAAAACTCAAAATGGATTAAAGACCTAAATGTAAGACCAGAAACCATAAAAATCCCAGAAGAAAACATAAGCTGCATGCTCTCTGACATAAATAATAGCAATGTTTCTTTAGATCAGTCTCCTCAGGCAGAGGAAACAAAATAAACAAATGGGACCTAATTTAAAGCTTTTGCACAGCAAAGGAAAGCATCAACAAAATGAAGACACCTATTATACAGGAGAAAATATTTGCAAATGATATGACCAACAAGGGGTTAATGTCCAAAACATATGAAATGAACATCTCATACAATTCAATATCAAAGAAAAAACCAACCCAATTTAAAAATGGGAAGAAGACTTGAATAGACGTTTTTCCAAAGAAGACAACAGACAGCCAGCAGTCACAAGAAAAGATGCTCAACATCACTAATCAGAGAAATGAAAATCAAAGCCACAATGAGATATCACCTCATACCTGTCAGAATGGCTATCATCAAAAAGAACAGAAATAACATATGTTAGCAAGGATGTGAAGAAAAGGGACCCTTAGTACACTGTTGGTTCAAATGCAAATTGGTGTAGCCACTGTGGAAAACAGTATGGAGGTTTCTCAAAAAACTAAAAATAGAACTAGTATACAATCCAGCAATTCCACTCCAGAGTATATATCCAAAGAAAATGAAAACACTAATTTGAAAAGATACATGCACCCCAATGTTCACAGCAGCATTATTTACAATAGCCAAGATATGGAAGCAAACTAAGTGTCCATCGACAGATGAGAGGATAAAGAAGATGCAAGATACACACACACACACACACACACACACACACACACAAAACAGAGTATTAGTCATTAAAAAGAATGAAATTTTGCCATTTGCAACAACATGGATGGACCCAGAGGGTATTATGCTCAGTGAAATAAGTCAAACAGAGAAAGACAAATGCTGTATGTTATCACTTACGTGTGGAATGTAAAAAATAAAACAAATGAATGAATACAACAAAACAGAAACAGACTCACAGATACAGAGAAAAAACTAGTGGTTACCAGTGGGGAGAGGGAAGGTGGAGAGGCAAGAAAGGGGGAGGGGATTAAGAGATACAAACTATTATATGTAAAATAAATAAGCTACAAGAATATATTGTATAGCACAGGGAATATAGCCAATATTTTATAATAACTTTAAATGGAGTATAATCTATAAAAATACTGAATCACTTTTTTACACCTGAAATTAATACACACTGTAAATCAACTATACTTCAATTTTTTAAAAAAAGAAAGAAGGGCCTGCCTTAGCACATGAAAATAAGCTCAACTTCACTATAATGAGAGAAATTCAAACTTCTATAACTTCAAACTAAACTCACAATGAGTACCATTTCTCATGGCAAAAATTCAAATTCCTGAGAACACACTCAGTTGGTGAAGCCAGGGGAAAGCAGACCTAGTTTGCCATATATTGGTTAAGAATGAAGGGCAAATAAAAATGAGTATACATATTTGCTTATTTTTACAAAAAAGAAACACAAAAATATAAATCAGAAATAAATGCAAATGGTTACCAAGAAAGAGTGGAAGAGAATTAAGTATAAGGTATAAGAATCAGAGTGATAGGCATAGAGATTTTTTTAAAGTAAAGCCTAAAATTGAATGCAAATATCAAAAAGTAACCTTAGGAATAAGGAAAGGATGTCCTTCTCACCATTGTTTTTCAACATAATTCTGGAAGTTTAGCTAATGCAATAAGACAAGGAAAGAAAAGATAGACATATTTGAAAGGAAGAAATTAAACTGTCTTTGCTCACAGATAACAAGACCATCTATGTAGAAAATCCAAAAGAACCAACAAAAAACTTCTGGAACTAACAAGTGATTACAGCAAGGTTGCAGGATACAAGGTTAACATTAAAAAGTCAATCAATTTTCTATATACAAGCAATGAACAAGTAGAATTTGATATTAAAAATGCATTACCATTTATATTAGCACCCTCCAAAAAAGAAATCTTAGTTAGATCAATGGAATAGAATAGAGAGCCCAGAAACTGAACCCACATAATTAGGCAATTGATCTTTAAAAGAAGCAAAGGCAATACAACGGAGCAATGATAGTTTTTTCAACAAACAGTGCTGGAACAACTAAACATCCTCATGGGAGGAAAAGAAAAAAGAATCTAGACATAAACCTTACACCCTTCCTGAAAACTAACTCAATATAGATCACAGATGTAAATGTAAAACACAAAACTATAAAACTCTTAGAAGATAACGTAAGAGAAAACCTGGATGACCTTAGGTACGATGATGACTTTTTAGACACAGCACCAAAGGCATGACTCGTGAAAGAAAGAATAAGTTGGACTTCATTAATATTAAATAATTCTTCTCTGCGAAAAAATGTCAAGAGAATGAGAAGACAAGTCACAGACTGGGAGAAAATGTTTGCAAAAGACACCTCTAAGAAAAGACTGTTATCCAAAATATACAAGAACTTTAAAAATTCAACAATAGGAAAACAACTTGATTTTAAAATGGGCAACAGACTTGAACAGACACCTCACTGAAGAAGATATATAGATGGCAAATAAGCATATGAAAACAGAAATATAGATCAGTGGAACAGGATAGAAAGCCCAGAAATAAACCCATGTACCTATGGTCAATCACTCTATGACAAAGGAGGAGAAGACTTAAATAGACATTTCTCCAAAGAAGACATACAGATGGCAAAGAGGCACATGAAAAGATGTTCAACATCCCTAATTATTAGAGAAATACAAATCAAAACTACAATGAGATATCACCTCACACCAGTCAGAATGACTATCATCAAAAAATCTACAAACAATAAATGCTGGAGAGGGTGTGGAGAAAAGGGAACCCTCCTACATTGTTGGTGGGAATGTAAATTGGTACAGCCACCACTATGGAGAACAGTATGGAGGTTCCTT
This sequence comes from Tursiops truncatus, assembly GCF_011762595.2. Taxonomy (NCBI): domain Eukaryota; kingdom Metazoa; phylum Chordata; class Mammalia; order Artiodactyla; family Delphinidae; genus Tursiops; species Tursiops truncatus. The sequence continues at coordinate 93,561,096 of NC_047044.1, read as the reverse complement.
TAAAAACTAAAAATAGAGCTACCATATGATTCAGCAATCCCACTCCTGGGCATATATCTGGAGAAAAATATGGTTCAGAAGGATAAATGCACCCCAGTGTTCATTACAGCACTGTTTACAATAGCCAAGACATGGAAGCAACCTAAATGTCCATCGACAGACAAATGGATAAAGAAGATGTGATACATATATACACTGGAATATTACTCAGCCATAAAAAATGAAATAATGTCATTTGCAGCACCATGGATGGACCTGGAAACTACCATACAAAGTGCCATAAGTCAGACAGAGAAAGACAAATATATGATACTGCTTATATGCGGAATCTAAAAAAAAAAAAGGAACGATACAAATGAACTTATTTACAAAACAGAAACAGACTCACAGACTTAGAGAAGGAACTTATGGTTACGAGGGGGGACAAATGGTAGGGAGGGATAGATTGGGAGTTGGGGATTGACATGTACACACTGCTATATTTAAAACAGATAACCAACAAGGATCTACTGTATAACACAGGGAACTCTGCTCAATATTCTGTAATAACCTAAATGGGAAAGCAATTTGAAAAAGAACAGATATATGTGTAACTGAATCACTTATACAGTACACCTGAAACTAACACTACGTTGTTAATCAACTATACTCCAATATAAAATAAAAAAATTTTTTTAATGTTCAACATCATATATATCATGAGAGAATTGCATATTAAAACAACGAGATACCCGTACAGACTTACTAGAAGAGACAAAATCCCAAACACTGATAACACCAAACACTGGCAAGGATGCAAAGCAGTAGCAGCCCTCATGCACTGGTGGTGGGGATGCAAAATGGTGTGATCGCTTTGGAAGATAACCTGGCAGCTTCTTACAAAGCTAAACATAGTCTTGCCATAAGGACAGGGATTATCAGTAGATGCTGAAACCACCAGGATATCCACATCATCTCAAAGTATTACCCCCAGATTGCTTAATAATAACAAAGAGGGGGTACTTTTGCAATTGAAGGATATGATTGATCCTTTCTTTCCCTCCTCTAGGGTTTTCTTTTTCTAGGATACTAACCAAACTTACTATCTGTGGTGGCTTTGTACTGTGTCAGTTTAGTTAAGCTGGAGCCACATTCCCCAGAATTCCCTTCCTATATGTCCTGGAGTAGAGCTGGTCACGAGAGAAATCTGTGAGTGATTTAGAAGGTGGACATGAAGCAGCACAGTCAATGAAATGTTGGGGTTTTTGGGGGTTGAAATATCACTGGGTTAAGGGCCATTCAACCCATGTGCCCCTCCATCTAACCCTCACCGCTTCCATTTCTAGGATGTGAGGCCAATGACCTGGCTCAGGGAGCAGACGTAGAGGATTCGTTTGGTTTTTTAAGTTTCCTCCTTAACTTCTCTCATCATATACTATAGACTGTCCTGGAAACCATAAAAAGAAAAAAGTCCACCACTACTGGATACCTCAACCTCACCCACATGTGGAATCTGGGGATTACATAAAGCCCCTGTGTGTTTTGGCATGAAGAAAGCAGCTCATTTGAATACCTGTGACATCAATGGAACAGACAGTAATTAGACAGATGGACGGTGGCATTTTTAGTATAACATGCCCTATACGCCTGCAGAAAAATCACTCGGCCCACCATGATGTTAGTGACTCATGGGTGTTAATAGTGACAGTTCATAACTCTACTGAGAATACAGCCAATTTCTGCTTATCCACAAATAGATTATTACTTTGCCAAGTATTTGCACAGCAATCTGTTCCAGCCTAGGCTACCAGAGTGGGCCCCAGTCTGGGTGGAGCGAGGGCCGTATAAGGGAACGTGGAGAGCACAGGCAGAAGAACATAGAGTGAAGGGTAAGGGAGTATTTTTTTACCCCAACATGTGTCTGACTATAGTCTAAGGTGAAATGTTAGTCATCTGTGTCACCAGATATTTACTGCATATTTAATATGGTTGGAACACTGTGGAAGCCAGTAGGGAGTCAAAGCTATAAAATAAGACGGTTACTTCAGGAATCTTACACTAGGGTTTATGACACAAATCATGAACAGAAAAAACGTATGCATCAATGTTCATCAAGAGGCTCAAGTGTGTGATGCAACCAGTGGCGAGCAGAGGAGATATTCACTATGCGGACCTGATAGATGAGTCGCAGGGCCGAGGGAATTCTCCAGGGAGAAAGAAGAAAGAAAGAGAAACAGGAAATATTTATTAAGTGTCTATCTACTAATGATGCCACTAATAGCTACCATTTGGGGGCATTTAATAAATGCCAACTGCTTCATCTGTGCTCCCTCATTTAACTTTGCCACCATTGTGTGATCAAGTGAATTGCTATTCCTCTATGATAGTTAACCAAGTGCGGTCTCAGATAACTAATTACCTGCAAGGTCACACAATCTGTGAACAACCAAGCAGCGCTCACATACAGGTTGGTCTGACTCAGAGTTCATGCTTTTTCTGTTTCGTGGTCTGGACTCACTTTTCCGTGCCTTTCCACAGTAGCAATGTGTCATATATGTCATGTGTAACCCCCATGGCCTCTGCCTTCAAGGAGAAGGTCGTGGGCACAAGATGGTGGGGGACAAGAAAATGCCAAACCAAGGGGTGATTAATGCCCAAACGTATGGGAGAGATCATCTGTGCTGGGAGAGGAGAGCTTGAGGGGGGTGATGGTGCCACGGGGAGGAGATGCCCTTCTTAAAGCATCAGGTCCCTCTAGCTGTCTCCATGGAGCCCTGCCAGTGCTCCCAGACAAATTCTGGTGTAAAAAAAATCATAAACTGCAACAACAGCCCCTCAAGAGTCTCTTTATCTGATGCTGCACGATGGGGCACCCTGATTACGCTTCAGCAGACACATGGCCCATGGGTGGCCTGACTGGGCCAGTAGATTATGGACATAAGACACAGCTGCCACTCCCCAGGCCTAGCCTCCCATCTGAGTGCTGTCAGCTCTCCAGGGACACAGGACATTCCCCATGACTATAATGGGCCTCACGAGTGTCAATATTTGCAGAGTAACTCAAGGGACAACACATGGATGGACTGAACCAAAAAGTGGCCACTTTGGACTTTCCTGGTGGCACAGTGGTTAAGAATCTGCCTACCAATGCAGGGGACACTGGTTCAAGCCCTGGTCCAGGAAGGTCCCACATGTCGCGGAGCAACAAAGCCCGTGCACCACAACTACTGAGCCTGCACTCTAGAGCCTGCAAGCCACAACTACTGGCCCCACGTGCTGCAACTACTGAAGCCCACGCGCCTAGAGCCCATGCTCCGCAGCAAGAGAAGCCACCGCAATGAGAAGCCCGCGCACCGCAACGAAGAGTAGCCCCAGCTCGTCACAACTAGAGAAAGCCCGCGCGCAGCAATGAAGACCCAACGCAGCCAAAAATAAATGAATTAAATAAAAAAATTTATTTAAAAAAAACCAAACAACTGGCTACTTCCCAGCCTTCACTTTGAAGTCTCTGCCCCAGGAAAGGAGGAGCCATTCAGGAAAAGTGGTGTAACTCCCCAGGGAAAGGTGAGTAATAAATGGCAGGAGTTCAGTAAAGTTTAGCACTTGTGTCTCAGGATAAAACAAATCCACTCCCTTACCCCTAGACTGCAATTTTCTTCCGTATAATTTTCCAGCAGTACTCGGCAGGTTTGTGAGTCACCAGCACATAGTCATTAGCTGTGAAAACGACAGCGAGTGCTACTTAGAATCCAGAGGAAAGAGAACTGGCCAAGAAAAACCCTGGGGACACCGACACATAAGGGTGTGATGCTAAGAGGAGCCCATGAACTCGACATGATCATGGGCCTACATAAAGAACCAGGACTTCAGTATCCAGGTATCCTGGGAGTCCCAAAGGGTCAGAGGTAGCAGGAAAATCCAGGAAGAAGACAAAAAAAAAAAAAAAAAAATGACCCTTAAGGAATCCTTCTACACTGTAGATGGGAATGTAAATTGGTGCAGCCACTATGGAAAACAGTATGGAGGGTCTTTAAACTAAAAATAGAGCTACCACGTGATCCAGCAAACTACCGTATGATCCAGCAATCCCACTCCTAGGCATATATCTGGAGAAAAACATGGTTCAAAAGGATGCATGCACCCCAGTGTTCACTGCAGCACTGTTTACCATAGCCAAGGCATGGAAGCAACCTAAGTGTCCATCGACAGATGAATGGAGAAGTGTGGTGTACATCAGGGGTCCCCAACCCCTGGGCCACAGACAGGCACTGGTCCACGGCCTGTTAGGAACCGGGCCGCACAGCAGGAGGTGAGCGGCGGGCGAGCAGGCTAAGCTTCATCTGCTGCTCCCCCTCGCTCACATTACCACCTGAACCATCCCCCCTCCCCGTCCATGGAAGAACTGTGTTCCACGAAACTGGTCCCTGGTGCCAAAAAGGTTGAGGACCGCTGGTGTATATATATATATATATATATATACACACACACACACACACACACATATATACACACACACATACACATGAACTATTACTCAGCCATAAAAAAGAAAATATTGCCTTTGCAGCAACAGGGATAGACCTAGAGATTATCATACTAAGTCAGACAAAGACAGACAAATATCATATGATATCACTTATATGTGGAATCTAAAAAATAATACAGATGAATTTATTTACAAAAACAGAAACAGACAGAAAACAAAATTATGGATAAATCAGTGGGGGGATAAATTAGGAGTACGGAATTAACAGATACACACCACTACATATAAAACAAACAGCAAGGAGTCACTGTATAGCCCAGGGATCTATATTCAATATCTTGTAAAAACCTATAATGAAAAAGAATCTGAAAAAAGTATATAAATATATATAACTAAATCACTTTGCTGTACACTTGACACTAACACATTGTAAATCAATTATCCTTCAATAAAAAAATATTGGTCCTTATGTTTGATACGTAGGTCATGATTGATCTTAGCACGAGAGTTCTGGTAGCTTGATGGGGTTTGGAAGACAGACTGAGGTGGAATAAAGGGCAAAAGGAGGTGAGGAAACAGAGACTGAATTTTCAGAGGAGTTTGAATATGCTGGCAGGGGAGGGTGAAGGGAGGATATATTTTTCCAAGATGGAAATATTAGAGTATTATGAGCGGGTTCAGGGGAAGGATCCAGTGGGGAGTGAGGACTGATAACGGGGTGCAGGAGCTGATGGACGGACACTAGTAGCCATTATAGAGAGAGTCTGGAACTGTGCTCTTCATCCAGACTCAAGGTTTTCTCAAGAATCCACAGTCAGCTGAAATTGTTTTCTTTGATTTCCCTTTTTGACCTGTTTAAGGACAAGAGGCCCAGACTGGCCACCTCTGCTGGCTGCCAGCTAATGCGTTTACCCCCAACAAAAGTGCAGGCAAGATGTACTGTGTACAGACAGTCCACAGTGTTTCCTCACCCCCCTACTCACATCTAAATCCTTACATCAGCTTGAGAACACATGAGCTACCAAGTCACATACGAAATAATTAATCAACATGCAAACTAACTAAATGTTTTTGAGTTATTTTTTAAGAAGGGAAAGAAAGGCAGAAGATGCAGGAGCAAATGGTGATGATGATGATGAAGGTCCAGAGAAGGCGGGAGGAGACTGGGTCAGAGGTACCGTGGGGGGTTGCCTGTAAGTAAAAGGGGTGCCCTACATTCTGACCCTTAAGGAAATGTAGGGAGGGTGCATAAGGTTGGCAGGGGGTGTGGAGGGGGTGAGGGGTGAATAGAACAGAAAGTTAAAGGGCTGTCTGCTAAGAGTGAACAGGCCACATATGTAGGGGATGGTGAATTTAAATTGCTATTGAAGAGAATGGGAGATGGACACGACAGGAGAAAGAAAAGGACTGCTGGATATCCACAGTGACCCAGTTGAGGTTGAGACACAAATGACAGTTTGCACAGCTCTGGGATTTCCTCCCACAAAGTGCTGAGCTACCCAGATGTAGAGAGAAAGGAGAGTGGGGCAGGTATTTTGTTGGGTGGGTGCAGAGGAAAGATGGTGGGGGGAGGCAAGGACATCGAGAAGAGAGAAGCTCACATAATCACAGGACTTGGGAAGGGAAGGGCGAGAGACAAAGAGGATACCTAGGGTGGGCAGTGTTCTAGTTAGAAGAGAATCCGCCTCAGCTGGCTTAAACAGAGAGCCATACAGACAGCTCAAGAAATCACCTGAGTGGTGCACAGAAACAGCCTCTGGCTGGGCGTCCAAGAATGAGTTTCTCCAACACCCCCCAGGACTGGTCCATCAGAGGGGCCGAGCCTCTGCCGTACTCGCAAGGCTTTAGCTCCGAGGCCGCCACCACAGCTGCCAGCTATAAACTAAACGCCCTCAGCTGTCCTGCTCCCAGGAAGACAGAGGCTCCTGCCTGACCATCTCTGTGTAACTCAGTTTTGAGTCAAAGTCTCTTGTAGATGCATTAAGTTGGTGGAACTAAACCAGGTATCTTCCCCTGGAGGGACAGGGAGGCTGAGAACTTGACTCTGTGTGTGTGCCTGTGTGTTTTTTCTCCCTCCACATCCCCCTGTTGCAAAGTTGGTATTTGCAACGTGGAGAAAGCGTGCAAGAAATATAGGAAGGGTAGTAGCCATCCACCATAGGGTGTATCAAGGCTGCTGCAGCCTACGCGGTGCCTCTGTGAACATTTTTTTCAATGCCCTGCTGGGCCCATGCGACCCTGTGGGCACATGACTGGCAAGGTCTGCCCTTTATAAGAAGACAAAGGTGCTCCTTCTTCCGGGCGACACCGCCCTGAGACCGGGCACGGCTTCCAGAGCAAAGTAGAGGCTGGGCTTCAGCACCCCCCCCCCCATCGCCACCCCAGCCTCCTCAGGTGGCAGAGTCTGTGCAGAATACAAAGGACACAACTGTTTGTGACAACCCTGGGGCTTACTGACTCAGGAGAAACCTTACAGGAGCCAAGGAGTCTCCACAAAGTCAAAGCGCCTGTGCAGTGGGAAGGAGGTTACAGGGGGCCAGAGGGATGGGCGGTTACGGTCACAGCATGAGACACAGGAGTCGGGGAGTTCTCAGTGTAGGAGTAACAAGTTCCTGAGGGAGGTGAAGTGCAGGGGAGCTAAGGAGACCTTGACACTGAGGAAGCTGTTGGACAGAGCATCGGTGTGGACGTTAAAAAACGGGTTGGAGGAAGAAGAGAGAAATCAGACTCCACAGTCTCTGTGAGAGAGTTACAGGGAGACAGTGGCTGACAGCAACCAGCAGTGGCCTCAACAGGAAGGACTTCACGGAAGGGCAGAAGCTGCAGCAGGGAGCAAACAAACCAACACAAAAATCCCAGCTTTCCTCTCCTCGCCCCCTATGCATTCATTTAGGCAAATACTTAGTGAATTTCCACGACTTAGCCAGCTCCGGCCGCCACAACAAAATACCACAGACTGGGTGGCTTAAACAACAGAAATTTACTACTTACAGTTCTGGAGGTCCGGCTGCAAGTCCAAGAACAAGGAGCCAGCGTGGTCACGTTCCGGAGAGAGCCCCACTCCTGGTTTGCAGACGACTGCCTTCTCCCTGCTTCCTTTTATGGTGGAGGGAGAGGTTCTCAGGTGTCTCTTATAAGGAGGCTAATCCCCTCACAAGGGCCTCACCTGCATGACCTCATTTAACCCTGATCACCTCCGAAAGATCCCACCTCCTAATCCATTATACTGGGGGTTAGGGCTTCAGTATATCAATTTGGGGGGGACACAACTCAGTCCACAGCACTCCACTATTTGTGAACAAAGTCCCTATCCTCATGGAGTTTACATACTCATGGAGGAAGGCAGACAATAAACAACAACAACAAATAAATATATATCATGTTAAGGTAATAGTGCTATAAAAAAGTTAGTTCAGGGGCTTCCTGGTGGCGCAGTGGTTGAGAGTTTGCCTGCCAATGCAGGGGACATGGGTTCGTGCCCCAGTCTGGGAAGATCCCACATGCCGCAAAGCGGCTGGGCCCGTGAGCCACGGCCGCTGAGCCTGTGCGTCTGGAGCCTGTGCTCCGCAATGGGAGAGGCCACAACAGTGAGAGGCTCGCATACAGAAAAAAAAAAAAGTTAGTTCAGTGGGGAGAGGGAGAGCCAGGGCGTTACAGTGTGTAGAGCAGATATGGAAGAAGAAGGGAGTGAGATGTCGAGTATCTGGTGGAAGAGCATTATAACCTGTGGGAGCAGCAAGTGCAAAGGTCCTGAGGCAGGACCAGGTTTGACTCAAGACAATGGAGAGGGGAGAGGGAAAAAGAGGACAGTGATAGGGTTTATTGTTGCTGCAGTATAATGGGGGCAAATCACATAGGGACACTGTAAGGACTTCAGCTTTTACTGAGTGAGCTGGAAAGCCACCATAGGTTAATGAGGAGAAAAGTGACAAGATCCAGAAATGGGAGAATGGAAAACCTACAGTGGAGAAAGTTACACGTGTACTGTTCCTTAGAGGAAAGGCAGGTTGCAAGGAAGACAGGGGGTGGAGGAAGAGTGGTTTGAGGGGGCTGAGCACCCAGAGGTGAGGGTTCACAGGGTCCAGTGGACTCAGAGGTGGGGAGGGATGGGTGAGGAAGCACACGGCAGCAGAGACATGAGAGAGGGCAGAGGTGGAGAGATGCCTGGGACACCCAGGATGAAAGGAGTGAGAGGCAGCAGCAGACTGAGATGCTTTGAGGCAGGATGGGGCCAGGAGTAGGAGCCCCAGGGAGACACCCGGGGCCTGCGCAGGGCAGAAAGGACTGCCCCGTGGAGAAGGGCTCCGATCGAGGGCTGTGGTAGAACGTGGGAGCCACCAGGAACAGTTCGCACAAGGCTTCAGGATGTTTGGGGGGACAGGGGGAGGGGGGAGGCCTCTCAAACGTGCAGAATGGTGCCCTCGGTCACGGGGGGGAGTGCCAGACACTGTCTGGCCAAGACCTATCTCGTGGGAAGTATGGGGAGGTGGGAAGTAGGAAAAAAGGAAAGCTGGAGAGCTGTTCAGCCCAGGAAAACCCCCCCACCCCGTGATGACTGGTGAGCAGGGAGGAAGAGCTCGGGGGGAGAGAGATGCTGAGCCAGGAAGGGAAAGGGGGAAGCGAAAGGCTGCAACCTGGGACACTTCCTCGTCGCCGGCTTCGCCCTCCCGGTGACCTGGGCCAGCCGGGGACGCGCAGGGAGGAGGCCACAGATTGTGGAGGAGGAAAGCCAGAGTCATCTAATCAAGGCCCACTCTCCAGAGCTTCATTTGCAATTCAGTTGTTCCTTTGGCAAAAGGCCTCGTGCAGCTGTTCCGCCCGGAGAGCCTCTGCCAGGTGAACCGGGGGTGCGGGATGCCTCCCAGCTGCCGGCCTGATGGCTGCAGAACGAGGCTCCCCCCCGACAGCTTTCCTAACTCCAGGTTCTCGAGCCAAGTTGCACTGGGCAGCAGGTGAGGGAGGAGGCCCAGGCTCAAGCAGGGAGCTCTGGCTCACCTTTCCTTTCCTGGTTGAAACAAGACACAGAGCGCTCTCTGATCTGAGCCCTCTGCCAGTTCTGGAAGGGCTGGGCTTGTCACAACTCCAAAAAAGAGCAGGAGGTTACTTAGCTATGGATGAGTAACAATTGGGCATTTGTCTAACAGCAACTGTACTGATGAATAATTAAATTTTTTATGACAGTTGAGTGAGAAGCCCTCTGCCCACATGGTCTGTCAGCTGCCAGGGGAAATGCAGGTAAGGAAAGAGTACCTTCTGGGTCCTGAAGTCATAGTCATTGTTGTGTTTAAGATGGTTGGGATCTTAGGAAAAGTTATAAGTGAAGCAGACCCAAACACTCCCTTCCTTTATACTCCTTTTCAGGATCTAATAAGATAAATCCGCTGGAGCAGGACTCGGGCATGCAAATGGCTGAAAGAGCTGGAAGTGAAAACCAGAAGGCAACAGAGATAAAGAGAAATAGGTAATAACTCAGCTGTACAAATACTGTTACATCATAGCCAATGATGAAGACCTTGATGATGGTGGAGAGGGCACAGCTGGCGTATAATGGGAGACATGCTGAACTCTGGAGTCAGACCACCCCAGTTCTGACTTGGCTACTTCTTGCCTGTGACCTTGGGCAAACTCACTTCACCACCACAAACCTCCCTTTCCGTATCTATAAAATGGGGATACTACTGCTTACTCCTTGTGTTATCCTGAGGGTTTAACAAGGTGGTGTTCATGGGAGTATCTGGTGATTATAAAGACAGCAAATGCAAGTGATTAGCTTAAAAACCAGAATTAAAGGCAGCTGAGTCCAATCAGCATAAGGGTTGGGATAGGTTGAGTGAATCAGGATTCAGAAATAATGGAAAAGAAAATCTGTACTATTTGGATTGGATCTGAAATTATCAATGGAATTCTATAGGGTTCAACTTAAATGCATTAAAAAAGGTGAATGAATCCCTCTAGTTGTTAAATGGCATTTTATCTTTCTCTAGTTTGTCAACAGGACAGAACACTGACAGGGGGACCACTCAATGTTCATTATATTTATGACAGAGTACCTACAGAATTCACACATCCACCAATATATTCACACAGTGGGAAGTGACCATGGGCAGAAGGGACTATTTTTGTTAAACGTATAAAAGCTGAACACTGACTACACGTGATCTCCTTTAATCCTCACAACACAGAATGAAACTAAGGCTCGGAGGGGCTTAGGTAACGAGACCAAGGTCCCAAGGCTCCCAGTGCATAGAGCCACGATAAGAAGCTTATTTCTCTCTTAAAAGCCATCAAAACATTCACTACACTCTTCTCCTTCTTCATAGTTCATGTGCAGATGCACCATCTACATTTAACATGGTCCCTTTCCCTTATCATCTACTAGGAGGGTTGAGAGTACAACACAGTAATTCAGCAATTTGCTGGGTTCCTTTGTTCAAAGCGCTGGGATCCGTAAAGGAGAGAGATGAAGCCCTGTCCCTGGGAGCAGCTATGAGGCGAGGGCCACGTGTGTGGCACAGACCCCGTGCTGGAGACCTTGCCGGCCCCTCACTAGCTCTTGGTGGTGAACCCTTATTGCTAGCAGGTGTCCGTGGATGCAGCCACCACCCAAGCAGCCCCCACCAGACTTGAGCATCCAGAAACCGGCAGACAGCGGGCAGGCCAGCATGGAAATGGACAGAACGGGGATTTGAAGTCCAGTTCTGGCTTCACCATGGTTAGGCCTGTGACCTCCTGTCTGCCCCTCACCCGCTAAAATCAGTTGCTGTGTTTGTACATGGGGATACTATTGAGTAGAGAGGGGCTGGTGAGACATAGTCCAAAAGGGCCTGGGAAATAATACTAAATAAAAGTTCACTTTTATTATCACTTTATGTTTCTGCTCAGCAAACCCAGGACAGTTTGTGTTCTCAGCTATCTGTGGGGCTTCATCAAATACAACCTTCAAATATTCCAAACTGCTCCCCTGTAGCAGGAGGGAGTGTCGACTCCACGGGGAGTGGTTGCAGAAGGGCCAGAAATAGGAGGCATCCTTCCAGGCCAGCTCCTTCCTTCCACCTCTCCCTCCACCTCTTCTTGGGCATAGATCCACGTAACATAAGCTGGAAGTTTGTAATTAACAAAGAGTCAGGTGGGAAGAGGAGGAATTTCTAAAACTCTTGTTAGCAATGCTGAAGTGTATATAATGGAATACTACTCAGCCATAAAAAAGAATGAAATAATGCCATTTACAGCAACATGGATGCAACTAGATATTATCATACTAAGTGAAGGAAGTCAGAAAGAGAAAGACGAATACCATATGATATCACTTGTATGTGAAATCTAAAATATGACACAAATGATCCGATCTACAAAACAGAAACAGACTCATGGACACAGAGAACAGACTAGTGGTTGCCAAGGGGGAGGGGGCTGGGGGAAGGATGGAGTGGAAGGTTGGGATTAGCAGATGTAAGCGATTATATATAGAATGGATAAATAACAAGGTCCTACTGTATAGCACAGAGAACTATATTCAGTATTCTACAATAAACCATAGTGGAAAAGAAAAAGAATATGAAGAATAAGATACACTACCAGATGTAAAATAGATAGCTAGTGGGAAGCAGCCGCATAGCACAGGGAGATCAGCTCGGTGCTTTGTGACCACCTAGAGGGGTGGGATAGGGAGGGTGGGAGGGAGACGCAAGAGGGAGGAGATATGGGGATATATGTATATGTATAGCTGATTCACTTTGTTATAAAGCAGAAACTAACACAACCCTGTAAAGCAATTATACTCCAATAAAGATGTTAAAAAATATATATATATATAAAATGTAAAGAATATAAAAAACGCATGTATATATGTATAACTGAGTCACTCTGCCGTACAGCAGAAATTAACACAACATTATAAATCAACTATACTTCAATTTAAAAAAAGAAAGAAACGCTGAAGTATTTAGCTACACTCCTGACGCCCAGGAGCTGCCATCCTCCTGTGACTCTGCCCTGACTCTGTGCCTGAACGACTGTGTTTGACCACTGAGCTCCATGGCTCGGGAACGATGCCTCATCTCACAGAACAGCAAAGCAGCTGCCGTCCCACCATCTGAATGGGCCTGGACACCTGGCTGGTATCGCTCCAAAGGGCTCCATCCTGAGCAATCCTCAAGCGAAATACTCCAACCTTCCACGTGGACTCAGGCCAGCTTCTCTACAACTTCCACTGGTCCAGTAGATATACCACATTTATATCCGACCTTCAGAAAACACAAGCGGCCCGAAGAGAGAAACAGGTACCTCTACTCTCCCTTGCAGATCCTCCTCCTAATCTACCCCACAGAGATGTTCTAGTCTGTTTCCTGACTCGTTTTGAAAAGTCAGGTCCTCTGACTCACATCTTGATCGATTATAAAAGACCTTCCCCAGGGCACTGCTTTTCCTGGGTCCCCTCATCTGATCCCCTGGGAGCCCCATAATCCTCCTATCAGGGCAGTATCCAGCCCATGGACACTACAGCAAACTCGAGGCAGAGGCCAACGTAAGTGACTGTGAACATCGAAGAAAGACAGCTGTGGCTGCTTCTCAATGCTTATTAGGGACAAACTAAAACCCACAATGATAAACTTCCCATTTCCCAGGGGTGGGTTCATGTGGCTCAATCCAGGCAACAGCTTATAGCTTTAGCTTCTCTCCAAAATTATTTGTGCAAACGTGTCAACGTTGCTCTGAAGGTAGAGGTATACTCTGTGGACATGGACCGTCATCAGAAAATCACCCCCTCTTCTCGTGATCACCTCCATCTGCCAGAACACTCCCCCACGGTGGGAAGGGAGATGGTAGAGAGCCGAACAGTAACTAGTCAATAATCCTTTCACTCCACACATTGGCATGGAATGAACTTTTTGTTTTGATTAAGGGACTGGGGGGAAAAAAAGACCTTAAGAAATCATAACCTATTCCCCATATATTCTGGTAGCTCTATATTTGATATCTTCCAAGTGGGAGAGAATTCTTTTATTGTTGTTGGTGATATTTTTGTGTTGGCTCATTTTACAAGATCTAGTATTTCAGTGTAAAGAGCAAAGTACAGACTATTATAAATCAGATATCTGTGTATCCACCAACTAGCTTTCACATTATTAACAACTTACCATATTTTGTTCAGTTTTTTTAATAAAGGAAGAAAGCATTTAGGGACTTCCCTGGTGCTCCAGTGGTAAAGAATCCACCTTCCAATGCAGGGGACACAGGTTCAATCCCTGGTCAGGGAACTAGGATCCCACATGCTGCAGGGCAACTACGTCCGCTCACCGCAACTACCGAGCTTGCGCGCCTCAACGAGAGAGCCCACAAACTACAGAGCCCACGCACTCTGGAGCCTGCGTGCCACAACTAGAGAGAGAAAAAAACCCTGCACGCCACAACTAGAGAGAAACCCATGTGCCGCAATGAAGAACCCATGCGGCACAACTAAGACCCAACGCGGCCAAAAAAATAAGGAAAATAAATAAATAAAAATTTTAAAAATCGTTTGAAAACAGAAAGCATTTACATACACATAATGCTCTGGAAATGTTCTTCCCTGATCCCACGTACTTCCTTCCACTCCAGCAGGTAACCCTTGGCCTGAGGTGAATGGTATCAGTCCCATGAAGACTTTTAAAAAAGATTTACTGCATTTATACTCATAAAGCAATGTTAGGATTTGGGGGCATATTTTACATTTTTAATAAAATTATATCATGGGCTTCCCTGGTGGCGCAGTGGTTAAGAATCCACCTGCCAATGCAGGGGACACGGGTTCAAGCCCTGGTCTGGGAAGATCCCACATGCCGCGGAGCAACTAAGCCCCAGAGCCACAACTACTGAGCCCGCACGCCTAGAGCCCGTGTTCCGCAACAAGAGAAGCCACCGCAGTGAGAAGCCTGCGCACCACAACGAAGAGTAGCCCCTGCTCGCCGCAACTAGAGAAAGCCCGTGTGCAGCAACGAAGACCCAACGCAGCCAAAAATAAACAAATTTATTTAAAAAAAAGACATATTTCTTAAAAAAATAAAATTATATCATACTGTATGTTCTATTCTGTGCTTACTTTTTTCACTGCTCATTATGCTTTTGAGATACATGCATAACAGTCCCTGAAACTCTGAATCATACATCCCAACTGCTACTATTTCTATCTTTAAAAGAGAAAACTTTCATTGACTTTGCCAGCCACTTCCTTCGCTGTTTTTTGCTCTCTTCACCCTTTTGGCAATAAAATTCCCTGAAAGTGTTGTCTACACTCACTGACTCTAAGTTTTCTCTCACACTCTCTCAGCCCACTGCAGTCAGGCCCCCTCGACCCCACTAGCAAAAGACCTGGGTGTGACAGCCAAAAGTCCTTCCTCTCCAGAGCGGCTGCATGGCTTCCTGAACGGCCAACGAGAAGCCTCACGCCTCAGCTCCCGGCGGTGGCTTCTGTAGTGGCCCCACGGCTTTAGAGAACCTTCTTCAGCTTCTCTGTGTGGAACTTTAGGACCTGGGGCCAAGCAACCTCACAGACTGGCTCACCTCGAGAGGCGATGGCAGTTCTGCTGCCTCGGCCGCTGGGTGACAGTCTTCAGAACGCTGCACACGTGAAGACGCTGAATCTAGAAGTCCCTTCCGACAGCTTCTCAGGACGTGCAGAAACACGGAGGTTTTTCTTCCCTTGTGGACACTGTCACACAAAGAGCCTCTCTCCAGGACCCCCTACCTTCCACGGCTCTTGACTTCCACTCAGGCAACCGGCGAAGGCCCCTAGGGGCTAGTAAGATAGAGGCCACCAGGTGGGCCAAGAAGCATTTTCAGCCCACCTCTTCCATTCCTGAAAACATCCTTTGTTGCAGTTTGCAGTAAGGGTCTATGAATGCAGGCTTAGATCCCCATCAGGAAGAGAACTCGAAGCTCACGAAGGAGCAAGGAGGCACTGTTCTCAGAGCATCTCGCCTGTGAAAGGACACCTTTATCATCCATGCATATGCTACCACGACCTACTCTGCCCACCCCACTTGTGGAGAAAGGTGGAGTCACACCAAGAAGCCTCACTAGACTTATAAATTGCCTAGACGCACTAGTCAGACTCACGGTGCTGACAAGGCAATTTCATTCTTTTTCTTTTCTTTTTTTTTTTTTTTGTCCTGTTCAATTACTTTGCATCTCAATTTATACTGAGATATGGGTGGATATGCATGAGTTCCCAAAGTCCCAGTGTGCTGATCAGGAAATGCTGTAGAAAAACAAAACGGACATTATAAATATTCTCACCGAAGCCCAGCTCTAAGAAACAAATTACCTGTGCAGAGAAAACTGCAAAGAGATGCTGCTTATCCTGCCAATATATTTCACAGACTAAGTTTTGTTTTGCATTATGCTTTTCATACAACGCACCCTAAAAAGATTTTTACCGTGAACTGTGTAAATGTGGTAAGGGTTGCGGAGAGAGGAAAATAACAAGAGGTACACAGACAAAGAACAATTTAAACCAAAGATTTTGGAAAGAAGGGTTATTGGGGACAAATAAAACATTTTAAAAGTGGGTGTTGCATAATTAAATAATCAGAGAAATAATTCAAGACAAGGAAATGGGCTTTCTTCTCCTTTCTTGACATTTCTTGTCTTGAGTTATTTCTCCCTTGGGTAAGACAGCCAGGATTGGACTCTTGGCTCTCTCACTGTCTGTGACCTTGGGCAATTTATTTTACCTCCATAAGACGCAGCCTTGTTATCTGTAAAATAAGAGGTAACTAGAGCACCCATCTTTTTGGGTAGCTATGAGTATTACATTGAATGAAGCAGATTGCCTGGCGCATAGAACATATTCAATACATGTCAGCTGGTAATACTATTAATACTCCCTTCATAAATTTCTCAGTATTCACTTCCTCCCATTTTAACCCCCCTCGACCCCTCACCCACTCCGTCTGCCTTCAGCCTCCCACCTCGTCCCTGCTTTCATTCCCACTTCTTTGAACCAGGCTGGCAAGTCCCTTCACAATCTTTCTCAATCTATCTTTCCAGCCCCAGATCCTTCCCTCGCTCTGTAAACATCCTCCGTGCTGACCACACAGAACTCTTCCCAGGTCCCAGTGATGACAGCTCTTTCGCGTGTCTCTGTCCTTACTTCCTCTGTGCTCTTTTCCTGGAATGCCCTCCTCCTCTCGTTGTCTGACTCACGACAATCAGTCCTGTCTCCATGGCCCTTTGAACCCACCTCTGATACTGCACTTGTCTCTCTGTATTGCCAAGTTTGTTTATGAAATACAATTCTTACCCATATTGTGAGCAGTATATCTATATATAGATCAAGACAGATAGATCTCAATAGGTAGACAGATAGATAGACACAGACTGATAGAGAGACAGAGAGAGATAGGTAGGTGGGTAGATAACTACATATATTAATGTATGTATCTCCACCTAGTAGGTACTTAGACACGCTTGCGGGATGACTGAGTGAACATGCTATTTCTTCTGAGCTGTGCTGGTCTTGCTAGGTCACTTG
The DNA here is from genome assembly GCF_011762595.2 of Tursiops truncatus. Classification (NCBI taxonomy): domain Eukaryota; kingdom Metazoa; phylum Chordata; class Mammalia; order Artiodactyla; family Delphinidae; genus Tursiops; species Tursiops truncatus. The sequence continues at coordinate 93,544,120 of NC_047044.1, read as the reverse complement.
GAAGAACTTCCAGGGACACCAGATCAATGCTGTTTTCGCTTGCCACCTTCAAAACCCAAAGTATGTGAGACCCTCAGGTCACTGAGGCAAATTTTCCGGCTCGAAAACACCAAGCCTGCATTTGACCCTCATGTGAAGGCGAGTCTCTTCTGAAGATAAAATGGAGATGAGGGGTGAGATTGTTCCAAGGACCCGATTTCCCTGTGAGGTCCTCTGGTGACTTAAAAAGCATTCTGGAAAGAATTACGTGGCACTCGCCTCACCCATCCCAGGCTACGATAAGGTCAAGCCCTTGGTGGTCCATACTGTGAGTCTCTTTTGTCCCCACTGTTTTGGGAGGGGGAACATTAGAGCAGAGATTCCCTGGGGGACCTGGAAGATTCCTCATCATCTCACTATAGCTGATGGGAACCCAGAAATGATTCAAAGCTGAAGCCACTGTCCCAGATCAATACATTTCATGGTCATTTAAACTGGAAACCAGATAGCCATCTGGATACAGCCCATCCATATTTTTGTGAGGTTGTAAATACACCGTAAGAGGAGTCCAATAAAATCCTACTATAATGTTGGTGCTGGGAGCCATGAAGAGTACCCCCCTTGACAGACATTCCCTGATCTAGAGAAAGACACACTGTCTACAGAGTCCAGCATCCTGGGGGAAGGGATGCCACCGGCTAGAAAAGTAAACCCAAGGGAGAGAGAGAGGCGCTTCCCAGTAGAGTTTTTCCTTTTTTTTGGTTGTTTGCTTTGTTCTATTTTGTTTCACTATAATTCAATTCTACTGGTAGCTGAGTAGGACTTTCACACGACGGGGCACAATTTCCCTGAGTTTTAGTAAAAGACGTGTTAAAAACGATGGCCTCCATGGCAGGCTCAGAAACAATGGGTCAGTATGTGGAAAAAACAGAAATGGTAAGTGACCCTCCCAAGGTCTGGTTAGTGGTGGAGTGTGGACCAGAGTCCAGGTGTCCTGACCACTCACCATCAGTCCTCCTTCCGCTGGACAAAATCCCTTCTAGGTCAGAGCAGGGAACCCAGGAATGGCATCGCAGGTTGGGGGACAGGCAGAAAGGGCAGGGAGGGCACCAAGATAGCCAGTTCCAGCCCAAACTCCAACAGTCTGGGTTCAAAAATCCAGCTCCGCTTCTTAGCGGCTGTGAGACGTTGGGGCCATTTACTTAATTTCCCTGTGCCTCTATTTCCTTATCTGGAAAGTGGGCTGACGATAATATGGGTCACTCTAGGGACAGAAGGACACATTAAAGCTTTGGGAAGAGGGCCTGGCACACAGTGATCAGGACGTTAGTTGGTATTACTCTGACAGTGGATTCTCTCCAAGCCTTCTTCGACGGGGGGAGAGCCTGGCTCTCACCTATTCCTTTGATCGTGGCCGTAAATTTGCTCTGGCACCAGCACTCCCAAAGTAGAATCCTCTATGAACTTCCCCAGGCCTGTGACCCACCTCTGCTTGGAAACTCTTCAGGGGCTGCTTACTTACTACCTCTTTAGAAGGTCCCTTCCACTGCTGGATAACTGTACTACTTAGAAGGATTCCTCTGGCACTGGGATAACATCTGATCTGCCTCTCCGTAGCCTCTCCTTGTTGGTCCTTTTTTTTTTTTTAGCCAGGGATTGAACCCAGGCCCTCAGCAGTGAAAGCACCGAGTCCTTAACTACTGGACCGCCAGGAAGTTCCCCTCCTGTTGGTCTTAACGCTACTATCTTGCTTCTCATACTAAGATAAACGTTCCCCCGTGAGACCTGGTGATGGGTTGGGGATGTGTAAACCCATGCAGTAAATATGGCATGTTTTCCTGATGAATCAAATTGAAATGAAGAGTTATGTGGGGTGGGGGGGGGTGGATTTTAAACTTTACCTTGAATGTCTTTGCATTTTAAAAGATTTTCTAATCTAAAATACTTTTCATTCAAACCAACAAGCATATTTTTGTGGATAAATATAAAGTTCAAATAACTTCTTTTTCGGATCTGACACAACATGTTGCTTCTGGCAGCTCTGCCCCAGACCCCTCAGGAGCATCTATTCACTTGTCTTTTACTTTGGGAATTTCTAGATGGAAAAGCCTGAGACATGCTGCTCTACTGAGAAGAGCTACAAAGAACCAGTCTAATTCCTCTCCCACAGGACCGCCCGGTGAAGTTTTCATAAGATCTTACAGTTGGAAAGAGACTCAGAAGTAGTCTAAATGCATCTGCCTTCTGCAGCAGGCCTAACAGATGGTCACCCAGCCTCTCCTGGATCAGGCTCAGAGCAGAGACCACATGGTAATCGTCGCCATCCCATCGCTGGCCAGCTCGAATTGTTAGAATGTTCTTTTCTTAAGCACATGCACAAAGGCCCTGGGATGAGCCAGACCTCAGCTGGACTTCAGGATGAGTCACTTAACCTCACTGGTCCTCAGCTTCCTCAGCTATAAAATGGGATAAATGGTGTTAGCTACACCACAGGGATACTTAGAAGTGAAAACGCACATTAATCACTTAGCATTCTGTCTGACACGTTAAAGGATTCAATAAATGTACACCGGGACTTCCCTGGTGGTGCAGCGGTTAAGAATCCACCTGCCGGGGCTTCCCTGGTGGCGCAGTGGTTGAGAGTCCGCCTGCCGATGCCGGGGACACGGGTTCTTGCCTCGGTCCGGGAAGATCCCACATGCCGCGGAGCAGCTGGGCCCGTGAGCCATGGCCGCTGAGCCTGCGCTCCGCAACGGGAGAGGCCACAACAGTGAGAGGCCCGCGTACCGCAAAAAAAAAAAAAAAGAATCCGCCTGCCAATGCAGGGGACACGTGTCCGAGCCCTGGTCCGGGAAGATCCCACATGCCGCGGAGCAAATAAGCCCGTGCACCACAACTACTGAGCCCGCGTGCCACAACTGCTGAAGCCTGCTTGACCTAGAGCCCGTGCTCCACAACAAGAGAAGCCACCACAATGAGAAGCCTGCGCACCGCTGCTCGCCACAACTAGAGAAAGCCCACGCACAGCAACGAAGACCCAACGCGGGCAAAAAAAGAAAAAATAATTATATAGATATATATAAATGTGCACCATCATCTCCATCCCCATTTCCCTAAGAGCTTCCACCAGCTGAAGTTCCAGAGCTTGCTTGTGATGCCTCTGCTCCAAAACCATGTTTTAGATATTTGATAACAGTTCATGCACGCTCCCCCAACTGTGCCTAAAAAAGCATTTTCCCTCCGTTAAATATAGCGCCACCTTCCTCAACAGAATAACGCTCAGATGCTTCAGTTAATGTCTCTTTTTTCAGAACGCCACTTGCAAGTGTATTAAAAGATTCTTATGGATAGACTGGAGAAATGGTAGAAGACAAAAAGTGCCATGGAGAAAAAAATTAAAAAGCAGAGTAAAGGAGGGGGAAGAAGCTAGGATGGGGGGCGAGGGGAGGTGCAATTTAAAATATGTGCTCAGGTAACTCAGAAGCTCAAAGGACTGGGCTTCCTCATAAAGTCTGACAGGAGAACAGGGCTTGGATCAAAGTTCACGGGGGCATCTCACTCCTTCTCTGAGTTGCAAACAGACATCTGAGCACAGCGCTGGCCCTATTCACCCACCGCGCAGCAGCTGAAAACAGGAAGGGACCGAGCAGGGGTCCGGCTGGGGCAGCCTAAGGCCCCTTGCTGTCCTGCTCGCTGCCTGTGGCTGCACAATGCCAGCCTCTGAGCCTTGGAGGAGAGGGCCAGGAAAGCGGGAGGTGGGGCACAAGGCCCTCATCTTTACATCATGCCTTGGCCCCTAAACATCAGCTCAACGAGTGTGTCAGGCTCGCAGCCATTCAGTTAACTCATCCTCTGGAAGACAGTTGCAACCAAGGTGTTATGGACTGAACTGTGTCCCCCTAATAGTCATGTTGAAGCCCCTACCGCCAGTGTGACTGTATTTGGAGGTGGAGGTGGTTAAATGAGGTCATGGGGGGAGAGGGCTTATCCGATAGAAATGATGCCCTTATGAGAAGAGGGGAAGACACAAGAGTTCTCTGCCCCCTCCCATACACTGCAGAGAAAAGGCCACAACAAGAGGGCAGCCGTCTACAAGCCAGGAAGAGAGTTCTCCCCAGGAACCGAATCAGCCAACACCTGGATCAAGGACTTCCAGCCTACAGGTGAGAAAATGAATTTCTGTTGTTTACGCTGCACAGTCTGTAGTATTTTGTTATGGTGGCCCGAGCTGATAGATACACAGGGCGGAGCAGATCCCCAGCAGTGTGATATTGTTAGTGGGAGCTTTTTCCTTTACGGGTAGAGGAAGGACATGGGGAGAGGAGAGATCCCCACCAGAGGCAGAGTCTTAAAATAATTCAATGGTGTAATTATAAAATATAAGAATGGAAAATAAGGCAAAATTTAAACAGAAAGTTATTATGCCCTAGCTATGTGTTCAATGTTAGTTTATTCTTGGAAAAGGAGAAAGTGAAAGAAAGCCTTGAACAGGTGAAAGAGTGAAGAAAGAAAACATTCACAGAGGGAAAGGAGAAAACTCAAAAGAAGTTAGAAGTACTCTTTAAACCCACACTCAGATGGTGCAAATCCTAACTGAAAGTTTTTGAAAAGTATTTACTGAATGCCTGATGTATTCAGGGTGCTGAGCTAAGTGTGGAAGGATACCCATCCTGCTTTCTAGAAACTTAAGTTTCACAATGCAAATCCCTTCCTTCCTTCCTTCCTCCCTCCCTCCCTTCCTTCCTTTCTTCCTTTCTTCCTTCATAATTTACCAAACATTGAGCCGGACCTTTGCTAGAGAGTGCAAAAGGTATATAAAGATAAGTTATAGGTCATACTTTTGAGGTATTCAAAGTCTCAAAACAAAAACAAGTTAAAAATAGAATCAGTCTGTGGAAGGGCCACAAGCTTCACAGAGATGAAGAAATTTAAAAGATAACTTCCACTTCCGGAGCTGAGGCCAGAGAAGAAGAATATTCTGAGGAGAGGAGATGGCCTGAGCCCCACCCCAGAGAGTCCTGGACACACAGTGACCTTCTGAGAAGCCAAGTCCAGTCCTGGGACTGGGTGGAAGGGGATGACACCTCAGTGAAAATTTCCCCTCTGCCTTCAAAACGCTTCTGAGATATGATTTTTGCCTTGAATTACTAACCTGATAAAACATCCAAAAATAGCTATTTTGCTAAAAATAGCCAAATCCCTCTCCCTCCCCCTCCACCAGCTTCTCCAAAGCTGCCTGTGGTGCCTCTGCCCTACACGAACTCCCATCCCTTCCCAAGTTCATGACTGATGGCGTAAGCAGAGAGGAGGCAGAGGGAAATCAGCTTAGTTTCTCTGCTCTGCTTTTTAGTACCTTTTTTAATTACAGTTTTTCCAGATCTTCAAGCCTCCTATTCCTGCTACATCCCTAACGTCTACTCCTTCAGTTACTCCTTTTAAATGCTGAACATTTGTCATATATTTTTTAAACTGATATTCAAAACAAGTCCAAGAAGTGTTATTATTCTATTTACAGACGAGAAAACTGAAGCTTACAGAGGTTGTATCACTTGCCTAAGGTTATAAAAGTAGCTAATGGTGGAAATTTAAAACCAAGTCCTTCTGACTGTATAGCTGTGGTTCTCAAAGTGTGGGCCCTGGTCCAGCAGCACCTCCTGGGAACTCATCACAGACCCACTGAATCGGAAATGATGTACGGGTGAGGGGGTCAGGCCCAGCAATCTGTGCTCTAGCAAAGCCCATGAGGTGATGCTAATAACACTAACGACTGAGAACCTTCGCTTAAAGCGTGTAACCTTAACCTATTGCTCATCCCCACGTTCCTGCTACCCATGTGCAAAAAAATCACCTTGGGGGAACCATCCAGAAAAATAGATTTTTTTCACTTCTCCACCTAGATGCTTCCAAGGAATGAAAGGTTACACTTCACTCTAGACTCTAAACTTGACCGCCATCTCAGTTGGCTACCCCAGAGTCGTTATCAGACCAATAGGTTAATTGTTTAGTGTGGAAATGTGTATTCCCATCCTGCAAGGAATTCCGGGACACTAGCTACTCAGGAAGAGGGAAATCGCAGTTTAGCTATTGAATCCAACTTGGTATCAAGTTTCCTTTGTCAGCACAACCCAACCCTCAGGAGACTAACAGCTCATTCTAGGCACTACCCCAGAGACGCAGCTCTGACTGCTGCCACCGGTCAGCGTTTATTGATCGAGTGCTCCTCCATGTCAGGCCCCCCGCTAAGCACTTGAGACGCTTTATCTCAATTCATTCTTTTTTTTTTTTAATTTTTATTGGAGTATAGTTGATTTCCAAGGTTGTGTTAGTTGCAGGGGTACAGCAAAGTGAATCAGTTACACATATACATATAGCCACTCTTTTTTAGATTCCTTTCCCATATAGGCCCTTACAGAGCACTTAGTAGAGTTCCCTATGCTATACAGCAGGTTCTTATTAGCTATCTATTTTATATATAGCGGTGTGTAACTGTCAGTCCCAATCTACCAACCTATCCCTCCCCCGCCTTGCCCCCTGGTAACCGTCAGCTTGCTTGTTTTCTACATCCCTGACTCTGCTTCTGTTTTGTAAATCAGTTCACTTGCCCCAGCCTAAGATACAGGCACTATTATCAGCCCCATTTCAAAATCGAAGAAACCAAGACACAGCAAGATTAAGTAATTTGACCAAGGCCACCAGCTAATAAATTGTGAGCTGAAACTCCAACTCAATTTCTGCCCCCCGTGCTCTACTGCCTTTCCTGAACAAGTCCCCGTTCTCCGTATGCTGCAGGCATAACCTCTGCATTTCCACTTGAGAGTCCTCCTTGCAGCCGGGGACCCAGTTTCCTGCTCTACCAGATTCTTCTCCGGCGCCACTTTCCCAGCTGTCTTCCATCCCCCTCCCCACCTGGGTGACGCTCCATCTGGACCCGCTTCCTGCTTGCTAGCCTTTCACTCCCTGGTCACTTCACCTTCCTTCAGACCAGTTCGATCGCGTCTATGTGCTGCTGAGCAAGGCATACATTCTAGCTTCTGCCAGTTCCCAGTTTCTAAGGCAATTTTTTCTTATCTTACCATCTCTGCTTTGACCAGACACTTGGTACAACTTCAAACATTGTCGCCTGTTGTCTGGCTGCCTAACGAGAACTCTTGGCCCACTTTGAAGCCAGCTTTCTTGAAGCCACTGTCATATTTAGCACCCTTAATATAGACTTTGTCTACCACAGAGTGGGGTGTACTGAGAAGATAGATAAGCCTCTGTGAGGAGGTTATTTCTCTGCTTGTGATTTCTAGCCTGGTGGTGGAACCAATACTGAGTCTGGTGATATAAGCTGAAATGCAAAAAAAAAAAAAAAAAAAAAAAAAAGGGGGCCTGCAGCTCCTCAGACTTGGCCACTGAGAGTTCACCAGAAGCATTGCTAACAAAGTTGGGGGGAGGCCCCCTGGAGGGTCCTTTCCTCCCAGAATGATTGGGGGATAGGCCAGCTCAACCTTATAGGCAAACAGGAAACTCTACCCACAAACAAAAGGAAAAAGGAAGCTTCCAGATTCCTGTTCCAAGTAGCCTCCTGAGAAGGACTTTATCTTTGGGGAAAATTTTGCTGAAGGAAATTTGAACTGAAGTTGAGAGTTTCCTTTGTTAAGAAAAGCAAATAACATGAAAAGGGAGAGAAGCAATGAGACAAAAGATTGGTCATCACAGATACAGATCTAATCTCTGGGATAAAATATGCTGGAAAGAACCTAGTCTTAAATACACAGAGAGGGGAGGCGGGGGTGAAAGGCATGAACCAAGGCTCAATATGGGATGAGCCTGACCTCCGAGAGGAGTAGTGAGGACACCTGACCAACCAGAGAGAACAGTACAGAATCAGGCGTGCAGGGGCAGATCACCACCCTGTAGTGCCAGGATGGAGTGTTTACTAAACCCATGGGCCATAGAGAGTTCTGGCTCCAAGCATCCAGGAAATGAGATCATCACAGCATATTAATAATAACAGTCAACATTTTAAAACATGTACTAGAATCTTCTTGAGCCTTTTGTATGTATTAACTCATTTAAACCTCCCAATAATGGTATGAAATAGATACCATTATTATCACTCCCCTTTATAGAACACAGAAAGTTTGGCGATCTTTCTCAAGGTCACAGTGTGCAAGGCTCAGGGCAGGATTTGAATGCACACCATCTGCTTCAAGGTCCCTACTCTTGACCACCATACTTGACTGCTAAGCAGTCCACAAAATTAGTAACGTATATTTTCTTCTCTCTGTTAAGAAGAATATAGGCAACTCCTGGAATGGCAGCAAGCTATAGCAGAAAGAAACCTGGGTTGGAATCCGAACTCTACAACTAGACCTTAGATCTTGAACCTTATAAGGTTGTTTTAAGTATAAATGAGATCATGCATGACTCTGGCACATAGCAGATGCTAAGTAAATCATTACACTAGCCGGTATTCCTTGATGATTCTCAGGTGCCAGGAATATTTCTTTCAGGGGCTTAATATGTGTTTATTGTTCATAACAAGACCCAATGTGGATGTTTCTGGATGGGCAGCTTTCTTGATCACTCTCTTCCAGTTAGTGACACAGGGATCCGTATTCTTTCCATTTTGCAATGGAATGGTCTTCTGCAAAAAGTCTCCGTGGTTTCACATTCTAGAAGGGAGTTGACTCAATTCTCATTTCTATTTAAGGAAGGAACTGAAATCTCTTCTTCCTGATGAATCCAGGAGCCACAGAGCCTGTTAGTCTCTTGCACGTTGGTGGGTCAGGAATGTGGGAAGGGTTTGGCAGCATTCCTCTCTGATGGAACCCTAGATACACGACTTCTGAATTGAATTCAACGGGAGCAGATGAGTTTTATACCTGTTACACTTCAGGGCATGAAAAATGGTTCTGTTCAGCATCTTGGGGAACTTCTCAAAACCCCACACTAGTAATACTTGCTTGAGCCCCATACAGATGAAATTCTCATGTCCTCTTTTAGTCATATCTTAATGAATGAAATAGATTCAAAAGGTTACAGTCATAAAGCAACTTTCTTCTTTCTCCCACTGTTGTTCTGTAAGTGGGTTCTTTCTCTGGCACTAGTTGAGATTTCAGAAGATCTAGGACCTCTTCTGGTCCTTCCTAGGCATACGGCTCATTTCCAGTCACAAAACAGCCTCACTTCAGTACTTAAATATCCAGGCCATGGTAATAATCAAAATACTGAACTTTTATCTATGTTAGAGTCTCTCCCCTTCCAGCAGGGCAGTACTTCAGGGCACTGAGTGTTTGCCTACAGGCAGGGAGGGATGCATGGACATCTTCCTCCCTGTGTCCCCACTGGACCCGCTGCTGCTTTGACCCCTTCTGGTCAGATTCAGGGAAGGCAGGGATTGGAGGAAAAGAGCATCTGTCTTATATGGCTGGGACTAGCATGACCTGGGGTCAGGGCCACGGGGCCTGGCACATGTGAAAAGCTGACCCCTGTGTGGGTGGCCATTGCAGGTGGCTAAGGGAACCTCCCACTCAGTTACCTTAACACCACGGTGGCCATATGTCCTGTTTGCAGAGACAGTTCCGGTTCAAGCCTGTTGCCCCAGCATCTTGGGTAATAGCACCCCATTTCTTTCTCAAAAAATGGCCCCGTTTTGATAAAAAGTTAAATAATCATCCTGCTTAACACAAATGGGCACGCTTCAACTTGCCCCTGACCTGTAGGCTCCCAGCAGTCCACTCTACTGGTCACTGCATCTCTCCAGGGAGAACCGTGGACAAAGTCCTTTCAAGAAATCTCCAGGCTGGCTCGCCACCCACATGGCTCACATCTGGTGTCCACGGAAATGGATCCCCTTCCTCACATGGTCTAAGAAATGCAGCTCACGTTCTCTGTTGTCATTTCTCTCCCACCTCAGGACTGACTATCCCTTCCTCCACATGTCCTCACACTCCTCACTCCAGAGGCTATACAGAAGCTGCCCTAAAGCCCCTCTCACTTCCCTAAAGTGAAAAGGAAGGCCCCCATTCCTCACCCCTGGGGGGGGAGGGGGCATAGCACTCTAACAGCTGCCTCCAGAGAATCCTCACTCTAGGCTCTCCATTTCTACTCTTTTTTTTTTTTTTTTTGCGGTACGCAGGCCTGTCACTGCTGTGGCCTCTCCCGTTGCGGAGCACAGTCTCCGGACATGCAGGCTCAGCGGCCATGGCTCACGGGCCCAGCCGCTCCACGGCATGTGGGATCCTCCCAGACCGGGGCACAAACCCGCATCCCCTGCATCGGCAGGCAGACTCTCAACCACTGCGCCAGCAGGGAAGCCCCATTTCTACTCTTTTTAAACGTTGCAGGTGGGTGACTATGAATGCTAGCGGATCTGGCTTTACCATTTCTCAGCATGTCTTGAAAAAGGATACAACTTCATATTCTTTTACAACATGGAGTTACTTAGCACCTATTGTAATATTCTCAGACTTTAGGGACTCTGCCCATCTCCTAAGCAACAAGAGAGTTGAATTTAACATCTAGTTATGTCTAATTTAATAAAGAAGTAAGGAAAAAAAAAAACATCACCCAGCTCTACTGAACTCTACCGAAAAAGGTGATTCTTGTAGCAGGCTGTGGCCCGAAGCCACAGCAGCTGCCAGAAACGCAATGTGGACACAGCACAGGGAAGGAGCACAGCAAGTGCAGGACCCCCACCACCAAGAGGAGGAGACAGGAGTGGACAGCACAGGGAAGGAGACAGCAAGCACAGGATCCCCACCACCAAGAGGAGGAGACAGGAGTGGACAGCACAGGGAAGGAGCACAGCAAGCGCAGGATCCCACCACCAAGAAGAGGAGACAGGACTTACCAGGATGGCCTTGGTCACTTTCCTTACTTACTTTTTTTTTTTCATTTAACATCTTTATTGGAGTATAACTGCTTTACAATGGTGTGTTAGTTTCTGTTTTATAACATAGTGAATCAGCTATACTTTTACATATATCCCCGTATCTCCTCCCTCTTGTGTCTCCCTCCCGCCCTCCCTATCCCACCCCTCTAGGTGGTCACAAAGCACCGAGCTGACCTCCCTGTGCTTCCCACTAGCTATCTATTTTACATTTTCCTTACTTACTTCTTGAAGATGCTAGCGCATGTAATAGAATCTGGAAACCTGAAACATGCCCATGGCATTCCACACCTGGAAAAAAGGGTCTGTGCAAACTTTATCTCAGCTTTGAACATGTGAACAGAAAATCCACCCTAGACCTACCCCTCTAACTGGGGACAGCTGGCCGCATTGCTAACTGACACACGCACAGAGGTGTCAGCATTGCTGGTTTGGTTTTCAGTCCTCTGTCCAATCCAAAGAGTAGAGAAGGGAGTAGAGGGAAGATTCTTCCTCTTTGTGTCTACAGGGAGGTCACAGCAGTCCCCTTGAAAGCTGAAGATGGAAATCTAAGAGCATGGCCTTACGGAGGAATCACTGTGCTGTCTCCATTTTTCCCATGAGGAACCTGAGAGGCCCTGTGGGTATGCCCAAGCCATGGGCTGCATCAGTGGCTTAGCCAGGAATGATCTCCATGTCCTGATCGCTACACAACTCAAGCTCTGTAGAATAGAGTGTCTTCAGAAACAAAGAAAAGCTTTTTAGGGTAATCCCACCTTTTCCCACAAGCCATGTTTTTATAGGAGGTTTTTTGTTTTTTCCCAGCAGCAAGGTAAAGCAAGCAATGGAACTAACTTGTTCTCAGATCAATGAGTCCGCTGTGTGCTTCAGAGAGCAAAAGGGTTTTTGTTGTTGTTGCTTTTTTTTCTCTTTCGATGCTGGCTTGGAGCAGGAATTAAACTTGGCCATGGGCTATGAGGAAAAAGAAATGGAGAGCCAAAGCTTCTCTTTCTCTGGTTGAGATTTAGATTTCCATAAAAATCTATAGGTTCATAACTAAAATGGTTACTAAATATGTATTCACTTATACATGCATACTCTTTCAATCCTCCTTCCTGCTTCCCTCCCCTAACTCCTCACAGTAGCACCAGCCGAGCTCCAGGACACTAGAATAGCCTTTATTGATAAGGTGCTAAAGTATTACGTGCCTAACCTAGCTTGATTATCTTGCCAACAGAAACAGATGCAAGGTTACTGAGGTTCTATCAAATGCTGGCAAAGAAAGGGAGATTCAAAAGTTCACACATAACACGAACAAAGCTTCACAACAAAATTCGAGAATGCCCTGATCTACTTATGAAGTGAGGAAGGAAGCAGAGTTGTTTATTTCACTATTTCTTCTCTGCTCACAGACAGTTTGGGTAGATTCTACTCTCAGCCCTCAGCTAGTTTAAGAGTAACTGGAGCAGAGACAATTCAATGTGAAAGAATAGTCCTTTCACCAAATGGTACTGGGACAACTAGACATCCTCATGCAAAAGAATGAAGTTGGACCCCTCTATTAGTCAACTCAGGCCACCATAACAAAATACCAAGACTGGGCGGCTCGAACCACAGAAATATATTTTCTGTTTTGGAGGCTAGAAGTCCAAGATCAGGATGCCATCGTGGTCGAATTCTGGTGAGAGCTCTTTTCCTGGCTTGCAGAAGGCTGCCTTCTCACTGTGTCCTCACATAGTGAGTAAAGAGGAGAGAGAGAGAGAGAGAGAGATGTCTCTCCCTCTTCTTATAAGGCCACAGTCCTATTGGACTAGGGCCCCACCCTTATAACTTCATTTAACCTTAATTACCTTCTAAAGACCCTATCTCCAGATTGGGGGTTAGGGCTTCAATACATGAATTGGGGGTGGGGGGGGGGGACACAATTCAGTCCATTACAACCCCTTCCTCACACTGTACACAAAAATGAATTCAAAATAGGCCAGAGACCTAAATGTAAGAGCAAAACTATAAAACTTTCAGAATAAATATAGGAATAAATCTTTATGACCTCAAGTTAGGAAAAAATCCTTCTTAGAAATGACACCAAAAGGACAAGTGACAAAAGAAAAAAATAGATACATGGGACTACATCAAAATTTAAAACTTTTGTGCAGTGGACACCATCAAAACAGTGAAAAGACAGCCCACAAAACGAGAGACATTTGCAGATCATAGACCTGATAAGAGACTTGTATCTAGAACATATAAAGAACTCTCACAACTCAATAATAAAAAGGCAAATAACCCAATTAAAATATAGACAAAGGATCTAAACAGATGTTTCTCCAAAGAAGACACAAAAATGGCCAAGAAGCAGGTGAAAAAAATGTTCCTTATCACTAAACAGGAAAATGCAAATGAAAACCACTATGAGATACCATCTCACATCCACTAGGATGGCTACAGTGAGAAAGATGGATAATAACAAGTGTTGGCTACAATGTGGAAAAATCAGAACCTTCATACATGACTGACGGGGATATAGAATGGTGCAGTTACTTTCGAAAACAGTGCAGCGGTTCCTCAAAAAGTTAAACACAGAGCTATCATATGAACCAGCAATTTCACTCCTAGGTACCTACCCAAGAGAAATGAAAACATACATTCACACAAAAACTTGTACACAATGTTCACAGCAGCATTATTTATAATAGCCAAAAAGTGGAAACAATCCAAATGTCCATCAACTGATGAATAGATAAATAAAATGTGGTAAATCTATACAATAGAATATTATATGGCAATGAAAAGACTGAAGTAATGATACCTGCTACCACATGGATGAAACTTGAAAACACACTGACTCTCTGGTGGTGCAGTGGTTAAGAATCCGCCTGCCAATGCAGGGGACACAGTTTCGAGCCCTGGTCCAGGAAGATCCCACATGCCACAGAGCAACTAAGCCCGTGCGCCGCAACTACTGAGCCTGCGTGCCTAGAGCCCACGAGCCACAACTACTGAGCCCATGTGCGACAACTACCAAGGCCCGCGCGCCTAGAGCCCATCCTCTGCAACAAGAAAAGCCAGCACAATGAGAAGCCCACGCACCACAACAAAGAGTAGCCCTGCTCGCCCCAACTAGAGGAAGCCGGCGCACAGCAACGAAGACCTAATGCAGCCCAAAATTAATTAATTAAGTTAAAAAAAAAATACACTGACTTAAAGAAGCCAGTCACAAAAGCTACACATTGAATGACTTAATTTATATGAACTATCCAGAGTAGGCAAATCTACAGAGACAGAAAGTAGATTAATGGGTTACCTGGGGCAGGGTGAGTTGTACCTATACGTACACACCCAACTTGAAGAACTACTTTACCTAAGATTTGAAACAAAAAAATTTAAGAGAAAAATAGAGGGGTGTGACCCAACATACAGGATTTTATTCATTCTTGGAAAGGCATCAAAATGTCTGAAAGCTAGAAAATTGAATTAGGGAAAAATATACTCAGGAAAATGAAACCAGAGTTCAGATTATGTTAAGCTGAGCAAAGGAAGGCACTGATCTTGCTTAAAGGGGTGAGAGCACAGGGATACGGCTTTGACCGTGCTCTGAGTAACCCTTGTTAGGAAGGAAATGGAACCCACACAGACAGTCATGCCTTCCTTCCCTGGAAGTGACCTCACCTCTAATATGTGGCTATAAAGAACAACACCACACTCTTTTTCCTGATGGTAAAAGCAGTATATTTAAGATAGCAGAAAAGGTACAGAGAGAGGCAGAAGATCACTGGATCTTGTACTGATAACTGGTAGATTCTCTCCTATGCATGTTGCTTCCCAGAGTCAAAATGATATAATACACAGAATTTTGTATCCTTATTTTACATTTGCAGTCAACATTTCCATTATTTAAAACTCCCATAAGTATCACTTTCAATCAGAAGAATGAACCGTCATTTATGTAACTAATTTCCTACTACGAGAAATTTATCTTTTCAATCTTATATTATTATTAAAAACAAAATGAAGCAAAGGAAATTTTGAGCATAGATTTTTGGCCATATTTCAAATTATTTCCCTGGAATATAAACAATTTTATAGTCAAAAGGTGTGAAACTGTTTAAGGACTCTCACAGTACTTATCCAAAGTGTAACATAAACTAGTCTATAAACAGCAGTGTGTTAACAAGCCCATCTCACTACACAGTATGAGGACTTTTAAAAGTAACTCACATTCCCTTTCTAGGAAAGAATTCTCATCACAGCATTATTGATGATAGCGAAAACTGGAGGAAAAACAAATATCCAACAACAGTGGAAAAGTTAAGTAGATCATGATGGATCATTTTTCAGTAATTAAAATCCAGTGTTTTCAAAGAATATGAAATGGCAAAGAAAAGTGATTTCTACAAAAATTTTTAAACGAAATGACATGTATGCCAAATACCAAATTGTCAGTGAGGTCAGGTAACACAAAAGCACACCAGCAGTGACTACGTCTGGTTTGTGGGATCACAGGTAATTTTGTTTGTTTGTACATTTCTACATTTTCCAAACTACCTAAAACCGACAATGTATTATTTTTATAATTTTTTAAAGTTCATTGATTTAAAACATTAGCCCTATAAGTAAATTCACGTTCAATGTGTATCCTGCAGAGAAAAGGTAGAAAAGGCAAAAAACCTATGTGTACCATTGAAAGCCAGTGGGGAGAGGTCTCGCTGCTCTGGTTTCTAGCTAAAGCCCTACTGCTTCCTGGGTGTGCTCTGCGCTGAGACCTCATTTCCTCGTTATTACAGGGAGCAGTCGGATGACTTCCACGTGCTCTTTCCGAGTCTGCATCGTCGAGAGCACCCCCGGGACCGTGTTCCAGCCATCTAACGGGCATTAACAACTGACTGCACACGAGGCAAGCACCCAAGCAAGTTCTGCGTTTCTTGCCAAGCACAGAAGGAGAAGGTGAATCTGGATAACGCTTGCACTTCGGAATCGAAACACAATCTTGTCTTCAATGAAACCCCCCAGATTGCAAAACTCTCAGACAGAAAGCAAAGTACGTCCAATATCCCTGCCACCATGTCTGTGAGCTTTCCGATACCATCTCCTCCCATGACCTCTGACTTGTCGAGCAGCCTGCTGGATGTTAGAGCAAAGTTAAAATGAAAGGAACGAAGTCCTGCAAAAAACAGTAGGGTTGACAAAAAGCCCAGAGTCAATGGTGTAGCCTGGGCTTCCTGGCTTGTAAACTGCCCATAATGACTCACTCACCGGTCAGGCATTGACAGCAAATTGAATTTCTCTGGACCTTGGGCTAGGATGTTAGTAACGTATTCCTTAATTTAAGGAGCTCACACGATGCTGGGATGCATTTATAATCAGGTAGGGAAAGCTATATTTGCCCTGGATGGGAAGTCGGATTACCCACATTCTCTTCTTTCCAGGTTATCACCACAACATCTGTGGATGGTTTGGGCCTACTTACCATGTGCAAGCAGCCAGAAATCCCTTTTCGACCAGCAGGGACTCAGGTGGGTCTGTTTAGCAGACTCAGACCAGTGTAACAACCAAAAATAGTCCCAGTAAAGCTACATAATAAACCACCCCCAAACTCAGTGGCTTCAAACAACTAGGGTTTAGTCTCCTACTCACGAGCCTGCAAGGTTGACGGTGCTTTGGCTACAGGCCAGGCTAGGGAGCTCCGCTTCGGGTGGCAGTTCAGCCGCACTTGGCTCCAGACTGTAGACTGGGCTGTAGGCACGTATGTTTATGCTGGGGCCCAGGCTGATGGGGCGACAGCTGCCTGGAGGAAGCTCTTCTCATGGGGGGTCACGGATGTACCAAAATTGCAGCCCGAATGCACGGGCTCTTTTCAAGCCTCTGTCATCCCCCATCCACTAATATTCTCTTTGGCCAAACCCAAAGTTGAGGGGCAGGACGTATATTCCACGCCCCATGAGGCCATAACAAGGGCGTTGATGAATAACTCTCTTTGAGTGCTGTGAAGAATTGAGAACGGTTATTTGATTTTCCACAGCGGTGATTACATCTCCACATATCAATCAGCTCTTCCTCCTCTGGCTCCTGCTGGTTTTCTCCTCTAGTTTCCCAGGCAATGTCTGCACCCCTACAGCTGAGCCAAATTTCCAAAGGGTCAGGGTTATCCACCCAAATGGAGAAGGGCCAACTTGCCTTCTGGAAGGTTCTGCCCAACCTGCCACGTGTCAAGACAGCTTCGTGATTGGAAAGGGACCCGAATATGCAAAATAACAGAGTAGAAAGAACTTAGAGCCAAAAAAGAGTAAGGGGAAGAAGTAGATTCAGCAATTTGAACTAGAAATGAAGTTCAAATTAATTTCAACCAAAACATCCCAAGAAAACGAGGTTCTCCTGAATCCCTTTTTCCTATTTTTGCTATTTTATCACAGAGGCAATAAATGTTCATTGTGGGAAAAAATCTGTGTGCTGAGCAGAAAACACAATCAGCCATATTTCCATCACCCATGGTTGGCCACTGTTCAAATTTTTTATACGTGGACAAGTACAGAGCATTGGAAACCAAGGTGACAATACCGAAAAAATGTGGTGAAAATATTAAGGCCCTGGGTCCAGGCCACACGGACACCAGAAATTCTTCTTATTCCCCCAACTACACGTGACTAGGTGAATCCTCTTTTAATTTTTTCTTTGCAAAAATGGGGTCATCTAACATATAGTTTTAACCTGTTTCACATATCAGAATAGTTTTTCATATCAACAAAGGTGTACCTACATCCTCATTTTATGTTTTTTTATCGAAGTATAGTTGATTTACAATGTTGTGTTAGTTTCTGCTGTACAGCAAAGTGATTCAGTTACACATATGTGTACATTCTTTTTTGTATTCTTTTCCATTATGGTTGTAAATGCTGCCTTATATTGCATTTGTGAATTACGATAAATTTGATAATTTATAGTCATCTCCATTGATGGAGATTTAGGTTATTTCCAATTTTTCAGAATTACTTTCTGCATGCATAATGACCCACATCACTTCATATACAATTGAAGGCATTCATTTTCAGATCTAAGCCATCTAAGAAGTACCTTTATTGACAATAAATAGAAACCACCCTTGGGGGTGTTAGAATGTGGGCAGTAAGAAAGGAAATAGCGTGGCTGCGTGCAGATGAGTCATTTTTGAAAGAGCACATATGTATATCTCACATATTGATGGCAATCCACACGGAAGTGCAGAGGGCAGCTTAAGTTTTGAATCAGCGTTAAGCACTCCTAAATTCAGATGTTCATCTCAGCCTCTTGGGTCTGCCCACCAGTTTGGGGACAAAACAAGACCGAGCTTTCTGGCTGCCTCTTGGCAATCCTGCCCTTGGAGTCATTTCTGGAAGGGCAGAGGAGCCCCATGGACTCTTGGGCCACGAGGACAGAAACGTCACCCAGCTCCTCAGCCTGTCTCCATCACAATAGCAGGGCAGAGTAGCCTGGTCCTTATTACGTTGGTCAGGAATAACTCAAAGCCAGGATAAAGCTGGCTGATTACAAGCAAAGTCAGGCATTCAAGGGAAGACTCTGGAAGGAAATAAGCCAACAAAACAGCATCAGAAAGTGAGGGAACATTTCTTCTCCAACTCTACTCCCCAAGAGCTATCAAGGTGACACAGTCTAAAGTAGGTGTTGAAATTATTACTGCCATGGCAAAGAGTTTTGGGGCACCAGGAGGATTTATTCTTTTCCCCCAACCCTGCTTTCCCCCAGAGTTATTTTCACCCTTCCCATGGTACACCAAGATTGTCCAGCGTGTTTACATGAATACACATGTTTATTCAAAAGATTGCAGTGCCATTCAGAGACAAGAAAGCACAACTCTCCCATTAGTGTATTTTATAAGCTTAGATCAATGCTGTGACCTTCTTATTTTGAAATGTGGGCTCAAACTAATAGATTTATAGAATGTCAGAGCTTATGAGGACCACAGAGGTTTTGTCCAATACCCTCATCCTTTGGTGAAGGCCTCAGAGAGGGGGAGGGACCTTCCTATGACCCCACAGAGTTGGTGGCAGCGCCCAAGAGTCTTGGCCCCCAACCACGCTGTCCAGACGCCAAGATGATTCTCTCGCCAATGCCTCACAGCGGTAACAGCCTTTTTGCCTGAATGCCTCCCGGGTGTGTCATGAAGACGAATGACTCTCTGGCTGTATGGTTCTTCAGTCCTTTGGATAAACTTGCTGCATGTCAGTGTACCTGGCAGGCCCCCATGGAAAGTAAAGCTGGGAAGAAATGAAGCAGCCCACCTTGGCAAAAACCACTGACAGAACACTCATCCCCAATCCTCAGCTCTCTAGACACCCTAGCAGGTAAACTACAGAGAGTTAAATCTCATCTATCAGTTAGGATAAAAGAACAATTTAATTTCAACCCATCAAATTTACAGGAATAGAACACAAGCTACAAGGCAGCAAGAACAAAAGGAACAGACCAGATACATAGATTTTTCAGAAATGTTAAGCCACGGAAGAACAAAAAATTTTTTCTTCAAAGAAAATTTGGGGGCAGGGGATTGAAATACATGCAAAGCTTATTTTTAGGGCCCTTTACAGATATAAAGTCATGCTGTTCGTTTAGGAACATAAAAATGCATTATGTATAACTTGTTTCACTCATAAAATTACCATGTTTTGTATATTGATATATTTAGACATCGAGAGAACTGAAAAAAGAGTTTTTATCATTTCTTTCCTGGTTGTTTTCTTGGGCAAAAGGGAGTTATGGGTTTTTTTAAGTCCTCAGTGGGAAAACTTTTCAGAATTTTCAGAAACTTTTCAGAAAATTTACAGATTTTAGAGGGTCTTTACTTCTCCTAAATCAACTAGTTCAAGTCTTTTAAGTTCTCAAGTTGTTGAAATCACATGTGTTCAACCAACTTCCTCTATCCAGGCAAGGGATTAGCACAACCTGGTTTAGTGATGGTGAACTATCGTGGAACTTCAGAAAGTCCATTTTAGAAGTCCCACAAATTTGGAATTCGCTTTGCCCTCCAAGGCAAATCTCTTCTCTTCTTTCTACTGCAGCACTACCCAGAGCACATTTCTAGAAATGAGCAGGACAGACCATAAGTCATCTAGTTTAGACCTGACATGAGCACACATCCTCCCTATATGAGGTCTGCAAATGGCCGACTGTCCCTTGCTTCTCCCATTATCAACGGTCCAAGACCTAGTTGTTATACTTTATGATCTGCATTTATGTGTGTGTGATTATCTGATCAACTTCTGTCTTCCTCACTAGAAGGAGGTGTCATCCTGGCAGGAACCAAAAGTTCTTGCTGACTATTCTGTCCTCAACACCTATCAGAGATAGGAAGATAGCAGTAAACGTGTGCTATCTCCTGAGACAGCTCTTACTATTAGAGTTTCCCTCTCTATACTGAACTTGTATTACTCTCCCTATATCTTTAACTCTGGCTGGATTCTGCCCTTCTGGTCCATCCAGACTTCACAAGATAGAGCTTCAGATGTGTGAAAACATTGCGTCATCATCAACTCTTCTTTCCTTTAATCTAAAGATCTTCAAGTTTCTTCAGCTGTTCCATAGGATTTTTTTAGTTCCTTTGTTATCCTGGATGTTATCACATCACTAAAGACCCACTCAGCTAACAGGGAAGGAAGGGGAGCAGTTATTGGAATGGAGGCGACTGACATATTAAATATTCCCCCTTCAGAAACAGTTTCACGGTCCAGGACTAGACTGGAACTCGATAATATTCTTTCCCAGAAAGCTGACTGGTGACCAAGACTGCTGGTTGACCCTCGATATACATTCTTGTCTTCCTCCACGGCAACAGAACCCCTGATTTTCAGCTGGACAAACAGCTGCCTACAATAAAGGCTATGTTCCTCAGCCTCTCATGCAGCTAAGTGTTGCCATGTGAAAAAGTTCTTGTCAATGGAACGAGCGGGAATGTATTGGACAGGCTTTAAGAACCTTCCCTAAGAGGTAGCATACCTGCACCCTTTGTCCAGCTCCTTTACATTTCTTTTATTCCTTTTTCTAGAATCTGAATGCAACCATCTTAGACTATGAGCCCAAGGACACACATGGCTGAGAAACGAGGTAGAGAGACTCTGGATCCCCGACATCTAGGAATGTCCTGGACTGAGATTTTTACCTCTAAAAGAGAAATAAACATCTATTGTGTTTAAACCACCGATACTCTGGGTTTTCTGTCACACACAGCCAAAGCTAATCCTAACAGATAGTCTATTGCTCTGTCTTCAACCTTATTCAAGTAGTTTTGTTACTGAAGTAGAACATGGTGTAATTAGACATGACCTTGCAAGCTGGTCACTCTCCCAGCACTTGCCACTTCCACGGGCGATGGTGAGGAGGGACACGTAGGGTATGACATGCTCTCTCAGAGGGTGTCTATGGCTTGACTGGAAAGAGCTTCCACGAGCTGACTCTCTGCCCGGTAAAAAAAATAAAAAAATAAAATTACAAAGAAAAAGAAAGGAAGAGGAGCCAGCGTGCACGAGGAAGTGTAGACGGTAATTCGCAGCAGAGGATAAACGATTTTTCTTCTTCCCCTTCCATCAACGTTTTCAGATCTAATGGCTGATTTCAAAGTTACTTAATGAGTCAACAACACAGCCTACAGGCAGAGATGCTCACACGGAAGCCACTGAGAAGGTGAGGGGCAGGAGTGCCACACTGCTGGGCGCGCCACTGAGGCCAGGGCCAGTGCCAGCTTAGAAGATGCCCCACCTTTGTGGGTCGAGGTGACGGGCCCCCCGAGGACTGGAATTTCAGCCTCCACGTGCCATCTCCTGACTTAATGGCAGCTGTTTGGTATTTCCTGTTAAAATTATACTTCTATTACAAAAGCATAAAAATGGTCGAAGTATTAGCGAGACACAGGTTATGGCAGCTCCATATTTTAAACTGTTCCCAGGTATTACGCTGCCATGCAGAATGCAGAAATTCACGAGATCGTTGTTCCCCGCTAATGCTGAGAACAAGCTAGAGAAGCTACTAATCCTCATTTTAAAACCCATCTGGATGCTGAGGACACGAGGAAATCTAAACAAAGCAAATTCCAGAAAGTGATAAACACTTCATAGGAGAGAAGAGACTATGGCTGCTTTCATCCCTGGCA
This sequence comes from Tursiops truncatus, assembly GCF_011762595.2. Lineage (NCBI taxonomy): Eukaryota > Metazoa > Chordata > Mammalia > Artiodactyla > Delphinidae > Tursiops > Tursiops truncatus. The sequence continues at coordinate 93,522,149 of NC_047044.1, read as the reverse complement.
GAGTGAAAAGGAGGAAGAGACAGATGGGAGAAACCAGCCAAACTTTTCATAAACTCCTAGTTCTGTGTGGACGTGCATGACAGATTAGAATGCCAGTGAGCTCCAGCCACAGGGCAAGTTGACACCCTGTTCTCCACAGGTCTTCGCTGAGTGCCTGGCGATAGGCAAAAAGCTGGAGGCAATGGGACTTCCCTGGAGGTCCAGTGGTTAAGACTCGCTGCTTTTACTGCCGGGGCCCGGGGTTCAATCCCTGGCCGGGGAACTAAGATCCCACATGCCGTGCGGTGTGGCAAAAAAAAAAAAAAAAATTGCTGGAGGCAAGGCACCAGACCTGAGAGAGATCCACACACCAGCCCGACCTCCTTCCCCAGCAAGACACACAGAGCCTTCTCCTAGCGCAAGGCAGCACCTGCTAAAGGCCGAGAGCAGAGCTGGAGAGCTGAGGGAAGGCACCCAAGCCACTTCACCAAGAGCTCTGAGGGCAGCAACTCTCTCAAGGCTGAAGGTGAGGCTAGAGAGTTCTCCAGGCCTTCGCTGATTGTAAGGCAGAGTCTCTCAAAGTCTAGGACAGCAGGACAGCAGAAAGGAATCCTTCAGAGGCACCTGAGTCTTACCAACTATACCTCAGTAGCCTTCCAGAGGCCAGGGAAGCACAGGAGAGCTGAGAGGAATCCCTGCAAAACACTCTTGAGTCTTCACTGCTTGCACTGCCGTGGGGAGGGGAGCCAGGTAGAGAAAGAGCTCCTGAGAAACTCAAAGCCAGAGGAATACAGAGCAAAGAAAACTCCCAGACATGCAGAAAGTTGGTAGCTGGCTATAAAATATGTACCAGTGTTTACAGCCCAAGCATCTCTGAAAGGAAAGTCCTGTTCCTGCTCTGATCCTGAAGGTAATGGTGAATTGAGTCTAACTAAGACTACAACAACGTAACTACGACTACAAGAAAGCCTAGCCCCAGTTCAGCCGCAGAGCAGGTCCACTCAGCCCCTCTAGCGGCGTGACCAAAACAAAAAGGAGTGTACCTTTTTCTGGAGGTAGATATCATTTACTTTCATCTACTGCTCTTTGGCACACAAAGTCCAGCGTACCATTAAAATTTATAAGACTTGTGAAGAAACAAGAAAATGTGACCCATGGTCAAGAGAGGAAATAGTCAAAAGAAACAGACCCAGAGATGGATTCCCAGATGTTGGAATGGTCAGACATGGGCATCAAAAGAATTATGACAGTATATTAAGGGATGCTGCAGGAAAGTTGGGCAACAAGGGTGAACAGTTGGGGAATTTCAGCAGAGATGAAATTTTTTTTTTTAAAAAAAGAACCAAGTGGAGGGGCTTCCCTGGTGGCGCAGTGGTTGAGAGTCCACCTGCCGATGCAGGGGACACGGGTTCGTGCCCCGGTCCGGGAGGATCCCACATGCCGCGGAGCGGCTGGGCCCGTGAGCCATGGCTGCTGAGCCTGCGCGTCCGGAGCCTGTGTTCTGCAACGGGAGAGGCCACAACAGTGAGAGGCCCACGTACCGCAAAAAAAAAAAAGAAGCTGCTGAGTTTGCAACATCAGTGCAACACCTCCTTTCAGCCATGACTTGAACACTGTCCCACACAATCTACATCACTGGCTCCAACACAAAACTCCCCCCAACGTCCATCCAGTGCTCACATTTCTCTAGGGTCACAAGCAATCTTTATGCAACTTTGCAATCTTTACCTTTTTTATCACTCTGTTTCTCCAAGCATCTTGAATGTTACTGTTGATCAGGTCATATTTCCCTAATTTCACTCATTTTATCTTATTTGTACCAAAAGCATAATATGTGAAATATTCCCAAACGGGCATAGCCATGTTATAGAACCTCTTGAAAAACACATTTCCCATATATATTACTTAACCAAACAACTTAATACCATATACATCAAATTTAAGACACCGCCAATCATAAGATGCACCATTATTTTAGTACCGTAACATATACATAATGTATTAAGAACAGTCATGTTCACACAGCCTCTTGTTATCTCAAAATCTGGGATTTGCCTATTCCTCCTGCCTTAGGCTGCATTGTTTAGTGTGCGATAATGTAGTCACAGTGTATAAATCTTTCTGAAGACATTTTAAATAGCAATTAAATTCAACATTTGTACTCCGAAGAGTGAGCGTACCCCAAGTGAAGTGGGGACGTTGTGAAAAGTTATGAACAAGCTCACACACGTGTGGACAACAACATTCTGGCTGCTGCCTGGCAGGCAGTGTTTGTGAGACACCGTTGCTTACGACATCCTTGCTGATGTCAGGGAGGTTAAGTTGAGCCCCCAGATGTGCATCTTATTTATTTTTATTTTTTTTAACATCTTTATTGGAGTATAATTGCTTTACAAGGGAAACGTGCGTTTTAGAATCACTACAATATGAACATTAAACTTCCCTCCTGATGAACACTACCCATCACTCCTTCATCTGTTACATGCCTCTTTCTATGTGCCTCTCATAGCTATGAAAAGGATCCCACATTTGAATTTCCCTTTCTCTTCTGATCAGTATACCCATTTAGAGTTCTCTCCTTTGGTGGTGATATTTTAAAACAAGGAGTAAAATATGTGTAGAAGACAGTCGGGAAGCATATCCCCCAAAATATAAATAGTCATCTGTGGGTGGTTGTCTATGAGTGGTGTGAAAATGGGCGATTTGTAGAGTCTTCTTTTGGTTTACTGTATTTAATAATGGTCTATAAACAACTAATATTACCTGGGTAATTTTTAAATTATCTGGAACATAATTTTTTAAAACTATCTTTTGACAGAAGATAAAGGTAAACAAAATCAAAATCAAATGATAGCTGGGAATGAGTATCTGCAACACATAACTAATATCCAACTCAATACAACAGAACGGACAATTCACGCAAGAGGAAATCCAAATGGCCAATGAACATGTGAAAAGATGCTCGTCCCCATTGGTAAGTAAGGAAATGCAAATTAAAGCAGTAAGGGGAAGCCATTTTTTCCTACCCCTCAGATTGACAAAACAAATTTTAACATTTGAAAATTCAAAACCTATAGCATTCTGTGCTAGCAAGCACTCTCACACGTTGCTATTAGAACGGGAATGGCTACACTTTCTTGGAAAGCAGGCTGGCCATAGCTACTAAAAATTCAAATACACATAACCTTTGACCCAGTAACCCCATTTCAAGGAACAGGTCCTATGGGGGAAAAAAGCACTAGTTCATAATGATACACTTAAAGGAGTATTTATTGCCGCATTATTTAAAGGTGAAAACCTGGAAACTTTCTGAATGTCCATCAAATGGACATTAAATAGATTTTGGTATATCTATACCATGGATTACTGTGAAGCTATTAAAAAGAATGACTTAGCTATTTTGATCTGGAGAGATATCCATAGAAAATTGTTATGTGAGAAAAACAGTTTGCATAAAACCATATACAGTGTGAGTCCAATTTTAAAAAGTCAAAATAATATCTATTTGCATTAACTTGGGAAAGATGTGAAAAGATACACAATAGGTCATTATCCTTGGTTACCCTAGAGGAACAAGACATAGGAATGCAGAAATCATGAGAAAGATGTCTAATTTTTTTTCCTTCTTTCTTCATATTATTTTACTTGTTACAGAGAACATATGTGAATTCTCTATTTTTAGAAATGGAATTTAATGAGAGGTTTTAAAAATTGAAGAACATGCACCATGCATTCTTATCTCTGGAACGACAGACTCAGGATTAGGTCTCCCTCCAAGTGACAGAATGAATTCATCCTCCGCTGGAATGATTATAGCCCATATGTCTCCTCAGGTAGCCTGATTCTCTGGTTGATCTTTTTTTTTTTTTTTTTGCAGTAATTGGGCCTCTCACTGAGGCGCCGGACGCGCAGGCTCAGCGGCCATGGCTCACGGGCCCAGCCGCTCCGCGGGTGGGATCTTCCCGGACCGGGGCACGAACCCACATCCCCTGCATCGGCAGGCAGACTCTCAACCACTGTGCCACCAGGGAAGCCCTCTGGTTGATCTTCTGATGTATGAATAGTTTTACACTTTTATTTGTTGAAAAAAGTGATAGTGCAGTCACTCCCTCATGAGGCTAACTGGACACAGCATCTCTGCCTAAACCATACTATGGCATCATACGCATCCCAGTAATTCCAGGAACGGTGTTTTATGGTTCCGCGAGAAGGAATCCGCGGCAAGCAGTAGGGGGATGTTCCTGAAAGTGAACATGGGACCAAGATCTGAGACCCATTCAAATAGGTTCTCTTTGCTTCCCCTCATTCCAGCCCCACTCTCCTCGTTTACATTAGCCGCCACCGTAGATCAGTTGAATCAGACAGCTGTACAACTGAAAGGGATTTAAAGTGTTACCCACGTTTGTCGGCTGTGCTTTCGCATAGCTCTTCTGAAGATGCCAACCGCCACCTTATGCCCATTAGTGGGAAAGGCCCTGACAGCTGTCATAACCCTCCAGTGGAATTTGGCCTCAAGAACCTAATTAAGACATAATCAATCAATCCAGCAATCCCACTCCTGGGCATATATCCAGACAAAACTATAATTCAGAAAGACACATGCACCCCTATGTTCATAGCAGCACTATTCACAATAGCCAAGACATGGAAACAACCTAAATGTCCATTGACAGATGAATGGATAAAGAAGATGTGGCATATATATATATATATATATATATATATATATATATAATGGAATATATAAAAAGCCATAAAAAAGAACAAAATAATGCCATTTGCAGTAACACGGATGCAACTAGAGATTATCATACTAAGTGAAGTAAATCAGAGACAGAAAGACAAATACCATATGATATAACTTACACGTGGAATCTAATATATTACACAAATGAACCTATCTACAAAAAAGATTCATGGACATAGAGAACAGACTGGTGATTGCCAAGGGGTAGGGGGTTGGCGGAGGGATGGAGTGTGAGGTTGGGGTTAGCAGATGTAAGCTTTTATATATAGAGTGGATAAGCAATGAGGTCCTACTGTATAGCACAGGGAACTATAGTCGATATCCTGCGATAAGCTGTAACGGAAAATAATATAAAAAAAGAATGTATATATGTGTATAACTGAATCACTTTGCTGTACAGCAGATATTAACACAACATTGTTAATCAACTATACTTCAATTAAAAAAAAAAGATTCGGAACTTCCCTGGTGGCGCAGTGGTTAACAATCCGCCTACTAATACAGGGGACACAGGTTCGAGCCCTGGTCCGGGAAGATCCCACGTGCCTCGGAGCAACTAAGCCCATGTGCCAGAACTACTGAGCTTGTGCTCTAGAGCCCGCACGCCACAACTACCCAGCCCACACGCCTAGAGCCCGTGCTCCGCAACAAGAGAAGCCACCGCAATGAGAAGCCTGTGCACCTCAACGAAGAGTAGCCCCACTCGCTGCAACTAGAGAAAGCCCGCGCACACCAACGAAGACCCAATGCAGCCAAAGTAAATAAACTTATTTTAAAAAATTTTTTTTAAAAATTAAAAAAAAAAAGATAATCAATGAAGAGAAACTCTAATTGCAGTCTGCCCAGTCTTTGTGAAAAAAACATGTGGGTCAAACCCCTCTCAAAACTATCTGGGCTTCCCTGGTGGTGCAGTGGTTGAGGGTCCGCCTGCCGATGCAGGGGACACGGGTTCGTGCCCTGGTCCGGGAAGATCCCACATGCCGCGGAGCGGCTGGGCCCGTGAGCCATGGCCGCTGAGCCTGCGCGTCCGGAGCCTGTGCTCCGCAACGGGAGAGCCCACAGCAGTGAGAGGCCCGCATACCACACACAAAAAAACAAAAAAAAAAACTATGGTTTTTTTTGGTATCTTGGGGAAAAACAGTCACGTTCTTCTACTTGTTCCTTTCTTGGGAGTAAGGACCAAAAATTACCTTCCTCTGCTTTTCAGTAATAACCAAATCAAATGGCCTGGGGCATTCTGATAGCTGACGAGGAAGGGGACCACTGCCAGATTTCTAGTTGATAAAGTCAACTGTGTTGTGGTTCCCATGCCTTTCCTCTGGGGACAGAGACAGAGAAAAGAAAAGGCACAGACCTTTACTGGTCTGGGAACGGTCAGATGCTAAAATAGGGGCCTCTGATGGGCCCCCAAGCCCCTGCTGGGAGGCGAAGATCATTTGAACACTAATTTTTCTTATATGCCTGATAGTTTGGGAAGATCCTGGGGCCCATACTTTCCCCAAGCTTTGGCAGTGCATATAAAATTGCTGTTTATACCAGCTCTCTCCTCTGGGCAGTGTCTCCTAAAGAGAGGAGAGGGAGGGTGGAGTCAGCCCAGGTGCCAACCAGCCTTTGGGAGGGACCCCATACACCCACTTCTACCCCAGGTGCTCTGAACTTAAGACAAGAAACTCAGAGGGCCCAGAGAACAGCAGGGGCCTAGAATGCGTTCACATGCAAAGTGGACAGCTGTGGTTTGCATCCCTGACATTCATTTCCCCTTCTGCAACAGCCCCGAGTTTTTGTCTGGGGACCCACCTCTCCTTCACTCTTAGTCAAGCAAAGCATTGCGTTCTCTGGCCACAATGAACATCAAATCCAACGGCACCCATGAGATGAAACGGGACTTTTGCTGGGACTCTAGAAAAGGGGCCTGATGTCTTTTCCCCTGAGATTTGAAGGTGAGAAGAGGTGAGGTCTGGAGCTGCACAGCCATCATGTCCCCAAAGGGAGAGCCTCTGAGCATGAGGTCTGATGAAGGTGGGCAGATTCAGAGTGTACACAGGGAGAAAGGGGGTGTGATGACAGCAGTGTGACAACAAGATGCCCCTTAAGCCTGGGACTATCACATCAGTAATAAATTCCCTTTTTGCTTAAGCCATTTGGGGTATGATTGTCTTTGTCACTTGCAACAGAAGCATCCTGGCTCACAAGACACGAGGTGGCAAAAAGCCCGGGTCGATATGAGGACAGCCACGGGATCCCTTTGCTGCATTTTAAATTCCCGCTCATCGTGCTTACTAGTCACACACCTGCAGAAGGTGTGACATTCTCACCTGGCGAAGGGGTTCCTTCCATTTTGGTTAAACCTGCTGTAGGAGACATTTATTTTCCTGAACAAGAAATGCTGGTGGGAAGTCAAAAGTGTTGCTTACTGTTCCTTTAATTTTATCCTTATTAATAGTAATTACAACGTCTCTCTCAATATTCAGCTATCATTCCGTTGATCCAACACTGGCAGGAAGTAGAGCATTTTGCTGAGTCATCCACATTCTCCTACGGCCCCAAGGTGACAATGACACACTCTTGCACAAGAGTTTGTCCAAATCCTCCCCAGTCCTCCTAGGTGGTTTAATTAAATTGGCCACTCTACACTAGCCACATTTGAAAGATAGGATGCTGAGTATTACAAACAAAAAGGGGAAATAGAGAAAAAGTATCACTCTATTCTCTCATTCCAGGTCCCAAGGCAGGATATTCTTCCAAACTAGTGTTCCTCGCTCAGGATAAATGAGGCGTGAAGTTGCTAATGACGCCTCTCAAATTATGACTTGCCTATTGACAGCCCTCTATTTTTATTTCTTTATTTTTTTGTTTGCCTGCCTTTTTTTATGGAGGAAGTTATAAACGTCAAGTTGGGTCTTAAAGTATCATCCAACCAAAACACGACGTGCACTCACTAGGGCTCACAGGGAGCTCCCACCCCATCCCAGCAGCTAAGAGATGGCCGGCTTCTGGAGGGTCCCTCTCTCCACGACCGTGATATCAGAATGGGGGCTGGCCTTTCATTGGCTGGTTTCTTCTTAACATTCAATCAGAGGAATTGAGAACTAACTGTGATTGGCTGCCCTGGTTTACTGTACCAAGGTTCCTATATCTTCAGGAAGAAGATTTTTGGAGGAGTGGGGTGTCAGTAAGTAGGATGAATTAACTGCTAAATGAGCCACCGTTAATGTCAAAACCAGATCTTACTTCCTATCAACATCAAACATGATCAAGGTGGCTTTCCCCTCACCTTTCTCCAAGGGCAGAAGTCTAATAACAATATTTTGTGGGAAATTCCAGGTCTAGCATATCGAAACCCTCCCAAACTGATACTTGTGTTCCTTCCTCCTTACTTCTCAAGGTGAGACAATCACAAACAGAGCTTAAAGAGATCTCACAGGCACTGGCAGGATGGAAGGTGAGGATGCACAACGGGACGAGGGAAAGAGACACCAGGTTCTTTCCCACCTGGTCCCAGTGCATCCTACCAGCTTTAACTGCAGAAGAGTATGCTCTGATGGGTCCAACTCACCTCTTCCTGTGAGAGGATGGCTTGCAGTTGAACTTGTGATCACCGTCCAGGACAGCACATCAAAAGAATGAATCCAAAAAACTGACATAAAGGAAAATAATCAAAGAAATACTAACAAAACAATCCAAGAAATTAGAGCCAGTGAGCATCACTGAGAACTAAAACGACTCCTTTCCAAAATCAGGACCCATTGTATCAGTAAAATATATCTTCTTGTTAAAAAACAACTTCGAGGGGATCAGAACTAAGATATTCTCTTTAAACTCTATAATCAGTTCAAGGACTCTGGCTCTATTTCTTGGTGATGTCCATTAATATGTGTGTGTGTGTGTGTGTGTGTGTGTGTGTGTGTGTGTGTGTGTGTGTGACACATACAGCATTGGCAATACAAGCAAACAGGCCAAGGTGGAAATTGAGAATTCTGACATCAGTCTGAGATAAGTGAATCTTACATCATTTTTTTTTATTTGGAAAATAATGATTAAATTAACAAAACACAGCAAAAGTATGAAAATATATCTGATGTTTTTTAAAACCAAAACATTTTAACAACCACAAATATTCTGGATTACACAAATATGGAACTTATTATGCTCTTCATCATATTATTTTATAAGATTTATGTAATATCTATCCAAAAAACATGTACTACTATCCCCATTTTTGTTGAGAGAGAAATTAGTGATAAGAAGTTGCATGGCCAATTCAAACCCAGGCCTTTCTGACTCCAAAATTCATGGTCAGCAATACAATGCTGCCTCTTTTCAAAATGTTTCAATCTGCTTGAGAAAAACCCAGCCCCATTACTGATGGTCCCTTGAAGAAGGAAGGAGTTTTCTCTTAGCTGGGGCTCCCCACCAACCATCAGCAAGACCGCACTAGGGGCTTCCCTGGTGGCGCAGTGGTTAAGAATCCACTTGCCAATGCAGGGAACACGGGTTCGATCCCTGGTCCAGGACGATCCCACATGCCGCAGAGCATCTAAGCCCGTGCGCCACATTTACTGAACTGAGCCTGCGCTCTAGAGCCCGCGAGCCACAACTACTGAGCTTGCGCTCTAGAGCCCGAGAGCCACAACTACTGAGCCCACGTGCCTAGAGCCCATGGTCCGCAACAAGAGGAGCCACCACAATGAGAAGCCCTCATGCTGCATCAAAGAGTAGCCCCTGCTCGCTGCAACTAGAGAAAGCCCGCATGCAGTAAGGAAGACCCAACGTAGCCAATCAATCAATCAATCAAGACCACACTGACTGCAATGCTGTCAGCCCCACGTGCAGCTGCAGGAGGAATCCTGGTCCTGCCCCCACCTTGAATATACTCCAGCCTAACCAGCCTCTCGTGGTTCCTGCATTCCCCCATGACTTCCTGACCAGCCGGTCTTTTCCATGGTATCTGCCTCTCCTCCAAAGCATCTTTATTACTCTCTAAGGAGAATCCACCTTGTTCCTGTTGTGGCTCTGTCTCCCTCATGCTGGGTTTCCCATCCTGATACTCCCTGTCCTTGGGCTGGTTTGACAAGGTAGTAGCAACTGCAACCCAAATTAGCTGCCCCCGCCTCCATTAAATCTTCACATTCATCAGCAAAACCCACCAAATCCCACCTGCCCTCGACTGACGTTCCCAAGGTACATGCCGGCTCAATCTGGGAGCTTGGTTAAGGTCATAATTCAACCAGTTTCCTCCCTCCCTCCAACAGTCAAAGATGTTTTAGGATGTTTTAGTAAAACAAATGAGAAATTACAGCCTTCTGATGAAAGTTTAATAAATTTTTACAGAACTATGAGAGCATTCAGACTAAAACAATAATGAAATGTAAAATAAAAACAGTAAAGATGAGTAATAAAATCAATAGGTATCATCCTACCATCAAGAAGCAAATTGTAATGAAAAAATAAAATTAGATCACACCCAAGGCAGTAATTAATTCATTAAGAGGAAGAGAAGGGATACATTTCAAACAGAAGTAATGATAAGTAATAAGCTTTTAGATCATTTGATAATCCAATTAATGAGAAGTGAATCACAGGAATACATTGAGAAAAGATGTAAATTTCTTGCTGATCTGACAGAAAATACTGCTTTGGATGAAGGTAACATAAAATTCATAACATGCCAGGAAAATGAGGACATGGGTGTCATCAATTCAAAGAGTATTTAAGATAGAAATTCACAAGAAAATCTCAAACCTCCTGAAATCTTAGAGCTCCTCTATGAAACAAACATGATAGTGGTTTGATTAGATTTGACAATTCTAAACATTTTCTTGGCATTACCAATTATGAAGCTGGAAAAAATTTTCCTAAATTCTCTGTAATAAAAATAAATATTTCATCAACTATGCTAGGTAAATAACTGAATAATCTATTCTTTCTATAGAAAATATCACAAAACTGCTGTCAGATAAAACCACAATCAAACAGTATGTTGCTAAAATAACTTTTAAAATAATGTGGGGACTTCCCTGGTGGTCCAGTGCTTAAGAATCCCCACTTCCACTGCAGGGGACATGGGTTCAATCCCTGGTCGGGGAACTCAGACCCCACATGCTGCACGTGGCCAGAAAAAAATAAAAATAAAATAAAACTTTGCCTTAAAAAAAATAAAATAATGTTATAAAGGTGTGCTCAGTAGTTAGCTAATAAAAATAATATATCATGATTTCTGTTCTCATTATAAATAAATATTCACTTTTCATACCTAATTTTGCATTCTTAAAGAGGGCTCCAAAAATTGTCAAAGTTGCAGCCCTATAAACCCTGGATCCATCCTCACAATGAGATCTTAGATTTGCCCCTCCCTCCTCACTGTAACTCAGGGCTGACCCTCTTCCAGACACAGCCAGTGGCCAGGACAGCACCAGAGCAGGAGGAATAGAAATTCTGCCAGCTCTGTTCTTCTCCTTAAAAGTCAGACAAATTCATTCACTAATCAGCATAAGCCCCATGAGAATGCAGAGCACTGCACTCAAGATTCCAGGGACTGTTGTTTTCACCAAATCACCTAAGAACGCCACACAGATATAGCAGCTAGATAGGAAAAAGAGCTATTTTTTACATGATTCAGTTTTTTCAAAAGCAAATATTTCTCTGGCATGAGTAAGCAGAGTAAACACGTTCCCTGCCTGATGAAAACACAGGTGACTGAATGGATTTAATACTTGAGGACGGCCTGGCAATCTTCTCACTCTAATTTGAAAGATGGTATTTATTTGGACTGTGGTCTCCTTTCTAAGAAAAAGCTCTCTGTGTCTTGAACAAGCATTTGTTGATACATTAGACAAACCAAAACAAACTAAAACTAAGGCTGTTTAACTACAATAGAGTTATCCTTTAATTTCATTATTTCCTTGATTCTTGTTTGCCTATGGTTACATCTCAGGAATTGTCTATTTCATTAAAATAAAAATACGAAGCTTTACCCCAAAAATGTAATTTTATAATTATTTCATTGACGTGTTTTTCACATCAGTTCAATTCAAGTCAGCAAACACTGCTTGCGAGCCTTCCAGTGGGTCAGGTACCATCTGGGCCCTGGGACACACAGAGATGAAGATTAAGGATGCTTTCTGCAAACAGGCCTCAAGGTGATGAATGCTGCTCTGGTGATAAGATCAAAATGTTGAGAGAACAGACAGGAAGGGACAATGAATGCTGCCTGGGCCAGCTGGGAAAAGAGAAGTGGATTCAAAGTGAGGTTTGTGGCTTCCAAGAGTTCTGTGTGTCTACTGGGACAGTGAGGGGCTGATGGGCAGGGATCTGGGGCTCCCACTGTTGCTTCAACCCAAGTGTATCTCCCTCCACCTGATTTCTCCATTGGAAGTCTGAATTAGACTTCTTTGACAAAATGCTTCTCTTTCGAAAAATAATTTTTTAAAATTACGAAAACAAGATGCCCTTTGATCTGAGCTTTGAAGGTTACAGAATCTATCCAACTAGAGATCAAACGCAGTGGTTTCAGCTCTGTTCAGATGTTAAAGTTCCCAAACCTACATGTTTACCCCTAACCTCTCTCCTAGCTCTATTTTTCTCCTTCTCCAATCTGTCCTCTATCCTCTGGAGCACATCTTATAACTATCAATGGCTCCTCACTGCCTACTAGATAAAGTCCAGTCTCCCTGACGTGGCCTACAAAATCCTCCCGAATCGGGCTCCAATATCCAAAGATATTGCTGGAGACAGCTCTCCATAGGTCTTTGACATTGCCGTACTTCTTGCAAACAGAGGCACTCACAAATTTTGCCCCAGAGTATCTTCCCAAGAATGTTTGTATAGTGAGCAGCTTTGGAAAATAGAGAGAGGGACTCTCTCCAGATTGCAGGGAAAGTCTGTTTGCTTTCCAGTCAAGATATTATCTACCTCCAGGACAAATTTTGGGCAGGTTGGCTTACAGTCCACTATAAAAGACTGGGGTTTCCTAAGCTGGAGGTTACTCAGCTGTGACACCCACCCACCGGGTGCAGCACCCACCTGGGCCTGGTGGAAGTGCAAAGCTACCACATGCCCAGAAGGAACGCGAGTTGGGCTACTGCTAAGTATACCTGGTGACTACCGGAGAACACTGGTCTCCATCCACTGAAATGACTGGTCTTCATGCAAACCTGCTAAGCTCTCTTCTTCTCAGAATGAGCTGCTTCTCCTTATTTCTTCACCGCTTCTCACACTTCTGATTACCTGGAAAATTCCTACTATTTTTCAACACCCAACCTAAATATTTCCTTTTTTGATGCTTTTCCTGACCACCCCTCACCCAGAAAAATCTCTCTCTTCCTTAGGCTTCCCTAGCAGTCTGTATATAGTTCTATCAGGGTAATGAACTCACTGCTTCATACTGGCTCATGAATTTGATGTTTTCCATAAACCAAGATCTCCTGAGGAGAGAGGATGGAGATGGGCCCGTGATTTTTTTTACATTTATTCAAATCTAATACTATTTTGACTAAAATATTTCCAAGGACTTCTACTCCCTAAGATTAAAAACAAAATCCTTAACACACCTACAAAGCCCACAAAATCTGGCCACCTCCAGCCTTCAAACCCCACACCTTTGCCTCTGCCTGAAATCCCCTCATTCCCCACCCCCTGCCTCATCTAGTCAACCCCGCCTCATCCTTCAGATCTGAGCAGAAGCATCGCTTCCTCGGGGAAGTCTTCCTGCCACCCACCCCCAGCCTAGGTCGAATCCCCCCATTATAAGGCCTCATGGTGCTGTGGACTTGCCCATCACAGCACTCAGCATAGCTGGTAATTTACAGTTATGTGTCTGACCATTTTACTGTGTTTCACCCACACTTGACCTGAAGATGTAAGTTCACGAGGGCATGAATCTTATCTATTTTTGCCCACCACTTGCTCTCTAGAACTTTTGGTATATTGTCCGTCACATTGTAGGACTCAATAAATGTAAGGTGAATGCGTAAGTGAACAAATGAATCTAATGACTCAATGTATGTGTGTTGGATTGAAAAATTCTAAGTAGGGGGGACAAGAGTAAAGAAAAAACAGAGGCACACGGCCTGCAGGACAAACTTTTCTGAACGACAAGAGCAGCAAGGGAGGCAAACCAAACCTTCTATAAACCTTCCAGTGTTTCATCTCAGTTTAGAATCTGAATTCTGAACAATCAGCTCAGCAGACGCTGGATTTCCAAGAGAGTTTAAGGATGTCATCTCATCATTTTGCAACCTCTGTCTCTAGGTGTAATTTACACTTAATTCTTTGAACAAAAAGAGACCTCTGAAGCCTGTGACTAACATTATCTCACACTTATTTGATGATTTACCGCTTACAAAGCATTTTCCCTTACACTTATATTTTACACTAAACAACCCTAATAATCAAGATTAAAGTCGTAGATGACTTTGACATCTTTACAGAATAATTTCTGGATATATTTGTGGAATAACTATATGACAGGTAAGGCAGAAAAGAGACCCCCCAAAAGGCAAGAAAAGTAGATGGCAGAGGTACAGGGAGGGAGATCAGAAGACAAAGAATCGAAAGAAGTGGTAACAGGAGAAAGGATATAACCTACAAGTCATGCAGGAATGGCCCATGCAGTGGACTGAATGTTTGTGTCCCCTTGAAATTCTTAGGTTGAAATCCTAACCCCCAATGTGATAGTATTAGTAAGTGGAGTCTTTGGGAGATAGTTAGGTCATGAGGGTGGCCCCTCATGAATGAGGTTAGTGCACTTATAGAAGGGACCTCAGAGAGCTCTCTCCCCCTCTTTCTGCCCTTTGAGAACACAGAGGGACGGCTACGATCTGGAACCCCAAATCAGACTCTCACCAGAACCCGATCAAGCTGCACCCTGATCTTGGACTTCCAGCCTCCAGAACTGTGAGAAATAAATGTTCATTGTTTAAGCCACCTGGTCTATGGTATAATTTGTTATAGCAGCCTGAACTAAGACAGCCCACAAAGCAGGGAAGAGAGGGCGGTGATATTTGAAGTTGGCATCAATGAGTTGTAGCGGGTGGAGACACCTGTGTGGGATAAGAAATGAGTAGGCGTCTTTAGAGGGGGCAAGTCCCTGGGGCAGGAAAGATAAAGAGCCTGTAGGGCGCCTACAGGGACACGAACTTGTCAACAGGAACGTAAAAGATATTTTTAGGTGTGCATGCCAATAAAAGATTTGTTATATGGGTACATGGGGGCTGGAAGGTTTTAGTTAGAGTTATAAAGTGGAGATTAGGTGATAGGCCACAGAAAATGGGAATGACTTATTACTGTTTGTCTTAGGGATTCGGCCAGTATTCGGCCGAATTCAGCCAGTGGAAAGCAGTCTCTTCGGCTCGTTCTGGTACAAAATCACACAGCTGGAGTTGCGGCTATGGCTCCTGGGGGTGTAACACTCATATGCAAGTCTGTCCCGGGAGGAAGGCTTTGAGGTCAAAAGGCACCTTATTTCCCTGCACGGAGGGAAGTGCGCATGTGGAGGGACAGATTTACTTTTCAGGGCTCTTTAGGTTTCATTACCTCTTCAGAGCAAGAACACAGATGGGTGAACTGAAGCTCCGAGGCTGAGTGGCCCTCACCGCCATCCTCTCTGGGACAATGCAGGGCAGAAATCAGCAGGTGACTTGCCAAGAGCCCTCAGTTCCCTGGCGGGGGCACAGAGCCCAACCCTCCTGTCTCCCAAAGCAGGGCCATCCAGTGTGCGGTCCGGCCTCCTGGTGGTGATGGAGACACATCTGCAGGGCAGGAATCTAGGCGGAAGGTGGCAGAGAGCCAGAGGAGGGAGAGGACTTTGCACCTGAGCGACTCTTCATAAAAACACGATGCTGTTGCTTCCTCCTAAGAGAAGGGAGGCACCTGGAGGTTTTATCAGAGACCCTGGGGCCCTAATTAATACGGGAAGACAGGCGTCCTGGCCAACAACACACTGACTGGTCTCCTCCACCCTACAGCACGGCGGGGGGCCACAGTTAGGATCCTGGGGCACCTGATTCCCTGTTCAACGGGTGCGGCAGAGGCTGGACAAGCAGGTGGCCCCAGGGCCGTGCTTACGACTAGATGACTAGCCGTCCTAGGGCAGGATGGCTTTGGCGGCGACACACCGGGGTTCAAATCCTGCCTGGCTATGGCCCTGACCAGCTCTAGACCTGGAGTAAGTAAAGATCATGAATCTGGACTATTTACCACTCAACAATGTCAGCGTTTATTACTGTCGTTGTTGCTGTTATTTCTGTTTTCACAAGGAATCCACTTTGCAGCTGCACTGAAAACCCCTCGTATCAAAAGGGCACCACCACCAGTAAAAATGGAGAAGAACCCAGTGACTTAGGGAAACTGCAAGTGAAACCAAATGCAATGTCTCCCTGTGGCTTGCGGTGTGGAACGCTCTTGCTTCGCTGATTGTGCGGAGGTCAATGACCCTCTGAGGACCATCCTCCACTTAGCAACAGGCGGGGCTCCGTTCAAAGTCTCACCCCGCCCAGGTGGCCCCAGGCTCAGCCGCCCCCCCGGCCCCCCGCTGATGCTGTGGCTCAGAGCGCCTGGGACCGCGGGCATCCACACTCATTTCCTGCCTGCCTGTCCCCACACGCAATGGCTCCTGAAAAAGGGGAACCGAGGGTTGTCCAGAATCCTTTCCACACTTGACAACAGTTGGGTTCCCATTCTGAGCAGCGAGACCCTGAACGTTCTCCTGCCATTCCTGTTCACGGCCGTTCGGCAGGGGAGCAAGCAGACCGAGGGGGACGTGAGCCTCCGACAACCGAGGCCATCAGGAAAGGAGACCGTGTGCCTTTAAGACGAAGGTGGTGGGCAGCCATCCATCTTCCCTAAATACAGACTCGCCTTGTTCTTCCATTTCTGGCTGAGTGATAAAAACGTTAAATGTCATTTCCTGGATCAGTGGTTAACCACTAGATGCTGGATCAGAGATTTACCAGAAGTGCTGAAGTTAAGGAAAAAAAAAACAAAACGTGCTGTTTTCAATAACCCTTTCTTGTACCCTGTGGGAACTATTTAACCTTTGCGGGGGGGGGGGCAGGGGTGGGTACAAGAGGGGGACAGGAGGGGGCCGCTGGATTTGGCCTGAGCAGTACATTTCAGATTAGATTTGCCAAAGACTTCCTTGTGCTACATACAGGAAGTGAAGCAAGGCATGCTTTCCCCATCCTACATCCCTGCCCAGGGAGTGAGCGAGCGTTCAGGGAAAGTGGGAGAAGACAGAAGTAGAAATCCTCCATGTGCCGCAGTGCCCGCCTCTCTCTCAGGAGCTCCGCGGTTGTTTGGCTTTTTTCACCCGCTGTTTCTGTGGAGGACTGTGGCTCCGGCTGTGTGCTTCCCCAGCTTCCTGCAGCAGCATCTGGTGACAAGGAAGCATCCCAGCAACCCAGGGAAGAGCAGTGCTCCCAGGATACTTCTGCGTATGAGCAGCTGTGGTCTTAGGGATGGAGAGCCCAGCTTGATCCTTTGTTGTATCTTCTTGGATTTCTCCATCAGCTTCTCCATTCGGTGAATTAAGTGCACGGAAAGTAAAGCGGGGGAGGCCCGGCTCAGCCCCACAAAGATGTGGCTGGACAACCCACAGCTTTGCTCGAAGCCACTCTACTCTGCTGGGCACTTTCCGCCCTGGGGTGACCTCCGTGGGGACCACACACAAAGCTGCCCTGGGCTCCTCCCTGCTGCCCTCCAGGCCACAGGCACCCCCTCTCGGTCTGGGCAGAAAAGACTGAAGAGTTACACTTTGTTCCAGCAAATGCCTTTCCTACCCAACGCCACCTAGAATGTTCTGTGCGCACCAAGCACTCCCGGCAATTCACGTCCATCCTGGAACGAAAGGGATTCAGAGGAGGAGGACCTTCGTTATCAAAACTAGGAAAGTCCCTGGCGAACCGGAATGAGTTGGCCCCCAAGAGACAAGTGTGTGACAGGCAAACAGACCTTCTGCTTCTGAGCTGAAACTGAACATTTAGAAAGGGATCCAGCCAGGTCAAATGGAAGAGGGGCGTCACAGTGTAGGAGTTCCTTGGGGAAAATGACACGGGCACTGCTCCCCCACTACTCCCACCCAGCACATCCTAGAAGACACCCTCTCCTAATTCAGCAGTTATCAGTGGAAATCTGAAATCACAGTCAGAATTGGAAGGGAAAAGATGGTGAGGCAAAATACATTCCACCAAAGTGCTTGCAAGTCTGGGAAACTCAAACCTATCTTCCTTCTCGTAACCTTGGGTAACAGCACCTTCACTCCCAGGTGCTCAAGATACAAAACTTAGAGTGCTGACTGTCTCCTCGCTCTATCTCAGTCCCACTCTCCGTGTTTTCAACAAGCCCTAATTTTCCTCCCACCTATTTTCTCGCCTCTCTACTCCCGCGGCTGCTGCCCAAGTTCAGCTTCCCACATCCCTCAGCTACCCACTCTGTCCCCACAACCTCAATTTCATCTGCTCCCTGACCTGTTCGAAGCTGCCTCCCCTTTTTTTTAAAGTAAATTCAAGGAACATTTATTGAGTACCTAGATCAGAAGGATGCCATCGATGTCACTTATATGGACTTCATATGACTTTGGACAACATTTCTAATGGGCACTTTTTAAAATAAGATCACCTGTGATGTCGTCTCTTCAGAAAATCTCCCTGATGTTTCCAAGCAAAGCTGAGCCCTTCCTCCCAGCATCCTGGTTCGTTCATATCGCCCTTGAACCCTCATCATGTTGCTGCAATTACCAGTTTATATTTCCATCTTGTCTACTAGCTATGAACCCCCGGTGTCTTATTTATCTTGTTTCCCCAGGGTCGATCCCAGACCTTGATAGATAGTAGCCATTAAATAAGTATAGAAGGGGGCTTCCCTGGTAGCACAGTGGTTAAGAATCCGCCTGCCAATGCAGGAGACACCGGTTCGAGCCCTGGTCCGGGAAGATGCCACATGCCACAGAGCAACTAAGCCCGTGCGCCACAACTACTGAGCCCACATGCCACAACTACTGAAGCCTGCGCACCTAGAGCCCATGCTCCCAACGAGAAGCCACCGCGATGAGAAGCCCGTGCACCACAGCGAAGAGTAGCCCCTGCTCACCGCCACCAGAGAAAAGCCCACGTGCAACAACGAAGACCCAACGCAGCCAAAAATAAAATAAAAATTTAAAATAATAATAACTATAGAAGATGAGATGGTCAGAGGTAAGAAGGGAAAATATTGTCTGGGTGCTCTTATTTTACTTAGGTGGATGTATAGCCATTTGAACATATAAAACTCAAAGGCTCCTGATCATGGTTAGATCAACCTGGTAGTCTCTATTAGAGACCCAAAGATCTCACGCTACCCTGAGCCCCATCCTAACCAACGTTTTTATAAACATCCTGGATGAAGATATAAAAGGATTTGAAACAGATTAGCAGAGAAACCAACGCTGGGAGGTACCACTAATATGTAGGATGTTAGAATTAATGTTGCAAAATTATCTCGGCTTACTAGATCAATAGACCAAAACTAAGAAGATAAAAATACACTTCACGAATAAGTGTAAACGCTACCTTGGTAGTGACCCTATGCACCAGTCGATGACGGGGATCTGCTTCAGCGGCGGCTCAGATGAAAAACTTCCAGCGATTCTCACAGGCTTTGAGCTAGCAGAGAACCCAGCGACGATCCAATATGGAGGCTCTCAAGGTTTTTTTTTTTAAATAATAGGACGGACGTTGTCAGCAGTTAGAATGTCACACAGAGGCCAAGGAAAGAAATGTTTCAAAGGTACCTCTCTGAGGAGGAGTAGACAAGTAGGCAGTCACCTCTCGCCCCCACCTTATCAAGGCCCCTGAAGCATCTTCCCAAGATTCTGAGCTCTGCCGAGCACTGTTTGGAACAGCTGATCTGAATCGGTCTCTTTGCTCAAAAGTAGAGACTTGGTAAGTTGTACACAGCTAGTTAGTGTCTGAACTCCTTCAATCCCTCAGCCAGCTTTATTTTCGTTTTATGTTGTATCTGTTTGTGTCCCTCCCTGGCACTGTGTTATCCATTTGCCTGTCTGTTCATCCCCTGCCCCCTCGCCGGCGGGCCGCTGTCTGTTTTGCTCACCCTGACCCCCGTGCATGGTACGCGGCGGGAGTGAACACTTGCTGGGAAAACGAAGGCAAGAGCTGGAGAAGAGCCCGGATGTCTTGACTCCCAACCTAGTACTGCTCTCCCAGGAGTGTGACTGTCCCAAACGGCAACAGCACAGGGCAAGGTCATGTTAGGCTGCAGTAGAAGATGGTTGTCCTAAATAAGGATGAAAGGGCCCCACCGCACTCTTCATTGTTCAAGCCACGTCTGCAATCCGGTGATAAGTTCTGGAAGCCCCATTAAAGAAAAGCAGAAAGGAAAGCCCATGTGGCAGGGTGACATATAAATAATAGCCCATGTGGCGGGGTGACATATAAATAATATTTGGAGGCTAACTTTGTGCCAGGCATAGTACACATTCATGTCATTTAATCACAATTATGCTATAAAGTAATTATTACATTCCCTTTACATCCAAGGAAACAGAGACTCAGCGAGCTTAGGTAGTTTCTCCCCAGCCACACAGCTAAAGGCCCAGGATTCAAACCACTGGCAGAGCTTGTGTTCCTTCTATTTCACCGAGATGCCTCTTGGAGGAGGTCCCCAAAAGGGCAAGCTGAGTGTGGAGGGTCTAGAAATCTTGAACATTGGATGCTCAGCCTGGAGAAACCCGGGCATGTGTGCCGGGCCGGGTGGGGCATGAGGGGAAGATGGCGGCAGTCACCAAAGACGGGAGGGAAGTACTGAGACTCAATGTCACCTGTCAGGGGAGGTGGAGAGGAGATTCCTGGATGGGTAGAAAACTGGTCCAAATAGTTCTAAAATCCGTGTGTCTTGGACTGGCTGCTCCTTGGGGGGCAGAGACAGTGCCCTGTGCCCATTACACACACTCGCACCATCCCTCCATCCCTGTATCTTATATGCTGTCCGTCCTCAAAAGCTAGCTGGGGGGTTTATCTTCCTTCGAGAGTGAATACTGAGCAGCAACCACGTGCCCACAAGTTATAGCTGGAATCATTTTCACAGCTGCTTGGCTTCTGTGTTTAAAGGAACGGCCCCAGGTGGAGAGGCTCGTCCTGGAGTAAACAGGCACCAGGCACAGATCATAGTCACAGGACAGTGGGAACCAAGGGGCAAGGCTGGGGTCCAAGTCAGAGACCCGAGCACCGGGGCTGGGAGGAGTTCAGTGACAGGACCCTCTCCCTACGGGGCCAGCACCTAACCCAGCGCTCTGTTCCAGGCTGCGGGCCTGAACTCCTGAATCTGGTCTAACACGTGAAGGCCAAGAGCAGAAGAGGGGACCCGGGGGGAACATGGCCTTTCCCCCACTAAAAGTCTACGAAGACCCTTCCCAGAGGTTGGTCCTTGGCCCAAACCCACAAGAAAATCTGCCGCGAGCCTGAGCTTTGAGAGACTCAAAGGTGACTACGACAATGTGCTGGCTCAACTCTTGGTTGATCAAAATGTAAGCACGATGACGAAGAAAAGGTCTTCTGCTCTAATTCAAAAAGATACATGCACCCCAATGTTCACAGCAGCAGTGCTTACAATAGCCAAGACACGGAAGCAACCTGAGTGTCCACTGACAGAGGAATGGGTAAAGAAGATGTGGTACATATATACAATGGAATATTACTCAGCCATAAAAAAGAATGAAATACTGCCCTTTGCAGCAACATGGATGGACCTAGAGATATCATACTAAGTGAAGTAAGTCAGAAAGAGAAAGACAAAATATTATATGATATCACTTATATGTGGAATCTAAAATATGATCCAAGGGACTTCTCTGGTGGTCCAGTGGTTAAGACTCTGAGCTCCAATGCAGGGGCCCAGGGTGCAATCCCTGGTTGGGGAACTAGGTCCCACACACCGCAACTAAGAGCCCGCATGCCACAACTAAAGATCCTGCACGCGAGAACAAAGATCCCTTGTGCCACAACTAAGACCTGGCTCAGCCAAATAAATAAATAAATAAAATATTAAAATATGATACAAACGGGGCTTCCCTGGTGGCGCAGTGGTTGAGAATCTGCCTGCCAATGCAGGGGACACGGGTTCGAGCCCTGGTCTGGGAGGATCTCACATGCCGCAGAGCAACTAGGCCCGTGAGCCACAATTACTGAGCCTGCGCGCCTGGAGCCTGCGCTCTGCAACAAGAGAGGCCGCAATAGTGAGGCCCGCATACTGCAATGAAGGGTGGTCCCCACTTGCCGCAACTGGAGAAAGCCCTCGCACAGAAATGAAGACCCAACACAGCCAAAAATAAATAAATAAACAAAATGACGGATGAATTATGTTAAAAATAATATGATACAAATGAAATTATTTACAAAATAGAAACTGACTCACAGACATAGAAAACAAACTTATGGTTACCAAAGGGGAAAGGGGGTAGGAGAGGGATGAATTCAGAGCTTGGGATTAGCAGACACAAACTACCCTATAAAACAGATAAACGATGAGGACCTCCTGTATAACACAGGGAACTATATTCAATATCCTGTCATAAGCCATAATGGAAAAGAATATGAAAAAGAATGTATATACGTGTAACTGAATCACTTTTCCATATACTGGAAACTAACACATCATCGTAAATCAACTATACTTAATTTTTTTTAAAAGATAGCTAACAGAAAGGGTTTTCTGTTCCATGTCCTGTGTCACCTTCCTCCCACTTTCCCTGCCCTCTGCTGAGGCACCTTTCCTGAGAGCCCAGAGTTTCGAGCCACATCCTCCTTGAATACACTTCCCTGTGGCTGAATCCACCCAGACAGCAAGGGGAAGGACCAGACGGAGAATTTGCGTGGAGAACTGATGCTGAGGGGGAGGTGGGAAGACCCTGTAGGCAAAGGCATTGCCGTGTCTAGAATGTGAGAGCCACAAGAACCTTCCAGAGTCATCTGGTCCAGGGACTAGCAAACTCTTCTATAAAAGGCCAGAGAGTAGACACTCTGCACCCTGTGGGCCACGTGTGGCTCTGCCACAACTGCTCACTCCGCCATGAAACACCAAAGCGGCCACAGACAATACGTAACGGAATGGACGCGGCTGTGTCCTGTGTTTAGTTAGGGACACCGAATTTTGAATTTCAGATAATTTTCACATGTCATGAAACTGTTTGTCTTTAAAAAATTTTTTTTCAATTATTTAAAAACGTAAAAGCCATTCTTAGTTCACAAAAACAAGCAGTGAGCTGGATTTAGCCTTTGAGCCACAGTTTGGCAATCCCTGCCCTAGTCCAAGCCCCTCCTGAGACACGACTGCAGGGCAGCGTAAGATGAGAGTCCACATATGTGACTCTCCTGTTGTGCTCTGTCCCTGCAGAACGATGTTTCATCTGCCTCTCTTCCCTCGAACACCAAGTGCCTCTACTGCAAGGGTGGCAGCCTGGCCCCACCCTGCGTGCTGTCACATCTGATGAGAACTTCTGGACATGACAGGCTCCACCTCTGTCCCGTTTCTATACTCCTTCACGGGATAACTTGGGGCAGGTCAATCCCCCTCCCTGGACCCTAACGGAAAGCGCAAACACGGGAACTCAACGCGGTCATCTCTGAGAGCGTGTTCCCTGCCAGCCGTCCTCCGTCCCACATCCCAGCCCGGCTCTCAGCCTCTCCCTGTCCTGGGACGTTTCAGTGCCGGGACACCTGGCACCCTACCAGTTGGCGCCGCCTGCCGCCCTCACCAGCAACCGTTGGAGCCACAGGTTCTATGTCACCAAGGGATAATGACTGCTGGGCAGGAAAACTCGAAATGGAAGCAGATGAAGTGTCTATTTTCATGCAGATGAAGCCATGGGAGGCTACGTGATTCATGTGTGGAGTGCTTTCTGAAGAGTATGTTTCTTTCATTTTCTGGAAGACAGAAAGTTGGCTTCCCCGGGGGTGGTTGGTGAGAATGACATTTGGGGTTTCCTCTTTTAAAGGGGGATTTGGTTTGGTTTTTGTTGACGTTGTTTGGTTGGTTTCTTAGTTTTTGTTGTGTTGTGATTTGTTTTCCTGAGGAGTTGGAGATGGAGGATCAAGAGAGAATGTTTTCTTGAGGGAGAAAAAGCAGAGCCCATGTCCAATACCTCCAGGGTCATACAGAGAAGGTCAAGGTGGCTCAGAGTCACAGAGCCAGATGCCTCGGGACCTGCCAAACACCAGATGCCTCAGATAGGAAATTAGCAACAGTTTGCCACCTGGGTCTTGTGTGATTGCCATGTAAAGATTCGGAAGGGAAAGGCGCGAGTCCTGGTATGCAGCCCTGGGCCCGTCCCTGCCATCACATTAAGGAATGTGGCCATTCTGCTGAAGCAGTCCCCTCTAGTCATGCCAGGTAACAATGGCCCAGGGCCTGGGCACTACCCAGCCCAGAGCCGCGCTCAGCATGGGCTCCCTCTGCTACTCTCTCCCAGGGCATCCAACACTGAAAGTGGGTGGAGACCTTGAATTAGGTAATTAGGTCACTCAATCTTCTCAGGAAGCTCTAGGGGCCTCTACAAACTTGAACAGAAGTCCCTCCAAAGAACTCCACTGAATCCTGCATTCCCCTTAGCTAGCAGTGTGCTGGTAAAAGTTTAACCACCAGCTATCCAGGGAAAAAAAGGCCCTGATTTACAACAGTTGCCAATTCCCATGGTGTAAACACTCCCATCTTGGCCAATTTCAAAATTGCCAGTGTGATGTCCACTGGCTCACAAAAGTTCTGAAGATAAACGTTCAGCCCCTGCACGCTGGAATGAACCAGCTCCAGTCCACCACTGCCCCTGGCCCGTCAGAATCCAAGGGAAGAGCAAGAATCAGAACAGTCTGCCCAGGGATCAAAATGAACTGGGAATCCGTGGTGAAGCCCAGGCCTCTAAGCCTGAAGCACGTCACGGTGGAGGGACTCTGGTGGGGGCAGGAGGGGCTGGCCAAGTAGAGGCCCCCAAACACCCACAGGTAGGAGGGAGTGAGGGAGCTGGGAAAAACGTTAGAAGCTGCAGAGGCACCAACCTCTGTGTGGTCCACACACACACACACAAAGAAAATGGGGAGGGGTGTAGCCACCTCCTCTTCCTGTTTCCTGAGTATGTCTCTGTCTCAGTCCATCACTTTCCAGGGAAAGTCTTACTAAAGGATGTGAGGAAGTAGCCACCCTAGATCCCTTCAGGGAAGACAGGCGCCCTGCCTTTAGAAGGTACTAAGAAGAGACGGTGGCTGACATCGCAGCATCTGTCCCCTGTCTCCCTGGCCAGGCCCAGGTTCCACGACAGATGGAATCATGCTGCCCGCCTCCGTGCCCCGACTGCTGCAACCTCCCCATCCTGCCCCCCGCCTCCCTGCCTACAAGTCCCACCCAATACACTTCTTCTGGGTTGACGGAGGAAAACCTGACCTCCTCCAGCTCCTTAGATTTCCCTACAGTCCACACAACCTCACTTGTTAAAAGAGTATCCAAGGATTTGTGGATAAATGGAGGTCCCTTCCCTTGGGCGGTTTCAGTTCAATGGGAATTCTGAGATTAGGACCAAACAGTAACTCACTTATGAAAGATTCTATTCTGTGCTCCCCTCTCCTCACCCGGCGTCTGACACGCACAAAGAAGCCCTCCCTACCAGCTTCCCTGCCCCTCGCTTTCAGAACCTACTCATCAGTCCAGAGACGCTCACACAATCCTCCGAGCCCCACCTGCTCCTTGCCGGGGAGACGGGAGACCCGGGTTCCCTTCCTTCCTGCTGCTAATCGCCTTCAAGCCCCATTTAACCTCTCTCCACTAGCTTCCTTACCTGTTACATACCTATGGCTGGGCTTTAAAACAGTACAGTTCCATACAAATTTCATAGAAAAATAAGGTTTATGTGGAACTTTAAAAATGACCAAATACCTTTCACTTAATCATCACACACACAAAAAACATAAGTAGTAACATTAGACATAATGTTGTAATAAGTGACAGAAGTAGTAATATTAGGTAATATTGGAAAACTGAGGTGCAGAAAGAGGTTGGGAAACACAGCCAAGGTTCTGTGGGCAGGAGACACCCCAACCAGAGTCAAGCTCATTCCTCCAAGCAGACCCCTGAGAGCGAGGGGCTACAACTAGGGCCTCGCATCAGAGCCCCACAGCTCATCCTCCGGGTATGACACAGCCCATGGTTAACATTCATGTCCCTTTGGCTCACGTCCATCAAACTGCATTCAGACTGATTCCATCCCCAGGCTGGATGACTAATGTGAATACGCTCAACATCAACTCGGGGAAACGAGGTCCATCCTAAGCAAAGCTGGTGTGGGTGCAGCCACCTTCAGTGGGTCTTCCTACCTCTTGTCCACAATTTCACGTCTATTCCTAACACCCTTCATTGTCTTCACACTGGCCTTGCCCTTCCAAAAGAAAACACTTCCATCAGAAAGTTTTAAATTATATCCCCTCCCTACCTCCTGCCATAAAACAAGGGCTGACATGCATCGCTCCACAAAAGGGTCAAGAAACAGGTACCCCCCCCCACTTGACATATGTATTTCCTTTACTTCTCACCCTTCTGTCCTGTGCTGCCCCGTCTACCACAGTGTAGAATTTTTCCACCCGCCCTGAGTCCTTTATTGCTATCATCATTCTTCAGCATTGTCTATGGAATGTCCTGGACGCCCTTCATCCCCCCCCCCCCCCCCCCGCCCCGACCCGGACCCCCGACCAAGTCAGTTAAGGCGAGAGGACGAAACAGAAAGGAGCTTCAGTTCCTACCATTTACATAGCACTCTGTCCTAACAATAGCATCCCAAAGCCCTCAGTGAGTTACGAGAACAATCTAATGCAGTAGGTATTGTTACACTCATTTCTTACAGATGAGGACACAGAGGTTCAGAGACTTTAGGGATCATTCAGCTACTAAGCAGGAGAGCCAGAATGAGAATCCGTGTTCGTCGGACTCCAAAGGCAATGGCATAACCGGGGTACTCCCTAAGAAATGATCTCATACGCAGGTTCAGGAATATTTGCCTTTTCACAGCAGTGTCTTAAAACCAGAGCCTAACCACCCAGCCGACAACGCTCTGAGGGGCGGGCCGTAGCCAGCACTGGCTGATGCAATCATCCAGAGAACCCAGTGGGTCTGAAGCGTGGGAGCATCTCACTGCACCAATGAGACAGTCACCAGTTCTGCTGCCCGTAAAACCAGCCATAAATGGAAACAATAAGGCCCAATCCCATGGGTCTGGAGACTGAAAAGATGAGGCCCCCAAACTTAAAGACATTCTGAATCAGAAATGGGGGCACACACCCATATGCCGAAGTCTCAGCTTTCATCCACATAACGCAGGGAACTGGACATAAGAAGCGGTTCACCAAGGCTGCCGAGACTCTGGCAACGGCAGTCAGGTTGTGCTTTCTAAAGTCTCTTGTGGTCTGAGACCTGTGGTAGAGAAACTGATTTTCAATTCGTTTTGGATGAACCCAAAGTACAGACTTGCAGACCTTCCTAGAAAGGAACGGTAAGAAGTGTGAAATAAGTTCAGATCACCAGAAAACTCTGATTTATTTTAGAGATATTTTCAGTAAAAAGGGGTCAGGGTACTATAGGAACTTTCTGGTGCTTCCACTGGGCGGGTCCCATCTAAAGGCCTTGTTCACAAATACATTATGACTCAGTTAATGAGACTTGGTGAGTTATTAACCATCTTGTAGAGCTAATAATGGTTGACCATTATAGGGCTTAGACCGGGGAAGTATGAAATTGAGCTGCTATCAGAAAAGCGTGAGATATTTTCCTAGGCTTTCTGCATAGGATGAAGACCCGCAAAAGAAGCAGCTCAGGAAATCATTTGAGTGTAATGTGAAGGTGTATTCTCCAGGTGTTGAGAACACAACTATCGCTACCTAACATGTGGCCTTTGTTGAAGAATGGCTAGGCAGACTGTCCAGGAGCAGGTCATAAAACATGGAGGCTGGGCTTCCCTGGTGGCGCAGTGGTTGAGAGTCCGCCTGCCAATGCAGGGGACACGGGTTCGTGCCCCGGTCCGGGAAGATTCCACAGGCCGCAGAGCGGCTGGGCCCGTGAGCCATGGCCGCTGAGCCTGCGTGTCCGGAGCCTGTGCTCCGCAACGGGAGAGGCCACAACAGTCAGAGGCCCGTGTACCGCAAAAAAAAAAAACCATGGACGCTGGACCATCTGGGCTGGGTTCAAAGGTGCAAAATGAAAGGTGAGCTGGGAACACCTGCTCAAATAGATTCAAGGAAGGTACCTGGGACTGGGAGGGAAGGGAAGGGGGTTAGTAGAGCTTCCAGAAGACAAGGGGGGAAATGAAGAGGACTGATTTCAGCTGGTGATGGAGAAAAAAGGGTAAAGGAAAACCAAGAAAGAAGTCAGGGTGTGGTGATTGGCGCCCTGAGAAGACATCTAGGAAAAGACAGCTTCTAATGAGAAAAGGTGCCTAAGTGGATAAGCCTAACTCCAGGGGGAAAGTACTGTGAAGTACTTTCCTCCATGAAAGAGGAAACAGAGGAGGAGAAGCAGCTATTGAAAGAGACAGAGAAGCCTGGCCAGCTCACTGTGGATGGATCCCAAGTCCTGGAGGAATGGGCAGAAAAAAAGGAGACAAAGGAAAAGAAATTTAGGAGGAGGCTTTGAAGGCTAATTAAATTTTCACCAAAAGAGGACAGTAAATAAGTCAATGTAAAAGCATAAAATTACCACTAAAAAGAAGGCAAGAGTTAGCACTTGACAGGCTCTAGGGACAGATAAACCGGGCATCAATTTGTGCAGGAAGAAGTCTGGATATTACCTGTCTGGAGCAGATTTATGCTCCAGGAATACGGACAAGAACCGGATCTGTGAGTTCCCTTACCAGAGAGTTGAAGAGGGTGAGGTTTTTATTTATAGTTTATAATGGGAACTTTCCAAAGATTTGTAGGATCTGGATCTGATAATCCATAATGATGCTTTTTAATTAAAGAAGCATTCAGTTTGCTTCATGGATATGCATATCTTCCCCCAAAGAAATCCTCATAACCCCCCCCAAAAGAAATCTGAAAAAGAAAAGCCATACATAAAACACCACTCGTTTCTAAACACCACAAGAAGAGTGTGGTGGCGGAGGGGAGGAAAGGAAGATTTCTACCGATTCTCGAGAAAAGAATGAAATGAGAGAGCTAAGAAAAGTGCCCCAGCAAACCAAATAACCCAGGTTGTTAAGTGCATAGAATTGGAAGATGTTTGTTTAAACACACTCTCCCACAGTTGGCCACATGATTACCAAAACAGAAACTGAGCCAGGTGGGTTGACATTATTTATGAACAAGAAAGAACAGAGGTGGTGACACGTGACGTGACTAATGCTCCCATTTTTATTTTGTGAAGGTAACAGCCAAACTCTGCTTCTCAAGAACTAGAAGTCTGGCAGGGGCATAAAGAAGGCGGTAAATTCCTGATGGAACAAGAAGAGATTAAAAACAAACAAGGAGCGATCAAGGAGAGGGCAGGCCTCTGATCTTCCCAGGCTGGCAGTGGTGGGTGTGTTAAAAAATGATATGATACGAGGAAGTGCTCAAGGACAATGGCCATGAAACGAAGGGTTTTAAAGAGAAAACCAGACTCCCTCAAGTAGAAGCAATAAACAGAGAGGCCAGGATGAAGCAACTGAGATCGAAATGATGACATTTAAAGTACCACAGAGAGGTTTCTAGAGGAGTTTGTACCAAGAAGGAAATGAGGAAAAACAGAGAAAGATACAGCAAAAAGTAAAGACACTGCATACAAAATTCTAGCGTGTGCTAGAAAGGTAAGGGAAAAAAGAGTAATGG
This sequence comes from Tursiops truncatus, assembly GCF_011762595.2. Classification (NCBI taxonomy): domain Eukaryota; kingdom Metazoa; phylum Chordata; class Mammalia; order Artiodactyla; family Delphinidae; genus Tursiops; species Tursiops truncatus. The sequence continues at coordinate 93,492,602 of NC_047044.1, read as the reverse complement.
TAAAATGAAGAGAGTGAATTGAATATATTTTAGTGGCATGATTGAAATGGAAAATAAGGGGATCTTTATGAAATTGTTTCCAGGAGAAGAAAGGTACAGAAAGAAAAGGCAGTGGGCTTATTCCAGTATGCCAAGAATAATAAAGAAATGCATGAATCATCAGCCAACAACGTATATCCAACAAGAACCATGTTCAAGCACTGCCTGGAGAGGCAGCCAGGCTCTGCGGCCTCCCTCAGGCTCGGGCTCCTCCCTCAGACTTGGGCTCCTCCCTCTGACTCACTCGGGCTCCTCCCTCTGACTCCTAAGGACTTGGGCTCCTCACCTGGACCTCCTTGAGCACCTGTTTTCAATGGCATGTGGGGAGAGGGTGAAAAGATGAATGAAAAGAAACTCATTTCTCCTTTGGTTCAGTCAAAATTTATAAAGAGATGTCTATATACTGCTTGATACAGAGAAACTACAAGAATAAATAAGAACCATGACTAGATATTCTGACATCAATAGAAGCAGAAAGGGGAGGATGGATATTTAAGATATAGAATTTGCTAGATAAGCTGGAGCAAAGTTGAAAGCCATGAAAATGAAAGAGTGAAATGACAGAACTGAAGATGTAAAGGTAGACAAGAGCCTGCTGTATAGTCTCTTTAAAGAGGTGAAAGACAGAAAAGAAAAAGTGATACACAAAGGGGAAGTGAGTGGAGAGCCCTGCTCTAGAACCAGGCAAGCATGGGCTCTGACCCGAGTCCCAGCCCTTACCCAGCTAGCTCTGGTATGACCTTAAGCAAGGTTGCCTATGGACTCTAAGCCTCTGGTTGCTTGACTCTAAAAGAGACTAATTACGTCTAACTACAGAGTAACTTCTGGTGTTACCATGACAGAGTAAGGATATCGGGCTCACCCTCCCACCATAAACAACAATAAAACTGGACAAAATATATGAAACAACTGTTTTCAGGTGCAAAACGACAGATGGTGGAGGGATGGGAACCTTGAGAGAAGAGAAACAGAAGAGGTGAAATCCACACTTACTCTGGCCTTCTGCCTGGGGGCTTTCCAAACCACAGCGCAGGGAAGCGGAACCCAAACCAAGGCAGGAGGAAGAGGAGACCAAGTGTTAGGGCTACAAAGGGGCTGCAATTCGCAAGGATGGTACTAGAGGAGGGAGCTGCACAGAGAAGAAATCCTGAGTCTTTCACGGCAGACAAAGCTGCACACGGGCAGGGTGAAATGCCAGGGCCTAGGAGAGAACAGGTCCTGAACAGAGACTCCGGAGATCACACGGTAGGGGAGACACGGATGTTCTCAGTGGCCATAAGGGAGAGAGTCTGATGAACAGAACACTTCGGACATTTAACTGAGATCCGGGAAAGGCCACTAGGAGTTGGGCCTCCTGGCCCTGGAGAGGGGCTGCACCTGACCCACCATAACAAAGCCAAAGGCTGACACTCAGCAGTATCAGGCTGACCCACCAATGAATCAGCTGCCACCAAAATAAAGTCAATACTCTTGAAAGGATGATAAGAAAATAGAAAATAGAAAATTATGACACGTCACAAAGAGGAAAGAAAGCAGTCGGTAGAAGGAGTCCTGGAGGTGATAGAGATGGAATTAGCAGACAAGGACTTTAAAGTGAATAGGATAAATATGTTCAAGAATTTCAAGGGAAAAAATAGACATAAGGAATGAATAGATGGATAATCTTATCAGAGAATAGAAACTATGCAAAAGAACCGAATGGGAACTATAAAATTCAAAAATATACGATAACTGCAACAACTCACAGGATGGGCTTAACAGCAGATTGGATACTACAAAAGAAAAGATCAGTAAACTTGAAGACTGAATAATAGGAAGTATCCAGTTTGAAGCACACAGAGAAAAAAGAACTGAAAAAAGAACAGAGCTTCAGTTATATGTGGGACAATATTAATCAGTTTATATATACGTGTGTGTGTATATATATATATATATATATATACACACACATGTACACACACACATGCACACATGAAGTCTCAGAAGGAAAGCAAAGAAGAAGTGAGGAATTGGGGCAGAATAAATGTTTCACAAAAGGAATGACTTCCAAATGTGATGAAAAACACCAATCCACAGATCCAAGAATCTCAGTGTATCTTCAGTGAGACAAACTAAGAGAACCACATCTAAGCACGTCATAGTCAAATTGCTGGAAAGCAAAGATAAAGAGAAAATCTTAAAAGCATCCTGGGGACAGGAAAAAAAAACACCTTACTACAGGGGAACAATAATAAGAATTATTACCGACGTCTCATCAGCATCAGTGCAAGCCAGAAGACAGTGGGAGGATATCTTAAAGCTCTGAGAAGGTAAAAACTGTTAATCTGGAATTCTATATCCAGTGAAAATATCTTCCAAAAATGAAGGCAAAATAAAGACGTGTTCAGATAAACAAAAACTAAAAGAATTTATCACCAGCAGAACTGCACAATAAAAAATGTTAAAGGGATGGGGCTTCCCTGGTGGCGCAGTGGTTGGGAGTCCGCCTGCCGATGCAGGGGATGCGGGTTCGTGCCCCGGTCCGGGAGGATCCCACATGCTGCGGAGCGGCTGGGCCCGTGAGCCATGGCCGCCGCACCTGCGCGTCCGGAGCCTGTGTTCCACGGCGAAAGAGGCTGCAGCGAGAGGCCCGCGTATCGCAAAAAAAAAAAAAAATGTTAAAGGGAGAGAATTCTCTGGTGGTCCAGTGGTTAAGACTTGGTGCTTTCACTGCTGTGGCCTGTCTCAATCCCTGGTCGGGGAACTAAGATCCCACAAGCCGTGCAGCGAGGCCAAAACAAAGAAAGAACAACAACAAAAAAAACATTAAAAAAAAAAAAATGTTACAGGGAATCCTTCGGGCCAAAGAGAAATGATACCAGGTAGAAATGCACATCTACAATACACAATCTACAAAAAACACAATCTACAAAAAAAAGAGTGCTGAAAATGGCAAATACACAGGGTAGATATAAAATGCTTTTTTTTTCTCCTTTTGTGATTTATTTAAAATACATTGACTGTTTAAAGCAAAAATAATCACAATGTGTTTCTGGGTTTATAATATATGTGGAAGTAAAAGGTATAATAACGATATCACAGAAGACAGGAGAGGGACAGATGGAAGCACACTGTTGGAAGGTTCTTGTATTTCACGTGGTCTCATGAATCCAAGTCAGACTACGACAAACTAACAAAGTCAACAAAACAGTCATAACTAAAAACCCAATAGAGGCAATAAAACGGAACACTAACAAATACTTCATTAATCCAAAAGGAGACAGGAGAGAGGGGGAAAGGAACAAAAAATAGATGGATACAACCAACAACAAATGGCAACACAGTAGAATTAGACTGAACCTAATTTACAGATCTGTTGTGAAAATGAAATGGAAGCGTGAAAGTGGAACTCGGCATCAAGCTGCCCTCGTAAGAAATACGAGGTTTCAACAGCAGGCTTTGGGATGGAGGGGAGGAGGGTACCAATAAAGGAAGTAGGAAAGTAGGTCTGGGGGATGTGAAAACTCTAAAAGAAGAAGAAGCAGGCTCTAAGTGGCCATGCTACTTCTCACACTGATTTTTCTGGACACACACAGCCATGAACCACTCGCACGGATGGGGCACAGAGCTGGCTGCTTGGGTGCCGTGTTCATGGCTTTATGGGACAGTGCCGTGAACTTGGCTTGGGACCTACCCCCGTGGGAGGGGAAGCTGAGCTGGTCTGCAGGGCCCTTGTTGGAGGGGTACAGAAAGCAGGAGACAAGGGTCTAAACCTACCTGCTCGAACGAACAGTTAGTGGGATGAGAGCGCCCTGCTGGAGAGAAAAGGAAAAGGCTCTGTCCACTGAAAAGATTGTGTGAAAAGTGGCAGAAGAGAAGAAAGGCAGCAGATCTAGGGAGAAAAATGATAAACACATGACATAGGAAGCGTGTAGCTGTAAAATTAGAATTTGACACGGTGTTTAATAGGCAAAAGAGCAATTAAAACACGGCTCGCGTGTGGACAAACGGTGGGTTATTTAACTCATGAAGGCTCTAGAAATGGAGACACAACATCTCAACTAAATGTGTCATCTCAGTGCTCGTAGGTAATCAGCAAAGAGATGTGGCCAAGTGTGATTCAGCATAGTTCATGCATTTACTGAGGACTTTCCGACACCAGGCTGTTGTGTGCCAGGAGCTGGGGGACAAAGATTACTAAGACCATGTCCCTGCCTTCAAGAAATACCCAGCTCTCAGGGGGGAAAGACGCATAGAAACCAATCGAACGGTAGTGTGGCTTTGGTCCTTGTAACCCTCTGCCACTTAACAGCTGTGTGGCTGTGGCCAAATCACTTAACCTCAGTTTTCTCATCCATAAAATGGGGATAATAATAACTACCAGGCCAGACTGTTGTGAAGATCATTGTGTCCATGAGTTAGAAAGCGCCTAGCACACTGCCTGGCCTATAGTAATTCAACGACTCAACTTGAGAGCAGGACACATGTTAGAATGTGGGTGGCAAGGAAAGGTCTCATCCCCCTCAGTATCCTGATTCCCCCCAGGAGAAGATGGCCACCTATTCCTGAGAAGGAATGAGAAGGGTGCATGGGTAAAAAAAACTTTGAGAATCACTGTGTAAGCATCTAATTCAATTCAATACTTAAAAAGATCCTACTGTGTGCCAGGTTCATAAAAAAACTAGTTAGCATAATTTCAACACAGTGATAGAGGGATGCCTAAGACGCTAAGAGATTACAAAGAGACGGCCCCCAGCCTGGGGTCGGGTAAGACCCACAGACCTTGGCTGTTAGTCAGGCAAACAAGGGTGAGAACTGAAACGCGGAAGCATGATTGTGTGGCAGGGAACTACAACCCAAGCTTTAATGGTCAGCAAAGTGCATGTCTGGAGAGGTAGACAAGGGCAAGTTCATGAAACACATGCCGAGAAACTCACCTTATCCTGGGGAAGGTGAGCGCCATGGACGGTGTGAAAGGGAGGCCCAGGGTTCGAGCTGTGCTCCAGGAAAGCAGGTACCAAGCTGAATGTAATGAGAGCACAGCTAGCCTCAGAGAGCCCGGCTTCAAGAGAAATTCCTCAAGGGCAGGGTCATACCTCACTCAGCTTTGCTTCCCAGGCACCCACCAGAGTCTGACCCACAGAAGGCACTCAGCTGAACAGAATCAAAATTAATAAACTTCCTTATCCAGATCTTTTGCATTTTAAACCTTACCTCCAACTATGGGATTCACTCCATCACAGTTTTATTAAGCCCCCTGAGGGGTACACCCACAAGTGGGGAGGGAAGATATGAAAGCAAATAATTACAATACAGTGAAATAAAGGTTAAAATTCAAGTGCGTGCAAAGTACTTTAGGAGACAGAGAAAGGATCAATTCACTGTCAGGGGAAGCCAGGAAGTTTCCACTATGGAAGGAATATTTGAACTGGGCTTTGAGGGAAACACAGGAGTTCAGTAGTCAGTGACTTGCAAGAGTGTTCCAGCCTGAAGATGGGCAGAGGGAAGGAGATGTGAGAGAGAGCTAGAAGTGTTCTAGGATGGGTGATCAGTACTTCCACTCACTGGGGATTAGAACACAATGAGAGGAGAGCCTAGAACAATGGGTTTCCAACCTGGGCTGCTCATCAGAAACACCTGGGAAGCGTATAACCCTCCAGTGGCCTAACCACCTTCCAAACCAATTAAATCAAGATCTCGGGCTGGGAGCCCGTCATGGGGATTTTTTCAAAGCTCCCAACGTGATTCAACGTGCCGCCAAGTTTCAGAATCACTAGTCCAGAAAGAAGACAGAAAGATGTGCAGCATCCCTGGAGGTCAGGCCCTCCTGGTGCCCCCCCACCGCCCAGCCCTGGCACATACCCTCCCCCCGGCCCCCGCGAAGAAAGACCATCCAAACCCCAGCCACGGGCTTCCTCCTGCTACTCCCTTCCCCCCACCAGCTCTTTGCTCTGAAAAAGAGGTTCTCGAAGTGTGGTCCCCAGACCAGCATCAGCCTCCCAGGGGAGGCCGGTAAAAATGCCACGCTTCCAACTGCCCCTGAGACTGACTAAACCAGAAAGGGGGGCCCAGCAATCTGGCTTCATAAGCCCCCCAGGTGGTTCTGATGTGTGCTAAGTGCGAGAACCACTGCTCTGGAACACTGATTCTTCCAAAGCTGCAGCCGGGCGGCATCTAGGTGTGGCTCTGCAGGTGTCGGGGCTATGCCCCCGGAACCTGGTGGAGTCTCTGCTTAATCAGCAGGGATGCTGGGAGCTGACCTGGGCGCCATCACAGAGGCCTGGAGTCGAAGGGGCCGGAGGGCGGACAGCCAGTTGTTTTCTGCGGTACCAGGAAAAGGCTTTAGGGTAGGGAGGCATGGGGGTTTCCTTATTTTCTCCTTTTAATACAAAGTGGCCCCGTGTGAGCAAACTTTCAAGATATTTTAAATCAGGACTGGCAGGAAAACCCATGATGTCGATGGGCATGGATTTACCATATGCATTTTTCCTTTGGAGGAAAGCGGGAGGTTAAGGTGCTGGAAGGTCTTATGAGGCGGAGGGGTGGGAGGGAAGAAAGGACACAGCTGCTTCTCTGCTTCGTCTTTGCCCGCCTCCCAACCCCTAACCCGGCTGAGAATTCACAATTCCTGGGAGGAAAATAAAATAAAGGAAGCAACAAAGGAAATGAGTTTTCCGTACAGAAATGGAAATTGCCCTTCCCCTTAAGGTCAGACAGTCAGACGGAAAGGAGTACACCTTGCAGAACAACCCCAGGCTTTCTTGCTGCTGGAGCCTTGAGAAGTCAGCCAGCTTTTCATTTACTCAGTGAATTCAAAGAACACTAGTGGATTCTCTGCCACACAATTAAAGAGGGCAAGTGCTTTGGGGTTTTTACCATCTCCTTTCAGCTCCTCTGTCCCAAGCTGAAGTACTGGAACTACCTGTACTTTTTTTTTTCCTGCTTGGGTAAATCAAATTCCCCAGACTGGGGGAAAAAAAAATTGTTAGGTTTGACAGCGAGTGTGTGGCGCCACCTGGTGACCACTACTTATCAAAACAGTTTTCTTCCTGGTTCTGTTGTTTCTATCAAAGGCTACAGCTTCCGGACAGGTATACATTCAGATCTCATGCCTGGCCTACTTTCCCGTGGGAATTTCAACCTTGGCTGAAAATCTCCTGTCTTTTCACAGACACAAAACAACATAAACAAGCAACAGAGTTTTCTCTCTCAAAAATTTTACGTCTTCTAAGGTACAAATTAACTGATTGACAAATGAAAGCAAGCAAGAAATTTCTGGCTGTACCTATAAATCATGACAGGTTTTCAGGGATACTTTCTCCCGCATCATGATTCCTGGGGTCCCAGCAAAAAGGAAAGCTGAAGTACCCTTGACACTACACTATCCAGGTTTCAAGTTTCTGAAGCAATATATGTTTTTTTTAATTGAGGTATAATTTACATATAACATTATACTAGTTTCAGGTGTACAACAAAATGCTTCGATACTTGTATACACAGCAAAATGATCACAGTAAGTCTAGCTAACATCCGGCACCACATATAGTATGGTGTTTGGACCTGAAGCACCATTTGGGGCTGGGAGGGAAAGATGGTCTGCAGAGCTACTGTAGGTATTGGAACTTGCAGACAAATAGGCGTCAGGAGAAATCAGCCCTAGTCTTGGCACTGCTGCTAACCCACTGTGTGACTTTGCACAGGATACTTAATCTATTTGGAAACTTAGTGTCCCAGACTTGTTACCCTCCTCACTATTTCCCCATGATTTTAAAAGATGTTGCCTTCCAAAATGCATCTCTAAAAAAGTAACTAGTAGTGGGAGGGAGGGAGATGCAAGAGGGAAGAGATATGGGAACATATGTATATGTATAACTGATTCACTTTGTTATAAAGCAGAAACTAACACACCATTGTAAAGCAATTATACTGCAATAAAGATGTAAAAAAAAAGTAACTAGTAACTTTTCTATCTTTAATAATCAGACGTATAAATGTCGACAGGAGCTTCTGATCATCATAAAGCAACCAGAGTTACCGTAATAACTTTACATCTCAGACAGAAGTGAAGACACTAGATCCCTCCTTATCCTGATCCCTGGTACATGTATGATTTCTTTTAGGCTTTTCGCATATTGAAACTAACTCACAGACCTTAGTTATAACTTTCCCAGGCCCTAAAGGCTGGGGAATCCCAATTTGGGAAGTTACCTCTTGAAGGTAACTTGAGTTCTTATGAACTATAACACAAGGGAAGAATGGAAGGCTGTGGTGTGTGTGTACAGGTAGCATCCTGATTTAAGAAACATCATTACAAGGAGTTGACATTTAAGCAATACCAGCTCTGTGCCATTTTTCAATACAGAATGCCCATTGGTCCCCAAAATAACCTCTAAAGTAGCCCTGCAGATGAGGAGATAAGCACAGAGAAGTCAAACTGCCTGTACCACACAACTGGGATCAGAACCAGGCATGTATGATTTCAGAGCACACAACCTTTTGAAATAGCCAACTTTTAAAATAAAACATGGCAATTCTGAAGTACGAACCAACAGCCCCAACTTAAACCACTTTGTTGAATGGATACCCTATAGGTATTACTGTGTTTCCACAAGTTCCCATCTTCTTAAAATGGAACATTTCTGGTTTAGCATGTATTGACAAACCTCTTCAATATCTACACAATGTTAATTCTTTCTACTATACAATTGTTTATTGTAGTAAAGCCAGTTTCCTGACCTCCAGTCCATTTATCTGAAAACAAACTGTGAAGTACTTCCATTCTACATCCTGCTGATTTTTAGTTGCTTGGGTTCATGTGTTATTTCAAGATATGAAAGCTCGGTTCTGGAATATTTTCTTCTATTATTCCTTTGGTAATTTTTTGTACCGTTATCTCTGTTTTCTCTTTCTGAAATTCCTAACAGTTGAATATTGGACCACTTGAATAGATACTCTAGTTTTTTAACTTTTCTCTTTGTATTAGAGAATATGGTTCAGCTAGGAATAGAAGAATATCCAATTAAATGGTAACTTAAATTGCGTTTGTTTGGGTTTTCCCCACACAAGAAGTCAAGAGGTAGCTGGACTGGTATTATTTCAGAGGCTCAAGAATGTCAGAGCAGCAAAGATCTCTGGAACTCTCTTGGCCTCTCACCCACGGCCACAAGATAACTGCTGCAGCTCCAGCCATCACATGCATATTTATAAGGAATAAGGAGGAAGTGGAAAGAAGCAGAAAATGTTGCATCTGTAGCAAGGAACTAAAGGCTTTCCAGAAATCCATCCCCTGCAGACTTCAACTTTTGACTCACTAAGCAGAAATCTGTCAAAAGCCAAATCTAATTATAGGGCAGTCTAGAAAGGGAAGTTTAGTATCCCACCCCCAACAGTGAGGGTAGAAAAAAGAAAGGGGAGTTGTAAAGGAGAAATGTACCAACCTGGTATCCCATTTTCCAGTCTTTTCTTTTTTACTACTTTATACAAGAATTCCTCAATTTCATCTTCCATACTCTGTTAAATTTTTTATTTCTACTCTAATCATTTTAGTTTCCAGAAGCTCTTTCTTGTTTTCTGACATTCCTTTATTTTGTTGTTTTGATGGCATCTATCCTCATTTCATGGCTGCAATATCTTCTCATCTCTCTAAAGATACCTACACTTTTTCTTTAAATGCTTTTCCTCTTCCTTATGATATTTTCTTTCTCTTTAAACTGATAGTTTCCACCCACACACACTTTGATCTCTGTCTTTTATTTTGGTGGTGTCTCCCAAGAGTCTTTTATTTTGGTGGTATCTCCCAAGAGTCTGATGATCCTTGGCTATTGGTTTATGCTCCAAAATCAGACACAAAGAAGTTGTTTGGAGAGCCTGTGTAATTAGTCAAAATTGTCACCTGGCAGCCTGCAGAGCGATCAGGTGTTGAGCCACTCTGTCATTAGGGGGACACACCCCCTCCCAATTGTCATTATGTATGAGTATTTCCCCTGAGGCAATAGAATTTTTCCATAGACTTCACTCTGGTCTTCTCCAGTTTGATGGAGTTGGGGAACTGGGTCTGAGTAATAAGCCTGGCGCCATAGTCAAAGCAGGGGGGCTGATGGGAGCACACCAGCTAGCATGTCCCAGAGCCAGAGACTCTGGTCAGTTTCTCCTGAAAAGGAACTCTGTGTTCTACACCGATTAGGGAGAGGTTACCCCATACTGCTGTGGGTCAGAGGTATAAGAGGTCCTTCAAGAAACTTTAAAACCATCTCCCTCTCCTCAGCCCCATGACTAACCGTTGCCCCCTCCACTGTCATCGTGTCTCCAATTCCTGAAGTTTTCAGGGGTTCTGGTGAACAAATTTGCTGTTCATCAGTCTTCCTTTGCACAGGCACTTGGGTTTTAGCCACCTCTGCTCTAAGTCAGTTACCATCCATCAAAACACTTTTCATCTCTCAGATGTGATCACATCTCTTCCCTACTCTTATCTCCCCTCCAATTCTCTTTGTCCTTATGCATTTATTCCTTCACTGTAATTTTGGATGGGGTAAGGGGAGGGAAGGTAGAGCTCAGATATATGCACGTGTTTAATCTGCCATGCTTAACTGGAAGTCTGAATATATATATATTTTTTTAATTTCTCCAATTTCATAGCACATTTTTTAAAAACGATATAACTATTTATTATGCCACATTCATGTTTATAGGTTTATACGAGACTGAAGAAGTTTGACCAACACTATTCTGAAAACTACATTTGGTTAGTAATCTCTCTGGATTCTCCAAAGTAAATAATTTGTTAAAGAGTAAGAAGAGTAGGGACTTCCCTGGTGGCGCAGTGGCTAAGAATCCGCCTGCCAATTCACGGGTTCGAGCCCTGGTCCAGGAAGAACCCACATGCCATGGAGCAACTAAGCCCGTGCACCACAACTACTGAGCCTGTGCTCTAGAGCCCACAAGCCACAACTACTGAGTCCATGTGCTGCAACTACTGAAGCCCACATGCTCTAGGGCCCGTGTGCTGCAATAACTGAGCCCACGTGCCGCAACTACTGAAGCACATGTGCCTAGAGCCCGTGCTCTGCAACAAGAGAAGCCACCACAATGAGAAGCCCACGTACTGCAATGAAGAGTAGCTCCCACTCGCCGCAACTAGAGAAAGCCCGTGCTCAGCAACGAAGACCCAACGCAGCCAAAAATAAAATATAATAAAATAAATTTAAAAAAATAAAAAAATTTTAATTTAATCTAAAAAAAAAGGAAGAAGAGGAAACAAATCCAGATTGTGTTTCTGTTTTATAAGTCAAAGGTAGAGTGGGTTTTGAGAAGCAAACTCAGATCTTCCAATATTACAAGATCTGGAGGGTCAGGATAAAGTGAGCTAGGCTTGTACATCACAGAAACAGCCAAACACCTGTTAAAAATGTGATTTCCAAACTGTGAAAACAAACTGTGAAATTTTATGAACTTCAAGATAATTAAACAAAAGAAAATGTATTTTCAGAAGGTAAGATACACAGAGGAAAAAAGAGCTAGGTGAACTATATGGAGAATATTAATGCACCTGGGGCTCACCTCCTAAGAATGGCTTGTGAAGCGTACCTTTTGATGCAACAAATCTAATTCTGGGGATTTGCTTTACAGAGACGGTTGACCAAGTGTTCAATTATAGTCATTCAAGGATGTTTATTATGGAGTATTTTAAATAATAACACAAAATGGAAACATCCTATAGATCCTTCAATAAGGCCCATAAGACCCAGAGGTCCAGTGGCCCCAGGAATGATACCTGAATCATGAGTATAAACCAAAGGACAATAAACCTGGGCGGCCAGGGGAGGGCCAGAGCCCAGCACCAGCAGGGTTTACGGTACAGCAATGAGTGAGGTCTCACTGGGCTGTGCAAGACCCATTGAACAGCAGTGCTTCAGGGCCGTGGGTGCTCAGTCTCTCCAACTCTCTGCCTGGTGTTTGGAAACCACACTGACCTCTTTAGACTGAATAAATCCCTGATACAGACCATGTGAGGAGCTGGGACTTCCTCATGCACCTGGCAATAAGAGGAGCCTCTCCCTTCCCTGCTCATATCAGAGGCGGCCTAGTGAAGAGTCAGGAATTTCACCATTGCCCAAAGGTTATGAGACCACGTCCACCATGGTGTCTGCGGAGGCTACACAGAATGTCAAGGACCCGTGGGACGATAATAAAAGACCTAATATTCACGTCACTGGAGTCCCAGAAGGAGAGAAGAAAGAAGGCAGAGCTAAAATAGTATTATCACAGAAATAATGGCTGAAAACTTTCCAAATTTGCCAAAAGACATAAAGCTAGCTTTCAAAAAACTGAGTGAAACTCAAACAGAATAAACCCAAAGAAATCCACACCAAGATATATAGCACAGTTAAATTTCCAAAAACTGAAGACAAAGACAATCTTGAAATCGGTTAGAGAAAAACAAGGACAAAACAATTAGAATGGAGTAGATTTCTCATCAGAAACCATGGATGCTGAAAGGAAGTGGCAAAATATCTTTCAAGTGATGGAAGAAAAGTACTGTCAACCCAGAATCTTATCCCCGGAAAAAAATACTTCCAAAAATAAGGGGAAATCAAGATATTCTCAGATGAAGAAAAACTAAAAGAATCTGTTACCAGAAAACTAAGAGAATTTGTTAGCCTCAAAGAATGGCTAAAGGAAGTTCTCCAAATGGTAAGGAAATGATAAGAGAAAGAAACTTGGAATATCATGAAGCAAGGAAGAGCGTACACAGTAAGCAAAAATATGGGCAAATACAATAGACTTTCCTTCTCTTTTTGAGTTTTCAAAATTATGTTTGATGATTGAAGCAAAATTTATTTATAACACTTAATACTATCTGATGTAGTTCTCAATGTGCTTGAGGAAACATTTAAAACAATTATACTATAAATAGGGAAGATAAAGAGATGTAAAGGAGGGAAAGATTTCTACGCTTCACAAAAACTGATAAAATAATGATACCAGTTGACTATGATAAGTTACATATATATAATGTAATACCTAAAGCAACCACTAAAAAAGCTATACAAAGAGATATATTTAAATATACTATAAGGGGTCTCACCTGGTGGCGCAGTGGTTGAGAGTCCGCCTGCCGATGCAGGGGACACGGGTTCGTGCCCCAGTCCGGGAAGATCCCACAGGCCGCGGAGCGGCTGGGCCCGTGAGCCATGGCCGCTGAGCCTGAGCATCCGGAGCCTGTGCTCCACAACAGGAGAGGCCACAACAGTGAGAGGCCCGCGTACCGCAAAAAAAACACTATAGGTAAATCCAATTGTAAAAATGTTTAACCCAAAGGAAGGCAGGAAAAAGTAAACAGAGAAACAAAAAGCAGGAGACAAACAGAAAACAAAACCAAAATGTCAAACCAAAATTGACAAACCTCTAGCAAAGCTAACAAAGAAAAAGAGGGAGAAGACACAAATTACCAATGAATGAGACAGAGGATATCACCACAGATCCTGCAGACATCAAGAAAAATGAAGGAATTCTACAAGCAACTCTACACCCATAAATTTGAAAACACTGATGAAATGGAACAAATCCTGTAAACAAACAAATAGACAAATAAATAAACTGCAATTCACCCAATATGAAATAGGTCATTTGAATAGCTTTATGACTATTAAGAAAATTAAATTCATAATTTTAAAACTCCCAAAGAAGAAATCTCCAGGCCCAAATGTTTTCACTAGACAATCTACCAACTGTTTAAAGAATTAATAATACCGATTCTACACAATCTCTTCTAGAACAAAGAGGAGGGAACACTTCCCAATTCATTTGATTTATATCAAACCAGACAAAGCCACAAAACTACAGAACAATATCCCTCTTGAGTACAGATACAAAAATCCTTAACAAAGTATCAGCAAATAGAATTCAGCAATACACAAAAAGAATTATACACCATGACCAAGTAGGGTTTATTCCAGGGATGCAAGGCTGTTTTAATATTCAAAATCAATCAATTTAATCAATCATATTAACAGGCTACAGAAGAAAAATCACATGATCATATTAATTGATTGTATCAATGTTAATATCCTGGTAATGATACTGTACTACAGTTTTGCATGATGTTACCACAGAGGAAAACTGGATAAAGGGTGTACGAGATCTCTTTTTATTATTTCTTATGAGTGTATGTGAATCTATAATTATCTCAAAGTAAAGAGTTTAATTTTTAAAAACTCATGACATACCAAAAAACCACAACACCTTATTTTTCACAAATAAGTTCAGCTGACATAGGCCAGGTGGCTCTGTTGATCTTGGCTGGCCTCACTCATGTGCATGGGGTTCAAATGACCTAGGCTGGGTCCCTCTGAGTCAACTGGGGAACTTGGCTCTGATCCATGTAGCTCTCATCCTTAGAGGCAGGCCTGGACAAGTTCTCCCGGCTACTGCAGAGGTACACAAGAAAGCAAACTCTAATGGATACACCTCTCCGAAGCCTGGGCTTCAGTCATGGCTTTTGCATCGTGACTGAAGCAAGTCCCATGACTGAGTCCAGACTCCAGGGACAGAGCAGATCATTCCACTACTCATGAGAGGGTGCTGCCGAGTTACAGGCATGGACACAGGGAGCAGTGAAAGGCCGGGGCTGTGATGGACTCGACCTCACCATCCTTGATCACCTCAAGGATTAAAAACACCTACTGCTGCTCTTCCTTCTCAGAGGCAGGCTGTGGTTATTCTCCACTGTTTCAAGGATCATACAACAGGATCTAAGTGTTCCTTTGCCGAAGACGAGTCACAAGGGAAGAAATATATGATGTCTAACAATTTCCTACACGGAGCCAAGCTGCCTCTAGGCTGTCCTACTGCTCCTTATCACCACCTTCCCCAGACCTGACCTCATCTTTATTCCACTGCTGCCCCATCTCTGATTCTCTTCTCACCCCTTCAATCTTCTAGACTGAAGTTTCTTTCCTGGCACTCACCAGACTTTATTTTATTAGATCGCTGTCCAAAGTCACTGAGATCAGTTCTTTTGGTCTCCATGTTCTCATCTGTAAAGGGTGGATAATAGCAGTACCTACACTGCTCCATCACAGTGTCCACGTGAGGATGAGACAATTTAACTCACGTAATGCGTTTACACTGCCTGGTGCATAGAAATCCCTCAATAAATTATACTGTGTTTTGTTTTTTCTTTTTTAATATGGAGGTGGGAGGCACGCTCAGTCTAACTGCAGACAGTTAAAGGAAACCAAGCATTCCAAGATGGAACTCTGAGAATATTTTCCCATAGAAACACTGTTCTCTACTGTGATGGTATTCTACACCACAATTATCGCTCCTAAGGATTCCATGGTGCCAGCACTTCAGCTTAATCCTGTAAGTTAAATGGGCTCTCCTGGACTGGCCGGGCAAAACCAACCACCACGAAGGACACTACTGTAAGAGAAAAATGGGAGTTCTAAATAAGTCCCTTACAAATGAACTCTTGAAACAGAAACCACTCTTAAGTTTGGTGTTGTCGAGAACTGAATGCTGTGAAGGAAGATGCTTTAGAGACTGTAACTTTGTCAGGCTGATGAAGGGGAGACAGTCTGCTGACCTGATCTCTCTGAGCACGATGCTTAGGAATAGGACCAGACGGCAGAGAGGCTCAGGGCCAAGGGTGAGAAGCGAAACTGTGTTGTGAAGAAAACTAGGTAGACCCTGGGGATGGGGTCGGATAATGGGAGGTCACAGTCTATACCTGGATATACAGAGGCTGTGGGGATGTCTTGGAAAGGAGCCTCAAAAACAGAAAACAGGGTCTTGCGAGTGATGCCAGAGGGGCAGGTACATACTTGTTGGTGGGGTGACTGTGAAAAAAGAAAGGCTTTAACCAGAAACGTATAGGAGTATATTTAGGATCCAAACAGAAAAAGAATAGCTAAACCCATCATTGGAAAATGAAATGCAGGGAATTTCCTGGCAGTCCAGTTGTTAGGACTCTGTGCTTCCGCTGCCAGGGGCCCAGGTTTGATCACTGGTTGGGGAACTAAGATCTGCAAGCCGCATGCAGCCAAAAGGGAAAATAATGAAAGAAAAAAAAAATGAAAATGAAATGGAAAAGCCAGAACAAATATAAGAACTATAGCTCCAAGGCTATACGTTACACAACCTTAATAACCAAGTCAAAGATCATTTCAGGATGGCCTAATATATGCAAAGCACCCCGTGTGCTAAGTGGGATCCTAAAGTGAATAAACATCTCCTTGTTCTTCAGGCAAACAGGGTGAAGACAGAGGCAGGGACAATGGACTCTAATACAAGAAGACTGATAAGTACTATAATCAATGCTCAAAACTTGCTATGGTGTAGCTAAGGGGAGAGAGGAGACTAATTCAATTTGGGGGGATCTGGAAAGGCTTCTAAGAAGAGGTGGGATTTGAGTTAGAGTCTGAAAGACTTCGACAGCAGAGGTGGGGAAGGAGGCAGGTGGTGAGTGGACAGAGCACAGGATATGGACTTGAGGGGCCTGGTTCTTAACTTCCTATTTGACCTTGAGCATATTTAAAATGAGGGCACTGAACGCATTGATCTCTAAAGTCCAGTAGTAGAGACCCAAAAGGGTATGAGTTTGAGCACTGCAGTTTAGGCAAGAGTCCAGAAGTGTCCTGAAGCCCCTCCTGTACCAAGGGAGCGGAACTTGTGTTTGGGGGAGGGGTGGGGGGACAGGAGGAGGAGAATTCATTCAATATTCTGCCCAGTGCACTGATGCAGCACCCAGCACCATTCTGCTCACGTCATTTTGGGAAACTGACAATGTCCTTCTTAGAATGGTGATGATGCCACCACCACTGCCATCACCACCACCACCAACGACAACACTTCTTTGGCGATTACTATGAGCCAGACTTCTTTAGAATCACTTTACGTATTTATGTTGCCATCCCACTGAATCCTCATAACAGCCCTAAGAGATAGGTACAAACTTTACTATTCCTATTTTACAGGTGAGAAAGCAGAGGCACAGAGAGGTCAGACAACTTACCCAAGTTCAGAGAGCTAGTCTTATGGCAGAGCTGGGATCTGAACTCTTGCACCCCGGCTTCCCGCTTTACTTCTTCAGTAAAAACACAAGAGCAGAACTGACCCCAGCTCTGCAGGCCGTGTTCTGACTCCCTGGAATCCTTTGTGCTTGCAGCTGTCCGTAGAGGTCTGCTCTCAATGTTCCTATAAACCTCCAACAAGACAAATGTTCTTCTCTGTTCTGCAACTTTTTATCTCTATATGAATGGAAAAGTGTATATCTTTAAAGGTCAGAGCCTTGAGAACAGGGCTATTATGTATATTTCAGGCCCCAGGCAACATTCTTTTACAAGGGTGCAGAGCCAGCATGACTAAGCACGGGCAACAGAGCACAAGGGTTAGAACTAAAGGAATGGATCCAATATGGAGTCAGACCTGTTCTTCTCTGTTACAATGGTGGTTCTGGGTCTCCCTACCCAGAACCTGAGATTTACTTAAAGCTGCTCAACACACGTCTGCTGTCTCTTTATCTAACGCTCCAACTTCCCACTGTCACTTGCAACTGAGATTGTTTTCCTCGGTACAGAAGAGAGGACTCAAATTGAATCAGAGTGGTTCTGTTTTCTTTCTGCCTCCTGTTGTTGTAACTGAATCTGAAAAATCCCTTCTTTTGTCATTTACATTTTCAAGAACCTCAGCTCAGTCTGACATTTACTCCAGACCTACTCTATTTTTGTGTATTTGCTTTTTGTCACAGTCCTTGACAAAGACTCTTCTTGACCAAACTTTAGTCAGGCCCCTCTGAGCCCAGCTAGGTTCCCATCCTTGGGCATATTATCCAAGAGCCCAGTTTTAGCAAGAATCCTGGTAAGTTCATTCCCACCCTGATGTCTGATCCAATTCTCCATCCCCAATAATTCCTCAGGTAATATCTGGTCACCTGGCTTGCCTTCAGCAAGAATCCTATCAGGCCAGTTTTGCAGGATCCCCACTTACCCCTAAAGCTTCCTTAGTAATTTTCCATCCCCTCCCCTCCCCTGCTCCTTGGTTATGAATTCCCACTTTTCCTTATTGTATTCACAGCTAAGCCAAGTCTCTCTCCCCTACTGCGAAGCCCCACTGAAGTAGTCCCTATGCCTATCACAATAGTCCTGAGCACAATAGTGCCTTAGCGTTTTAACAAGTGACAAAATCAGTTTTTCTTTTACACCTCCTCGGGACATCTTTTGTACATGTACTTTTAAGCCCAAGTACTTCCTTTTAGCCTCAAAATCAAGTGCTTTTATTGTTTCCTTCTTCAGATCACTCTCTCCTACCCTTCATTTAGTATGAGGCAGAATCAGTATTCAACTCCAAACTGCCTTTGGAGCCTAAGCCTTTAACTACTGTTTTATATTATACCTATATTATCTGCAAATGTGTTAATAACTAAGTCATTGATTAAAACACAACCACTGGTACTTCCCTGGTGGTGCAGTGGTTAAGAATCTGCCTGCCAATGCAGGGGACATGGGTTCGGGCCCTGGTCCGGGAAGATCCCACATGCCAAGGAGCAACTAAGCCCGTGTGCCACAACTACTGAGCCTGCGCTCTAGAGCCCACGAGCCACAACTACTGAAGCCTGCACGCCTAGAGCCCGTGCTCCGCAACAAGTGAAGCCCGCACAGTGAGAAGCCCGCACAACTAGAGAAAGCCCACACAGAGCAACGAAGACCCAACAAAGCCAAAAATAAATAAATTTAAAAAATTAAATTAAAAAAAAAACAAAAGAACACAACCACTAACAGAACCTTGATATCTCTACCCACCTTTGTCTCAATGAAGCAGGCAATCAAAGAGCCTGAAGGGAACATGAAGTCCAGAGATTTTAGGTAATTTAATCAGTGTTGGGAGATAATTTCTTTAAAGTCATGACTCTGTCAAAGATAAACAAAGCTAGTTAAAGTAGTAAGGACCGATTTTAATCAGTAATATACAACTGCAATAAAGAAAAGTGTCCGGCATGAACTCAATTTGGACTTGTGCACTTTGCAGGGAGAATGAGGGAATAAGGAAGGAGTGACTGGGGACTCAGTAGAGTCAGGGGAGGGATAAATTACAAGAAGCAGGAAGGGGAGGTTGGTCTGCCTGAAACCATCTGGGTTTGTTGGGTTTCTCTCCTCCTACAGAGACTGGGAACAGGGACCCTATATTCAGGTGTTGGCTGGAACAAACAGTAAATTATGTTGGCAGTCTTGAGTTTTCTCAGGCAGGCACTTTAAGGTGTATGTGTGGGGGCCGGGAGTTGGGTTGGGTCAGCCTAGGGAGGTAGCTGTGGGCTGTCAGTGTTTTGCCCAAGTCTTTAAAGGACAAGGTTGAGCCTAGTCAAGAAAGGGCTCAGAGAAGCACAGCTAGAGTTTGATCAAGGAGAGAATCTTTGCCAACTGTCAGATAATAAAAAGGAACATATGTCAAACATTTTATCTAACTCATTAATTAATAGTAGAACCAGTATAATATTACAACTGCTCAAAGGAGAACTCAAACTACTGCACACTTATAGGCAGATAAAAAAATGCTGAAATCATTTTACAAATACAGGAAAAACTAGTCCATACCCACAGGACAATAAACAGTTGCATTCACAAGAGACAGTCTGCATTTTTATGAAAGGAATTATTTGCATTACTATCCATTTCTTATAATCCAGTTTCTGCCTGTATAGACTTGTAAAAGAGCCCAATCAAAAGCTGACAAAGGTGCACATTTCTATAAAATCAAGTAATCCCAAGGGTTCCAGGATTTCATTGAAAGGATATCAAGTAATCCCTTTTGCCCATTTCCAAACATTCCGGTTTTTCCCCACATCAAGGTCAAATAGCAGTAAAAGTAGGCTCAGAAAATCAAAAGTTGATACCAGATTAATACAGACTGTTATAACTATAAGATGTTTTATAAAACCTCACGGTAACCACAAATCAAAAACCTATAGTAGATACACAAAAGATAAAGAGAAAGGAATCAAAGCATCTCACTACAGGAAACCATCAAATTACAGTGGAAGAGACAAAGCGAGAAATAAATGAACAAAGAACTACAAAACAGAAAACAATGAACAAAATGGTAATAAGAAGTCCATACCTATCAATAATTCTTTAAATGGACTAAATTCTTGAATCAAAAGACACAGAGTGGCTGAATGGATTAAATAAACAAGACCTAACTATATTCTGCCTACAAGACTCACTTTAGCTTTAAGGGCACACACAGATTCCAAGTAAAGGAATAGGAAAAGATATTCCAAGCAAATAGAAACCAAAAGAAAGCAGGGGTAACTATACCTATATAAGACAAAATAGACTTTAAGCCAAAAAGTGTAGCTAGAGATAAAAAGGTCATTATATAATGACCTTAAAGGGGTCAATTCATCAAGAGGATATAGCAATTGTGAGTATTTATGAACCCAATATCAGAGGGCCTAATACATAAAGTAAATATTAACAGATCTGAAGGAAGAAATAGACAGCAATACAGTAATGGTAGAGGACTTCAATACCCCACTTTCAACAATGACTAGATTATCCTGAAAGAAGATCAGTAAGAAAACTTTGGACTTTGTATTAGATCAGGTGAACTTAATAGACATATATATAACATTCCACCCAAAAGCAGCAAAATATACATTCTTCTCAAGAGCACATGGAACATTCTCCAGGATAGATCCTATATTAGGTCACAAAACAAGTCTTAATAAACTTAAGAAGACTGAAATCATATCCAGCATCTTTTTCCAACCACAATTACATGAAACTAGAAATCAATTACAAGAAGAAAACTGGAAAATTCACAAATACGTGGAGATTAAGCAACATGCTCCTGAACAACCAGTGAGTCAAAGAAGAAATCAAAAGGGAAATCAAAAAATATCTTGTGTGGTTACAGATGGCCCACAGGCACATGAAAAGATGCTCAACATCGCTAATCATCAGAGAAATGCAAATCAAAACTACAATGAGGTACCACCTCACACCAGTCATAACGGCCATTATTAAAAAGTCTACAAATAACACACGCTGGAGAGGGTGTGCAGAAAAGGGAACCCTCCTACACTGTTCGTGGGAATGTAAGTTGGTGCAGCCACTGTGGAAAACAGTACAAAGGTTCCTCAGAAAACTAAAAGTAGAATTACCATATGACCCAGCAATCCCACTCACTCCTGGGCATATACCCAGGCAAAACTATAATTCAAAAATTATATATGCACCCCTATGTTCATAGCAGCACTATTCACAATAGCCAAGACATGGAAATAACCTAAATGTCCATTGACAGATGAATTGATAAAGGAGATGAGGTACATATATACAATGGAATACTACTCAGCCATAAAAAGAATGAAATAATACCATTTGCAGCAACATGGATGCAACCTGAGATTTAGTGAGGTAAGTCAGAAAGAGAAAGATAGATACCATATGATATCACTTATATGTGGAATCTAAAATATGACACAAATGAACCTATCTACGAAACAGCAACAGAATCACAGACATAGAGAACAGACTGGTGGTTGCCGAGGGGGAGGGGGTTGGGGGAGGGATGGAGTGGGAGGTTGGGGTTAGCAAATGTAAGCTTTTATATATAGCATGGATAAACAACAAGGTCCTACTATATAGCACACAGGGAACTATATTCAGTATCCCATGATAAACCGTAATGGAAAAGAATACAAAAATAGAATGTATAAATATGTATAACTGAATTACTTTGCTGTATAGAAGAAATTAACACAACATTGTAAATAAACTATACTTCAATAAAAAAATAAAAAATAAAAATAAAAACTTGTGTGGAAACACAACATACCAAAACTTAAGAAATGCAGCAAAAGCAGTGCTTGGAAGGAATATTATAGTGATAAATGCCTATATTAAGAAATAAGAAAGACTTCAAATAAACAACCTAACTTTACACCTCAAGGAACTAGAAAAGGAACAAACTAAGCCCAAAGTTAGTAGAAGGAAGGAATAACAAACTTCGAGCAGAAAGAAATGAAACAGAGTCCAGAAGACAATAGAAAGGAGCATAGGAACTAAGAGCTGGTTGTTTGAAAAGATAAAAACAAAATTGACAAACTTTTAACTAGACTAAGAAAAAAAAATAGAGAAGACTCAAATAAATGAAAACAGAAATGAAAGAGGAGGCATTACAACTGAAAATGCAGAAACACTAAGAATCATAAGAAACTACTATGAACAATTATACACCAACAGATTAGATAACCTAGAAGAAACAGATATATTCCTAGAAACATACAACCTACCAACGCTGAATCATGAAGAAATAGAAAATCTGAATAGCGTAATTACTAGTACAGAGATTGAATCAGTACTAGAAAACCTCCCAACAAACACAAGTCCAGGACTGGATGGCTTTACTGGTAAATTCTACCAAACATTTAAAGAAAAATTAATACCAACACTTCTCAAATTCTTCCCCCAAAATGAAGGGGAAGGAACATTTCCAAAATCATTTTACAAGGCTAGCACTACCCTGATATCAAAGCCAGATAAAGAACCTACAAGAAAAGAAAATTATAGGCCAATATTCCTGATGAACATAGATGTAAAGTACTCAAGAAAATATTAGAAAACTGAATTAAACAGTACATTAAAAGGATCATACCATGATCACATGAGATTTAGCCCTGGAATACAAGATGGTTCAACATACACAAGTCAATAAATGTGATACACCATATTAACAAAACGAAGAGTAGAAATTGTATGATCATCTCAATAAATGCATCTGAAGCATTCAACAAATTCAACATCCTTTTATGATAAAAACTCTCAACAAACTGGGTATTAAAAAACATGTATTATCTAAAGCCATATACGACAAGCCCACAGCTAACATACTCAACAGTAAAATGCTAAACGATCAAGAGCAAGACAAGGATGCCCACTCTTACCACTTTGATGCAACATAATACTCAAAGTCCTCATCAGAGTGATTAGGCCAGAAAAAGAATTAACGTCATCCAAAAAAGAAAACTTTATTAGATAGATACATAGATAGATAGATAGAGATAGATATATATAGAGAGAGAGAAAGGGAGAGAATAGAATATTTTCAGACTCAAAAATGAAAAAAAAAGAGAAAATCTTGCCATTTGCAACAACATGGATGAAACTAAAGGGCACTGTATTAACTGAAATAAGCCAGACAAAGACAAATACTGCATGGTATCACTTTTTATACTGCATGGTATCACTTTTTTTAAAAAATTAATTTATTTTATTTTATTTATTTTTGGCTGCATTGGGTCTTCGTCGCTGCACACAGGCTTTTCTCTAGTTGCGGTGCGCAGGCTTCTCATTGCGGTGGCCCCTCTTGTTGGCAACACGGGCTCTAGACCGCGGGCTTCAGTAGTTGTGGCACGCGGGCTCAGTAATTGTGGCTCGTGGGCCCTAGAGCGCAGGCTCAGTAGTTGTGGCGCACGGGCTTAGTTGCTCCGTGGCATGTGGGATCTTCCCGGACCAGGGCTCGAACCCGTGTCCCCTGCATTGGCAGGCGGATTCTTAACCACTGCACCAGCAAGGAAGTCCTGCATGGTATCACTTATATATGGAATCTAAAAAAAATTTTTTTAAGTCAAACTCATAGAAACAGAGATTATAATGTCAGGGGTGGAAGAAGCAGGGAAAGGCTAGTAAAAGGGTATAAACTTTCAATTATAAGATGAATAAGTTCTGAGGCTCTAATGTATAACATGATAACTACAGATGATAATACTGTGTTGTATAATCAAAATTTGCTGAGAGAGTAAGACTTGAGTGTTCTCACCCATAAGTAAATAAATAAATATTATAAATATAATATTATAAATATTACAAAAATTATTTAAATAGTATAAATAAAAATTATTAATAAATAAATATAAAATAAATAAGTGAGGTGATAAATATGTTCATTAACTCAATGGTGGAAACCCTTTCATAATGCATGCCTATATCAAATTATCATGTACACTATAAGTATATTACAATTTTATTTGTCAGTTTACCTCAGTAAGGCTGAGGTGGGCACAATAAATTTGTAGAGGAGTGACAAGATAAAGGAAAAGAGCTTTAGGCTTTTGGGGTGACAAACTGTGGGAAGGTAAATATACAAGGGCAAGTGATGGAAGACCTGGATTGTTTTCGTAAGGTTTGTTGTATAGATTCCTCTAGTGGTAGCTCTAGGCTAAGCAGACTCTATATAGAGTTGTCTCCAGTGATTAAGAATCCTCCTTCCTTTTTGGTAAAGAAGCAGAGGGCAGAGTTTTTCTTGTGTTGCTTCTTCTTAATTGCCTTCAGCTCAAAATATCCCTATGCCCAAGTTGCATGTTTGGGAGTAGCATACTCTGAACCCCTTCACAGATATACTTCCTACCAAAGGGTGCTCCTTTTCTCAAGTGTTTCATTTAAACCAGCCTCATTCTTTTGTTGTGGGAGGTTTCCCCTTTCAGGTAGCTGATAATGAGTAGTAACAGCATGACCAGCTTGGAAATTCCCTTTTTCACTTTTACAAGATGACCCACCAGCAAACAAAATCAGATCGGGATTAGTCAAAGGAGTGTCTCATAAATGGGGCCGCAGTGTCACAAAATGGGACATTAACGCCTCACAGTCATGCGGCTCACCTGCGTCGGGCAGGGGTTGTGATGTGGCAGGATTGAGAATGTTGCAATCTGAGCAACATGGATGCAACTAGAGATTATCATACTAAGTGCAGAAAGACAAATACCATATGATATCACTTATGTGTGGAATCTAAAATACGACACAAATGAACTTATCTACAAAATAGGCTCACAGACATAAAGAACAGGCATGTGGTTGCCAAGGGGGAGGGGGGAGAGGGAGGGAAGGACTGGGAGTTTGGGGTTAGCAGATGCAAACTATTATATCTAGGATGGATAAACAACAAGGGCCTACTGTAGAGCACAGCGTACTATATTCAATATGCTGTGATAAACCATAGTGGAAAAGAATGTATGTATGTGTGTAAGTGAATCACTTTGCTGTACAGCAGAAATTAACACAACACTGTAAGTCAACCACACTTCAATAAAATAAAATTTTAAATAAATTAATAAATAAAACATACATCACACACATAGAAACACTGCAATGTTTAAGATGTAGATTAGGTGGTGAAAGCAGAAAGCTCTCTGCTTGCAGAGAAATGCTGAGTTAATTCAGAGTTAAGAAGACTTCAGACAGCGTGTGGAGCTTGTAGATGTTATTTCCTAGGGTTAGATCTGCTGAGGTTCTACTATCTTTGCCGCTGTGGCCATAGCCTTAATGCAGCTGGGATAGGTATAAGCAACTGAAGCCATTTGCCTGCTGTAATAGGCAATAGGCCTGTGTTTATTGCTCTGTTCTTGTGTGAGCACTCCCAGGGCTTGTTTATCTTTTTCATGTACAAATAAGGTTTAAGTTTTTGAATCATTAGGTAGCCCTAGGGCAGGTGGCTCTTGTGGTGCTATTTTTAGTCTTATGCAGGTCTGTTCAAGTTTATCTTCCCAGGAAAAGGGCTCGGGAACTGAAATTTTAGTAAGTTCATAAAGTAGAGACACAAATAGAGAAAAATTAGGGACCCAAAGTCTGCATAACCAGCTAGGCTCAGAAATCCACGAAGCTCTTTCTTAGTTGTAGGCCTAGGAAATTCTTCAATTAACTTAATTCTTTCTGGAGATACCTGGATGTCTTCAGCGCTTAGGCTCTGACCTATGTCATGAACAGTGTCCAAAAATAATTGGAATTCTGTTTAGAGACTTTATGTCCTTTTTCAGCTAAGTGTTGCAGCAAATAAAGGGACTCTTTTACGGGTGCCTCTTCGGTAACTGAGCGTGGCAAGAGGTCACCCACGTATCGTAAAAGGGTCAATTTCCCGGGGGAACTGGAGGGCGCTTAGACCTTGACGGAGTGCTTGGGAGAAATAAGAAGGGGCCTCAGTGAACCTTTGGGGCATGACTGTCCAGGTATATTGTTGATTATTCCAAGTAAAGGTGAATAAATATTGACTGCAGGGTCTCCAAGGATGCTGACAAAGGCTGAGCAGAAGTCTATAGCACTGACCCATCTTAAATGTGGCAGACCTTGTGTTAAAAGGGTTTGGAACGACTGGGAAACAGGGAATGACTGTCTTGTTACTAGCGCTTAAGTCTTTGATAAATCACCACGCCCTCCCATCAGGTTTCCGGACTGGTGAGACCAGTGCGTTACAGGGCACAGGGAAGGACTAATTCCTGGGCAATTAGGTCTTTATTATTGATGTGAGGCCTTGTATGGCTTCAGGCTTTAATGGATATTGAGGCCATTTCCGAAGAGGTTTAGTCACATCCATCTGAATTTTTATAGGCTCTGCATTTTTTATTTTCCCGGTGTCAGTATTAGAAGTAGCCTACTGATTTTCAGGCACCTCGGTTACATTAGGGGATCTTTGTCGGAATTCTTCTTCTATACCAAAGACAGACTGTGAAAAACGTCAGACATCAGGTTCGGGTTGATCAGGAAATTCTAAGGTGAGCAACGCACATTTAGCTCTTGTAATTTAGAAAGGAGATCTCTGCCTAATATATTCACTGGGGCTGGGTCACAGCAAAAAAGAATGCTTTTCGGTAAAAGGTCCCAGAGCCATTTGTACTGGTTGAGATAGAAATTCTTCCTGAACTTTATGAGATACCCCCTCTATGGAAACCTTTTTTTCATTCTAAGAGATTTCTGAGAGTGGGATTTAAAGTAGGAAGTATAGCCCTGGTATCTACCAGAATTTGGTAAGATTTCCCATTAATTTTCATTTTAATTTCCTCTTGGCTATTTAAGGGTAGCAGTTTACCTGAGGGTCCCTCAGAGCTGCAGCAGTCCTGGGAGTGGCCATATGGGGGCCCTCCCTTGGGGGCATTTGAGTGGATATTTAGGAATTTGCAGAGGATCTTTGAGGACAATCTTTTTTCCGGTGCCCCAGTTGATTACAAAGGAAACATTAATCCTTGGGCCATGCTTTGATGGTGGACCCCTAGGAAGGTGCTGTGTGGGGAAACCAGGTATTATTTTAGGTCTCTGGCCTTGGAGCTATTGCAGCTGTAAGGCCATAGATTGAAGGACCTTTATGATGTTGGTCCAAGATCCTTTCAAAGTGTCAAGCAGGAAAAGATGAGTTTTCACATAACGAAGGACAGAGGGGAGAAGTGGGAGGCATGCATCAGTCTTAAGTTTTCTAATGAAGCTATTTTGGAATCTTGAAGCCTTTGGGGAGCTCTGCAGACCAATTAAAGCAAGTATCCTGTTCTGTTTAATTCAGAAAACAATAGTTTCAAGCGCACTTCTTAAATGAAGGACCATGACTAATTGGAACATTCCCCAGACTGGTCATTGTAATCCTAGGTTGTTTTTGGTAAGATTTTGCCATTTTTGTAGATAGCTTCGGGGACCATAGTTTTTAAACATAAAATAAGCAGATGTGCCAGAAGGTGGCGTGCTTGACTCTTTAGAATTGAAGAATTCCCTAAACTAAGCCTTTGGGTTTTTTAAACCTAAAGAGATGCACCGCTGGGTTGGGGATTGTGCGTGTTTTGCAGTGCACCTTGTTGCACGGAAGTTTTCTTGAGGTTGGCGGGTTACCTACTGTCGATCTAACCTGTTCCGTGGTCAACTTGTCTTTGATTTAGCTGTCGATCACTCTAACAGCCTTTATATGCTTAAGCTGCAGCCACCAATTTTTGCAGCTTTTTGGCCTCTGAGATCCCCGCTAGCAATAGCTTTTATTTACATAAAACGAGACAAAGGTGCACGTTGACACACCAGCAGTGACCAAGAGATGCTACTGTGACCTGGCTAAGACAAGGCCTATGCATCCCAACAATTTCTGTGGAACCTTGGCCTGGGGAAAGGATTGGACCAATGGTGGGGACTCAATGAGTACAGGCTGTGGCCTGGGGGCTCTAATATGAACAGAATTAAGGGCTGGGGTTTTGTTTTTGTTTTTGTTTTTTTGCAGTACACGGGCCTCTCACTGTTGTGGCCTCTCCCGTGGCGGAGCACAGGCTCCGGTCGCACAGGCTCAGCGGCCATGGCTCATGGGCCCAGCCGCTCCACAGCATGTGGGATCCTCCTGGACCGGGGCACGAACCCGTGTCCCCTGCATCGGCAGGCGGACTCTCAACCACTGCGCCACCAGGGAAGCCCTAGGGCTGGGTTTTTTCTGTTTAAAACCTGGGAATTGTCTGAAAGGCTAAGGGCTTAGCTCAGTTGGCTCTGAGCAGAACCATCTACCAGCATAAGCTGACCTGCCCTGTAAGCCAAATAGATCGGAAGCTCGATGCAAAGGAAGTTCAGAACCAAGAGCAAACTTATTACCCACAGCCCTTGGAAAGGGCAAGAAAGACAGTGAATTCAAAAAGGGGCTCATGGGTACATCACCTGTGTTTTTCATTGTCCCCGAAGCCATCAGAAGTCTCCTTCGGTCCCTCTGCTGCCACCAAACCTGTTAAATAACAAAAACTCAACTGAGTAAATCTTAAAGATCTAATTGGCTTTACTGAATGAATCGGACAGCATCCCATCTAGCAAGTGAAGAGGAACTTTGCTGAGCTGCAGAAAAGGAAAGGGTTTTAAAGGCAGAGAGGGAGCAGGAAAAAAAGGAAATTATTAGCAAAGATGCATTGTTTTAGGCAAGGCCACCCTCCTGAAGGGAATGGAAGGGTCTGTCCACAGATTTCCCAGGACTGACCAGGAAATCCCGGGTTAGCTGGAATCACATTCCTGGGGAAGGTTGTAACTGTAATTAGCTTAGGCATCAAGTCTTGGTCTGCTGCCATGGGACCACAAGTGACTCCATCCGGGGCCTGTTGTTTCCTTTTTAACAAGGGGCAGAGGTCGTTTGGTCCACCTGACTGCAGGGGCGCATCCTGGTAGACGCATGATTGGGGACAGCGTGAAGAAAAAGGGCAGTGGGCCGGGCAGACACCTGAAGGGTAGCAAGGTATTCTTGCATTGGAAGGAAGGAAATACACCAAATTTTTAACAATATTTATCACTGGATGACTGGATCATGATGGTCTTTATTTTATGTATGCTATTTTATGTTGTACAAATTTTCTAAAACACAATGTGTATTTTTATTTTTTAAATTTTTACGTATTTTTTGGCTGCACCACGTGGTTTGTGGGATCTTAGTTCCCTGACCAGGGACTGAACCCATGCCCCTGACAGTGAAAACGCAGAGTCCCAACCACTGGACCGCCAGGGAATTCCCACAATGTGTATTTTTAGGATCAGGAGAAAAGTGGGTTTTGTTTTGTCTTTTAATATATAACATGTATTGAGTCCTGTCTCTGTTATGTGCCAGCTTGTTGAGTGTGGGAGATGCAAAGCTGAATGATTAATGGACATTCTCTGTCTTCAGTGAGCCTACTTCTGCCGACTGCCCCTTTCTTGTGTTTATACTTACCTGCGAAGACCTCACGAGATTCTAAAGGGTTTCTGCCCCCAGTGTCATTAAGTTATGTAGCTCTGAACTCCAGTAACAACTGTAGTCCAAACTATGCGATTTAGTTGTGATTATATGTATTTGTTGGTTCTTAAATTGTTTCAAATGAATGTATCTCTTCTTCCGAAAAAAGACTGTAAGTTTTTTTTTGAAGACAAAACAGTCTTAATATTTCTTTAATATCGCTCAAGTTGACTAGACAGGTATTCGTTATGAGCAATAAATATGAGTTTGCTGGTTAAAATTCACTTTGCGTCACCAAAGAACTAACGTTCCCATAACTGCCATTATTTGTCTCTCATGGATCTGTTTACCTAATATTTAAATGGCCAGTTCTTCCCCCACTTTTATGAAATTAGCCTTAATTCCCCTTTCACCATGCACACTTCCTTCATCTTCATATTTTGACTAGCCAGCGCTCATGGTTTTATGAGCATAAGTGTCTATTTCAGTTAAGAATCTGGATAGACCACAAAATCATATGTTTCTTCTTTCCTATACATAGGGAATTCTATCCCTAAAATTGTGACATATGGTCTTTAAATGAGTTTTTGTGGCTTTTACTATGGCTGGGGTTACATTCCGTTTTGAAAGCTTTTCCCGTGGTTCCATCTGAATACAATCTTTGAATCTCATGGGAGAGGTAACACTGATACAGTGTGAAGCCAGAAAGACTAAGATTTCGATCTCAGCTCAACTGATGGGGGGACCACTTCCGCACCAATACCTTACCTCTCTGAGCCTCAGTTTCCTTGTATGGAAAATGGGAATCATAACACCTGCCCCTTGATGTGAAGATTAAACATGTGTGCCACGCCTGCCACAGAGGTGATCAGTAAACATTCGCTAAACCGATGAAAGGGAAAGAAAGTAAAGTACTATCAGGAAAACACCCTCATAATTTTGTTTGTCCCAAAGGGCAGTGAGAGTCCTCCGTAAAGGATGCACAACTCCTTTTAGAGTCAAATTACTCGGGCAAAGGTCAGCCCCTCCTTCAGTTGAAAAGCTGGGGGCAGGGCTTAACAAGGAAGTGATTCCCTTCCCTAAGCCTCCTTCCAGCCTTAGTCCCAACCTGAAGAGGCTACACCCGGGTGGAGTCTTACATCACAAGAGCCTTCCAAAATGAGAAGCCAAGAAGACTTGGCCAAAGTTTCCTCTTAAGTTTCGTGGAGAGAGACTCAGGTATAGAAATATCTTTCCTGCCGCCTGACCCGAAGCAGGAGAAACTGCTGACAGCTTGGAGACCAGGTAATACTAGGAGACACCAGTCTTCACGTTCAGCCTTCCCAGCAGGACACAGGGGACTTCAGTCCTGGTTTTGCTAATGAGGCAATCTAACGGGGGGTTAGTAAACCTAACGTTTACGGCATTTATTTAAAAGTTCTGATCATGTAAGTCTCAGGAAGCAAAACTAAGAATCTAAAACTGAAAGCTAACATCTACTTTATTAGGGGTTTCCAGAAAAGGGAGAAGTGTTTAGGTTTCCCTTTCATTTCTCCTTTGCTCCAGAAGGTTTGGGAGGGTTAAGAATACATAACTGGCCGAATCATTGTTAACATTATGCAGGTCTGTCTCATTGAGTATGTAGCAAGGTATGTGATAGTGTGACAGAAGCCCATTGAAATGCCAGCTACCTCCCCCAGAGCAGAAATGGGCTGAGGACAAGAGTCCCTGGCTTTGAGCCCTGAGTACCTGTGGGCACTTGGGCACGAGATCTAGTCCCGGCAGACCCCCTAGAGACTTCCTTGAGTACAGGGCGCAGGTGAAATGGGGAATACCCCCCCCCAAGAGGCTCCCGCCTGAGTTCCCTGCCTGCTCTGTTCTATAATCATCAGAGCCTGAGTCTTTGTGTTTCATTAATAAGACCTGAGGCTCTCTCTGTTTAGCTTCTATTGTAGGAATTTAACACGTTTTACCTCATTCCTCATTTTCACCCTTAGGATTAAAAACCACAGGGGAGGAGGGATGAAGACACCATAAGGTGAAGTTCAGGGAAGGAAGGGGAAGGGTGGACCGCCTCTGAAGGGCGTAAGGGGGCAGAGGGTGCAGAAGGAGAGGCCCAAGGCAACCGGACAAAACTCAGCTCAAAATCTGGCCTGGGAACATCCCTCTGGGATGAGTGTCCTCACCCATGTCTTACACTCAGGCCTTGTCTGTGTGTCCAGAGTGATGGAAGTCAGCTCTCTGGCAGAGCCTGTTGCTAAGGGGTCCTCCACGCCTCTCCCCCCCCCCCGGGACAGGCCGGAGCAGAGTTCCGTCCAGGGCAGAGTTCCGTCCAGCTTCCTGGGGCCCTGGTGGCCACAGCCTCTGTGCATGCATGAGGGCTGTTTGCTCCGTGACCTGCCACAGGAAGGGAAGGAAAATCTAACCTCGACCAATGAATCCAGAACTAGAAAAATCCCTAAAGTGTGTCCTGTGATCTTGGAAGTCAGATGCTGCTCTGCAGGCCAAGCAGTGCTGCTCTGCGGTGCTCCCAGGAGACTAGCCACCAGGGACTCCGAGGACTTTGGCCATTTAGGGGGCTGGGGGGAAGAAACCCTTCGAGAGGGAAGAGAGGCCAACAAAAGACACTGTGAAACCTTGCTTTCGGGGAGTAGGTCTGTGAGAGTTTGCTGTAGATACGCTAGAGGGTAAGTAAATACTGGATCCAAAGGGTAGGGCTGTGTGCACTGAGTCACTGAATTACAATGAGCCTCACAGGGCTTATTCCGGGGCTAATTTTCCACTCCAGGCTCTGAACCTACATTCTGGGGCCTCACCTAGGGCTTCATTTCCATCAACATAAGCATAAAACTTACCTGTACGTTTCCATTAACCCAGAAGTTGGGCTGCTTCTACTTTGAACCCGAACAGCTGAGAGCAGAAGGGCTGCAGTGGTAATAAAGTAACTCACTGCTGCTTCAAAATAAGACTTCATTATCAATTTAACAGCTCTCCCGTCATTCCCAGTGAGGATGAGTAGGAAAAACACCCTACGCTTGTCAAGTGCCTTGAAAGTGTCTGAACTCATCCTTTGACGCAGCTGCAAGCGCTCGCCGGGGCTGGTCAAGGTCCCCTTGGTCCCGGGGAATGCCTGAGCACTGCCCTGCCCTCTGCTTCTCTCTCGCCCTTGGCCTTGCCTCCTGGTTGGGCCCTCAGCTCCTTTCTATCCTGGAAGACGGCAAAAATCTCTTCTTTCACGAAATGGAAGCGCTGTGTGCTCCATCTTGACCTCTGCTTTCCCCCCTTTTCGGATGTTGCTCCTGAATCAGCAATTAGCAAACTCGTTTCTTTTTTCTCTGTTTTTTTGCTGTAAGCGGGCCTTTCACTGTTGGCGGCCTCTCCCGGTGCGGAGCACAGGCTCCGGACGCGCAGGCTCAGCGGCCATGGCCCACGGGCCTAGCCGCTCCGCGGCATGTGGGATCTTCCCGGACCGGGGCACGAACCCGCGTCCCCCGCATCGGCAGGCGGACTCTCAACCACTGCGCCACCAAGGAAGTCCAGCAAACTCGTTTCTTAAAGAAGTCGGACCCTTCCTCCCTCTCCAAGAGCAGCGCCCCCGCCCCCCCCCCACACACAATTTTAAAGTCTTCACACTGCATTAGAAAGGTTTGGTTGGTTGGGTTGCCTTAAACTGACACGGTTTCTTCGGAGCGTAGTGCTATGGCTGGGAGAGGGCTCCCCCGCTACCAATGCAACGGCTCCTCGAGGACCCGCGGGTACCTCCTGCCTACGGGGCGCCCTGAGCTGCCCAACTCAAAAGGATGCTCAGAATTAAAACCCACCTTAAACGCCCTCCTGGCGCTGCTCTCGGACTAGGTTCAGCCACTTCCGCGCCGCCTCGGCGACGCCCGAGTCCCGACCGCGTGTCCCGCTCTTTCTCTCGCGTGACTTAGGTCGCTCAGGCTCCACCCTCGGTCCACTTTCCTCGCTTCCAAGAACCTGAGGTCTCAGTTTTTCTAAGCAGCACCTTTTATTCACCGAGTTGCCAGGTTTGCATAAAAATACAAGAGGCCCTGGCCCTGTTCGGTATGAATTTCAGATAAACAACAGATACTGTGTTTTAGTGTAAGCATGTCCCATACAATACTTGGGACACACTTACACTAAAAAATTATTTGTTATTTACCTGACATTCAAATTGACTAGCTCTCCCATATTTCATCTGGCAGCTCTATATCATGTTTCTTTCATTCATCAAATATTTCCCGAGAGCTTATCAGGTGTCAGGCATTATATGAGGTGCTGGGAAAGCCAGCCAAGTCCCAGGCTTCATATCTTACAAGTACGTATACTTTATGCACACACACCCATGCACACATACTCTCTCTCTGTCTCACCCTCTCTCTCTCTCTCTTTCTCTCTCTCTCTCTCTCTCTCTATATATATATCAAGTGTGAATGTTGTGCTAAACCAAATATTTGCATGTCATTAGTTTTCTTAATTGCTGCTTTTGATGAATTTTCTTTTATAAACATATTAAACCTTACAAGAAAGGCTACCTATTAAGATAGTTGTGGTTTTTTTGGGCTGTGCTGCAGGATGGCATGCGGGATCTTAGTTCCCCAACCAGGGATCAACCCGCGCCCCCTGCAGTGGAGGCGCGCAGTACCACTGGAATACCAGATTAAGTCCCCCATTTTTTTTTTTTTTTTTTTTTTTTTTTTTTGCAGTACGCGGGCCTCTCACTGTTGTGGCCTCTCCAGTTGCGGAGCACAGGCTCCGGACGCGCAGGCCCAGTGGCCATGGCTCACAGGACCAGCCGCTCCGCGGCATGTGGGATCCTCCCGGACCAGGGCACTAACCCCTGTCCCCTGCATCGGCAGGCGGACTCTCAACCACTGCGCCACCAGGGAAGCCCAGAAGTCCCCTATTTTAATGAATAAAGACGCTAATATTTACTGAGCATTTAACATCTACCATGCACTACTTTAAGTGATTTACACGTGCTAATTTTTTTTGCCCACATACCTATGTGATGGGGGAGGGGTTGTTTTATGGGTTTTTAAAAAAATTTTTATTGAGGTATAGTTGATGTATAATATTACATAAGCTTCAGATGTATAACATAGTTATTCACAATTTTTAAAGGTTATACTCCAGTTATAGTTATTATAAAATACTGGCTATATTCCTTGTGCTGTACAATATATCCTTGTAGCTTATTTATTTTATACCTAATAGTTTGCACCTCTTAATCCCCTACCCCAATCTTGCCCCTTCCCCTTTTCCCCTCCCCACTGGTAGCCACTAGTTTCTTCTCTATATTTGTGAGTCTGTTCCTTTTTTGTTATATTCATTAGTTTGTTGCATTTTTAAGATTCCACATATAAGTGGTATCATACACTATTTGTCTTTCTCTGTCTGACTTATTTCACTTAGTATAATATCCTCCATGCTGTTGCAAATGGCCAAATTTCATCCTTTTTTATGACTGAGTAGTATTCCAGTGTGTGTGTGTGTGTGTGTGTGTGTGTGTGTGTGTGTGTGTGTGTGTGTGTGTGTGTGTGTGGTATGTGTAGTACACATACATTTACGTAGTACACATACATTTATCCATTCATCTGTTGATGGACAGTTTGCTTCCATATCTTGGCAATTGTAAATAATGCTGCTATGAACATTGTGGTGCATGTATCTTTTTGAATTAGTGTTTTTGGTTTTTTCAGATATATACCCAGCAAGGCAATTGCTGGGTCATATGGTAGATTTATTGTTAGTTTTTTGAGAAACCTCCATACTGTTTTCCACAGTGGCTGCACCAATTTACATCACACCAACAGTGTATGAGAGTTCCCTTTTCTTTTCTCACCAACTTATGTTATTTGTAGACTTTTTGAAGATAGCCACTCTGACAGGTAAGAGGTCATATCTCATTGTGGTTTTGATTTGCATTTCTCTGATGATAACGATGTTGAGCATATTTTCCTGTGCCCGTTGGCCATCTGTATTTCTTCTTTGGAAAAATGTCTATTCAGGTCTTCTGTCCACTTTTTAATTGGGTTGTTTGTTTTTTTGATATTGAGTTGAAATGAGCTGTTAATTCTGTATGGGACTCTCTGCACTTCCTGGACTAGGATGTCTGTTTCCTTTCCCAGAGTAGGGAAGTTTTCAGCTATTATACCTTCAAATACTTTCTCAGCCCCTTTCTCTCTCTCTTCTCCATCTGGGACCCCTATAATGAAAATACTTGTGTGCTTGATGCTATCCCAGAGGTCTCCTGAACGGTCCTCATTTCTTTTCATTCTTTTTTCTTTTCTTCTGTTCAGCATCAGTGATTTCCACTACTCTGTCTTCCAGCTCGCTGATCCATTCCTCTGTATCATCTAGTCTACTGTTGGGTCCTTCTAGTGTATTTTTCATTTCAATTATTGTCTTCTTCATCTCTGTTTGGGTCTTTATATTTTCTCTTTGTTAAAAACTTCTAACTTTTCACTCTCCATTCATTCTTCTCCCAAGTTCTTTAATCATCTTTATGATCACTACCCTGAACTCTTTCTTGGGTAGATTGCCTGTCTCCACGTCACTTGGTTCTTCTGGGACCTTATCATTCCTTTGTTTGGAAAATGTTCCTCTGTTGCCTCAGTTTGCCTAACTTGCTGTTTTTATTTCTCTGTATCTGGTAGGTTGGTTACATTTCCTGGTCTTGGAGAAGTGGCCTTGTGAAGGAGACGTCCTCCACATCCCATCAGTGCACTCCCTTTTCATTACTAGAGCTATATGCTCCAGGGGTGCCCCCTGTGTGGGTTGCATGGGCCCTTCTGTTGTGTGGGATGACTACTGTGGGTGGTCTTGTAGGCTTGGTTGGCCCCTGGTCCAGTTGGATGCCAGGCCCTACCTTGTGTGGAGGCTGCCAGCTGCTGGTTGGCGGGGCCAGGTCACAAGGTGGCTGACTGCAGAACCCCAGGGTGGGGAGGGGGCAGGGCTAAGGCTGAATTACTGGAGGATGGAGTCAGGGTCCAGGAGACCCTGGGGCTATTGCCTTCCCATTGGTGGGTGAAACAATGTCCTGGGGCTAGTGCCGGCCTACTGGTAGGCAGAGTCAAGTCCTGGGGTCTGGTTGTAGGGCCCAGGGGTCCTAGACCTGGTGGATGGGCCCAGTTCCTGACACAGTTGGCTGCAGGGTCCGGGGTGTCCCAAAGCTTGCATTGGCCTGTTAGTGGGTAGGGCCAGGGCCCTGCTAGTTCCAGGGCTGGTGCTGGCCTGCTAGTGACACAGTTGGCTGCAGGGTCTGGGGTGTCCCAAAGCTTGCATTGGCCTGTTAGTGGGTAGGGCCAGGGCCCTGCTAGTTCCAGGGCTGGTGCTGGCCTGCTAGTGGGTGGGCTGTGTCCACAGGTTGCAAGGCTGTGGTTGTGTTGTGGCTGGTGTCTGCCCACTGGCGGGTGAGGCTGGTCCTGAGGTTAGAGCAGGCTCGCTGGAGGATAGGGTCAGGGCCCAGGGGGTTGTGGGGTCTCTGGCTGGAGAGCCCTGGGGGTCCTGGGTCTAGTGCCTGCGCACTGGTGTATGGGGCGGGGTCCTGGGCCCTCTGGTGGGCAGGGCTGTGTCCAGGGGCAGCTGTGGACTCAGGGGGTCTTAAGGCAGCCTGTCTGCCGATGGATGGCACTGTGTGTATGCCCACTTAGTTGCTCTGCCTGAGGTGTCCCAGCCCTGGCACCTACAGGGTGCTGGGCCGCTGCGAGGCTAATCCCCATGGCTAATAAGCTAGAGGGAGGATCCCAGAATGGGGCGGGCCAGCACCAACATCCAGATGGTAGAAGGAACTCTAAGAACGGCTGCCACCAGTGTCCATGTCCCCAGGGTGAGCGGCAGACGCCTCCTGCCTCTCCAGGAGACTCTCCAAAGTCCGTAGGTACGTCTGACCCAGGCTCCTTTCCAATGACAGCTTCTGCTCTGGGTCCCAGAGCGTGTGAGGTTTTGTGCGTGCCCTTTAAGAGCAAAGTCTCTGTGTGCCCCAGCCGCCTGGCTCTCCCGAAAGTAAGCCCCTCTGGCCTTCAAAGCCAAACGCTCTGGGGACTCATCTTCTCAGCACAGCGCCCCCAGGCGGGAAGGCCCCAGACCTCTCACTCCTTTGGAGAGCCTCTGCAGCTGTAATTATTCTCCCATCTGTGGGCCACCCACCCAGGGCTACGGCACTTGACTCTATCGCAACTTTGCCCCTCCGGCTCGTTTTGCTGCGGTTCCTTCCTCGTTTTGCTGCGGTTCCTTCTTTCTGTCTTTAGTTGTTGAAGATCTTTCCTGGTAGGTTCATCTTGGCTGATCTCCTGCCAGGGTTGTTGTTTTGTTTTGTTTTGTTTTACCCCATTTTACAGATGAAAAAAATTAAGGCAGAAATAAATGAAGGTATGTAGCCTGTCACACAGCTAGTAAGCCGATGACCCAGGATTTGAACCAGGTTATCCGTCTCAAGTTAGACGATATGAATCGCATCTTGTAAATGGAAAAACTACACCTCGTTGGAGGCTACATGACTTGCCTCAGCCCCCTCGCCAATAAGTATGAAAAGCAGCTCTTCAACCGCCTTTTCACCCCACATGCTACACTCTCCCCATTACACCACCCGAAAACCCCTTGCAACTTCTCTAGAACAGCGTGGCCGGCCGTAAGTGGGTTTCATAAATATTTTTTTAAATCAAATACTTGTTCAAACACTTAAATGCTATTCTAAATGCTTTACAAATATTAACTCATTTAATCTTTGTAACAGAAGGAAACGTACTATTCTCATCCCCATTTTATTATTTATTTTTTAAAGATTTTTTTTTAATGTAGACCATTTTCAAAGTCTTTATTGAATTTGCTACAATATTGCTTCTGTTGTTTCTATGTTTTGGTTTTTTTGGCCACGAGGCATGTGGGATCTTAGCTCCCTGACCAGGGATCAAACCTGTACCCCCTACCTTGGAAGGCGAAATCTTAACCACTGGACCGCCAGGAAAGTCCCTTCGTCCCCATTTTAAACATGAGGAAACTGAAGCCTGGAGAGTATGTCACATAACTGCTAACGGCAGAGCCAGGATTGGAACCCAGACAGTCTGTCTCAGAATAGGAAAAAGTCCACAGTTCATTCCCAAGTGCCTTTCTGCCCCAGGCATTACTGTAGGAGCTGGGCACCCAGCAGAGAAAAAATAGCACATCAACACGCCTGTCCTCCCGGCACTTACATTCCCTTGTGGAAAAGAGAATGAGGTCTAGATAAATTGGAAGACCTGGGAAGGATCCTCATGGGTGTGACTGAAACTGGGCACCAAGAGGGGAAGAATGGTTGACCTGTGAGAATGGGGCGAGGAGCCAGGCGCAGGCAGAGCGAGGTGAGGGCGGAGATGCTGAAGTGATTCCAGACAGCAGAAAGTTCCCTGCAGTGCACAATGGGCGCGTGAAATCGGGAGTAGGTGAGGGAAGGAAGATAGTCCAAGCCCCAGAATAGGACAGGCGTGTGACGAAAGGGAGGGAGGAGGACCCAGTGGCGGTGACGCCCCTCAAGCACTGCTCAGGCTTCGTTGCCCGAGGCAGGCCTGGGGGGGCTTTGGAGTCGTGCAGATACATCTGTGTGTGCAGTAGGTGTCTCAGGTTTTGCAGCCCTGCCCTTGGCCACCCTGGCAGATCACTTCTGCCCCCTCCGTCTGTACCTGATGTTCTGGCACAGCCCCTGCATCTCCCGCCTGGCATCACTTCCATCAGAACTGCTTTCTCGAGGCTTGGCCACAGAGCACTTCCTGGATGAGCAGCTTCCTATCATCCAGTGTGAGGCTCTTCCAAAAAAAGATAGGAAACAACGATAGAAACAGGAAGCATCATCGGCAGGCCTGCAGGGGATATGTCTCAGCCCTCACACCTCCTTCAAATAGTAATAGAATCAGAGGGGAAAGTTAGAGAACATTTGCTGTGAAATCAGAGGACCAAAAGGATTGAGAGACTTGCCCAAGCACTTTGCAAGTTATAAACTGAGCCAACCCTGGACCATCGGCCTCTAGGCACACAGTCAAATTGATCTGAACCACTTCACAATGCCTCAAACCCCGTCTGCGGTCACTGTCCCAATTCTTTTATTTTTTTTTTGAATTTTGCCTTTTTTTTTTTACATTTAATTAATTATTTATTTTTGGCTGTGCTGGGTCTTCGTTTCTGTGCGTGGGCTTTCTCTAGTGTGGCGAGCGGGGGCCACTCCTCATCGCGGTGCGCAGGCCTCTCACTATCACGGCCTCTCTTGTTGCGGAGCACAGGCTCCAGACACACAGGCTCAGTAATTGTGGCTCACGGGCCTAGTTGCTCCGCGGCATGTGGGATCTTCCCAGACCAGGGCTCTAACCCGTGTCCCCTGCATTGGCAGGCAGATTCTCAACCACTGCGCCACCAGGGAAGCCCCCAATTCTTTATCAGTTGGTCATGGTGTGAGAGGGGACAGTGGAAAGAAAAGGAGAGACATGCCAGCCGATCCCATTAATATCACTACAGCTATTTATTATCACACCAGCTCACATGCCAAAAAACACTCTTAAAGTTGGACCATTAAGGGAAGGGTCCATGATTAAGAGCCACATCAAGGACAGAGTCAGAGGGCCTGGGATGACAGTTGTACTAAAAAAAAAAAAATAGCTACCGTTTTTGAGCCAGGTTCTGTGTTGAGGTTTCTCATGCATTACATTGTACCCTCACAATACCCCTGCAAGATGACTATTATTATTTTCAATTTACCTGAAGGAAGCTCAGGTTCAGAGAGGTGAAGTAACTTGCCCCAGGTCACACAGCTAGTCGGTGGTATGGCCAGAATTTGAACTCAGGACTGTTAGACTGAGAAGCCCAAGCTGGTTTCCAGCACACGCACTGTCTGTGAAATTTTAATCCAATGACGGTTGGTAGATCTGGGCTCTCTGGCATCTGGGACAAAAAGGAAATCATAGTCCTTAAGATACAACCAAAGAAAGCAAAGTAGATCAGAAAGAAATGATTTCCTAGCAGACAACCATTTAAGGAATTATTTCATGAGAGCTTAAATTGAACACTATCAGTTAATTACATCTATCTGGTTATTCATATGGAAATAAAGATGAAACTTCCATCCCCATCATTTTAGTGCTTGTATTGATCTTTCTAAAACATGTCTGTGGTCACATCATTCTCCCGCTCCAGACTTTGAAAAGCTCTCCATTGCTTCCATCAGTGTGCTTCAAACTTGTAAAAAAAAAAAAAAAAAAAGCAGGATTTTTTTCTTCAGATAAAATCTTACATGGAATGCTAAATACGGCAAGGAATAGAAGCAAACCTTTCCAAGCTAAATCAGCGAGTAAAGGAAGAATGGAGAGAGGCCAGGGAGGGCCAGGGACCCCAGACAGCTCCCTCCCCTGAGCTGGCCTCTCCCCTTGCCCAGCTACCCTCTCCCAAGAAGACTTTTTTTTTTTTTTTTTGCGGTACGCGGGCCTCTCACTGTTGTGGCCTCTCACGTTGCCGAGCACAGGCTCTGGACACGCAGGCTCACGGGCCCAGCCGCTCCGCGGCATGTGGGATCTTCCCGGACCAGGGCACGTACCCGTGTCCCCTGCGTCAGCAAGCGGACTTTCAACCACTGCGCCACCAGGGAAGCCCCCAAGAAGACTTTTAACCGGCCTCCACAGTCTAGGGCCCCTTCTGAAATGTACTGATCTACCGACATGAGAAAATGCAAAGCTTTCAGCCTGACCTTCCAAGGCCCTGATCGCCTGGCCCTGACTGCCACTTCCCCGTGGTCCTTCCACATCCCTATAGCCCCAGCTCTCCACAAAGCACAGGCTTATGCGCCACCAGATCTCTTTCCACTCTTCAAACACATCCTAAATTCACCCAGAGCCTGCCCTCTGCCCAGCCTGTTCTAAGGCCCAGTAGCCAGCCACCCATCCAAACACTTTCTTTCCTTCAAGGAGCCTGCACTCGCCCCCCGTTCACAGCTGTCTTTCCTCCCCACCTCCCGCGCTGGCTCCTGCATCTCTGTTCGAGCTCCCAGCTCGCCCTCTTTGTCTGGAGTTATCTATGTACAAGTCTCATCTCTGTAAGACTGAACTTTCAGAACAAACCTTGGCTTTTCCAACTCTGATGACCCCCTGCCCCCAGCACAAAGAGAATAGGTACTGAATAAATGCTTACTGAGTTTCACCCCATCTCTCCCGGCCTACAAAGAGTAGGTGGCTCCCAGGTAGATGGACGCGTGTGGACTTTGTCGTTGCAGCCCTGCCATGTGCACCAGTAGCGCCTGCGACCTGGAGGAGATCCCCCTGGATGATGATGCCCCAGACAGCATGGAGTTCAAAATCCTGGAGTTCTATGTCAAACACCACGTCTTCAAGAACACCTCTGCTGTCTTCTCACGAAAGCTCCCGAGAACAAGAAGTTTGTCCCAGAAAGGACCAGAGACTTGGCAGGCAAAGAAAGCATGGACACGGGGACCGTGGACTTGCAGAAATTCCCAATCCACGGAGAAGGCCATAAACGTTGGCAAGAAAAAGTCGTCTTGGAGAACACTCTTTGGAGTAGCAGAGAAGGAGGAGGACTCTCAGAGCTCACCTCTGGATATCCGTGTTGAGCTGCAAAGTCCGGTGGGACCTCAGAGTGGTCCTCACGGTCGGCAGTGGCCGAGGTCCCTCTCCAATGTGGAACAGCGCTTAGAGCGTGAAGGTAGGCTTTCGGGGATTCTTTCTCTCCCGCAGCCATGTGTTCCCCTTCTTTGTGCGCCTGGGGGTTCACCTCCTCCCAGCTGGTAATGGGGCCTTAGGCAAGGCACTCTTTGAACCTCAGCTTCCCAATCTATTAATACTCAATTCTAATTTCCCTGCTTTTCTCAAGACTGAAAAGAAAGGAAGAGGATAGCCGTGAAGGGTGATGGGACTGGTTTTCTGGCTCCACCGTCTATAAACTTGCTGCCCAAATCCCTAATCCTCAGTGCCAGAGACCCATATAAGAGAAATAGCCCCAGCCGGGCTCAGGCTGCTCTTCCTCCTGAGGGAAGTCAACTCCCATCCCTGGGCCTCTGTGTTTCCATCTGTACAATGGCCTCTGAAGTGGATGGAAAGATCAGATAGCTGTACACAAAAATACTTTTCAAAGTACAAGCCACTCAAAAAACCACCAAGAAGAATTTTGACAAAATCTTCCTTCAGTGGTACAAAACACGTTGTATCGAACAAAACATTTTCATGAAAGGCTTTATCAGAATCGCCCTTCATCCACAAACCCTGGCATAACCATCTTCCTCCCCTCCAACAATACCTTGTGCCCAATGCCCAGATTTTAAAAGAAACCCCCCCTCCTGCTGGGCTGATTGGCCCGTGTAACTTGTCAATAATTAGTCAACAGGTGGCAGCAATGTCTCAATTTTTAAACATTGTGATGGCTGGCTTACTTGGAGAATCACCCCCGCACAATGACAGCTTTAGATCATTCACTGTGATCAAGGAAACTTCCACTTCCTATCAGACTTATAGAATCTTAGGAGAGGGGAAGTTAGGGTCGCGATTACCTGGGGGAACTCCTCCTTCCCCCAGGGGTACAGCAGGCTTCTTCTACTGCGGGTGGTATCTGAGCTCTGGAGCAAACACAACAGTTTGGAGGGACCTCAATAGGCTTTTCTGCTTGTCCTGTTCTTTGGAGTTTGCCAGGAAACGGAAGATTTTACAGACTTTAACCTTCTGGCTTTCCTGAGAAAAATGACGTTCTGTATTTCAATATTACTGAAGTGTCATGTCACCTTTCTTATTTTCTAAAATTTCCATATCTCTGTGTAGATATATAGATATCCCTACAAATGTGGAAACGGTTACCTCCTAAAGAGGCGTAGCTTTAAGGATTTAAGCACAGTTGTTCCTCCCTTCTCACCTTCCTCTCTCCTTGCTTTCTTGTTTAGTTAATTATGTGGGTAGTTAGTTGGTTTTATGTTGGGTGTGACCCCAGAGGGACTCACGTTCTATTTCTATTCTGCCACATGTAAATCAGAGCTCAGCAGTTGGTGTCCTGTTTTGTTTTGTTTTTTTAACATCTTTATGGGGGTATAATTGCTTTACAATGGTGTGTTAGTTTCTGCTTTATAACAAAGTGAATCAGTTATACATATACATATGTTCCCATATGTCTTCCCTCTTGCGTCTCCCTCCCTCCCACCCTCCCTATCCCACCCCTCCAGGCGGTCACAAAGCACCGAGCCAATATCCCTGTGCCATGCAGCTGCTTCCCACTAGCTATCTACCTCACTGCGTTTGTTAGTGTGTATATGTCCATGACTCTCTCTCGCCCTGTCACAGCTCACCCTCCCCCCCCCCCCCGGGTTCTTTTAACTGAAGGTCGCAATTTAGCCTGTGCTGCCATTTCCAGGACTCAGACACCAGGTTGGAGTGAGAACGATGAGGTTATGTCCCAAGACCAAAGTCTCATAGCAAGAGACCTTGGAAATGTAGAAAAATGAATGTCAATACCAATTTTAGTGACACCAACCCGAGTTTTTGTGTGAATCTTTTTTTCTCCACAGCTATGACTCGCTACAACTTCAATAACATAGAGATTATTTTTCTCTCCCATAGAAGAAAACCACAGTTTGGCAGCCCAGGCTTGATCTACCAGTTCCACAATCTTTAAGCATTCCTATTCTGCCATCCCTCAGCTAGTTGCTTCCAACCTCAGTCACCTTAAAACCCAAGGTGGCTGTTGGGATTCCAGCCATCATGTCTACATTCCAAGCAGGAAGAAAGAGGAAGCAAGGGAAGGACAAAAGGGTATCTCCTTCCTAGATAATGCAGCTCCCTTTCAGAGAGCTTTCTTAAAACTGTACCCAGCTTCTTACATCTCAGTGGCTACTCCTTACTGCAGACGAGGCTGGGAAATGTAGTGCTGTCAGCTTCCCCTGGCATCTCAGGGATCTGTTACTAAGGAAGAAAAAGAAAGTGGATACTGGGTAGGAAATAGCAGTCTCAACCATAAGGAATTCTCTCACAAACGCCCTGCCTCTTCTAAAACAAATGCCTCAAGCCAAATGCCTCCCCCATCCCGCTCTCCTGCTCTCCTTAATCCCACAGTGAGCCCCCAGAATAAACTCAGAAGGATGGGCAGCCTTTCTGTTCTCTCTCCACACCCACCCAATGTTCCCTTGCCTATCAGATGGGACCAACTCTGATGAGAAGGGAATTTT
Organism: Tursiops truncatus; assembly: GCF_011762595.2. NCBI lineage: Eukaryota > Metazoa > Chordata > Mammalia > Artiodactyla > Delphinidae > Tursiops > Tursiops truncatus. The sequence goes on along the minus strand of NC_047044.1, from coordinate 93,447,952 downwards.
TTTTTCCAGTTTTTTAAATTAAGGTATTAGAATGGGAATCTTAACTAGAGCTAATTCATCTGAGTCAAAATGAGGTTGCTTATAGTTTTTCCTGCACGTATTTCACCTGCATCCCTCCAGTCCGCAGAGACAGATACACATACACAGGTTAGTCAGCTTGGGTACCTCCACGTCTGCTGGGGGCCTTGTGATTGCCCTGCCACGTGGCGGGGGCTGGGGGCTGGGGAGCGACAACCTTGGGGGCCCTCACCTGCCTCCTTTGAGGGCAAGGTGGGCGCAGTGTGACTTCCGTGGAAGAGAGCGTGTTAATCACCCTGCAGGCCGCACAAGGTTGCAGAGAGGAAAGCACGTGGAAGCTTTCCTCTCCCGTCTCCTGCGGACACAAGGGAAGGCTCCCACCGGTTTTGGGATCCAGCCTCTTGCCACCTCCTTCCGTGGGTGGCCAGCATTCACGAGCAAGCCGGTTGGACTGCAGTAAGGTGATTTAAAAGTGGAAAGTACTTGTGGTTGGGTTATTAAAATGGGAAGGAAAAGCGTTGATCCTTCTCCTTGACCTCTCCAATTTTTCTCTCTCTCTAACCCACTCCTGATCTGTTTCTGAACCCTATGGATGGAGCATCATGAAAAATGTAGCTTTTTAAGGAAGCCATTATGCCTTTTTTTAAAGGAAGGCATTGTGGACAAAGTGTCAGTTGCCATGGCCTTTCAGTGAATGCCCTGGGGGGGTGAAGGGAAAGCACCAGGGCGCCATGTGACGGGCAAGTCCAGGGAGAGAGGTTCAGGAACCACCTTGGCAGCTCCGTAGGAGGTCAAACCCTGCCTTGCATATGACACAATCCCTCCCCAGACCCAGGCCTTGCCTCTCTTATCTATCCTGATTGACAAGGTCCGGGTGTTCCCCTGGGCACACCAACCTTCTGGCCAAAACCCCACTCTGTCACTTTCGTCAAGTCTTATGAATTAAATACTGTTGTTCTTAAACATTGCATGATACGACCGCTCTGTGTCAAAGGCAGAACTTGTACGAGCTTCTGAAAGTTAAGAACTTAGTGATGGGTTAACAAAGTCAATTTTACTCCCAAGTAACTCAGCAGTACCGCCTGCCCTCCCAATCCGGCCCCATCCCCTACCAGGGGCAAAGTCGACCTGTCCTTCACAGGCTATGACATTCAGGGGGCCAGTGCCATTTAAACCTTCATGTCCCCAAATGCTTTACCCTCTAGTTGCCTGTGCAAATTCATGGCATAAGGCTTTTCCTGGATTATAAACTCTTGAAGGTCGTGGCTTAGACTTTATGCATCCTTGTTTACCTATCAGCACTTTTCGCATGTTTCCCACTATACGTGGAGGAGAGAGAAGACAAGTGACCATGCAAGCAAGGGCAGTTCAGTGTTCACTTGATAATGAGTCATGAATATTGCCTGAGAGCAGGGATATTTCTCTTTCCTCCGTGACAACCCCGAAAGGCTTGTCACACTGCTGAATGCCCTCCTATGTGCATAGGGGCCAGCTCTCCAAGATATAAAGGATGTCCAAAAAAAAAAAGAATAAAAATAAAAGCATAATGAGCATTCCCTCAAGCAAAGAACTAAGCACTCCCTTTTGTGTTTCCTCCCTTGCAAAGGGGCAAGGGGACCCTAATTTTGCAAGGCTTCAGAAAGAGGGTGCAGAGGGGCAATTGTTTCGAGGTGGCAATCACTCCTCTGTGAACTCCTCCTCCGTCCCAGCCTCTGCCAGGCAACTGCCAGTGATTTCTGAAGAATGGACTCCCCTCCACGCACACTCCCGGCCGCTTCCTTTCGCTCCAGGCTGGTGTTTTCATTTCGGGCAACTGTGCATACCAATCAGCTAGACGAAGTTCTGGGAAGGGCCTGTCAGCACCATTTTGTCTTGTTTCAGCCGTGGACCCCAAGGTTGTTTCCATTGCCAACCGAGTCGCTGAAATCGTTTATTCCTGGCCGCCGCCAGAAGCGCTCCACAGCCAGGGAGGAAGCTTCAAGTCCAGAACGATTGTGACACGCCAGGGTCTCCAGCACCAGGGCTTCCAGCCTACAGCTGCAGGTGGGAAGAGTGTGTGCGGTGGGTTGCCTGTCTGCCATGCAGAGGTCTACAGCATTTATGTACTTACACAGCTCAGGGCTCTGCAGCTTAGGAATCTCTGCTAAGCTGGCCTCAGGGCACGACAGCAACACGCTGGAGGCACTGACCTTCTTTAGCTTGAGAGACCAGCCCAAGCCAAGGCGAGTATGCCAGCAGCTGGAAGCAACAGGCCAAACTCACTGCTAAGTCCAAAGGAAAGTCTCCTACTGAGGGGCAGGAGGAAGCCTGCACTCAACCTTGTCCACAGGGGGAAATGCAAGTTAGATTTCATCACGTTAGCCATGGCCAGGGACCAGTGTACTCGAGCAAGTGCACAGGGTATAGTTGGAGCATCGCCCGGGGATTTATGATATTGCCTTGGGCTCCTGTGAAAAAGCAGGGGGTTGTCAGGTACCAGGTCTGGGGCAAAACGTGAAGCAGAACTGAGAAGTAGTGATCAGACTGGGTCAGTTGTCACCAAACTGTACCAATAGGTAGGACTGTGGATCGCATCCGACTTGCAGGAATTCTAGAGTTGAGGGAAGCAGGACCAAGTGCCACAGGAAGAGAAGTTCAGTCTGGCCATTCCCTCATTAATGACTATCCTGCCCGTGGTTCTCGTTCCCAAACTCCAGTGATGATGAGGGTCCTAGCTGGCCCCTGAGTTTGCAGTACGCCAAAACAGAAGGCAAAAGATTGATCTGCAAAGGTGGTGGTGTCTCCCAAGCTCAGAAGCAAAGTGCTGAGTTTGTCCACCCTGTGCTGTGCTGCTGGGACCACAAACTACCTAAGGGGCTTAGAGAGTGAGGCGCTGGGAAAGGAGGACCCTTCTGACAGCAAAAAACAGTGTTCCAACTTTATTGCTATCTCATGTGTGCCTGGGCCTCGTAAAGCAATACCCCTAAACCAAGCAAAAGCTCAGGCTCTCATCCTTTGTGCGCATGAGAAATTCAGGCTGCTGTTCTAGCAACTTCCCTGGAGAGAGGCGGCAGCGTCAGATTAAAAACTACACGTGGGCGGTGGAAGCATGCAGTCCTTCTTTTCCCAGGTGACTTGGGTCTCAGACTTCCTACCACCTTGCCCTTCACTCGACCCTGTGGGATGTATTTCCTGGCCTCTCCTCCCCTCTCCCTCTGGGACAAACATGAGGACTCCATGACATCAGAGACTGCGCCATAAGGAAAAAGGGCCGTCTCTGTTTGGATTCCGCTCTATAGCAACGACCGTTTTCCTAATGTTGCATGTTAGCACATTTTGAGACGAGAAAAATCAGACTCCACCTTCCCTGTTCCAACACACACACCAACTGGGGCCACCTCTCTCTCTGTCTGCCATGTTAGCCTTTGGGGTGGGAGACCTTATTCATTTTATTTACTTATACTCCACCTTGTTGTAAAGACACAGCACACAAAGTACACATTTTAGTAAGATAAATCAAATTTGAAAGATACTGTAAAAAGAAAACAGTAGGAAAATAGGTGGGTTTAGGAATAAATTTAATTCCCCAAATGCAGGAAGACTATACCACCCCCCCCACCCCCCCCCGCCTTAGGAGGCCACAGTTCGGCTCTACAGTTCCTAGCAGCTAACACAAAGTGGTGAGATGATCCAGTAGGGGTTTATGGTGTCTATATGGAAAAAGCACCATATGCTCAGGACAAACCCAAAGACCGAGAGAAACTGCTCCTAAATATCTTTAGAGATAAGCTCATGTATCTTCAACAACATTTTTACAGTAAATAAAGTGATCAGTTTCACAGTGAGAACTGTGGGAGTGCTGGGGGAAGAAAGAGAGGAAAGGAGGGGACTGTGGGAAAGGGTGTCTGGAATGGTTTGGGCCTGATCAGAAGAGGCAAGGTAAGATTTACTTTGCTGAGAATTATGAAGGGCATGTCTTCCTCAATCCCTAACCAGGCTACAAGCATTGTCCCTGGAAACATTTAAGATTGTTTTTTCTTAAAAGAAATAACTGGAATTTTCCCCTGGCAGACGGAAAAGACCAGATAATAGCCAGAATCGTTGAGCTGCTGAAATATTCGGGGGATCAGTTGGAAAGAGAGGTAGGGAGCTTCTCGAACTAATGAGTTTTCTTTCTGCGTCCGCGCGCTGGTACCCAAGGATGGAACTGTACTGCTGCTTGTGCTCCTTTGCAAAGTTCTGGTTTCCACTTAGTCCTGAATTTTATTTCCCTTGGACTCAAAACTCTTCGTGCTGGCAGCATCTCAAAAATGAATCACTTTGGAAAACATAAGTAAACCTTCTGGAGCCTCCTTGGAATTTTTGGAAATGAAAAAAGTAACTTTGTTTTTGCAGGAAAAAGACACCAATAAATTAAAATTTGCTGAATAGAATTATGAATCTAGTTCCCCATGTAACTGATCCTCAGGGAAGTTTAGACTCTTGCATTTGCCCTGCAGCCTGGATATCTGTGTCCCACAGCTGCTCCAAGTCTGGAGTCTTGTCTGAAATCTCCCCCTAGAAAGGCCGGACTGTTCTCTCTCAGCAATTCGGCCAGGGGGCAGGTTAGCGTTAACTTGGAGAACTTGGAGTTTCCTGCCATTTAGAAGTTGAGACCAGTTCTTCCCATCAGGAACGTGTAGGAGTTACCTTCAGGTAAAGAGGTAGTGAGCAGGCCCCCCTGTAGTCAGGGCTTCTCAAGGGATCTTGTCCGTGTCTGCCGCCCACTGACGGCTGCATGGTCGCCAGCATCTGTGCATCAGGGGCTGGCCTGTGGACCCATTCCTTCGTTTGGCCAGGATCCATGGGGAGGAGTCAGGTCTGTGGGGACTCTGCAGGAGGGGGAAACAGCACTCACTGGCTAGCCAGCCAGCCCAGTCTCAGCATGCTCTGTGGCTCCTCGACACCTTTGTCACAGGTGTGCCCAGAGGATGGTGACCAGGACAGGGAAGGGCAGGTGAGGTGGTGCAGAATGAGAAACACTGAGGAAACACGGAGGACCAAAGAAAAGAGAAGGGGGTCTGGGAGCTTCAGGGCCACAGTACGGGGTGGACAGGGGTGCAGAGGAAGCAGAAAACAGAAGAGGGCACATGGTTTTAAGGACACCCCTGTGTTTCTCCAGAACTAACATTGATAGGAGTTACAGGGCAATTGATTTCTCCCCACTTTAAGAATGAACTTTCTAGCACTCAGTGCTGTCCATCAAAGCCAAGGGCTGCCTTGTGAAGAAATGATCTTCCTGTCTCTAGAAGAATTCCAAGTAGATGCCACTAACCAGCCCACAGTTCAGTACTTAAACGAGGAAGGATCTGACAGGTGTGCTCAAGGATTCCTTACAGCTCGAAGTTGCTGTGGCTCTCCTTCCTGGCCTCCCCCTGGGGCCGGGACTTGGCAGTAGGTCTGGGAGGCCAGGGACGGGGGCGTGGTATGAAGGTTGACCCTTCTGGTTATGAAGAGAGATGCTTTCCTTTTCACCCCACAAATTACCACTTTAAAAACCTCACTTTGCCTGATGCACTCTCTTGATGATTTGGGGGCAATCATTTACGTTATTTATGTAGAAAACATGGTGGTGGTTCTCTTTATGTGGTTCTCCAGTAGAGGACTCTGGTGGGAACACACAGAAGCTCTACTCGTGCTCTGTGGGTGTTAAGTTCCCCACAGAATGGGACAGTGACGAGGAGGAGGGGACCTGCCATGTCTGCAGAGTGTCTGCAAAGCCACTCATCCCCGAGGGCACTTGTGGGCTCCTCCCACACCTCCCTGAGATGCCAGAAAGCCAGGTGCAACCCCAAGGGGCAGGGGGGCAGAGTGGGTACCTGTGGAAGGGGTTTCCTTCTGGCGTTTCATTCTTTTACTGTGCTGGCATGGTCCTGGATTCCAGCCGCCCGCTGGAGGTTTCGAGTCTACCTTCTTCCACTGGGTCATGACTAAGAGGAGTCCATTCTTGGTGTCGAGGATGTTCCTGCTTCAGATTTATAATTCAAATAGGCCCCTGTGTCTCCTGGAAGTTGGGAGGAGGTGGGCTGGGCTCAGATAAAGGACACGGCTCCACTAAAAATCTTTATGTCGCATCTGACTCATCCCCAGAATACCCCTTTTAGAAACAATCTTGGTTGAAAACCTGCTCAGCTTATCATTCCTCAAGGACAGAACTAGTTGATTTTCAAATAAACATATAGTCCCTGATCATTGAGAAATTTCTGTTTTCACATGACAACCATCACTTTACAGACATTGCAAGGAAGGCCTTAGATGAGGATGATGTATGCTTGATGACACAAGCCCTGATTTTTCACAAGCAGAGGCAGGGACTTCCCTGGTGGTCCAGTGGTTAGGACTCTACATTTCCACTGCAGGGGGCACGGGTTCGATCCCTGGTCGGGGAACCAAGATCCTGCATGCCTTGCGGCACGGCCAAAGAAAAGCATCTCGCATCTTGAAGCATCCTGGACAAATGCTAACACTGAGAGCACTTTCCACCATGTTGAGCACAACATGTTTTACTCAATTACCCTGTAGTACAGGTACTGTCATCCCAGTATAGAGATGACAAAACTGAAACCGAGAGGTTAAGTTCTCCAAGACTGCACAGCTAGTAAGAGGTGTAGCAGGAGGAGTTGAGCCCGAAGACAGTGATTTCCAGGCTTCAGATTCTGCCCATTACACAACCTCTAACAGAGCACTTTGCACTGGGTCACAACCGTCAGTAGACTGTGAGCCCTGAGTGAGGGGCTGAGTCTTAATGGTCCACAGTACCACCTGCTGGGTACTCAGCACTCAGGAAACATCTGCTGAATGTCGAATGAATGGGCTGTTCAGTTTGTATTTGTCCCCATGAAAGAAATTCACAGAGAAGGTCCATGCCCAATCCGGTCCTGCAGGACATGGCACCACGATTGAGACCAGAATTGAGGGTTTTCCATTGGGTGTTTCAGTTGCCCAGTGTCGAGTGGGAGAGTTTGCCTGCCCGGGCCAGGCTGCTGTACTGACTGCTTCTCCTCTTGCCCACAGCTGAAGAGAGACAAGGCTTTGATGAACAGCTTCCAGGGCGGGCTGTCCTACTCTGTTTTCAAGACCATCACAGACCAGTTCCTAAGGGGTGTGGACACCAGGGGAGAATCAGAGGTCAAAGCTCAGGGCTTTAAGGTTGCTCTTGCAATAGACGTCACGGCCAAGCTCACAAGCATCGACAGCCATCCCATGAACAGGGTGCTGGGCTTTGGAACCAAGTACCTGGAGGAGAACTTCTCGCCCTGGGTCCAGCAGCACGGTGGCTGGGTAAGTGCATCCTATTTAAAAATAAATCTTCCCAGAACTCAAGAGGAGATGGGATGGAAAGGGGTTTTTTGGGTTTGTTTTTTTTAAGTGAAGGGAACACATCTTTGAAGTGGTTCTCATGGGTTTTGGACACTTGAGTGGCAAGAGATTTATTCCATTGATGGGAACATATTTTTTAGTGATTATCTTATCAATAAATATTTACTGAGCTCCCAAAGGGTATGTGGGGTATGTGTGTGGGGGGAGAGGGACTGGTCGGATATAACAGGAAATGAAGAGATGTTGATATAAAATGTTTAGATAGACATAATTTCTGTTTTCACAAATTTTGCAGGCAGCGGAAGTCTAGCAGTGAGAAAAGGACAGGCACATAGTTCCTTATTCTCTCAGATGCTGATGGGGTGTGGGTGTAATTCTCACGCAGAGGTTCAGGACTTATGACATTTTGCCATTGTTGCTTGGACCCAGCCATTTTGACAGGGACATTTTGATAACTGAAGCAGTTAAATTTTCATCTATTTTTAATTACCTGCTAAAAGGCAAAACAGACCTCTCTACCCTGATTCCTCACCTCAACCCCTCTCCCATCCTTTTCCCTTGAGATTTCCTTAAAACTGCCACGTTCAAATGGCCTCGTAACAGTAACCTTTTCAAAATGCTTTACCCCATCCAGAGCTCTAAATCTCAATACAGTTAAGTGCCCTACGTACGAACGAGTTCTGCTCTGAGAGTGTGTTCGTAAGTCCAACAAAGTTAGCCTAGGTACCCAGCTAACACAATCGGCTATATAGTACTGTACTGTAATAGGTTTATAATACTTTTCACACAAATAATACATGACACAAGAAATCAAGAAAGCATTTTGAATCTTACAGTACAGTACCTTGAAAAGTACAGTAACACAGTATAACAGCTGGCATACAGGGGCTGGCGTCCAGTGAACAGGCAAGAAGAGTTACTGACTGGAGGAGGGAGAGGAGGTGGAGCTGAAGGATCCTCAGCGATAGGAGACGGAGGGCAGCTGCACTTTCACTCATGCCCAACATTGACGGCACAGGTTCTGGTTCCTTGCTGGAACCAGATGCCCGTTTGCATCTTTGAAAGTTCGCAACTTGAAGGTTCGTGTGTAGGGGACTTACTGTAGGCCTAGGGCATTTTTGTCTGTTCAAGCCCTTCTTAGGAGGACATACATTATCATTAGTCCTCTTTCCACGAGAGTGGCCCAGGGGCCAGGAGGCTTGAGTCTGCTCTGGACATGGCCCTGGGGCCTCCAAACAGGCTTAGTGTCTTGGCTGCCAGACGGAAAGTACAGCTGATCATGCCTAAGGGGCTGAAGTGTCCGCCATGGTCTCCAGTGGCTACCCATTAAGCAACCCAGACTTCTGTTCTTTCCTATTTTCCACTTTTGCACCAGATATGATAGCCCTTAAGTGGCTAATCTGAACAAGGCCCTTAGGTATTCTAAATTCAAGCTGCCTTAACTCACGCTAAGAGGAGGACAGAATCCTCAACATCGCTTCAGCTTTAACTGCCCTTCCTTCCAGGACCCCCTCAAGTCCCTCTTCTGCCCCAGAGCCCTTCCGGACTACTCCGGCTCAAGACTCTTACCAGCCTCTGACCTTTTACAACACTTCACGTTTGCATTATGATTATATACAGGAAATTACCATCATTGTTGGTCTAGTTAATATATTTTTCCAGCGAGGTTGTAAGTATCAATTGGGCTTACAGGCCCATTCTCAAAAGTCTATTTAGTTAATTAATGTAGCTGAAACGCCAAAAGTGTTCTATGAAAAACGGCGTTTCTACACCAAAAGCAGAAGCGACAAAAGAAAAAATAAATTGGACTACATTAAAATTAAAAATATTTCTGCTTCAAAGGATACCATCAAGAAGGTAAAGAGAAAACCCAGAGAATGGGAAAAAATATTTGCAAATTATATATCTGATAAGGGACTTGTATTCAGAATATGTAATAAATTCTTACAACTCAACAATAAAAGACAAAAAACCCCGCAATTTTTTTAAATGGGCAAAATCGATTTGAATAGACATTTCTTCAAAGAAGATATACAAATGGCCAATGAGCACATGAAAAGATCCTTGCTTGCCATCTTCATTTCTACATTAGGGAAACGCAAATCAAAACCACAATGAGATACCCACTAGCATGGCTAAAATAAAAAAGACAAGTGTCAGTGAGGATGTGGAGAAATCTGAATCCTTATACATTGCTGGTTGCACTCTAAAATGGTCAAGCCCCTTCGGAAAACAACTTGGCAGTTCCCCAAAAGGTCTATACCCAAGAAAACTGAAAACAAGTGTTCACATAAAAACTTGTACATGAATGTTCATAGCAGCATCATTAGTCATAATGGCCCAAAACTGGAAACAACGAAGAAGTTTATCCATGATGAATAATGAATGGAAAAACCAAATATGGAATATCCATACAGTAGAATAATATTTAGCCATAAAAAGGAATGAAGTATGGAAAGGTGGATGAACCTTGAAAACATCATGCACAGTGAAAGAAGTCAGACAGAAGGGCCATATATTGTATGATTCCATTTATATGAAATGTCCAGAATAGACAAATTCATAGAGACAGTGGTTTCCTAGGGCTTTGGGGAGAGAGAACGGGGTGTGACTGCTGACGGACACAGAGGTTCTTTTTGTGGTGATGAAAATGTTCTAAAATCAGATAGAAGTGATGGCTGCACAACTTCGTGAACATACTAAAAGCCACTGAATTATATACTTTAAGAGGTGAGTTTTAGGTATGTTCAAAAAAATCTGTTATGAAAAACAGTGGTTCTGGGCTTCCCTGGTGGCGCAGTGGTTGAGAGTCCGCCTGCCGATGCAGGGGACGCAGTTCGTGCCCCGGTCCGGGAGGATCCCACATGCCGCGAAGCGGCTGGGCCTGTGAGCCATGGCCACTGAGCCTGCGCGTCCGGAGCGTGCGCTCCGCAGCGGGAGAGGCCACAACAGTGAGAGGCCCGCGTACCGCAAAATACAAAACAAAACAATGGTTCTAATTCTAGTAAGCAAATAAAAAGAGGAAAGAAAAAAGAATATAAAAAGTTTTGTTAGTTCTTAATTTGGTTGCTAGTGCTAGAGAGAAAAACAGTTCCAATCAGAGAAAACAGATGATTTTTAGGGGGTAGAAATAATAAAGGGAATTTTCAAAGGCTTTAGAATTTTGTGGCACTAGTTCTTTAGCACTTGTATTTTCAATTCAAAATGTATTAGTTTACTTTTCCAGGTCATCATAAATCTTAATCTTAAGTCTTGGCCACAGTTAGGTTTAATTTGGAGCACGTAGCTAGAAATTAGGAGAGGGAAGAAAAAGAATAAGAGGGAAAGGACTAATTTTTTCCAAAGTTGCAGAGACAGAGTTGCAAAAAATAAAGGATGCTGCTGAAAGAATATTTACGAGTTGATACGAACTATGAAAGTGTGGAGGCGGGTGGCTCAGTCTCCCTGAACAGGAAAGAGATGAATCTGGGTGGCAAGCCTTCCATTGCCCCAGGGATGTTAGTGGCTCTCTGGAGTGTCCTTGTAGTGTGGTGCAGAAGGAGAAAAACTATTCCTAGGCACACGTTTTCCAGGAGCTCAGGGTTCCTAATTATCTTAGTCATCCACATTTCACAGAAGTGCATCTTATCTTCCCAACGGAACTGCAAATCTGTGAGGGCAGAATTATGTATTTCATGCCCCTTTTTCTCTCTCATAGTTTCCATTACTTTTACATAAGTCATAGATGTTCAGCCAATACTTGTAGAATAATGAGTCGATCAAATGAATGAATAGCGACTCTATCCACAAAGCATGCCAAACAAGCCACCATTTGATTTTAATTTATTCCTTGGCCTTTTTGCTTCACTTGAAGCACCATTCACATCGTTACCCCGTGGTCCTGGCAACCGCACCCCTTCTACAGCACTTTGAAAGAAGAGGTTTGCCACCTCCATAGTCATCAACCTTTCAGTATCTACTCTTTCGAATTTAACCATACAATCAAAGACTTTTCCCATCTAGCCAGTTAGCCCTGGGTGTGTAACATAAGTCCTTAGCTGATAAAGTTTTCCTTTCAGGCATACCAAGGATGCCAGTCACCTTTCCAAACCCTCCCCCAACCTTAACATGGTCTCCAAGCCTTGGGTCATGCCTGGGATAAGAAAGCATATGTTTTCACTTCAACAGTGAATCAAACTTGGAATTTTAAGAATCTATTTCTCTTTTTCCCCCCCTCTAGGAAAAAGTACTTGGGATATCACATGAAGAAGTAGACTGAAACATCAGAGGATTTGTAATCTGGAATACTCATGGTCCAACTCTGGTCTTGCGTACATCCGTCTTAGCACAGACTATGGGAGAAAACAAAAATGGACAAGGCAGATGGACCATAAAAATCTGCAAAACCATTATTCCTGCAAATCAAGAGGCATCAGGAGAGACCTTGACATCTCCGGCTCATAGAATCTAGTAGCATGGCCCTCGGCATCCATGTTTTCAGGTCTCCATTGAGTGTGTAAGGAAGTCTCGAAAGACAAGTGGTAATTTTCCATTCAAATGCTTAGAACAGAAGCCATCACCCTGCCTCTGCCAGCCACTTTAGTGAAAGTGTGTGACAGATGTTTGTTGACCTCATGAAGGTGAAATGATAAACGGTGCATTTGCTTACTCTTTGGTTTCCAGTACTATTTATTTTTCAAACTTCACTGGAGATGGCCCGATAATGACATTGTTTCAAGCCTACCTTTAGGCCCATGTGGCTGTTCGTGTTGGTAGACAGAGCTCAGAGACTCCTGAGTTTACTGCTGTAGCCTGGGGAGAGACTGCCGTATCTGCTTTTTTTTTTTTTTTTTTTTTTTTTTTTTTGCGGTACGCGGGCCTCTCACTGTTGTGGCCTCTCCCGTTGCGGAGCACAGGCTCTGGATGCGCAGGCTCAGCGGCCATGGCTCACGGGCCCAGCTGCTCCGAGGCATGTGGGATCCTCCCAGACCGGGGCACGAACCCGTGTCCCCTGCATCGGCAGGCGGACTCTCAACCACTGTGCCACCAGGGAAGCCCCGTATCTGCTTTTTGACTCACTTCTCTTGGAGAATTCTTTGGCAGTTTGAAAAACTTCCATTTGGCAGAAAACGACTATTCCTATCACCCTCAACTATCTCAGTGACCCCACCTCTACTTCTCGAGGTTTCTAGGCCTTTGTTATTTTTTGCGGTAATGATTAGTGGTTGGTAAAATAAATATGCAGAAAGATAACTGTCAAAAGGGTATGTTTATGGTTAAAATAGACAGTAAGTAAGAGTATACGATTTCTGTGAGGATCATATAAGTTAATTTATATCAAGCGCTTAGAACAGTGCTTGGTATTTAGTGCTGTATTCACTTATGTCCACTATTATGTGCTGCCCTCAGCTAAGCTGAAAACTTCCTTTGCTTTCAAAGCAGTCACTGATAGTTTTTCTGAAATTGATACTGTTCAGAATGAGGCTTTTTAGTAAGTGAAGTATGTTCCATAGTGGGTGTTTAAGACACAAAACAATTTTTAAAAATACTATCAAATTAGAGTCTTACAAATTTCTGGCTCCCTAGCGCCCAGCACGTAGCCTGATGTAAAGTAGGAGTTTAACAGACCTTTGATGAACAAATAAATGAATGAGTTTATCAGACATATTTTCAGCTTCAAGGGAAAGTTGGAGCTATCTATGATCACATGCTTCACTACTCTACTCTGGACTAAAATGAGCTATTCTCTTCTACCTTCTTCCCCCTACATTGAAACTCACAAATTTTAGGGCTAAAGGAGTTTCCTTTTACAGATGGAGACACTAGAGACCACCTCCTCTCCATTCCAAACTATTTGCAGTTCCCCAAATGTATTATGTAACCTTGTACCTCTGAGCCTCATAACATTTTCCCCGCTTGGACTATTCTTATCTGTCGGTCCTCTTTCCCCCGTTTTCCCTAATCCAACTAATTCTAGCCCATTTTTGCAAATCCATTCCTTCATTTTCTCCAGGAAGCATTTGCTAACCCTCCCTGGGCCACCATGAGACTATATTTGGATGCCTTTCCTCATAAGGATGTTCCATATCACCCTGTATAGAGACATTATACCTAATCCATTGTATCATAAAAATGAGTCTTTTGCACTGGATTATAAATTATTTTGTAAACAACTGTTATGTCTAATTTAACTTTGTATACCTAATGCCTGGCGTATTTTTAGTGCACATTTGCAGAATCACACCCTAGCCTCACTGCTATAACCTGTAAATCAGTAAGGTTGGAGCATGGCCCAAGGTATGTGTAGTTTTAACAAGCTCTCCAAGTGTTCCAATATCATCTGCAGCTTCTAGCCAAGATGAAGTACTAGTAACCGAATTTAATCTCCTGCTAAAAACAACTGAAAAACAGATGAAATATATATATAAAAAACCCAGTTATCAACACATTGTGCATCAGGTAATGAAGGACTTGGTCCCTGAGAGATGAGAAAAGAAGTGAGCCCAGTGATTGCCGCAGATTACTGCAGGCAGAGTTCCCAGGTCACGCTGCAAGGAAGGGAGCCCACACAGGGCTCAGCACTCTCCCTGAAGAGAGGAGATACAGCCTGGGAGTCCAGGAAGGCCAAGGCAGCTGAAGTTTATAGGGCAAATGGAGAGAAGATGGCACACCAAGCTCCAGAGATCTGCAGACAGCTCCCCTCAAGTTTTCAGACGAACGCTCATCAACGTGGGCCTATCAAGAAGTAACCCAAGGCTTGGGAAAGAAACGCCTGAAAACATGAAGTGGCATAGACTCTTCCAGGCTCATACAGGGCTGGGAGCAGTGCCTATTTCCACTGAGCAGAATGGAGAAACCTCAAAATCCACATGGCAATAGGCGGAAGAATTCTGCCTCCGTAGTGGGAAAAAATTAGCCCTAGACTAAACATACTTCTGGTTCTCTCCAACAAAAGCAAACAGCAAGTACCAAAAGGACTAAGCTGTTCTCAAGTAATTTAGCTGTGTTCCAGAACAAAGCTCAAGAATATTTAAAGGATCACAAGACTACCCAACACCCAACAGGTAACATTCACAGTCAGCATCCAATAAAAAAAAATTACAAGGCGTGTAAAGAAGCAGGAAAATTAGACCCATCATGAGAAAATTAAAAAAAAAACAAAAGAGATGATACAGCTGATATACTTATTCTACAATTAAGATGGAACCATCTTTATTGTATTGCATATGTTCAATGAGCCAGAGGAAAGACTGAACGTGTGAAGTACACAGAACCTCACATAGAAATTATAAATATGACTCAAATCAAACTCCTAGAGAAGAAATCTATAACTCTGAGATGAAAAATATACTGGATCGGATTAACAGCAGACTAGACATTGTAGAAGAATAGATAAGTAAACCTGAAGACATACCAATAGATTCAAACTAAAACACAGAGAAATAAGACTGGGGGAAAAAACCACAGAGCAACAGTGACTTGGGAAATGACTTCTACCAGCCTAATATATGTGTAAAAATTTCCAAATTTGATGAAAATTTCCAAAAAATTTCCAAATTTGATGAAAACTATAAATCCACAGAACCAGGAAACTCAATGAATGCCAAACACAAAAACACGGAGAAAACTAAGGCACATCATAAACTGCTCAACAGCAGTGATGATGAAAAAAATCTTAAAAGTAGCCAGAGGAAAAGGCTCATTACATACAGAGAAACAAAAATAACAATGACAGCAAACTTTTCTTGGGAAACAACACAAGACAGAAGAAGAGTATTAACTTTAAAGTATGAAAAGAAAAAAACCCTGTCAGCACAGAATTCTATACTCAACAAAAAGATGATTTTAAAAAGGAAGGTGAAATAAAGATTTTTTTGAGAAGTACAAAAAAAAAAAAACAATTCCTCACTAACAGAACTGAACTATAAAAAATGTTAAAGGAAGTCCTTTAGGCAGAAGGAAAATTATATCAAATAGACATTTATGTCTACAGAAAAGAGTGAGCACTGGAAATGATAAGTACAATAAAATACTCTTATTCTTATTTGAATCTCTTTTAAAGATAATGGACCATTCAAAGGAAAAATGATTGTAGGGTTTATAATATGTAGAATAAAATGTGTGACAATAAGTACAGGGCTGGGAAGAGAGAGATGGAAGTATAATTGTAAGATTCCATACTATATGTGAAGTGTATAATTTCACTTGAAAGTAGACTGTGGTAATTTTAAAATACACACTATACAACTAAAAAAAAATCACTAAAACATATACACACATATACACTTACACAAGACTCACAGCTAATAAGCTGACAAAGGTGATAATATGTAATCATAAAAAATAATCCAAAAATAAAGCAGAAAAGGAGGAAAAAGGGAACGAAGGACAAATAAGACAAAAAGAAAACAAATAGCAGGTGCTGGAATATTAAACCAAACCATATCAATAATCACAATAAATGAAAATGGCCTAAACATCCCAATAAAAGGCAGAGATTACTAGATTAGAAAAAAAATCCAGACCTAGCTATATGCAGCCTACATAAAACAGCTTTAAATACAAAGATATGATTATGTTAAAAGAAGGTAAAAAGAAATACCGTGATAACCCTAATCAAAAGAAAGATGGAATGACTATATTAGTATCAGTCAAAGTAGATTTCAGAGCAAAGAATGTTAATATTAGTGTTAATTAGTATTAATGCAATTTAATAATAATAAAGGGGTCAATTCATCAAGAGGACCTAACAATTGTAATGTTTATGTATCTTCTAGTGTGTGTGTTTTTTCCCCACACCACCAAGAATTCTCCAACACCACCTGGGTATCCTACAATTCAACTCAATTCTGACACTATCTACCCATGTCAGATCCCACAGGTTAAGGGCTCAGCTCCAGGAGACTGGCTCCCCAACAACACATACTTCAGATGCCAATTGTAAGTCCAGACTGTCACCTGGGCTTCTGACCAACAGGCTATAATCAGAAGTTTCTATGACCCCCTCCTTGGGTTCAATTAATTTGCTAGAACAGCTCACAGAGCTCTGAGAAACATTCTACTTACTAGATTACTAGTTTATTATAAAAGGATATAACACAGGATATAAGCCAGATGAAAAGATGCATAGGGTTAGGTACGGCTGCAGAGCTTCCATGCCCTCTCCAGGAGCACCACTCTCCCAGCACTTTCATATGTTCATCAACCAGAAGCTCTCTCAACCCCGTCCTTTTGGGTTTTTATGGAGGCTTCATTACAGAGTCACGATTGATTGAATCACTGGTCATTAGCAACTGATTCAACCTCCAGCCCCCTCCTCTTCCTGGAGGTCAAGGGTTGGAACTTTCAGTCCCACCCCTCTAAGCAGATAGATGGTTCCCCTGAAAACCAGCCCCCATCCAAGGTTACCTAGGGGCTTTCCAAAGTTAACCATATTATTATTAACAAAAAGATACTTTTATAGCTCTCACCACTAAGAAAATTCCAAAGATTTTAGAAGCTCTGTGCCAGGAACAGGGACAAAGATCAAATATATATTTATTATTATAAATCACAATATCACAGCTTCAAATACACAACAAATCACAGCATTAAACAACTTCAAAATACACAAAGCAAAAACTGATAGAATTCCAAGGAGCTATAGACAAATTCACAATTATAGTTGGGGATGTCAATCTCTCTCAGTAGTTAATAGAACAAGTAAACAGACAATCAGTAAGGATATGGTAGACTTCAATACTACCAACCCACTTGATCTAATAGACATCACAGGGCTTCCCTGGTGGCACAGTGGTTAAGAATCCGCCTGCCAATGAAAGGGACACAGATTCGAGCCCTGGTCTGGGAAGATCCCACATGCCACGGAGCAACTAAGCCCATGCGCCACAACTACTGAGCCTGAGCTCTACAGCCTGTGAGCCACAACTACTGAAGCCCATGAGCCTAGAGCCCGTGCTCCTCAACAAAAGAAGCCATTGCAATGAGAAGCCCTCGCACCACAACTAAGAGTAGCCCCTGATAGCTGCAACTAGAGAAAGCCTGAGCGCAGCAAGGAAGACCCAGTACAGCCATAAATAAATAAATAGATAGATAGATAAGATAAATAAATAGATAAATAGATAGATAAATAAATAGATAAATAAATAAAATTTAACTGACATCACAGCCATCACATCCAGCAACAGTAGAAAGCACATTCTTTTCAGCTGCACATGGAACATTTTCAAAGTAAAACTATATTCTGGGTCATAAAACAAATCTTAATACATTTAAAAGGATTCAGATCATACAAAATATGTTTGCTGATCACAATGAAATTAACTTATAAATCAGTAACAGAAAGATATCTAGAAAACCCCTGAGATGTTTGGAAACTAAATAAGTGATGTCTAAATCACCCATGGGTCAAAGAAGAAATCTAAACTTAAGAAAATAAAAGCACAACATACCAGAATTTATGAGAGCCACTAATGTACTACTTAGGGGGAAATTTATAGCACTAAACACCTACATTCAAAGGAATGGTCATTAACTGATGACTTCAGCCTGTACCTTAAATTACAAAAAGCAAATGCAGAGTAGGCATAAGTGGGGAGGGGAATCAAATAGAAAACAGAAAAATAGTGGAAAATTTATGAAACCAAAAAGTGGTTTGTTGAGCAGTACAATAAAACCTCTAATCTGACTGATCAGGAGAAGAGGCACAAATTACCAATATCAGGAACAAGAGAGGTGACATCAATATAGGTTCTACAAATATTAAAAGGAAAATAAGAATATGATACAAAACTTTATGCCAAGAATCTGACAACTTACATGAAATGGACAACTTTCTTGAAAGACAGAAACTACCAAAGTTCACTCAAGAAAAACAGAATGTAAAATTTTACATTGCCAAAATGGAAACCATGTTGGCAGTTCCTTAAAAAACTAAACAAACATCTATGAGATGACCCAACCATTTCAGTCTTAGGAATTTACTCAAAGCAAATGAATTTGGTCCAAAACTTGTACCAAATGAAGTAACTATTTGTGAAAGCTCTAAAGAGAAAACAACCCAAATGTTCATCAACAGATGAATGGATAAACAAATTGTGGTGTATCCATACAATGGAATACTATTCAATTAAAAACATAATGAACTATTGGTATATCCTGTAACATGGATGAGTCTCTAAGTGAAAGACGTTAGACCAAAGCCAGGGGGTGGGGAGCCCACCACATAGTGTATATAGGCTTATTCATAAAAAATTCTACAAAATGCAAACTAATCTATTGTGACAGAAAGCAGATCACTGGTTGCTTGGAAACAGGGAGGGATGGAAAAAGGAATTA
Source organism: Tursiops truncatus (assembly GCF_011762595.2). NCBI lineage: Eukaryota > Metazoa > Chordata > Mammalia > Artiodactyla > Delphinidae > Tursiops > Tursiops truncatus. The sequence goes on along the minus strand of NC_047044.1, from coordinate 93,429,280 downwards.
CAAAGAGACGTGAGTGTTTGGGGGTGATGGAACTATTCATTACCTTGTCACTGTATACTTTAAATACATGCAGTTTATTGTATGCCAATTATACCTCAATAAAGCTGTTATAATTTTTTTAATGAAGGCAAAATGAAAACATTTTCAATCAAAAGTAGGATTTGTTATGAGGAGACAAACACTATAAGATATATCAAAGGAAATTCTTCAGCTTGCAGGAAAATTACACCAAACAGAAACTCAGACATATACAAAGGAATAAAGAGCACCAAAAAACAATAAGTATGTGGGTAAGTTAAAATATTTTTCTCATCTTTAAATTTTTTAAAAAGGTAACTGTTTAAAGCAAACAAAGAAACAAGACAAAAAAACCTCGATGTATCATGGCATAACATTCAGAAGCAAAATACGTGATAATAAAAACACAAAGGACTGGAAGGGGAGAAGGAAATAGACTGTTGTAAGGTTCTTATATGCAAAGTGGTGTATAATTTCAAGCTAGACTTAAGGTAAAGAGGCATACTGTAAATCATACAGCAATGACCATATATGAGCAAAGCTAACAAGTCAATAGTGGAAATAAAATGGAATACTAAAAGGTACTCAAGAGGAGAGAATAAAGAACAGTTGCAACAAAAAGAAAATAGGAAGACGGTAGATGAACCAAATCACAGCAATGATTACATTTATGGAAATAACTAAACACTCCAAATCAAAGGCAAAAATAGAATCAATAAAAATGAAGACCCAACTGTACTGTTTTATGTCTAAACATGAAAGAGAAGTTAAAAGTAAAAGAACAGAAAAATATATGCAAAACTAATACGAAAGCTGGAATGGGTATATTATTATCAGTCAATGTAGACTTCAGATCAAGGAATATAAGGACAAAGAGGGACATTATGTAATAATAAAATTATTTTTCATTTTTTAATTAAGATTAAGAAGATATAATAATCCTAAATTATACAGAACTCATAATAAAGTAAAAACTGACAAAACAATTATAGTTGTAGATTTCAACACTCTTCTCTTTGTAACTGAAATAGATAGAAAATCAGTAAAGACATAGAAGACTTGAACAACAATATAAACCAAACTGACCTAATTGACCTTTATAGAAAACTGCATCCAACACCTGAAGACTACTACTTAAGCATCCATAAAACATTCAATATTATAGATAATCTGGCCTACTGACTATGTCTCAATAAATTTAGAAGGATTAAAATCATACAGAGTATCTATGACCATTATGGAATTAAATCTAAAAATAAAAAATCTGGAAAATCCCCAAATATTTATAAATTAAACACACTTTTATGTAATCCATGGTTCAAAGAAGAAATCACAAGCAAAACTGGAAAATGTTTTGAAGTGAATGATAATGAATGTATCAAAATTTGTGGGGTGCAGTTAATGCATGCTTAGAGGGAAATATATAGCTTTAAATACTTGTATCAGAAAAGAAAGGTCTAAAATCAGTGATTTAGGTTTCCATCTTAAGCAGCTAGCAAGCTTCACCCAAGTAAGTAAAAGGAAGGAAATAATGAGTAAAAAACAGTAAAATAGAAAATGGACATACAATAGAGAAAAATAAATTAGAACAAGAGCTGATTTTTTGAAATCTTCACTTTGACCAAGATAGGATCCAAATATCAATGTCAGAAGTGAAAACAAACATTAAAAGGATAAGGGATGCACTTTATGCCTATAAATTGAAAACAATTAAAAAAGACAAATTCCTTTGAAAGACATAGTTTTATCACTGAACTATTGTTTACGCTATCATTACTTTCCTGTTTGACTGCTTTTCCTTTGTTTCTGCATTCCTTCACTTCCTTAATTAGTTAACTAGTTGAGTCTGCTCTTTGGAACTCAGGGAAGCCCTTGGTGACCACAGCCTTTTTCTACAAACAAGAAACAGGGAACACAGAGGGGTTTTTGTAAATACCTGGGAAGGCCCCGCAGGGTCCTGCTTGGTTTCAACCCTGCCTTTTCTTTGATACTCCTTAATCCTGAGGAGAACAGGGGCAGGACAAGAATGGGGATAAAGTTTTGGATAAAGAGGTTAATCATAAACTCAGCAGGGGAACTCGGTTTTAGGGGAACTTGGTTTTAATCCCCACTCTTGTTCTAACTTTTCCCAAAGCTTTGAGGGAATGGTGTGACGACTCCTCTGGCTACTTCCTGATGAAACAGGGTTTGGTCCTGCCTCAATGTGGGGAGTGGACAGCAAACTGGAAATATTCCCAAGTCCCAGGTTTTGGATTTAAATCTTGCATGATTAACGTCTTAGTCCCTTGGTCCACCATTTTGGTGCAACAGACACAAGTAGAAGTAGGAGGAGGAGTAACAATTCAAATTTTAATAAACCTTGGAAAATAGACTGCATTCCCTGAAGAATTCAGAATAACTCCAAAAACCAGTCTGGACCTGGCACTTCTGGGGAGACTTACAGCCAGGTAGCCAGTTGCCTAGTTTTATCTAAGTAAGTTTTAACTTCTGATTGGCATTTATACATCCACTTTTTCTGCTAAAATCCAATCTAAAGCAATTTTATTGTCCAGTACTATTCTGGCTAAAGAATCTAGTGCTTTCTGCTGGGAGGCTACAGCTTGAGCTGTCTCATTTGTTACTATTCCCAAAGTAAGAAAAATTTTATTATAAGAGGAGAACTTTTGAGACCATAAAGTTGCAAGTGGAAGCTTCCAGCAGACACTGTTTTGAGAATGGTTAGTGGCATCCCCAAGTCCGACACAGTTCAGAAAATTCAAGTTCTCATCAATACAGGAACCTGTCTGCAACCACAACCAAAAGGGCCACCCAGCTCTACCTTGGATGCCTGAACCACAACCACACCATTTTGACTTTCAAATGAATTCCCCTTCTCAATGGCCAAAGCAGATGTACAATGCATGCTTGACAGGCCATAAAACAGGCCACTCTGGTCAGCATAAAGTTCAAGTTGAATCATGCCAGAATGACTTTCCCATACCTCAATATGTGAAGATTTCTTCCATTGTTTCCCCTTTTGTTTGCAAGTCTTTTGATAGATCAAAACATTTGTCCCTTAGTGCCAGGGTGGTTGCTGCCTGCCCTGGGTTCATAATGTCCCTCAGGGCTAGGCCTCCTCTATAAATATATATACATACACACATACATACATACACACACACACACGCCTAGTTATTCATGTTGGGGGAAAATTAACCCCACATAGTGAAACAGCAAAACATGGAAAAACACTCTATAGGCTATACTTTTTTTCAATTATAATGAATTATAACACAAACACTGTACATGTGCTTTTAGCAGACTTGCAGTGAAACAAGTCTTGAGTAGTTATACTCTGTGACAACTTCACTAGATAATTTTTTTACCATTCTAAACATTGAGGGCAACAGTATGGTTAGAAGTAAAACAGTAACTTTCAATGTTGATAGAGAGACACACACCTGGTAAACAGTTCAATTAAATTAGTGGAATTGGTCTCACAGGCCTGGTCCAGATTGTTGGGTCAGCTGCCTACCATTGCCATTGTCTTCTTCTCATCCTGGTGTGGGTCTGGGTTTTGGGGTCAGCAGTCCTTTCTACAGGTGAGTCCAATGCAGAGGCCCTTCTTAAATGGGAAAAACATGAATTCAAGAGACATTCTCTTTAGTTTTGCTGTGCATGAGCTAGTTAAGAGTACCTGGTAATGAATGGTACCAGGTACTTTTATCTAGGAGACAGTCCTTTAAATGATGCCTTTTTCAGTATTTATAATCTCCTTGTTGCAGGTCATGGGGCATCTGATCTTCATTCAAAGATAGAATGTTGTGATAAGCTTCAGAAACAAAGTGTCCTTTAAATAATTCAGTCAAACTTTACAATTATGTAACATAACAACAAGAAACTATCTGGGAGGTGAGTCTTAGACAGTGAATACAGACCTCAATGAACAAAACCAGAATTTAATATCTACAGAAACATAATCTTTTTCTCACTAAAAAAAAAAAAATGTGTCTGCAAAATAAGTCTGGTTTCTATAAACTTGGTCTGATTATTTATATAGCTATAATTGATCACATTGGTTTTTTTTAATTGGCTGTGCTGGAACTATAAAAGGTCTCTCAAGGCCAGAAAACCTGTGCCAAGGGCTTGCCAGATTCCACCTATGATATCTATAGATTTGGGTGAATCCCTCTCTTCTTGAAGTTCCCAAAATATCTTGAGATTCCTGCATCAGTCAGGAGGTGGCCTTCCTTATTCATCTGATAAGGCTGCCTGGTTGCCAATTTCTGAAGGATTCAGGTAGAGAGAAAAGATAAAATCAGGTAGAAAAGAAAAGAAAAATGATAAATGTTTCCATCCTACTTACAAAGGTATAATTTACCAAGTTATTACAAGCCATAATTAGTTTGAGGGGAAAGGTTTCCTTATATCTGGAAAACACAGATTAAAAGCCAGTAATATTTCAGACAAAACCCATAAAAATTATAACCACGTTCACCAGATCATTCAGTCCTATGTAACTAATCCTTGTGTTAACAGTTTTATGAAGCCATCACATTTTCCATTGGAATTCTTTAATTTCTTACCCAGTTCAGCAGTATGACCTGAACATTATAAAAAACCTGTACTTGTCAAAAAGTCCTCTCTATGGATCTTCTTGAAGATGAAGCATTTTTTTTGGTAAAAGCATCAGAGTACAATGATAATTGTCTATAAATGACAAAAGACTTGAAAAGGCACAGTTAAACACGATTACATTGCAATGGACAAAGAAATTCGGTTACTGCTGTGACAGACAACATTTTAAGATAACTAGAATTATGACTGACAACATTATACCAGAGCATACCAGATTTTTAAAAATTTCGTATAACTTCTAAAACCTTTATATTAAGGGCATTTACCCATACACTATAAACTAAGAAAATTTATTACCAACACTTGACAATGTTTCCCAAGTAATTTAACATACCAAATAATCCTAATTATTTTAATATTGCTCTCTGAGATGCCTTAGGGTTTCTCTGAAGCATTCCAAAATTACCTGGAGATCAAAAGTACTTTAATTAGAATTTGATATTAGAAAAGTTTGTCAAAAATATAAAAAAGTTTCAAAACACCTGGTCAAATAGGATCATAGGTCACTGTGAAACAATATTTACTTAACCCAAGTGACAATAAGAGATTTTAAGAGCAAATACAGATAGTATAAATTACTTAAAAAGTTAAGAAACTTTACAATCTATTATCAAAAGCTGATCAATATTCCAATAAAACTTTGTTCTCTTAACAGAAAGAGAAAACCCAATTCAAGTTTTACACCGCTTTACCTTCAATCTTAAACTTTACTCAGTTAAATTCATTCTAATCTTAGTCCTGACCACACAAAGAATTCCTTTTAAAGATTTTTTGTTTTCATAAATCTACAGCTTTCTATATCAATATTAGTTTATCCCTTATTTTCTTTCCCATTGGGAAATAATCAGCTTCAGGACAAAATTACTTTCTTTTCCCTTAAAAAAAAGCATTTCAATTTCTCATACATTCTTTTACTGAAAACACACCTCCTACTTTCCTTGCACACTGAAATGTTTCCCTTATTATTTTAGTACCTTTATATACATATATATTACAAATTTTAACCACCAAAAACCTTAATCTCTAGGGAAAACCAAGAAGTAAGCAATTGTGAACATACCAGAATTTCCTGACTGGCCAACTTATGAATATATTCTATAACCTCTAGAAGTATACATCTCCTCATATTATAATTTCTTTCCTCATTGTGGTACAAGACATGTGTCTAATAAACCCAAACATCTTTAGTTTTTCTCTCACAAGAAGACAAAAGTAGGTAAACTTAGACTTGTTTAACAATTAACGTTCCAGTATTTTATCTTATTTGAAATGACCTAGATATTCCATAAATTTCCATCATTTAACTTAATTTAGCAAAACTCTATAAAGAGTTTTAAGTTACCAACACCTGGAGAGATGATTTTTAAGTAGACATTCGCAAAACATAATTATTCCCAAAGAGTTGATCCAAAAACACTACTACCTCATTTACATTTAGTTTACTTAAAAAGTTTCATCATATCAAGTTATTTTCTTTCCTGACAAATTTTGTAACAGGAATAACAAAATCTTATTGACTCTCAGTAAACCTAGGTATAATAAAAGTATTCTACTTAATGCTGATGACTCAAAAGACTTGCCTATATTAAACCAATAAACTTTAACTTTAATACCAAAAATTAATTTAATACTAAATATTTCCCAGATCATGTGAACCTAAAATTCATCAGGTTAGTTTCTAAGTCTGAAAATTTATGTAAGTGCTTACTTTCCTTTAAGCCAATTAAATAGAGATCATTTACAAATTAATTTTGGTAATATCATCCAGAGGTAAAAACATATCATCTCTATAATGTACACAGACATCCATCCATCCATCCATATAAACACAGACCTCATTGTTTCCTCGAGTTAAAAATCCCTCTTTTTCCTTTTTTTTTTTCTTTAGTCTCAGGAATTGGAGACGGTCAGATAAAAGTTTGAGAGCCCAATTAGAACATTTATATCTCAAAGGCACAGGGAGAGAAATGCAAGTTCCTCCTAGAAAGACTGCTTCCTCTCACAGGATATGAAAAAAAAAAAAAAAATTAGAATGTCAAAAGAGCTCCATCCTCATCATTTTTCTCTGGAGTCTCAAGAACACCATGGCCACCGGAACTGAGGGTGGTCTAATTTTGTAGGATGCATCCTAAAGGGCTATTTTTAGGAAATGAACTTTTGTTTCTCATGTCCACCAGTCAAAACACTGCACCTTCTTTAACACAAATATACACTCACACACACCCCCTCAAAATATAAGCCAAACGAGTTCCAAAAGGCTCAAAGCCAAACCAATTCCAAAAGGCTTACTTTGATACAACAGTATAAAAAGGCTTTGCATAAGGAATTTCATACCATTTTCCTTTCCTTTTACAAAACAGTTCTACTTGAAAGATCATGTTATAAATTAGAGAGCCATTAGGGCCCATTGTTCTCCAGATCCTAAGAAGCAATGAGGCCAAGCAGTATTAAAATGAAACACTTTTTTCTTTCATGGATGCATAACTGAAGATCTCCCAGTTTTGCAAAACAGACCCTAAGGATCTACAAGATATAATAGAGTTCTGGTCACCCATCATAAATTACCCATGGCTGGTACTGTCAGACATTCCCCAGGCTGTGTGCCAAAACAAACAAACCAATGCAATGGGGTCCCTTGAGATCACAGTTCCCTAACTTGAGAATGAGAAGCCTCCTCTTACTGTCCCAGATGGTGGTGTATGAGTCCTGGTCCGAACGGGAGATTCCCAGGTACAGCCCCAGGTGGTGCTAAATGGCCAGAGAGACTCCTCAGTCCAAAAGGGAAAATCCAATTAAAGCAGTGCTCTGCTCAGACACTGGAGTCAAATGACCAAGTCCCAAACCCAAATGGAAACTTCCAGTCAAGGTAACACAATAATGAAGAATACCCTGGTATCATCACACACAAGACTCCTCTACTTACCAGGTACCTCAACCTTCAAATGCCTTGTTTCCTTTACCACAAATATCAAAAGCGCTGTGCATCAATGACACAGAGTCAGTGGCAAGCCTCAGGGCTGTCCTTGAGACAAATGTGCTTAGGCAGCTGCTGGACAGAATGAGAGCTGCCACAAGCCAGGGTTTGATGTGCCACAGGTGAGACACCCACATGGGATGATGAGTCCCTTTGTGGCCACCAAATCCAACTAGGATCTGCTGGTAAAGCCAATCTACTGACACGGGGTTGTGGTGAAGGAAAGTACAGCATTTATTTGAAGGGTATCGAGCAAGGAGAACAGGCAGTTCATGCTCAAAAGATCTAAACTCCCTGATGGCTTTCAGGGAAGGGTTACTAAAGGCAACATTTGGGATGAAAGATGCAAGGTGCATAATTTCTTCTAATTAGTTGATGGTGAGGTAAGAGTGGTGTTTCAGAAATCTTAATCATCAACCTTCTGATTCCAATCTTCTCAGGTCTACATACTTGTGGTCTGCATGTTGTCACCATCCTCCAGGCAGGGAAGGGTATCTTAGTTTTGCTGAACAACTCAAAGATATGTATCAGTTATGTATATCCTTTGAGGAGGAAATAGGACTGTCTTTTATCACTGAACTACTGTTTAAACTATCATTACTTTTCTTGTTTGCTTTACCTTTGTTTCTGTATGCCCTCACTTCCCTAGTTAACTACTTGTGCCCACTTTTTGGAACTCAGGGAAGACCTAGGAGACTAAAGCTTTTTGCTACAAACAAGAAACAGAGAACACGGAGGGGCCTTGGTACCTGGGAAGGCCCTGCAGGGCTCTGCTCAGTTTCAATCACACCTTTTCTTTGACACTCCTCAATCCTGAGGAGAACAGGAGCAAGACAAGAAAGGGAATAACGTTTTAGATAGAGAGGTTAATCGAACTCAGCAGGCGAACTTGGTTTTATAATTACTGGACAAAACGCAAGCATCTCCAGGACCATACAATTAGGTAATCGCAGAGCGGAAGCTTTTGGTAGAATAATCAAATCAAAAAGCTCCCTTTGATTATCAAAAGATAATCACTTTTGTCTGCCATACAGCTTTTACGGTATGATAGGCCTTGTGTTGTCTCTCTTTTGAGAGCTATAAATTCCTTTGGAATGCAACGCAAGACCAGAGAAGGGGCCAGGAGGAAGGAGGCATTAAACAGGGATCTACACAGAACAGGATGCTACATAGCTGTTTGGCCTCCCTATAATACTATTCATTGCCTAGAGTGCTTGATGTACAAGTAGCTCTCTGGAACAGGTGGTAGAACTGGCTGATTGAAGAGTCAAGGTTCAGAAAACCATTAGAGACGAATACCAACAAATACAGAGAATTAATGACTTCAAACATGTCTTGGCAATTAATTAAAATGGAACAGAGATTACAGTCTAAATCTCAATTCAGTGTCCTTTTCCCTGCACCCACTGCCAACTGTCTCTGATCAAAATTTTACACTAGAATTTTCATACTTCAATTGGGCACTTCCTGTCAAGGTTGGTCATTAATCAGTGATTATTTTGTGTAAAAAAATGGGATACTTCCCACAGCACCTGGTGCACAGTAAATGCCGGTTAAATGTTAACAAACGTTACCCTTTATTTTTAGCCTCTTTATTGGGGAAGACTGGCTTTATATGGTAATTAAATCTGAATTTACAAATGCAAATCTCAGGCAGAAAATTTTCTGGGGTGGAAGATGGACTGTGCAGACTGCACGATGGTACAAATGAATAGATCCAGAGGTCTGAAACCAGTACAGGGGAGGAAAGGTATCTTCTAAGTTCTCTACTGGGACCGCTGTAACAAAAGAGATTAAGAATAGAAAAGCACAAAGCAAGAGAGTGGTATGTACATATATACACTACCAAACATAAAATAGATAGCTAGTGGGAAGCAGCTGCATAGCACAGGGAGATCACCTCCATGCTTTGTGACCTCCTAGAGGGGTTGGATAGGGAGTGTGGGAGGGAGCGAGATGCAAGAGGGAAGAGATATGGGAACATATGTATATGTATAACTGATTCAGTTTGTTATAAAGCAGAAACTAACATACCATTGTAAAGCAATTATACTCCAATAAAGATGTTTAAAAAAAAAAAAAAAAAAAAAAAAGAATAGAAAAGCATACAAATGTGTTTGTTTTACGTGACATGGAGCCCTCATAAGGAAATGAAGATCCAAAAGATGGTTAAACCTGTTCTTTCACTGGGTTTGATGAAGAGTGGAAAGTCATGGAAAGATACGATAGGGCAGAGTATGAGCTAAGCGTAGTAAACTGGGAGAACTCAGCAACGCCTGTTCAGATTCCTCAGTGTGTCTTTCTTCCGGATAAAGGGAGGGCACCTTTCACATGATGGTTTATACCTGCTTCACAGGCAGGTCAGAGAGTCCTTCCTGAACATCCCATTTCTCAAATTCCTTCAGCTTAAAATATTCAACATGTCAAGGTGCCATACTTTGGGGTAGTGTGTCCTGAACACTGAGAATACTAATTCATCCTTTGATTTAAATTTACAGAAATAATGCAATCACATACAAGGCAAAGAATTAAAATTAAAAAGATTGTGGGCTTCCCTGGTGGCGCAGTGGATGAGAGTCCGCCTGCCGATGCAGGGGACACGGGTTCGTGTCCCGGTCCGGGAGGATCCCATGTGCTGCAGACTGGCTGGGCCCGTGAGCCATGGCTGCTGGGCCGGCGCGTCTGGAGCCTGTGCTCCGCGGTGGGAGGGGCTGTAAGAGTGAAAGGCCCACGTACCGCAAAAAAAAAAAAAAAAAAAAAAAGATTGCAAAACCTTAGCTGAAAACCTATCTGGGGAAAGAACCCAAAACAACTCACTGTATTCCCTATTCATTTTTTAATGGAAGTATAGTTGATTTACAATATTATATTAGTTTCAGGTGTACAACATAGTGATGAAATATTTTTAAAATTATAACCCATTTAAAGTTATTATAGAATATTGGCTATATTCCCTGTGCTATACAATATATCCTTGCAGCTTATTTATTTTATACATAGTGATTTGTATCCCTTAATCCCCTCTCCCTACCTTGCCCCTCCCCCTTTCCCTCTCCCTACTGGTAACCACTAGTTTGTTCTGTTATATCTGTATATCTGTTATATCTGTATATCTGTTAAGTCTGTTTCTTTTTTTGTTATATTCATTTGTTTCATATTTTAGATTCCCACATACAAGTTATAGGATACATTATTTGTCACTATCTAAGCATAATACCTTCCCTCCAGGTCCATCCATATTGTTGCAAATTTCACTGTTTTTCATGGCTGAGTAATATTCCCTTGTGTGTGTCTGTCTGTGTGTGTATACACACACTACATCTTCTTTATCCACTCACTTGTTGGAAACTTATGCTGCTTCCATATCTTGGCTACTGTAAATAATGCTGCTATGAACACTGGGCTGTGTCTTTTTGAATTCGTCTTTTCACTGTTTTCCTTATTCTACAGCACACCTTTAAAATCAGGCAAACCAACCATAGTTCTGCCTTTCCTTTCTTTGACTCAACTGGCAACAGCACAACTTAAATGATTCTTGTTTCCCCTCCAGAGAAAGAATGCAAGGGGTCAGCAAAGAAGCCAAGGTAAGCTTATTTTTTCAAAAGCATCTACTAAGGAAAGACTTTTACATTAAAACTAGGTTTCCACTAAAAGCAGAATTACCATATGATCCAGCAATCCCACTCCTGGGCATATATCCAGACAAAACTATAATTCAAAAAGATACATGCACTTCTATGTTCATAGTGGCACTATTCACAATAGCCAAGACATGGAAACAACCTAAATGTCCATCGACAGATGAATGGATAAAGAAGATGTGGTACATATATACAGTGGAATACTACTCAGCAATAAAAAAGAACAAAATAATGCCATTTGCAGCAACATGGATGCAACTAAAGATTATCATAGTAAGTAATGTAAGTCAGAGAGAGAAAGACGAATGCCATATGATATCACTTATATATGGAATCTAAAATATGACGCAAATGAACCTATCTGTGAAACAGAAACAGAATCATGGTCATAGAGAACAGACTGGTGGTTGCCAGGGGGAGGGGGTTGGGGGAAGGATCGAGTGGGAGGTTGGGGTGAGCAGATGTAGGCTTTTATATACAGAATGGATAAACAAGGTCCTGGGCTTCCCTGGTGGCGCAGTGGTTAAGAATCCGCCTGCCAACGTGGGGGACATGGGTTTGATCCCTGGTCTGGGAAGATCCCATGTGCCGCGGAGCAACTAAGCCCATGCGCCACAACTACTGAGCCTGCACTCTAGAGCCAGCGAGCCACAACTACTGAGCCTGTGAGCCACAACTACTGAGCCTGCGCTCTAGAGCCAGTGACCCACAACTACTGACGTCCACGTGCCTACAGCCCATGCTCCTCAGCAACAGAAGCCACCATAATGAGAAGCCCGCGCACTGCCAACGAAGAGTAGCCCCCGCTCGCCGAAAGTAGAGAAAGCCTGTGCAAAGCAACGAAGACCCAACACAGCCAAAAATAAAAAATAAATAAAATAAATGAAAACAAACAAACAGAAAAAACAACAAGGTCCTACTGTATAGCACATAGAACTATATTCAATATCCTATGATAAACCATAATGGAAAAGAATACTAAAAAAAAAGAATATAATCACTTTGCTGTACAGCAGACATTAACACAACACTGTAAATCAACCATACTTCAATTTTAAAATATACTGATTAAGGAAAAAAAAAAAAACCACTTGGTTTCCATTTAACCACCTGATGTTTGAACTCAACTACTGCCTAATAAAAAAGCAGCTTCCTCTCTTCCTATCAAACAGTAAACTCAGACTAAAGCAGGGATCCGGTAGTTTTGAGCTCTCAATGGTTTTTCCATCCACCCTTCTGAGTTCTTAGATGAGACTCTTACAGTAAAAGACAGATTTATAAGGGGGGGAAAAAAAGACCAGAAGTTTATTAACATGTATACCTTAGGTATACATAGGAGATACCCAGAGAAAAATGAGTAACTCCTTAAGGTGGTTTAGAATTCAGGCTTAAATACCATTTTAACAGGGAAAGGGGAGAGAGGACGTAGGTCTCTTAAGGGATTATTAGGAAAGATGAATAGGCCTTTAAGAAATACATAGGAGATATGATAGTTTGTGACAAAGTTTGTTTGGCCAACGTGTCCACTTCTAGTCTCCTATCCCATGACGTCAATCTTCCCTGGTTGATAAAACTCTCGGGGAAGGGATTTATGATTCATGACAATTGTGTTGCTTTCAGATGATCTGTCTTTAGGCAGATAAGGGGAATTCAGAGACAGCTTTTCTCTGCATAAGCTGGTTTTTAAGTGCCTACAGATCAAAATAATCAAGATGCCAAAGCGGCATATTTTGCAGTGGTATATTCTGCTACCCTTCAATATCATATCATATTGGGCTCTGCACCAGGAAAAGCAAGTTCATTTTTAAAGATAATTTGGAGGAGGAGAAGGGGGTGGCTCAGAGGCCACATCAGGACTCCTTCTAGGAGTTTATAAAAACAAGAGCAGGGCTTCCTTGGTGGTGCAGTGGTTGAGAATCCGCCTGCCGATGCAGGGGACACGGGTTTGTGCCCCGGTCCGGGAAGATCCCACATGCTGCGGATTGGCTGGGCCCGTGAGCCATGGCCACTGAGCCTGCGCGTCTGGAGCCTGTGCTCCGCAACGGGAGAGGCCACAACAGTGAGAGGCCCGCGTACCGCAAAAACAACAACAACAAAAAAAGAGCAATCAGAAGCACAAATTGTGAAACTGAGCCGGACCCTGTGGGGCCCTCCTGAGCACAAAAGCCCTCCTATCTCCTGTTTCTTGTTTGTAGAAAAAGGCTTTAGTCTCCTAAGCCTTCCCAGAGTTCCTACTAATTAGGGAAGAGAGGGAATTCAGAAACAAAAGAAAAGCAGTTAAGCAAGAAAAGCAATGATAATAGTTCAGTGGTAAAACAGAATCCTAGTTCCTTCTCAAGGGATATACCTAACAACCTGATGCATACCTTTGAGCTGTTCTGTAGAAACTAAGATTCCCAGCCCCCCAACCCAAGTAGAGAATGGTGACTGCATGCTACCCACAAGCATGTAGAACCCAGACTGGCTAGAACCACAAGGTTAATGATAAAGACTCCTGAAACACCACTCTGTTACCTTACCACCAACCAATCAGAAGAAAGTCAAGCACCTTGCAGCTCTTACCCCAAATGCTGCCTTTAAAAAAACTTTCTCCTGAAAGCTATCAGGGAGTTTGGGTCTTTTGAGCACAACTGCCCATTCTTCTTGCTTGGCACCCTGCAAATAAATGCTGTACTTTCCTTCACCACAACCCGGTATCAGTAGATTGGCTTTGCTGTGCAGTGGGTAAGCAGACCCAACTTTTCCTTATTCTGTTCCCAATCACAGGTATTGTCAGCATTGCACTAAGCAACAGCCGTTCTCAAACCTCTCTTCCAAAGTTGTATTTTATTTGAAATGCAAACAATAAAGGTGGGTTTCGTTGTGTCTGAAACACGACATTCATATATCATAGCAAAGCACAATCAACTGTTTTAATTTCTTGCTGAAGAAATGACACTTGTATTTTCCACTGTTTTATTATAAAAATCAACATTTCATTTGTTACAACTCAACTTATTGTAATAATCAAAAAGGGGATTTATACAAGGTATTTTTATACAGTTTAAAATTAAAGCACTTATTTTACAAAAAGGGGGAAGTGAATAGTGGACAAGGGCTGACCAAATGTTGGTCATTAAAATATAAATACATCCTTGCAAAGCACCATCGTACCAAAGTCCATGAACAAGAAACACCAGCTGACTTTAAGACAATGACGAAGATTAAAGCTTAAGAAAAAATTTAAAAACACAGAGGATAAAACATCTGAAAGCAGCACCAGATCCTTCACTTGCAAATAAGGCTAGTCCAGCTTAAGCATCTCAGTATCCTCTTTACTCTTATTATAATAAAATGTCCTCAACGAAGCCCAGATACTTAATTTCATGTAATGTTAGGTTTAATCAGACTTTCTTTGCTTTATTTTCTTTTTAATATTCAATATTTAGGCATTGATATTTAGAGAGACATATACATAGAGACCTCTCTATCTATATTTATCTATATCCCTGCCCTTATATTTGATTAAAAATTTTTTTTTAATGATTAAAAAAACTTCTTTCTTTTAAAAAAAGAATGGACAGTTAAGCAAAAGCACATTGTATAATTCTTTGGTGTTAACTACTGGGCAAACCCTAAGTAATGGGAAATCTAAAAGTTAGTTAGGGCTATATTCCACTTCTGAGTACAAGATATCATTTAGTTTATAATTCTACCTGTAAAGTCATGATGATTTTTTTCAGCAATAACTTAAGAATGGTTTAAGAATGCCTTATGAAAAAAAACACCAAAACCAAAAAACCAGTAAAGTTTACCTTGACTGAAGAAGGGTGAAGTCAGTAATTTCATTCTAAATCATCTAGATTAACCGAAGAATCTACCTCCCTCTCCGCTCAGGTATAGGCTTAGTTTAACAAAAGGCAGAATCCAATCAAACAAATATCCTGAGTATATGGTTCACAATTTAAAAAATCTTTTAAAATTATAACAGTAAAATGCTATGCTTTAGGGTCCAAAGTCCTTTAAAAGTTTGAGAATTTGAAAAGCTAAATTTTGAGCCTATTGTGAAATGATGCAATCCCAGGAGTCAGAAACCAACCATATGCTACTAGTACTTTGTAAAATCATCTGTTATTTCTCTTGGTTCATTTTAGGTTTGGGATAAGGAAAGGGGTACCAAATAAAATTAAATTTCTTGAGTTTAAGAATTCTGAGCACATGTTTTAAACAATGCTTGATTATGAACTTCTTTAAGACTCAGTCCATGTCTACACTCAGTGTACAGTCTCATTTACTGATGCTCAAACATTTGTCAGCCATCTGATAATCACATACTCATACCCACACTCCAGACATACTATTCATGTCATTATTCAGAATGAAGTACTGCGCTTATTAAAAGTTTGACGTACTTGGGGGGCGTGAAAAGGCCAAGATTTTTGCTCCTGAATCTTGTTAGATGTGTAATGGCCATAGCCAGCACGCTGCTTTTATGGCACGCAAATCAATGAAGTGGCCAGCTTCCCCCTGCAAGAGATACAGCAATTTTAAAAACTGCACTTTTGGGCTTCCCTGGTGGCGCAGGGGTTGAGAGTCCGCCTGCCGAAGTCGTGCCCCGGTCCGGGAGGATCCCACATGCCGCGGAGCGGCTGGGCCCGTGAGCCACGGCCGCTGAGCCTGCGCATCTGGAGCCTGTGCTCCGCAACGGGAGAGGCCACAACAGTGAGAGGCCCGCGTACCACAAAAACAAAAACTACACTTTTAACAATCTAGTCGAGGCACAGGACTTGACAGAGAAACAATAGCAGCAGACCTCTCACAGAGCCAGGCTTGCTTAAGGCAAGCCTTTCTTTTGTACCAAAAGTAAACAGGCTCTGTACTATGATTACTGCTATCAGGTCACATAAATATACACAGTTCATTAACGGATTAAGTCACAGTTACTAACCCTACATGAAGTGTTCTTCATTAATGAGCTTTTACAGCAAAACAAAAAAATTTTCCCTCCAAACTAACTGCTACCTAATAAGGATGGTGGCGATTTTTATACCTTAACAATGTCTTAACATCAAATGAGTTGGTTGTATACAAATGATTGACTTTGGAGTATTTTTAAATGATGAAAACATACAATCCTCAATCATCTTAAAATTTTACTGCTCAAAAGCCCCCACCCCCAATTACTGGCCTATATTAGATGAAAATGTACTGTAAAGACTTCATTTCTAAATACATATCAACCCTTTAGAATAGTTGTTCTCAAACTTATTGAAGGGTCAGATAAGCTCTTGGTGGTATATCACAAAGTATTTTTATATTAAAATTAAAATAATGATAATTTTCTGCTAAACATATAATATCTCATGATATGCTAGTTAGAAGAGTTATAGCAAGTGTCAGAGGCATAACAAAATTTCCTGAAAGAAAAATTAATATTGAGAAATTCTATGCCTTAACTGTTTTTTGCATTGTGAATATGCCATTATCTGATATAAGCAACAAAATCCTTTGGGCCACTGTTCAGAAAACCAGGGCTCTGCAGAAGCCAAGTTCAAGATTATAAAAGCTCAGAATTATAAAAGACCACTTCAGTGAAGAATAGCTTACTACAGGGCACAGAAAGCATGCTATGCTGAAGTTCAATTCTCAGATAATTTTAATGACATCAGTAAGTGGGCGTACTTCACGTCATACAATCACAATGAATACTTTTGCATTTAAGGAATATAAAGAAATTTTATTCATTGCCCCCCAGCATGGATGATTCTAGCAATACTCCAAATTCAAAACACTTTTTCCCTTTTTCCCCTGATTTGTGCTCTCATATATTAATTTTTTATTTTCCAATTAAAGACCTTGTGTTTAATAATCAAGATAGTCTACTTTTAAGCTTAACTGTCCATATAATCTGAGGGTCAATAAATCTTTCCTGAATTTTGACAATCCTCTCGTTTGAAAGGTACTCCCCAAAATGTTAAGCATCCATCTCAAATACCAAGAAAGAGGATTTTGAGATTAAGCTGAACTGCCTTCAAATAATTTCAAACAAATTGGCACACAAATTAGTATTTTGCAAGAAGAGGCCATTGCCATCGCAGTACAAGCACTTGAACTGAGATATAACAAGGCAATATTCTTCTTAGTTCATTATAGTGCAAGTTTCCACATGGGAAGCCCACCAGATA
This sequence comes from Tursiops truncatus, assembly GCF_011762595.2. Lineage (NCBI taxonomy): Eukaryota > Metazoa > Chordata > Mammalia > Artiodactyla > Delphinidae > Tursiops > Tursiops truncatus. Next base: position 93,411,866 of record NC_047044.1, on the reverse strand, counting down.
AAGATGCACATTAAAAAATGTAAACATATAGAATTCTCAAATTCTAAGTGATACCCAGTTATTGCTAACCTTTCCATCTTCATTTGAGCATCAAGCGCCCTTGTGTGTCACAGAACGCAACTTCAATGTCCATTTTGTTAGAACTTGAGCACTCTGTTCCATCAACAGGAAGAGTTAACACTCGTCTGACTGAAATGCAAGATACTAATGGATTACCATTTATTTATACGCAAAATCAAGTGCACCTGATTCATATAAGGTACTCCCAATAATCTAAGCATTACTCTGAAACTGTGTTTTTTTCTCTTTAAAAAGATTACTTAGGTATATTTTTAAATTGCTTAAACAGTTAGTTCACCTCTATCAAAATTCTGAATCCCTTCTTCCACTGTTTTCTCTTCAGTCCTGAAATCCAGAGAGGCCTCAACAAAACAGAATTAAAAAAAAAAAAAAATCATTCGATAACAACTGACCAACATCTGTTAAGGTAAAAATACATTAGTTTAAAAACACATTCAACTTTAGCAGAGAAATTCTGGAAACATGTAAAAAGCAGGAAACCAACTTCTGGCAAGGTGGCAGAGCAGTGCTAGAATCATTCCACAGGTCAGCCCTGATAGCTGAAGATGAAGCAGCCCCAGTACCACACAGGTCAGGCAGATTACATAAGAGCCTTCCAATATTCCCCTCCACCCAAGTTCTGACAGCTGAGAAGTTAACAGTTTGCCTTCTCATGTAATCCATATTGTTAAATTTGTTAAATCGTCTTAATCCATCATGGAATAAGAGAGAAGACACATAAAAAATATATGAGGTGATTATAAGAATAATTCATGGATAATTTGAAAACAATCTAACATTCACATTAGGTAACAGAAAGATATTAAACTCATGTCACACGTTAGAAGAGGTATGTATGTAGAGATCATTCTGAGAAAAATTGGCCTAAAGAACATGAAAATGTCACCAACAGTTAATAAAGGGAAAACCCAACGATAACAAAAAAATTCTCTTTTTAAATAGATTGTCTCTAACCGGAACATATTTAAATGGTTTACTAGGAAAGATACATATAAAAATGATTTCATATTGTGATATTATATGCTGAAAGTACTGCAAGGATATATGATTAATTTACAACAAAAACTTAATGGTTAAATTTGTAACTCTTAAACATTTTCTATATGTGTTGTACAAAGACATTTTAATGAGCATTAAAACAATCTTGGAAGTAAAGAGGAGCAATAACATGTCTAACCTTTGATCATTATGCGAACACAGCAGTCCAAATGAAGAGCTAAGCTGACTGGGGTATGGAGCTAGTAGAAATATTAAAATGAAACCTTAATTAGAAAATTCCATTTTATCAATCCTCAGATAAAAAACTGTGAATAAATTATGGTATTTTGGCAAAATACCCTACAATACTGCTAGGGGAGGAAGCAAGGTGAAAACATCCAGGGAAAAAAATTAATATATGACAGAGGGGTGAGTTTTAAGGTAGGGATAGAAGACTTGCACAACAAACGGCCCCATAGCATCTTACCAGACAGCTGATCTCTCCCACAACAGCAGCACCCCAAATGGATTTTTATAAATATCTATTTTCCTCGATAAAACTGTTGGATTCCTAGAGAAAACAAAGCCCTTTATCCAAAGTTAGTATTAATTCTTTTTTTTCCTTTTATTTCTTAAATCTGCTGGCCTTCAAATGTTAGTTAACATGAAGGCCATTTGGCTACTTCCAAGTATCTATAGTTTGCTGCTCTGAGATGGACTTTAATTTTTTTTCTTCTTTTTTTTTTTTTGGTATCAATAAAGCCCAGACATTCCTGGTCAGTGATGCCTTTATTATTCCTGTTTCCTTTGTACTCAGTCACTTCACTGGGTTTAAGGCATGCTTTGTGTATTTAGTTTGCAAAAATAAAACTTTTAGTACAAATTTATTTTTTATACAAATTTTTATGGCACAAGCAGCAAATGTGCTGTTTTAAGAAAATATATAAATATCTTTTCCTTCTGTACAAATATCTCCAGTATGCCCTAACCCATTTATAATTTTTATCTGTACATGGTCTGCCTCACCCTTCTCGAAGAGCTCCCTCCCCCCCTCCAGATCTCAACCGATTTCGTGTTTACACTTTCGTGTGGGAGGCAGTCAGAGGAGGAGGGCCCCTCCTCAGGAGGAGTCTGTACAGGGAGAGGGCGGCGGTGGGTAGAGGTGATGAGAGTAGCTCCTCTCTGTGTATGGAGAAGGTGGGCAGCTTTCATAGTTCTCTTCTGCAGACAAGTACTGGCTTCGGGGCGTGGGAGGCGGAGGCACAGGCTCTGAGTCATAGTTCAAGTCACTAGTGTAGCCCTTGGCTGTGGCCACTGAGGTCATTATTCTCCGGCTGGGAGCGTAGTCACTGTCACAAACATCTGTGCTGCAGGGTGTGGTGGGCGGTGCAAAGTGCCGGTAACTGTGCGGCCTGTAGCTGGCATAGGGAGAAAATCAGGAGAGGCTGAGTCAGGCTTCTGGAGAGGTGGTTTTCTCTATCAGAATACAGAGGTATTAAACGCAAACCTCACCTGCAAGACGATAAGCTACTACAATTTAAGGCTGAACCAACCAAGAGGCAGTTTTCCATGGCAGATTGGAGGAGGAAGATAGCATGTGTTTCATATTTGTAGATAAAATGTGATTAGAGGCAATTAAAATTGGATAGAATGGGAATGCAGAGGTGAACCCATTCTAGCCTCTGGGTGTGCGCTTGTATCTTTAAGTTACCCTGTATCATAGAATAAAAAAGAACTATTCGAAGTTGTATTTAATGGTCATCTTTGGAAAATCAGTTATACATTTTGGATTTAGTCTATAGAGTGGACCTCACCAACTTCTGCCTCTCCATGATCTGTGAGAAGAATGGGTCTTTATTATCTTACATTACTCAAACATGTTAGCATTCTCTCAATACTCCTTAAACGATCTATGATTTACCTGATGAATAATTTAATGATATCTAAAGACTTCACTCTCTCTTTACAACTCAAATACTGTACAAGCCAGGCTGAATTTTGGTAGACAGCCTAAGGAGCTTATCTATCCCATTATTATTACTATCAGCAAAGGAAAATTGCTGTGGTTTGGGGGAAGGAGTGTTGATTCCCTGTATGTAGACAAGCATATTGTCATAAGAGTGGCTCTAACTGAACATCAAAATGATAAATTCCAGGTATCCATACAGGACCAGTGAATTTTCTAATACGTATTTCAGAGTCCTAATTTATTTTTTACACCTTTTAAGCTACCTTTTCAAGTAATCTATAGCTGTTAAGTCAAGTTTGTAGCGTGGCTAACTAAAGAAAAAGGCACTGGAAAGAGAGAAATATACTAGTGAAAATAAGAGCTGACAAATTGCTGGCTTTTCTATCATTTCTACTTCTATCTATGACTTCTTATACCATTCATAGTCTAAGTATAGTAAAGCTGATCTTATTTCATATTTATCTCAATCAAGATTTATTTATATGCTTTCCCATCAGACAAAATGACTGCAAGAGTAGGGCAAGAGCAAGTGTAAAACTGAAGGAACGATTTATAAAATACCTAGCGATACAGAGTGCCAGATAACACCTCAGGATAAAAGCCATGTGAGGCAAGCCCTCAGTGGTATGAAAAGAAATGGCTGCAAAAGACCACAAGTTACATGACCTGCCAAGCAGGTTCTCAAGCATTTTTACTACCAGTACTGACATGATGTCATAGTATTTTTTAGGTCTTATCTTTCTGTCCAATCAGGTGGCGAGCCTTGGAGAAATTTCTTGGCTCTACATTTAAAAGGCCCAAATTCCATTTTCATGGGAGAAAAAAAAAAAAAAGAGGAGAGAACGAAAGGAAACAGAATTAACAAAATTCTTTTAAGTTTCACAAACTTTAAGTTAGACAAAAATTTCAACAAATGATGAAAAGTTTCACTCTGAAGAAATAAATTGGGCTTGAGATGTGGGAAATGGTTAAATAAGAATGGCTTTTTAGAACAAACCTGTGGTAGGGAAAGCAACATTTACAATAAAACATAAAAACAATCAGTTCAGAGCCAAGCCTATCTTATCCATAAACTGAATGAGAATTGTGAATGAGATACTATAAATAATTTCCACTTGCTTTCTACACATCTATGAAGTTATATATCAGGGCAATCTGACTGGAATGCTAGAAAACACCTGATCTCGAAGATAATAGGCACTTGAGGGATGCCAATAAACACTGGGCACTAAGTGAAGAGAGAGTATAAGTTTTTGACTTTCTGCTGGCCTCTCGAATAAGACGAAAGATGACTTAACTTGCTCATCCCTATGCTCTACGGCCTCACGAATCAGCACAAAGGCATAATCCTCCCATTTCTGGCTTACAAATACATTTCAGTTATTTTAGTGAGTCATGATTTATTCCATGCAACTATATGAGAAACTTTTCATTCCAGATTGTAATAACATATGTAAGCAAGAGGTGAACTTAAGCTTCTCTCAACTCTTCTCAAATTCTGTTCCCTTAATACTCCTGCTGTTTTAGAGTTCTCGTAACGCTCCCAACCTTAGTTTTATCCCAATATTCCACTGAAGACTATCAATCAAACCTAACCTCAGCAGTAACCTTTTTGCAATCAAGTCACTTTGTGGGGTAACTTCCTTAGAATACTGCCAAAGCCTGGGGGCTCTACCTTAATACTTTAAAAGACAGCATTTTTGACTCTCTTTAAAAAATGTATAGTGCCCTGAAGACCCGAACAGACATTTTTCCAAAGAGGAAATGCAGATGGCCAACAGGCACATGAGAAGATGCTTGACACTGCTATCATCAGCAAAATGCAAATCAAAACCACAATGAGGTATCACTTCACACCTGTCAGAAGGGCTATCATCAGAAAGAACACTAATAACAAATGTTGGCAGGACGTAGAGAAAAGGGAACCCTTGTATACTGTTAGTGGGAATGCAAATTGATGCAGCCACTGCGGAAAACAGTATGGAGGTTTCTCAAAAAACTAAAATAGAACTATCATATGACCCAGCAATTCCACTCCTGGGTATGTATCTGAAAAAATGGAAACACTAATTTGAAAAGATATGTGCACCCCAATGTTCCCAGCAGCATTATTACAATTGCCAAGATATGGAAGCAACCTAAGTGTCCATCAACACATGAATGGATAAAGATGTGGTACACACACACACACACACACACACACACACACACACACACACACACAAAATGGAATACTATTCAGCCATAAAAAAGACATTTTGCCATTTGCAGTAACATGGATGGACTTGGAGGGTATTGAGTTAAGTGAAATAAGTCAGACAGAGAAAGACAAATACTGTACCATATCAATTATATGTGGAATTTAAAAAATACAACAAACTAGTGAATATAACAAAAAAGAAGCAGGCCCACAGATACAGAGAACAAACTAGTGGTTACTACTGGGGAGACAGAAGTGGGGAGGGGCAATTTAGGGGCAGGGGAATAAGAGGTATAATATTTTAGGTATAAAATAAGCTACAAGGATATATTGTACAATACAGGGAACAGCCAATATTTTATAATAACTATAAATGGAGTATAACCCCTAAAAATTGTGAGTCACTATACTGTACACCTGTAACTTATATAGTATTGTACATCAACTATACTTCAATTTTAAAACTGTATAATGCCCCAAAAGAAAAGGATTTGTGGTAGGGGCAATATCAGCATTGCCAAGATAAGATGCCTGTTCTCTCTTGGTGACCATCATCTATTCATTCAGGGCTACAGCAAACTCACAACTAGAATACTTGCTTCTAATAAATACTTTGATTTATGCTGGAGGAGGATGTGTATTACCTGTAGGACCTATGAGTGGAAGGACTGTTTGAAGAATAACCAAATTCCATAGTGTAATGTGATCGCTCTGTGGCCGGGGATGGCGGAGGGTTCAAAATCTAAAAGGAAAAATAATCAAATTATTGAAATAAGAATAGTCTATTCCAGACAAGAGACTATTAGCCTTTTTTCAACTTCTTTTTCTTCATCTCTGTTCCTATTACTTTCCATTACACTAGTAGCACAATCCTGTTTCAAAGAACTGACCTAAAATAGTACTTCAGGACTGTGGCTCTCCACCCCCCAGGACACAATTTCATTATGGCTGGATAGCACAAGGTGATGAGAAGGAAATCTGTAATCTACAAGTCACTGGTTTAAGTGCAGCACAACTGGGTTCTGAGTTTTTAAAATTATAAATGTTTAGAGAAAAATTACTGACTTAGGAGAAATACCAGGTGTGCTTCTCCTCTTGGGAGGTCATGGAATGAAGGTCCTTAGCCTCTCAGGAGGTACTATTCAATAGTTCTACTTTTACCCAGTATATGAAATTAATGTCAGTGTTTTCAAATATGCTGGTTGCTACACAGTAAACTTAAGGAAAGATTTCTAAGTGCTCACGTGATGGTAAATCCTTTGAGCCTTATATACCTAAATTCTATACTAAAAAACTTTTTATATTACCATCACTGAGTACCCACATTTAAATAAGTTAAAAATCTAAGATCCTGTTTATCTTAGTATTCAAAGTGAACAAAGGAAAACAGACTGCTTACTGCAGGGAAGTAAGTGCCTTTGGTGCTTGAAGAACTACTTGACGATGCTCCTGTGACATGAGCTCGGTCATAAGGGGGTCCACTGCTTCCCCCCATGATACTGAGGGAGCTTATCATTGATTTACCTCGAGACATTCCTAAAATGAAGGAGGATAATACTGAAGTTGAATAAGATCTATAAAAATGCATGAAATAATTTTATTCAGTACTAAAATTACAGATACCAATAGTCAAATAGTTTGGCTTTAAAACAATTTATGCCCTCTTTTCCCAATAACAATTGAAAACACTTAATGGAAAAGAGAAACAAATGTTCCCTAGAAGTGGACACTTCCACTGAGAGCTGGCCTAGAACAAGGCCAAGAATAGCTCCCAGCCCTTCCTCTTCCCCAGAATGGAAGCAGAGCTCTTCAAACTGAGAGGTTTTCAACCTCTTAGAGGATCTGAGAAAGAAAGAACTGTGGAGAGTGCAGGCTGCAAAGCAGGGCAGACTAAGTAACAGATCTGCTCAAAAGAAAACTAAACCCATTTTTAAGGGCATAAATTCACTGTATGGAAGATTATTGCTTTATCTACTGGATGCAAATGTTGTTGGAGTCACAACTACAATGCTAAAGAAAAAATTCCATTTTTTCAAAGTGACTTCCCAAATTCCACTAACAAAGTTGGGTATGGTAACAAGGAATCATTAACAGTTTTTAAAATCACATGTTTCCTTAGAGTTAACATCCAGAATAAGTTCTTATTTTCACAGGGCTCTTGGCCTGGTATCTCTTTCTCCGTATTCATCACAAGAAAGGCTTCCTTTCACTGAGGGTACCAAAATGCACTGAAAAGAAAGCTGGGGCTTCCCTGGTGGTGCAGTGGTTGAGAATCCGCCTGCCAATGCAGAGGACACGGGTTCGAGCCCTGGTCCGGGAGGATCCCACATGCCGCGGAGCAGATAGGCCTGTGCGTCACAGCTACTGAGCCTGTGCTCTGGAGTCCGCAAGCCACAACTACTGAAGCCCGCGCACCTAAAGCCCGTGCTCCACAGCGGGAGAGGCCACCGCAATGAGAAGCCCGCGCACAGGAACGAAGAGTGGCCCCTGCTCGCCACAACTAGAGAAAGCCCACTCGCAGCAACAAAGACCCAACGAAGCCAAAAATAAATAAATAAATTTATTTAAAAAAAAGAAAAGAAAGCTGTACGTCCCTAGAGCAATATGGTCTCTCTCAAGTATAGAACATCTGGCAACTTGGCTATGTTTGAACAAAACCTACTCCCACTGTCATCACCTAAGTTAGGAGAAAACATAAGATGATATATACCTCCCTGCTATCACTCAGGTATTTCTAAATCTCTGTTTGCTGAAAAGGAATCTTCATCCATTTTTTGGCCTCCTTTAATTCCTGGGCTCAGTAGTACTGAGGTCTCTTGGTAGTGAACCTAAAGAATTGTGGTTCATGACTCTTTTCACCAAATGACCAGCTGATTCATTTTCAGTAGAGCACATCCAGAAACGCAGTATATGCAGTAAATGTATTATATATAAATGCTTGTATGTACATATATTTGCTTTATATCCTTTGGCAATTTCTACCAAACCATACCTAAGGACTTCTGTGTAAAGAGAAGGTGCTAAAAGTAAAAGAGAACATTTGTTCTTATAATTGTTTAAACCCAAAGCGGTCTACGCTGACATAGACTGTAGGCAGTATTCTGTTTCCATAATGGAAATGTGGCAATCTTGCCAGGACCCAAGACCTGATTCTCAATGGATCAGTCTCAGCTCACCTGGAAGGGATCCTGACAAAGAGCTTGGGTGTGGCACATAACCAAGGGGCACAGAAGCTGGTCCATGAACTACATAGTCATTAGTCATGGTTTCCCCATCGCCCTTCATACGTGGACACAACATCCTCTGGCAAATAAAGTATATGGTTCCAGACACAAAAATGGTAACAATTACTCCAATAACTGAACCAACTGTATTGGTGGCCTGTGGTGCTGGCTCCTCAGTTGGATCTAAAATGGGAATACAGTACAATTATATAATGGAAAAACAACTGTAGGTCCAAAATAGTAATTAAAAAGAGGCTTGCAAGCAGAATGTGAGGCTAATGAAGACAACTCATAAACACTTTTCTCTTTTATGAATACATATACATCATGCCCCATGGATATATACATAAATGTCACTGTTAGGAATCAAAACGAATTATCCTTAAGTGAAAACAGACATAGAATACATTGGGAAGTATAATTGTAAATCAATAACAAAAATGTTAATTATAGATTTAAACACCATTAAGAAGCTTAAAACCACATATATAGATAAAATCTATCCTAGTTCATTCTGTATATCATAAAAATCAATAAGGTTACTTTGGAATTTCAGAGAAAATTTTAGGGTCAGAAGGGATGGACCTGGAAAAGTCATCAAATGTTTTACCTGGAATGGTAAGGAAGCCAAAATCAGCTCTGAGCTTGATTTTAGGTCTGAAAAGTGACATTTAGGCCTGGTGAAGAGAAAGTAGAAGCTACAGATGAGCATTAGCTCTCAGGCCCAACATACTGCTGCCTTAAGGGGGGGTCTAGTTGCCTGAGGGCAAGGAATATAAGGTCTCTGATACGTGAGTACCCGAGGACTCAGAAAGGAAAGCCAGAGCATGAGATGCCCATGGCATCTATATTCATGGAATCCCTGATCTATCTGATCTGAGAAGCAGAGGGCATCAATATTAGAGGTAGAGGGAAATAGCAAAAGGGCTCATCAGATTCAGAGCATTACTCTTCTATTCAGAAGGAAAATCCTTCCATTTTGAAGTCAGACTATATTTCGCAATTGCAGATCCTTTAAACACCTTCCTTCTGCTTCATCTTGCCTCAAAAGCACCCATCCACATAGCTAACTCACCCTATGATTAAATCCAAGAAATGAGAGAAAACATCACTACGTTACATAATATGTAGGGGCTGCCAGTCCCATATTATCACCTATGGACTCTGAGGCAGACTCCTTAGTCCTTGTGAGCAACAGCCCATCTTTCTCATTCTTTTTCAGCGCACTGGCATTCCTTTCTAATGCCAACCTTCAAGAAAGAACAGTTTACACTCACCATCTCCAATTCTTAGTCTCTGGGTCACATCTTAACTCACTGAAATTAGACTTCTGTCCTCACTACCACAATGAAACTCGTCTGAGAAGGTCAAAGTTCTCCTATTTGCCATAGTCAATAAACTCTTCTTCTCACTAACATTTCTACACATTCGATATTGCTGACTCCTGTTTTCTTCTCAAAAATTCCTGATCCTTCCAGGATACCGCGCTCTCAGTTTTACCATCTGATTATTTGTTCTGTTTCCTCTTGCTGGCTTCATTCTCTTCTGTCTGCCTCAAGTGCAGGTGCTTCCCCAGAGTTCTGTCTACCACCTGCTATTTCCCTCCGCTGCTTACTCTCCCTAGGAGATTTCGTCTACTGCCTCAGCTGTAATTAATGTTAATAAACTAAAAAGCCCATCTCTCTCTCTTGAGCTACAGACCCATATAGTTAACTTTCTGAATAGCTACAATAGGATACCCAACGGGCAACTTCAATGCAACATAATCCCAACTGAACTCATAGTCACCATCATTTGTCAATGTTTCCTAGACTCCAGGGTAAGGTAGATCATAAATAAATGATGGCACCTGTAGCAAATTAAAGGAATTTAAATTAAATTTAAAACAAAAATAAACTAATTAAAAATCTACATCAGCTAAACATGACATCCACAGTCAAGATACAAAATGATACTTGGGTTCTTAGTCTCTGACATATATTCTGGTTTATGACTCCAGTCACTCAATGAGGTAACCTGTGAGTCAACCTAGACTTATCAACTCTAAGTGGTTACCAAACCCTTTTTATTCTATTTCTGGAATAACTTTGAAATCTATCCCCTCCCTCCTTTCCACCACCACCGCTCCCCTTGATTTAGACCTCCACCGTCTTCTGCTGGAACTACAATAGCCTCCAAAGCATTTTAAAATTATAGGCTGCAAGTCATTAGATGGTAAAAACTTAGTGGGTTGAAAGCAGCATTTTGAAACAGAAAACTTCAGAATGCATTCCACACAATATAGGTAAATACTGTTGTATGACACTTTCATTTGTGTGTACTCACATCTTTGTATTCCTCTTGATGTGGTCAAAAAATTTTCAAATCTAAAACCAATCTAAAAAATTTCCCTGCCATAATCTTATCACCTCCAATGCATCTGCTTTACAGCTTTCACAATTATGCAGCCATGCCAGTCCTTCACTTAAGTTTTTCAATGGCGTTCCGTTATTCTGGAATACTGTCTAGACTCTTTAGAGGAAAAGCAAAATCCTTCGTGATCTCAACTTTACATATGCTACCTCCAGCTGACACCCCTCAAGACAGGAGACTGTATTTTGGCAGTCCAATTTACATGTAACTTCTCAAAGGTGCTTGTTTCACTCTGGTTTTGAGCAGGACAGGACAGTCCCTCTGCCTGGAATGCAATCTCTCCACTTATCCGCATAAGTAACGCTATTCACTGACCAACACCCACCAACCTTATGCACCATTTTTCTAAGACGTTTTCCCGGAAACCCATCTTCATTCCTAAAGATCTGACTACTCTCTTCTTTGTGCTAATCCTTGTATAGATCTCTATTACAGCACATTTAATATCATTTATCACACTCCTTTATCAAGTACCTACTATGATCCAAGCTGTATGTTTTATATACATTAAATCATTTAATTTTCTCACAACAGCCATGCTAAATATTATCTTCATTTTAAAGATGGAGGACTTCCCTGGTGGCGCAGTGGTTGAGAGTCCGCCTGCCGATGCAGGGGACACGGGTTCATGCCCTGGTCTGGGAGGATCCCACGTGCCGCGAAGCGGCTGGGCCCATGAGCCATGGCCGCTGAGCCTGCGCGTCCGGAGCCTGTGCTCCGCAATGGGAGAGGCCACAACAGTGAGAGGCCCGTGTACCGCAAAAAATAAATAAATAAATAAAATAAAGATGGAAAAACTGAGGCCTAACAAGAGCAAATAACTGCTGGTAAACGGTGAAGTTAGAATTCAAACCCATCTCTGCCTGGCTTTAAAATCCCTCTTCTTACTACTACCTCCAACCACAGAGGACTTTGAGAACCCTGGTACAGGTACCATGCATCCCCAGCACACAGTAGGTATTCAGCACATGTTTGCTGAATAAATGGATAGTTTCCAAAAATTTTAGTGAGTCTCCCATTTGAATTTTGTAAAAATACCAGCTTAAAGTCTTTGTTAAGATTAAAGAGCTTTAAAATGAGTTCTGTCTAAACTCCACAAACAGGGTAGGTAGACCTGGCTTGTGTTGAATTCCATTCAGAACTGTTTGTCAATTTGGGATATATTTTATGTTAGGACATTAGTCAATAGTTATGAACCCTGAAGAAACACAGGTTATTTAGCCTAAGGTCTCTAGACCTAGGGGTATAAGGTGGCTCACGTATCCTCAGGCTGCATTTTAAGGAAGCTCTTAAAGTCACTGGTAGAAAATTACCCAGAAAAAAAATGGGAGATTTTAAACATGGACCAATGTTCAGAAACTCTTAAGTTTAGACCACTGATTGATTTCTACATATCTAAACTGAGAATTTCCTAACTTTAGTTTTGGCAAAACAATATTCTTTTCTGATGCTTTACTAAATGTTTCTGTGAAGATTTTTGTACATAAGAAAACTACTGTCTTTAAGAAATTATTAAATACAAAATGTAAGAAATCCCTGGTACAAACAACTAACTTAATAACTTGTTTCTTAATAAGGAAATACTGGTTGTAAGTGAACCTCACACATAAAGAAAAGGCAAAGTACTATAAAACTTCTCCCTTAAGAGTAATAAACAAGGTTTTAGTCATACTTACAACAATCCAGTTCATCTGATTTGTCGCTGCAATCTAAATTATGATCACATTTCTTGTGTTTTCCAATGCACTGACCGTTGGCGCAGCGGAATTGATCAATTAAACAAAGCACTGAGGAAAAAAATGCAAATAGTTTTCTTATTTTTGCTACCATGTAAAGGTAAACTCTGGCAAAAGTCAAAAAGTGCTTTCTGGGGCTTCCCTGGTGGCGCAGTGGTTGAGAGCCCACCTGCCGATGCAGGGGACACGGGTTCGTGCCCCGGTATGGGAAGATCCCACATGCCGCGGAGCGGCTGGGCCCGTGAGCCACGGCCGCTGGGCCTGCGCGTCCGGAGCCTGTGCTCCGCAACGGGAGAGGCTGCAACAGTGAGAGGCCCGCGTACCGCAAAAAAAAAAAAAAAAAAAAAAAGTGCTTTCTGGGCGCAAATGAAAAACAAATTAGACTTTTAGAGAAAACTTACAAATTATTCTCTAGGGATTTCAACTGGTTGAAAGAAAAGAGAAGACAAAGGAATCCAGCACAAAATTTCCTATTTTGTCCTTTATGCTAAATTTCATCTTTCACTAATAATTCTGTCAAGAATTAAAGAATTCTACATGCATTTCTGTACACTAAAAATTTCCAGAGAATTTGTTTTTCTTGTGGTTGTTTTTTACTGTGTTAAAGGTTAGCAGATAAAAGAAGAAAATATGAAATTATTTTACATTGTAATAAATAAATCCACTAACTGAGAGCTCATTGGAAATAAGGACTAGTTTTACATACTGAAGGTCTAATGTTTTGGCCTCATTTCTCAACTTGCAAGGCTTATTAACGTGTATAAACCTTACGCATGTTAAGTGAATTAAAACAATTTAGAACATGCTACTATGTTTAGAAATAACAAAGTCAAATACACTTGAAAAACCCCAAATCTACCACTGAATGAGCCAAAGCAATACTCTGAATTTCAAACAACTTAATTGAAAAAGGACTCCATAACCAGGCCTAGGAATTTCGGATACCTTCACAGTTCTTCTCATCTGACTTATCCTGGCAGTTGGCATCTCCATTGCATCTCAGGGCACCATCAATACACTGCCCACTGGCACACTGGAACTGGGACTCTGAGCACACAGGACAATTGAGCTCATCACTGTGATCTTCACATTCAGTAAACCCATCGCACCGCCAAGCCACAGGGATACAGTCAATTTCTCCCGTGAAACAAGTAAACTGCTGAGGAGAACATGTCGGGGGTTCTTCAAATGAACAAGGGGGAGAGGAGTGACAAAAACATAATCACAGTCACACAGAGGTACAAACATTTACACCTGAGTGAAGCCCATTTAATAATTAGCATGTACAAAACACTTTATAATAGATAAGATTTGTAAAGTGTCTCACTGAATCAGAGAAATATAATCTTTACAGTACTTCATTTCGATTCACAAACTTGCAAAACTATAAGGCAGAAGTTTTCTCATATACTATAATTCAAGTAGGATTACTGTATTGTTGTATTACTGCAACCCGTTATAATCTCACACATAACCTGGGAATCATCACTATAATCATCGACCTCCAAATATTTTAAAGTTACCTTAGAATTCATAACTTTTCTAGCCCTGAGGTTCTCAAATAATGGTCCACAAACCCCTGGGGGTTCCTAACCTGTGACCTCTTTCAGGGAATTGACAGAAACTATTTTATAATAATATTAACATGTCGCTTGCATTGGTGCCACAAAAGGAACGGTGGGTAAACTCCTGGCACCTTAGCAGATTCGAGGCAATGGCACCAAACTGTACCAGTAGTCACTGCATTCTACACAGTCACATACACACGGGGTGGGGGGCAATGGGGAAGCCAGTTTCATTTAAGAATGTTCTTGATGAATCAGTAAAAATATTAATTACATTAAAATCAATTCTTTGAGTACATGTCTCCTCAATACTGTCTGACAAAATAGGAAGCATGTATAAAGCTCGTGTTGCATACCTCAGCATGATGGTTTCTTAAGGGAAAGCATTCTGAGCTATAAACGCAACCTAAAATGGGACACCCTTCTGATGTGAAAGAACAACTGACAGATAAACTATCAATGTTTGCACTTGGGTATTTGGCAGGAAGTTTTAAAAAAAATGAACCAGTGAGTCAATTATTTCAAGGAAAACAAGAGCAAATCATTGTAACACTGTACTTCTGTGGCAAATTATAACACTGGAACTTTCAATCAGAAATTATAATTTTGGAAGACCTATATCCAAAACTAAACTCGACAGACTCCTAGTACTTAAATATTTTTATGATGAGATTGGTGGTAATGTTATTTTTTTCGATACTGTATAATGAAACGCATCAAAATCTGAAAATCTGGGAATTTCTGAGTGCAATTCTAATATTTCCAAATGACCAAGGTGTAAGGTTACAAAACAGTGCATGGGTAAAATATCCATTCTGAGCACAAGATAAACTAACAGATTTCAACATGAGACTAGGAAAAGTGAGCTGATATGGTTTCAAATTCCACATCACAACTCAACCTATAGAAAATGACCCCTTGTCAAGATTTGGTGTAGAATTCAACATAAATATACATAATTATTTGAAAAGGCTATATTATAGTCCTCCATTTTCCTCATATCTGTATGAGGCCAAATTTCTTCATGTACTTCAACAAAACTACGTACTACAACCGACTGAATGCAGAAGTAGACATCAGAATCTAGCCCAACATTAGAGATTTACAAAAAAGTAAAAATAATGCCATATTTCTCACTAAAATTATTTTGCTTTAGAAAATACAGTTAATTTTCTTAACAGTTTTAATTTGAGAACATGTAAAGGTTTATTATTGTTATTTTTTAAAGTCCTTGGTTTCAAATCCTACTACGGTAAATAGATAAATATAATAACCTATGCAAACAAAAGCTCTCCTCAGCAGTTCTTTAAAATGTAAAAATATGCTGACACCAGTTTGAGAACTGTCATTCAATCCGAATTTCTTTGTTTTGCAAATGAAGAAACTGAGGTTCAGAGAGGCTAAGTGATCACCAAGGTCAAAGAGCTTCCTATGAACAAGAGTGATTAAAAAAAAGAGGATTAGAAGGGCAGTCTCCTTACTTTTAGCCCATTACCTTTACTACGGTATCACAGGCCCACTGACTCCTTTTAAAAACTTGTCTGTTAGTGAATTCTCTAGAGAACAGAACTTTATTATATGACTATGGATCAGAAAACCTTTTATCCTTAAAATAGAGAATATTAGATAGAGAATAGAGATTACAAGTGAACATTTTACATGGAGAATTTGAGGGACTTTCTAGAGGAAATCTGATCCTATTATGTATAGAGCATTGTAACAGGTCATATGGAGAATAAAAACAGATAAAATATGGTCCATGTCCTTAAAGAGCTTTTAATTTGGTTGGGGCTAGGAACACACTAATGAATATAAAACAAATGATTATGTAACTCTGAGCTGCATGCTGCTAACAAGTGCTACAATTCAGAAAAAGGGACAACAGTAACAGCTAGTGAAGGTTTCAAAGATCATGAGGAAGACTCATCAGCTGATTGAGATTGAGGATGTGCAGGTAAGAAGAAAAATACATCCCTGAAATACCACAAGAAAACCCACAGAAGCAAAACAAAACAGAACATGCCACAGTGATGTCGAACTCCAAACAGCCACACAAAAATAAAGTGAGCAGATTGGGCAGAAATACAAATGAGATGGGTTGGTAAAATAGGCTGAAATGAAAACACATCTCGAAGGTCAAGCAGAGGAATTAAGATTCTGTATTTCATTTACCTCCATTGTAAAATCAATGTTAAGTCACAAGAAAAATCTTGTATAAAAACATTCACTGCAGTTTCACTCTTAATAACAAAAACTGAAAACAATTAAAATGTCCCTCAACACAAGAATAATAAAACTGTGGCTTACTTATACAATGAAACATACTAGCAACATACTAGCAACAAACATACTAGCAACAAAAAGATAAAAATGACTGATGCACTCCACTGTAAGGATGAATCTCAAAAATATTATATTAAGCAAGAGAATGCAGACATACAGTACATACGTCATGATTCCTTATATAAAGTTCAAGAACAGGCAAAGCTAAACTATGAGGATGAGAATAAAAAAAATCGTTACTTCTGGAAGAGAACTGGCTGCTAGGACACAGGGAACTTTTCTTAATGAAAACACCGTATGTCTAGATTTGGGTGTTGGTAACACCACTGTACACATTTGTTAAAAACAATGCATTTAATAAAAATATGCATTTAATATATACATTAAAAGCAATCACTAAATGTGAAGGAAAAAAACACTGGTCTTTTACAGGACATTTTCTAAATGAAAGGTGGTAACTTTGATTCAGTTTTACCTACGTTATCATTACATAAAGGCATATTTTTCTAGGATTTGCCTTATTAGAGCAATAATCTGGCACCCTGACATGGAAACAGTTTTTTTTTTTTTTTTTAATTGTGGTAAAATATATGTAACAAGTTTACCACTTTAGCCATTTTAAAACATACAGTTCAGTGGCATTAAATAAATTCACATTGTTGTATAATGCCTGCTATTTTGGGGAGAGATACTTCAAGTACCAGAGCTTAACTTTTACTATGCACATATCTGATCTCCCTGACTAAACTGTATGCTCTGTGTCAAAGATCTGCAAATCTTCTGCAGTCCAAACAGAGTGCCTCATAGCTGCTACTCAATACATGTTATTTATTTTTTTAAAAAAACTTAAAGGAAAGTTAGAAGAATAAAATAGTCTTATAATACCATCTTATCAATAATTTTTATGTTTTGAGTGTACCATCTTATCAATAATTTTTATATTTTGAGTGTAAGCCCTTTCAATCTTTGTTCACAGAAATACGTTTTTTACGTAATTCTCATCACAGTAGAAAACGCAATTTTAATATTTTTTTTCCACTTGCACCAAATTTTGGCTACATTTTTACGTCAGCTTATGCTCATAATGTTTAATAGCTATATAAACTCAAGTTATTTTACTAACTTTCCTATCATTAGAAATTATTTTTAAATTTCTGTCACTGCAGAGAATAGACTTTTTCCTTCAGCTGAATTAACTTAGCATTATCCCCGAGAGGAGAATTTCTGAATTAAGGGAAAAAATATTATAATGGCATTTGAAGCTACCATACTTTGCTTTAACAAAGGAATATACCAATCTGTTATGGTCCCATGAGTGACTGAACCAATTTCACTACAACATTATTACTACTCAGTGATATCTTCAAAAAAAAAAAATTTTTTTTTTTTTTTTGGCTCCGTAAGTAAGAGAAACAACAGGGAACTGCTGATAGAACTGAACAAAAGAGTATTCTTTTCACTGGATACACTCCCAGCAATGACATATAAACTGATAGAATCTAGGATTCAGTGGATGAAGACTATAGGAGGTAGAATTAATTCGCCTTGTTACCCTTTGGGGTGGGAAAAGCTACTTTTTTATTAGGAAGTAGATTCATTCACAGTTATGAGTTTCCCCTTTTGCCTTAGTCCCAGGGTTAGGTTACACCTATCACTTGTCATGATGAATTCACTCTTAGAAGAATCCAAAAGCCTAGTATAGTGCAGAAAATGAAATATAAGTGAGCAATCAAGTTAGGAGAAAGCAATTTCACTGTCAAATCAAAGAATGCTAGACTAAGTTTTGGAACATGACTGGCATTTAGACTTTCAGAAAAAAAAAAATAACATATTTACCTCCACATAGTAGCTCATCTTGAAGCAGAACCAAGTGCATGGGGCAGGAGCACCTTGTAGTACCATCTCCCTTTACAAGACAAATATGTGAACAGCCACCATTATCCTGAGTACAAGGGTGCTGTCCTGCAAAGAGAAGAGAGAAGAGAAGAGAAGAAGAGCACAGAAGAGAAGAGGAGAGAAGAGAAAAAAGAAAGGAAAGAAAAAGAAAGAACGGAAAAAGAAAAGGAAGGGAGGGAGGAAGAAGGAAGAGCCCAGACAAAATCAATTATTTTTGAGTTACCAACAAAACCAAATGTAAAATCCCTTTGAATTTTATTTCCACACAGTATAATTTCTCACCCCATCCCTAAACAATCTACAAGAAAAGGAGGACAACAATTTAAAACACAAAATACTTATATCTAACCACTGTCTTTACATACTTATACATAAAATATTTTACAGCATTTAAAGTAAGGTAACGGTACAGCTCATGTTAGTTTTTGTGAATAAGAAAAAGTGATTATTCGAACTAAAAAAAATGCTAGGGAGAACGCTGAAACTTGGATATTATTCTCTTTAAAATATAAAAACTCTTCTAAAGATTTTTAACTCCGAAATTCTACCTTTCTGAGAGGTAAGATGATTTCACTCAAAAAGTATACTCCAATGAGGAACCTGCTGAAAATTAGAGTTGTTAGAAGAAAAAACAAGTTCACATGAATCTAACCACCCAGAGACAATCAAAATTATTTGCTTGGTCAACTGCAAAAGAACTTGCAATGTTACAAATGTTTAATTTCCTCATATTTGGGTTAAATTAAATAAATACACTATCAGGCACATTTCAAAGTCTGTCTCATAAGTTGTATTTAATGAAATCATTGTTTTGACTTTTCTACTTAGCTCGTGTCAAAAGCAACTTGACAGCTGTCATCCCAGTAGCCACCCATTTATTATGACTCTTTTCTCAGTAACACATCAGTCCTGCTTCAGTGTGTGTTGATGAGATTGAGGGAGTCAACTCTGTACAAATGAGCAGATGTGTGATACTACACATATGTGTAGTATCACACAAAGCAGACACCCCAGTCCTTGTATTAGGATGTACAACCTATAGAGCACTTTCTCAACCTTTTAATTCATGACACTTTTCATAAACAGCAATCCAATTTTCTTTAATGTTATTAGAAATTTGAAAAAAAAAGTTTTTCTAAATATAAAACCATATTTAAGTGTTGAATTTTAAAGATATTCCCCCTGAAATTCTGAAAACCTTCGTTGAGATTCTTCTGCAATAAAATGTTCATATCAACTGAATAAATAACTTAGCCATTACATCATCTCTACCTTATTTCTGTTAAATATTCAGCATGAATTATATGTTATAACATAGAATGACAACAATTCTAACGTTCTAAATCTCAGATACCTCCTAACTTAACTTCTAAGTTCATGAACAGTGACAACACAATGAAGACTTGAACAAGCTACGGTGCTCTCACTCCTCTTTCCTCCTTTCATACTCCAATTCATTTCTGAAGCATTGTGCCAACAAGTTAAGGAGTTTCAATACTTCTCTCAGTCCTCCATTTAACATGTGCATTCCTGATATACTGTATAAGACCTATAGTAGTGATTGCTAGGAAGGCACATTTGATGACAGACACATATTAACAAGAGTTAACAGTATTACATAAACACACGTTAACTAGGCCAAGATGACTAGTCATTTTCAAAAGTTTTCAGTAAGATAAAAAAATAATTTATGGCCACTTTTCTAAGCTAGAATTGAAAAACTTATCCAAGTGGGGAAAAAACAAGCTCTTATTAAACACAGTCTTCTCTAAGTTTACACACTAATCTTTAGTTTGTTTTGCTTTTGCTTAAGAATAGGTTTATTTCCATGATAACTATAGTCATCATTATATAAATGTAACTTTTGCTTTTGTTGAAACCATGGGGATGTACATGGAACAAAAGAAATATATGCTGTATACCAATATTCTTAAAAGGGCTGAAGGAGAGAGAAAAAACATGACAAGCAGAGTCCTTGCTATACCTGGGGAAATTTTTGAAAATGAGCAATACCATTCCTTTCCCCCACTCCTGTTTCATGAGGAAAAAGTATTTCATATGAAAAAGCTCCCAGGTGAATATAGGCTTTGAAAACATGAAGAGTTTTAAAAAAAAAAAAAAAAAAAGGCAAAACTAAAAGTGTATGAAAATCTTAAAGAAATAAGAAGACACAAAACAACATCTTAGTTTTATATCATTTCTTACAACATGAATCTTGCGATTAGCAGTACACCACCAACACTTACTATATTCCTGAAGATTCAGCTCCTTTACTGCATGAATGTCACTAAGCTGGGCAATTCGAGCCTGGACTTTGGTTCTACCCTCTCGACCTGTCATGTCAATTTTTTCAATCATCTGCTGCTGCTTATCAATCCAATACAGCCAGTTTTCAAACACAGTTAGTCCCACAGGCTGCAGAATGTTGGAGTCTTCTAATACTATCCGGTTGGCACCTTGGAAAGGAGAACATTCAACAGAAATGATGCATGTGGGTCAAGTCATACATTCAACAGCTATTTACTGAAAACCAGTTAGATTTTTAAAGTACTGAAAAGGAAAATATGATAAGCTCTCTACCAGAAAACTTAAAAATCATTCTGAGAAGAAAAGATATATACATCCCAGAAAACAGGTAACAGACTAGACATCCAAGTGCAATCAAGAGCACATAAGTGTCCAGTACGTAGTAGATACTAAGTTCAGAGAAATGTAGAAAAGCACTTGAGTCGCTTTCAAAAATTTTTTAAAGCACAGTCCAGGGCTTCCCTGGTGGCGCAGTGGTTGAGAGTCCGCCTGCCGGTGCAGGGGACACGGGTTTGTGACCTGTTCCGGGAGGATCCCGCGTGCCGCAGAGCGGCTGGGCCCGTGAGCCATGGCCGCTGAGCCTGCGCGTCCGGAGCCTCTGCTCCGCCACGGGAGAGGCCACAGCGGTGAGAGGCCCGCGTACCGCAAAAAAAAAAAAAAAAAAAAAAGCAAAAAAAGCAAAGCACAGTCTACCTTTCAAATTAAGTCTTATGAAACTCTCTAACATGTATAACACACAAAAACAGTACTTCTCTGGATGAAGCAGTGGTGGTGGGCCGAGAGCTCCGTGTTCTCGGCTTCCCCCACCTGCCGAGCACACCCAAGGCGTCTGTGAAGACCACCACCCTCACCCACCGGGCCACTCAGAACACAGGAAAAAGGACTCAAAGGTTACCTGGTTCAAGCTTCACCTCAAAATAAGATTTCTACAACACCCCAGACACAGAGCCATCCAGACTCTGAAGAGGCAGCCTATTCTACTGCTGAACTAGGAGAAAGGTCTTTCACATAGTGTGCTGAAACCTGTGCCCCCTGCCCACCCCCATAGCTTCTCCTTCATTCAAAAAGAATAAAATACATCAATTCCTTCTCTCTTCCTCCTAGTCATCCTTCAAATATCTATAGAACTTTTCCCTGGTCCTTAAGTGTTTGATCAAAGAAAGACATTAGCTTAATACTTTGGAAATATCAGGGAAAGTTCCAGGAAAGAGGCAAACATAAAGCTAAGCTTTAATAAATGGAGAAAAGTGGGGAGGTATTACGGATGAGAAGGCACCGCCTAAGTGAACGTTCAGATTCATGGTGGGTTAAACACAAGTCTACTTAAGCTCCCTCCTAAACATCTACTAAAACGATGGTAAAAAATGAAGGCATAAACCCATAAGGACAAATGGGACAGAAGAGTAGAAAAGCGATATAAAATTTACAAGTTGGAGAACAGACAGACAACAGATCAAGAATTTTAGCCTCCTATGAACCTCCTTTCAATAAGCTAATAGAGGATGTGATCTATCACGTAAAAGGAATTAACGAAAGAAACGGAATCTGGGAAACAGCAGGTTCAGAACCAAGGAGACTGGCAAGTACATTCCCAGGATAACGGTGAAAGAAAGTTGCCCTAGAAAGCAAGCAAATCCAGACTGGAGCAAGATGACAAAGAAATGCAGGAGGTACGTCTTCAGTTAAAAAGAAAAAAAGATGGAGTGCTTGATGCATCTGCACATACTGAAACAATATTTACATTAGATAAGATTCATTTCAGAGAGAACTAAAGCTACAGAAGGAAATGCAGCTCACAGTAATATTTTCATAGCCATAAATAAACAATTATGAACTTAAAAATTATGATATAACTAAGCTGGGAGGATGGGAGGAGAGTTCATATAGGTATGTTAGGGATATATGGCTTAAGACAGCAAAATCATTATCTTCCATTAAAAGAAGTCCAATTGTGGTATCTAAAAATTAAAAATCATGAAGCAGCAGTTTTAAACAAGTTATTTTAAACTATCGGAGATGCCTCTGAGAGTAGGAACTGAGAGGAGGAAGTAGAGCAGTAGACTTGGTTTTTGTAGGCCAATTAGAACCATTTGATTTCTATACCTACATGTATTACTTTGATGAAAATTAAAATTAAATTTAAACTGTAACACTAAGAGTGATTAAAAAAAGATTAGTTGGTGGTAGTGGAAGGATGGCCTCAATTGGACAACTGGGGAAAATAAGAGGTCAACAGTGTTGCTGGAGGATCCCAGATCTACTGATTGACTCTGACGGCGGTTATAAAACTCTGGAATCAGCAATGAAAAGACATTTATTCAACAATCTACGCATATACTAAACACAGTGCAGTATAAAAGCTCTGTAGGAGGCTAAAAATACTAAGCAGAAAGATATCCCATGAAAAAAGTATATGATTATCTGTGAACATATAAGGAAGGGGGGAAAAAAACCTACCAACATTATACTAATCTTATTCAGAAAACGTAAAAAAAGGAAACATTTCTTTTTATGAGGCCAATGTAACCTTGATGGCAAGACGCCAACAAGTACATTGTAAGAAAGGAAAATTATGGGGTAATCTTTCTAATGAACACAGATGTAAACATCTTAAACAAAACATTAGCAAATCAAATTCAGCAATATATAAAAGGGATAATGTATCATATCAAGTTTGATTTATTCTAGCAAACTAAGAACAGAAGAGAATTTCCTTAATCTGCTTTTTAAAAGTTATCTACAGAAAAACCTTAGCAAACATAAAACCTAATCAAGAAGTATTGAATGCTTCCCCCAAATCATGAAAAACAAAAACAAAATGAAACAAAAAAATCTAAGGATTCTATTATTTTATTCAATATTGTACTGGGGGGTCCCAGTCAGTGTAATAAGGCAACAAAGAAAAAGGACTGGAAAAGAAAAAATAAAACTCTCCCCATCTGTAGACAAATGATTCTGTAACACAGAAAATTCTAATTTAGCAAGGTCCCTGGGAACAAGCACAATGTACCAGACTGGGGAAGAAGGGAAAAACTGTATTTCTATATTCCAGCCACAACCAGAAAATGAAATATTAAATATTTAGACTACTCTTTATTACCAGCATTCAAAAGCATTAAATACCAAGGAATAATTCCAATGAAACACAGGCAAGACCTCTACACAGAAAACTACAAAACACTGAGGGAAATTAAAGTTCTAAATAAATAAGGGATATACCATGTTCATGGTTTAGAATCTAGACTAATATTATAAAGATAACAATTCTCCCTAAATTGATCTATAAATTCAAAGCAAACCAGAAAGAATTCTAGTAGGTTTTTGCTTTTTGGTGGAAGAGGCTGATCCTAAAATGTATTTGGAAATGCAAAGTGTCAACACTAGCCACGGTAATCTTAAAGAAATACTAAGAAGAAATACTAAAGATGTACACTGCGAGATAAACTTGTTATAAAGTTTTATTAATTAAAACAATACTATGTAAGACAAAGTGACCAAGGGACGATTAGAGTCCAGACACAAAGTTACACTAATATAATCATTTCATTTATAACAAAGGTGACAGGAGAGCACAGCAGGGAAAGGATGGTCTTCTCAAAAGAAACAGTGTTGAATCAAATAGTAACGTGGAAAATAAAATATAACTTAACCCCTGTCTCACACCATACACAAAAATAAATTCCAAATGGATTAGAGATCTAAAATAAGAAAAGTTAAACAAAAACATTTTAGGAAAAAACACAAGAAAGTATCTCTGTGACTATGCAGAAGTCAAAGATTTCTTAAATATAACATAAAAGGCACTAATCATAAAGGGAAAAATTAATAAACTTTACTACAATAAAAATAACTTTTTTCACCTAAAGACACCACTGGGAGAGTGAAAAGGTAAATCACAAACTGAAAGATTTATGTAATACGTATCTTTCTCTATAGAGAAAGTATGAAGGCATACCAAAAATTATTAAAGAAGACTTATAAATGGAAGGATACCCCACAGTCATGAATGAAAAGACTGAATTCCTTAAACATAACAATTCTCCACCAATATGTATGTAATTTGATAATGGATTAACATCCTGAATAAAGAATTTCTAGAAATCAGCAATAGGAAAATGGGCAGAAACTACGAATTGCAATTCACATATGAAATATGAATGACCAATAAATTAACCTCAAATTCAAATAGAGAAATGCATACTTTATTAACAATGAGATATACCTCTAAAACTATTGGATTGGTAAAAACTCAGAAGTCTAAAAGTACCAAGTACTGGAGGAGAAGCTCATATACTTCTATATATGCAAAACTGTGGGTATTCTAAACTGATATAATCACTTTGGAGAGCAATCTGAATAGATATAGTCAAGTTGAATATATACATACCACATTAGACAGCAATCCCACTACTAAGTTTAGGCCACAGAGAAATATTCAAATATGTACATAAGAATAAACACTGCAGCACTGCTTTTAATGGCAAAAAATTGGAAATAGCAGTTTTGATAGCAGAATAGAGAAACTGTAGAATGATCATCAATGAAATACTATTTAGCACTGAAAATAACTGACATAGATTTGTGGATCAACAGGGATCACCTCAAAACCATGATATATCTGAAAAAAGCAAGTGACAAAAGAATACATGAGACTACTTATACTAATTTTAAAAAGTGAAAAGAAGTTTAAATGTGTGCGTGTACATGGTAAAAAATACAGAGAGAGAGCGAGAGAGAACGAGCAAGAGAGAGAAAGCAAAACATGCATGGCAAAGAAACACATCAAAAGTTACCTCTGAGGAAAGAGGGAGGAAAACAGAACAGGGGAGGGATACACAAGGGCTTCAAATTCTCCCTAATGTTTTTTTTTTTTTTTCCACGAGAGAGGAGGAAGGAAGGTTCAAAAGAAAATATGGCCAAACACTAAGATTTTTTTTTAACATCTTTATTGGAGTATAATTGCTTTACAATGGTGTCTTAGTTTCTGCTTTATAACAAAGTGAATCAGTTATACATATACATATGTCCCCATATCTCCTCCCTATTGCGTCTCCCTCCCTCCCACCCTCCCTATCTCAGCCCTCTAGGTGGTCACAAAGCACTGAGCTGATCTCCCTGAGCTATGCAGCTGCTTCCCACTAGCTATCTATTTTACGTTTGGTAGTGCATGTATGTCCATGCCACTCTCTCACTTTGTCCCAGCTTACCCTTCCCCCTCCCCATGTCCTCAAGTCCATTCTCTAGTAGGTCAGCATCTTTATTCCTGTCCTGCCCCTAGGTTCTTCTGACCATTTTTTTTTTTAGATTCCATATATATGTGTTAGCATACGGTATTTGTTTTGCTCTTTCTGACTTACTTCACTCTCTATGACAGTCTCTAGGTCCATCCACCTCACTACAAATAACTCAGTTTCGTTTCTTTTTATGGCTGAGTAATATTCCATGGTATATATGTGCCACATCTTCTTTATCCATTCATCTGTCGATGCACACTTAGGTTGCTTCCATGGCCTGGCTATTGTAAACAGACCTGCAATGAACGCTGCGGCACATGACTCTTTTTGAATTATGGTTTTCTCAGGGTATATGCCCAGTAGTGGGATTGCAGGGTCATATGGTAGTTCTATTTTTAGTTTCTTAAGGAACCTCCATACTGTTCTCCATAGTGGCTGTATCAATTTACATTCCCATCAACAGTGCAGGAGGGTTCCCTTTTCTCCACACCCTCTCCAGCATTATTGTTTGTAGATTTTTTGATGATGGCCATTCTGACTGGTGTGAGATGATATCTCATTTTGATTTTCATTTCTCTAATGATTAATGATGTTGAGCATTCTTTCATGTGTTTGTTGGCCATCTGTATATCTTCTTTGGAGAAATGTCTATTTAGGTCTTCTGTCCATTTTTGGATTGGGTTGTTTGTTCTTTTGTGATATTGAGCTGCATGAGGTGCTTGTATGTTTTGGAGATTAATCCTTTGTCAGCTGCTTGGCTTGCACATATTTTCTCCCATGCTGAGGGCTGTCTTTTTGTCTTGTTTATGGTTTCCTTTGCTGTGCAAAAGCTGTTAAGTTTCATTAGGTCCCATTTGTTTATTTTTGTTTTTATTTCCATTTGTCTACGAAGTGGGTCAAAACAGATCTTGCTGTGATTTATGTCATAGAGTGTTCTGCCTGTGTTTTCCTCTAAGAGTTTGATGGTGTCTGGTATACATATAGGTCTTTAATCCAGTTTGAGTTTATTTTTGTGTATGGTGTTAGGGAGTGTTCTAATTTCATTCTTTTACATGTAGCTGGTCCAGTTTTCCCAGCAGCACTTACCGAAGAGACTGTCTTTTTCTCCACTGTATATTCTTGCCTCCTTTATCAAACATAAGGTGACGATATGTGTGTGGGTTTATCAGTGAAATTGGCCTGTAGATTTCTTTGTGACATCTTTGTCTGGTTTTCGTATCAGGGTGATGGTCGCCTCGTAGAATGAGTTTCTGAGTGTTCCTCCCTCTGCTATATTTTAGAAGAGTTTGAGAAGGACAGGTGTTAGCTCTTCTCTAATGTTTGATAGAATTCACCTGTGAAGCCATCTGGTCCTGGGCTTTTGTTTGTTGGAAGATTTTTTAATCACAGTTTCAATTTCAGTGCTTGTGATTGGTCTGTTCATATTTTCTATTTCTTCCAGGTTCAGGCTCAGAAGGTTGTGCATTTCTAAGAATTTATCCATTTCTTCCAGGTTGTCCATTTTATTGGCATAGAGTTACTTTGTAGTAATCTCTCATGATCCTTTGTATTTCTGCAGTATCAGTTGTTACTTCTCCTTTTTCATTTCTAATTCTATTGATTTGAGCCTTCTCCCTTTTTTTCTTGGTAAGTCTGGCTAATGGTTTGTCAATTTTGTTTATCTTCTCAAAGAACCAGCTTTTAGTTTTATTGATCTTTGCTATCGTTTTCTTCATTTCTTTTCCATTTATTTCTGATCTGATCTTTATGATTTCTTTCCTTCTGCTAACTTTGGGGTTTTCTGTTCTTTCTCTAATTGCTTTAGGTGTAAGGTTACGTTGTTTATTTGAGATGTTTCTTGTTTCTTAAGGTAGGATTGTATTGCCATAAACTTCCCTCTTAGAACTGCTTTTGCCGCATCCCATAGGTTTTGGGTCATTGTGTTTTCATTGTCATTTGTTTCTAGGTATATTTTGATTTCCTCTTTGATTTCTTCAGTGATCTCTTGGTTATTAAGTAGTGTGCTGTTTAGCCTCCAGGTGTTTGTATTTCTTACAGATTTTTTCCTATAATTGATATCTAGCCTCAAAGCATTGTGGTTGGAAAAGATACTTGATACGATTTCAATTTTCTTAAATTTACCAAGGCTTGATTTGTGACCCAAGATATGATCTATCCTGGAGAATGTTCCATGAGCACTTGAGAAGAATGTGTATTCTGTTGTTTTTGTATGGCATGTCCTATAAATATCAATAAAGTCTATCTTGTTTAATGTATCATTTAAAGCTTGTGTTTCCTTATTTATTTTCATTTTGGATGATCTGTCCATTGGTGAAAGTGGGGTGTTAAAGTCCCCTACTATGACTGTGTTATTGTCGAGTTCCCCTTTTATGGCTGTTAGTATTTGTTCTTATGTATTGAGGTGCTCCTATGTTGGGTACATAAATATTTACAATTGTTATATCTTGTTTTTGGATTGATCCCTTGATCATTATGTAGTGTCCTTCTTTGTCTCTTGTAATAGTCTTTGTTTTAAAGTCCATTTTGTCTGATATGAGAATTGCTACTCCAGCTTTCTTTTGATTTCCATTTGCATGGAATATCTTTTTCCATCCCCTCACTTTCAGTCTGTATTTGCCCCTCAGTCTCAAGTGGGTCTCTTGTAGACAGCATATATACGGGTCTTGTTTTTGTATCCATTCTGCCAGTCTGTGTCTTCTGGTTGGAGCATTTAATCCATTTACATTTAAGGTAATTATCTATATGTATGTTCCTCTTACCATTTTCTTAATTGTTTTGGGTTTATTATTGTAGGTCTTTTCCTTCTCTTGTGTTTCCTGCCTAGAGAAGTTCCTTTAGCATTTGTTGTAAAGCTCGTATGGTGGTGCTGAACTCTCAGCTTTTGCTTGTCTGTAAAGGTTTTAGTTTCTCCGTCAAATCTGAATGAGATCCTTGCTGGGTAGAGTAATCTTGGTTTTAGGTTTTTCCCTTTCATCACTTTAAATATGTCCTGCCACTCCCTTCTGGCTTGCAGAGTTTCTGCTGAAAGATCAGCTGTTAACTTTATGGGGATTCCCTTATGTGTTATTTGTTGAAACACTAAGATTTGACAAAGATGGATGGCAGAAATTCTACACTTTCTGTATGCTGGAACCATTTCATAATTAAGGGTGGAAAAACAAACAATAAAACATGAATAGACAAAAAAAGAAGCATTAATAACGATAGTCTTTTGTTTACAAGCAGCTCATGCAGCTCAGTATCAAAACAACAAACAACCCAATCCAAAACTGGGCAGAAGACCTAAATAGACATTTCTCTAAAGAAGATATACAAATTGCCAACAAACACATGAAAGAATGCTCAACATCACTAATCATTAGAGAAATGAAAATCAAAACTACAATGAGGTATCAACACACACCAGTCAGAATGGCCATTATCAAAAAATCTACAAACAATACATGCTGCAGAGGGTGTGGAGAAAAGGGAACCCTCCTGCACTGCTGGTGGGAATGTAAATTGATACAGCCCACTATGGAGAACAGTACGGAGGTTCCTTAAGAAACTAAAAATAGAATTACCATATGACCCAGCAATCCCACTACTGGGCATATACCCTGAAAAGACTATAAATCAAAAAGAGTCATGTACCACAATGTTCATTGCATCTCTATTTACAATAGCCAGGACATGGAATCAACCTAAGTGTCCACAGACAGATGAATGGATAAAGAAGATGTGGCACATATATACAATGGAATATTACTCAGCCATAAGAAGAAACGAAATTGAGTTATTTGTAGTGAGGTGGATGGACCTAAAGTCTGTCAATACAGAGTGAAGTAAGTTAGAAAGAGAAAAACAAATATTGTATGGTAACACACATATATGGAATCTAAAAAAAAAAAAAAAAAAAAAAGGTTATGAAGAACTTAGGGGCAGGACAGGAATAATGACACATATGTAGAGAATGGACCTGAGGACATGGGGAGGGGGAAGGGTAAACTGGGACGAAGTGAGAGAGTGGCATGGACTAATACATACTACCAAATGTAAAATAGGTAGCTAGTGGGAAGCAGCCGCATAGCACAGGGAGATCAGTTCAGTGCTTTGTGACCACCTAGAGGGGTGGGATAGGGAGGGTGGGAGTGAGACACAAGAGGGAGGAGATATGGGGATATATGTATATGTATAGCTGATTCACTTTGTTATAAAGCAGAAACTAAGACACCATTGTAAAGCAATTATACTCCAATAAAGATGTTTTAAAAATAAATAATGATAGTGTTTTGGATTTTCTTTTTTTATTTGCTAAACTGTCTTTAATAAACATGTGCCGCTTTTATAACAAAAAATAAACATCATAAACGAAGAGAAAAAGAGAAAAGGAAAGAAGGGGGAAAACCCACATTAAATACTAGAAAAAGTTGTAACACTGTTATAATAAATAACTATCATACACACGAGAGGGGATATAAGAGATACATGTGATCAGGTAAGGGAAGGAACATACTATGCAAGGTGGGTGCATACACACGCAAAGTGAGTGCATGACTGTTTGGAATCAAAGAAGGCATAATGGAAGGGAGGCATTTGAACCTGAAAAGACAGAATTTCTTAAAATTTTAAACAAGTTACACATATATGCAAAAATATGAAACTTATATGATACAGAAATAAATACTCTTAACATATTAGTATGCTAACCTTACATACCTTTCTCAAGGTTTATGTGTTTGCATATTTCTCAAGGAATATACAAAAATACATACCTATATTTTTGTTAATAGTATACATATTGTCTGTGTGTGTGTCTGTGTGTGTGTGTGTGTGGTACACACATTTTTGGAGGCAATTTGCCAGTATATATAGTATATAGTTTGCGTGTGTATGTGTATTTATATGTGTGTGGGTGTAAAATAGGGTTTTAAATTTCAAATAAAACTAAATCTTAATAAACATTACTATACAACTTAATTTTAAAAATCATCCTTCTATGTCAGTACACACAGATCTACTGAATGACTGTAATAATTACTGAATGATTGTAATATTTCATACCCCTGATATACTAGAATGTATTTCTCTGTGATAGACTATTACAAATAATGCTCAGCAAACACCGTTGTACAACAGGGTCAGTGTTTCTGTAAGACTGCTATACGCAAGAGAAAGTTACCAGCAAATGGCCCTCCAAAAAGGTTCTACCAATTTTCACTTCTACAAAAGTGTACGAGAGCATGCCATTTTCTACCATTCTGGCCAATGTTGGGAATAATCAACACCACATTTTATGACTCTGATAGATATAGTGTATTATTTTAATTTCATTTTCCTGATCGCTAGTGAGACCACACAGAGTATTTGGACTTCAGAAATTGGGGGTAGGGGAATAAACATGATTGTAAAGAGAGGACCACTGAGAAATGAGAAAGTAAAAAGTATATTTGAAGACAAACAAATTATTTCATTAAAACACACCAGGAATCTTAAGATCATTTGAGCTTGAGGATGAGTCTGTGAAAGGAAAATACCAACTTAAGCATGCAACCAGACTTTTTTTCTTCAGGTTCTAAGAGTACCCTGAAGGGTTTTTTTAGTATAGTTAGTGACATGATTAGAAACCATGCTTCAGAAAATTAATTTAGGAACAGTGTGTAAACTTTCAGGGGGGAAAAAATCAGCAGGCAGGAGACTAATCATAGGCTAGAATTCAGGCCAGAGATAAGACAAAGTAGAGCAGAAGAATTAGAAAAGGAGAAGAGACGCATTAGAAACATATTATTTACGGAGCCCAAGTCAAGAAAATTCGCAAGTTATTACATAAAAATGGAGTAATCATGTTGATGGTTAAAGAAAAAGTGCTTCCCAACCAACTTGATGCTGACTATTCTTAGTGAATAAAACTGTAAAGAAATGTGTACAAAAATAATACAATAGAAGGAAAATACAAATGCTATTGGTGAATCATCTCAATAACTCAAATCAAAATAAGGAAACACATTTCTTGGGTACCTGAGAGATCACTGCTTTCAATTCGCCGGAGATCTGAATCAGCCCAAAAGAGTTTGCCCAATCTGCTATCAAGAGCTAAAGCAATTGGTTTACTTAAGCCACTGAAAAAGAGGACCTCCCGTTCTGTTCCATCTAAAGCAGCTCGTTCAATTTTGGGAGACCTTTCCTGAAGATTGGTAAAATACATATACCTGAAGAGAAAGGAGGAAACTATAAGTTTACCAAAGTAAGAAATCACACAAAATGAGAATACTGCTGTTGATTAAGACAAAAGGAAGTAAAATAATATTTTTAAATCTTATTTTAAACGTTTTAAAACGTATGTTTTGAAGGTCATGGGATATATTTCAATTTCAATAATAGTAACAAAGGGTGCACAGAAGTTCTTAGGGAGTTAACTTTAAGGAATTAATAAAACAAAGTGTTAGATACAGGCAGCCTTATGCTTTTGGAATAATACAATATAATAAATAAAATAGCAGTAATCAGAGAGATCTGGACACAAAATTTTAACTTTCTTCTCTATGAGTCTATTTCATAACTGAAAATACGTCATATATGAATCATTTCTTATATTTAACTTCTATAGTTCATCTTTTTCCTGTAACTCCTTTGAAGTAAGCTACTTTCCCTGCTGAATTCCTTATCATTCATTCAGATTCAAGTAAGTATAATTTATTAAATGCAAAGCTCTATATTAAATGAAAGAAGGCATATTAGTTCTTATCATAAAAGAACCTAAAATCTAGTAGAAAACATAAGACTGAAAAACAAGTATAAGGTAAAGTGGAAAGGATTAAGTATAACTAGAGAGGTACAGACATAGAGCGGTGGGTATTTGAGAGAGGAGAATGTCACATCTGGCTGGGGGTGGGGCAGATCAAGGGAAACTTCACGGAGGATGTCACAGTTCAAACAGTCCTGGAGGTATGGGTAGAAATTAGAATTAAAGCAGTAGTGACTAAGGAAGGAAATTCTAGACAGTAAAATCAGAGAAAGCAAGAATATACATGGGCTGAAAAGGAAGGCTGATGAGGGTTTCAGATGCCACCTTAGTAACATACCCTTTTTCTGGGTTTACCACAATGGCTCGAGGTCTGTCTTGCTCGCCTTTTAACACCACTCCAATCGATCTCCCATCTAATCTTGTTACATTAATGACATTGGTGGCCTCGCAAGTCCAATAGATGTAGCGGCTATAAATGTCAATGCTGAGGTCATAGGGCTGTATTTCTAGGTTCTGATTCGGAACTGAGCTCACAACCACTGTAAAGCCCTAAGGGAAGAAAAAGAAACACACACAGAAAATTGGATTCCAAGCCAGACAGCTCCGAGGAGACCACTCACAATACTTATACTTACGTGGTCACACACCTGAGAAGGAACTCTCAAGTCTCAAGCGACATTTCTTAGTGAACATTTCAAATGTTCCCTTTGGTTATTACAACATAAAGCAGTAGAGCGAGCTGAGGCCATACTGGTTGCTCTAAGAAGCTGATAGTGCACTGATCAGAAATGAGAGTGAGAAGGTGACAGCTGTCCCTGTAAACCAGAGACAACTGCGGCTAGAACCACACTCTAGAAATACCTCTAAAGCAGTGGTGCTCAACCAATGGCGATTCTGCATTTGCAAACGCCTCCACCAGGGGCACTGGCCAATGTCTGGAGACTTTTTTTTTTTTTTTTTTTTTGCGGTACGCAGGCCTCCCACTGCTGTGGCCTCTCCCGCTGGAGAGCACAGGCTCAGCAGCCATGGCTCACGGGCCCAGCCGCTCCATGCGGGATCCTCCCCGGACCGGGGCAGGAACCACGCCCCCTGCATCGTCAGGCGGACCCTCAACCACTGCGCCACCAGGGAAGCCCTAGAGCCATTTTTGATTGTCACGCCTATGAGACTGTAACTGGCTTCTAGTGGGGAGAGGCCAGGGATGCTGCTAAATATCCTATGACGTACACGTCAGACCTCCACACAGAGAATTATCCAGCCAAAAATGTCAACAGTGCGGAAGCTGAGAAACTGCTCTAGAGACAATAGCAATTAGTCAGGGCTACAAACCACATCTATCAGTCATGTCCTTCTCTAATCCTCAAATCTACCCCCCCCCAAATTTTCTCTTAAACAAAGCCAAGCAAAAAGAGAGGCTTTGTTCATCTGTTTTATCTGAATAAATTATATTTTATTTACTCGGCATCTCTGAGGTAACACTCCTTAATAAGGCTATCTCATTTATTTGCTATGTCCGCAGCTGTATAACAACAGCTATAATTTCTATCAACTAGTTATCAGCCTATTGGTCCTGGCCTACACCGTGTAAAGTGCATCTGTAGTACACCGCTACAACTACACCCCTCAATGATCCTCGGCGGCCCTAAATACACTATCTCCTTGCTCTTGTCAGACAAGACATGAAAAATAAGTAATCTAATCTCCCTAAATTTTAATGCATTAAAAATGCAACTTAACATTACTGTTAAAAGGAAAATGACAAATAATTATTTATAGTAATCCCGGTCTAATACTGCTTGGACACAGAAAGAAAGCAAAGAATTATGGACAGTGGTATGTAAATCATGACTAGAATGTAAGCACAGATAAGACATGTTGATAATATTTTCATTCCTATCCCATAGTCACCAAATAATAGTTACCAAAACAAAAACAAAAAAAGATTAGACTAATGATAACATATCCTAGATGTAATTTTACTGAGACTGTGTTTTATGTTTCCCATCCTCTGAACCTTTTAAATAATAGTTAACTAGTAATACAACTATTATTTATTGAGGGCCCACTGTGTGGTAATGGGCTTTTACATTCCTTTCAGCTAAAAAGTTCGTAAGAATCCTAGTGAGTGACAGAGCTGAGATCAGAACCAAGTGTGTATTTGATTTCAAAGTTTCCAACACTCCATGTAAATGGAATTAAAAAAAAAAACTATATAAATGATACAGGTGGCACTGACAGTCATACTAATATATGAGCATAAGTTATTTTAATACAACACAATCTTCATTCTAATAGAATTATCAAACAATTGTTTACTCAAATATCATTAGGAGGGAAAAAAGCTGCTAGGTTCAGAATTTCAGTTTTACACACACACACACACACACACACACACACACACACACACACACACACACACACATACACACAAGCGGAGTCAAGACTTCAGTAAAATAGGACGGTTGGCTGGTCCAATTACTAGGCAGAAGAACTGGATTTTGAATGCAGCCCTGAATTACCTGGCTGCCATCTTCTTGTGCTTTTCGGATCATGTTTTGTCGTGAGTCAATCCAATAGAGTTGCTTGTCCAGTGGGTCATAGTCAATGGCCCGGACATTCCGAAGGCTGTGGATAGGAAGGATGATGTCAGGGCTCTGCTGTTCATCAATCACCATGCGGTTGATGGCACTCTTTTGACTGAAGAGCAGGAAAGTAGTTGGAGCTTAAAGAAAGAAAAAAGTAAATAGGAAACGTAGTTACCCTAAGTCTTGTATCACTCAAAGATTTGATCAGCCTGTTGTCTGTATCTCATACAAAACAGACATGTATGTTGAAAAGGTAAGGTTGAGATAAAACCCTTTGGAATGCCTCCAGAAACTCTCCTAGAGGTAACACTGATCGGCACTCTGGTTACCAAACCAGTTATGAATTTACCCCATGATAACAGCCAACTAGCCACTTCTTCTCTGTCTTGTCCACAGCGGTATCATAGGACACTTGATTTTAATGAAGCATTTAATAGACATAGACAAAATTCTCCTGTCTGCCAAGTAAATAATCCTAACTCCTCCATAACCAATTCTTGTAGATGGAAGGAAGCCTGGGTCTCCACAGGTCAAAGAAGAAACTTCAAGATTGGTTTTAGTCTCACTTCTCACACTATTTAGTCACTTGATCTTAACTAAGGCCCTAAACCTCTCTGAGTCAAAATCTACTCAACTCTAAAATAAGGTCATAGCTATGTTGTCCTGCTCATTGACTTGCCATAAAAATTTTACAACATATGTGTAAATACTTTAAAAACTGTAAGGCATTATGGCAATTATACCTCAACAAAAAATTGTAAGGCATTATGTAAATGTCAAGTAAAAATAACTACTGTTTATTATTATCAGTAGTAGCAGTAATAAACTTGGTATTAGTAGGATTCAAACCAACCCTCACTGGTTGCAGATATAGGCTTAATATTTTGCATAGTGGGTTGCAAGGAGAGGGAGCCAGTAAAAAAAAAAAAAAAAAAAAAGCACACTTAAGTTGATGCCCTAAATTTATGAAATGGGAAAATGCAACAGAGACAACACTTCCCTTTCCCAGGGACTAGGCCTCTGCATCTCTAACCTAGAAAAGGATAGCATCTGGCAGTGCTACCAAAAACTTCAAAGTCTAATAGCATTTTTTAAATCTTCATTTAAAATATATGTAAAAATTCTGTAATTACACATTGCTCAGTCACCACCTAAATCCAGGAGAATTTTGTCCTTCTCAGGGATATAAACATAAATGGCCAAGACAGAACTCCCTGCTTTATTTCCCCTTAAACCCCATTCTTCACAGCTCCATTATTTGTGGTTCCCTGGTTGACTTTACGTTTACACCCAAATGTATACTGGCTTAAATCCCGAAGAAATTCACTGGTTCTCACAAAGAAACTTGGTATTCACAACACTGAAATTCGGCTTTGAGTTCCTCACTGGCTAAAAGTCCATACCTAGCTTGGAAGATTTAGAAAGTATTCCAATGATCCCACTGGAACTCTCCATTACCTGGAGTCCATAACATATTGATTTAACAATTTTCAGCAATTTTAGTAGAACCCATGCCTTAAGCAGTAAGAATACAGGTCACAACAGAGTAGTTAACAAGTTTCCCATCTTTTTTTTTTTTTAAAGAATTATTTTTTTGGCAGTACTACATTCTTGTAAATCAAGACAATAGAAAAAAAAAGTTCTGAATTCTAAATTTCCAACAAAATAAGCACCGCTTATACTAAGACATACAATGAAACTTAGAAGAAAGACCCCACAGTTTTAGGTGTCAACTTTTCCTGCCTGGGAAATAATCAAATATATATTTGGCTCCAAGTATGTTTCACTGGGTACTTTTTTTTTTTTTGAGTCAAGTTTTAACCTTTAATAAGATTCCACAATTAGGTGTTCTAGAAATGTAGATTAAGACAAAGCCAAATATGGCTCCAAAGAAATGCTTGTTTCAAAGTCTATGGATGACATTAATAATTACAGCTGGCTAAATATTTCTAAGAGGAAGCTAATGTTTTGACTTATTTACAAAAGTGACAAAGAATATGCAAGTTTGTAAACCTCAATCCATCCTAATTTATGTAACCTCTAGCCACCACTCCCTCATCTCCTGCAGAATGCTTTCAAAACTGTCCTATGAGGCTGTCTCTGTTTTGCATTCCCACAACGAAGACAGCCAGCCACACGCAGAAGCTGGAGGAGGATGTAGGAGGAAGCTCTTCAGCTCTCCTTTGAAGACACAAGTGTTCACCCAAAGCTGAAAGAAAGGTATTACTCTGGTGTAAGAACAGCATAAATGACAAGGGCAAGCCCACCATGTCTGACTGTGCCATCTGTGCATTGTGCCAAAGGCACCAAGTAGGGACTGAAGTCCAGTCCACACTTCATTAGCCAAGTCAAGCACCTATGCAGCTGCATCTGCCCAGAGGAAACATCTTTTCCCAATTTGCACAAAGGTTCCATAGAGGCCAACCACTTCAGTACTGAACAAAGGATTACACAATTTGGCCTCCTCTCTGACTTAATTTCTATTCACTGTGTTCCAGAGACACTGGCCTCCTAGGTGTTCCTCTAATATGCCGAACATGCTTCCCCCTAGGGCCCCTGCATTTGCTATTCCCTTTTGCTTGACAGGTCTTCTCCCAGATATCCAGCATAGCTCATTTTCTCACCTCCCTCAGTTCCGGACATAGTGTCACTTTTACAGTCAGGACTTCTCTCATGACCCTATTTAACACTGTGATCCTCTTACCCACCCTTTCTTGCTCTTAATTTTCTCCATAACACTCATCTCCATCTAACTCCTGACAGAGTTTACTTATTTAGTTCATTATCTGTCCCACTGA
The DNA here is from genome assembly GCF_011762595.2 of Tursiops truncatus. Lineage (NCBI taxonomy): Eukaryota > Metazoa > Chordata > Mammalia > Artiodactyla > Delphinidae > Tursiops > Tursiops truncatus. Next base: position 93,373,874 of record NC_047044.1, on the reverse strand, counting down.
AATGTAAGCTCCATGAGGGCAGGGATTAATGTCTATTTTATTCAGTGCTACATTCTTCACTGGCTCAAATGATGCCCAGTGTGGATTAGGTGTTCAGTAAATATTCACTGAAAGAATAAATGAGTAAACAAATGAAGAAACAAGCATGAGATGATGATAACTAAGGACAGCCCTGTAGCCATGATTTTGAAAGTAAGGAAATAAAATTATTTCAGAAAACTGGGAAAGAAAAGAAACAAGCATTTATTTAGGAACTCCAAGATGTCACACATCATACCAGATGTCATCCAATCCCCCAAATTACTCCATTTTATAGGTGAGCAAACTCAGAACAGTTAAGTAATGTCTAAAGAAAGGCTCAGAAAGGTTAAGTAATTTTTCCCAGGTCACAAAGCTGCTGCTGAATGGAAGAGCACATGTTTTTCCAAATCCTGTCCTGCTTCTTCATTCTTCTATTTAACAATGATTTCTTGAATGACTACTATTTACCGAACACTTTTTTAGGCACCTAAGATACATCAGTGGAAAAACAGGAAAAAAATGTTGCTTCATGGAGTTTATATCCCAGTAAACAGATAACAAGTAATAAGCATAATAAAGAGGTTATAGTGTATAAATAATAGAGTGTATAAATTATACAGTATATCAGAGAGTGATTAAGTGTCACAGGAAAAAGAAAAATGGCAGGTAAGGGGCACTGGCAATGTTAGATAGGGTGGAAGGATGACTTGCAATTTTAAATCGGGCAGATCAGGTCTCACTGTGGAGGTCACAATTAAGCAATGACTTGGAGGTGAAGTATATCCATGCAAATATCTGCAGGAAGAACATTCCAAGTAGAGGAAATAAGCAGTATAACAGTCCTGAAGTAGGAGTAACTGGCATATTTGAAAACAGCAATGAGGCTGGTGTGGCTGCCATGGAGAGAGCAAGGGAGAGAATGGTAAAAGCTGAGGTTAGAGAAGCAAAGCGGGGGGGGGGGTGCGAAGTGTGGGGTACAGATCATGCAGGAACTTGTAGGCCATTATAAGAACTAGGTTTTCACTCTGTGTGAAATGGGAGGTTTTGAGCAGAGTAACAACATGATCTGATTTAGCTTTTGAAACACAGGTCTAGGAGTAAATTACACAATGTTAGAAAACTTTTTGAGGGCAAGTACTTTGTGTTAAACTTCTCTTGTAATCTGCTTTGGAATCTAATACATCTGTGCACAAATATTAAATAGTACTCATTATAAAAAGAACACGCAACAGGAAGCCTCTTGAAACACTGCCAATCATCTCAGAAAGAGCCAAAGACAGACATTAGGGACACTCAGCACTGATTTCTCAAGACCTTCACTCACCAACTAGCACACACTGGTAAAATCAGACCAAACAATAATGACCTCAAAAGGTCTTTCCCTATTCTTCTGTCTCCAACACTTATTACCCCCATTTTCTCCTTCCAAAGTTAAACTTCTTAAAAAAGATGTCTACATAACACATACACTACCAGCCCTTCCTTTTCTCCATTCACTTGTTGATCTATTCCCATCTTTCACCATTACCTCCCTGAAATTACTTTTTTCAGGGTTACTAATAACCACCTCATCCAAATATCCAATGGATACTATTTTAGGCCTCACCTTACTCAACCTGTCAACAGCATTAACACAGTTCTATTTTCAAACAATCTTCTCTCTTGTCTTCTGTGTCACTATCTTCTCCTGGTTCTCCTCTGGCCCTTCTCGCTGCTGCTTTTCTGTGTCCACTGCGAGCTTTCTCTCCTCAACCAGAGTTCCTGAGGTTACCAGACCCCTTCTTTTTGCCACACTAGAGTTTGCAAACTATGGCCCACAAGGTAAATCTGGCCTGCTGCCTGTTTTTATAATAAAGTTTATCAGAATTGAGCCACATTTTAAAAATGTAACATCTATGGCTGCTATCACACTGAAATGTTCAGAGCTGAATAGATGTGAGAGAGACTATAGGATTCACAAAGCCTAAATATTTACTCTCTGGCTCTTTAAAGAAAAAGTTTGCTGACCCCAGGTCTATACCTTCTCCCTAAGTACCTATTTTAAATACATGCTGGCATTTCTAAAATTAATACCTCTAACATCTCCCTGAGCTATGGATTCTTCTATACAATTTCTTTCTTTCTTTCTTTTCCTTCCTTCCTTTCTTTCCTTTCCTTTCCTTTCTTTCTTCCTCCCTCCCTCCCTCCCTCCCTCCTTCCTTTCTTTCTTTCTTCCTATCTTCCTATCTATCAATCTAACTACGGCTGCATTGGGTCTCTGTTGATCGACTGATCTATCTATCTATGGCTGCGTTGGGTATCTGTTGATCGATCGATCGATCGATCGATCTATCTATCTATCTAAGGCTGCGTTGGGTCTCCGTTGCTGCACACAGGCTTTCTCTAGTTGCAGTGAGTGAGGGCTACTGTTCATTGCAGTGCGCAGGCTTCTCATTGCGGTGGCCTATCTTGTTGCAGAGCACGGGCTTTAGGCACGCGGGCTCTAGAGCACAGGCTCAGTAGTTGTGGCACGCGGGCTCTAGAGCGCAGGCTCAGTAGTTGTGGCTCACGGGCTTAGTTGCTCCGTGGCATGTGGGATCTTCCCGGACCAGGGCTCGAACCCATGTCCCCTGCGTTGGCAGGCAGATTCTTAACCACTGCACCACCAGGGAAGTCCCTACATTTACCTATTTAATAGTTCTATTTCCCATAGGAAAATCAATACAAACCTAAAATTATTTTTAAATTCTTTTTGAAAACGAATCCTCCCCATTTACTATCTACTTAACTGCTCACACCAAAAATCTACAAGTCATCCTTGCTTCCTCCCTCTTATTCTTCCTCATATACAACTCATTAACAAGTTCTGTTCATTCTAGTTTCAAAATATACCTTGAACCCATCAACGTCTCTCCATCACAACGGCCACCAGCCCCGTCTAAGTCGACCTGCATTATCACAAGAGTCTGACTGCCCTGCAACCACTTAATTTTCCTCCTCAAATCCATTCTCCACAGCAATCAAATCATGTAATTATATCTTATTCAATTTTCATAGCAACCCTACAAGTTAATTACTATTATTATTCCCATTGTACAAATGAGAAAAAATAAGGCTTAAAAAATGTATGTGACTTGCTTTGGTAAAACACAAAACTTACATGTGACAGAGATGCCAAATCATTAAACTATAAACTGATGTTCTTTCCTTTTCAGAACTGAAGTCTTGTGTCAGAACAGACTAGATCCTTTCCTATGTGACCTCCTATACTTTCAGGCACAGAATAAGGTAATTTCAATAGTTCACTATATCCAATATCCTACAGCAATTTTGTTACCTTCTAACTTAGTGAACCATACCCTACTTCTCTCCCACGAATCTACTTTTTCTGATCTATTTATCATATCTACCAATTTGTTCTTGTCTATCCACCAAGACATGGGCATTCACGCACACCTGAATCATAAATCAGGACTCCCCAAGCCAACAATCTTTTGTGGCACACTGTGTTTTGGTGTTCTCAGCACTGTATGTGTGTGTGTCTCTGTGTGCATGTGAATCTGAGAAGAGCTGGTAACATCAGCTAGAAGTAAGTGGCGACCACTCACTATGTTCAGAGCATGTGCTCTCCAGTTTTCCTTCCCCATCTATTTACTGTTTCATACTGAGCTAAATTTACTCATAGCATTTTCTGCCTGGCCTCTTACACACTTAAATTCTTCATCTTTAGCCTATTCTATGAACTTCAAAGGACAAGGAGATCGCATTTTGTAGATTCTCTTTGTTGTACTGTTTGTACTGTTCTTCCCTTCCTTTATCATGAATAAATATGTATAGCACACATATGTGCTGTCTGCTGTCTCTCAAAGAAGCTATGCACATTTTTCAATACATATTTAATCCCCAAGGATAAAAGACTTACTTTTTCTATAGTATCAATTCTTCCATAACATCAACTAGTTAGCACCAAACAAATAAAAGTAACAAAAACCTGCATTTTTCCACATTTAGTCCTTCCCTTTTATTAAACAAATGATCAACTCTGGACCTCTACAACTTTTTATTCTAGAAAGAACATGAACTACAGTGTTTTCTCCTCTAATTCTAGATTGCTTTGGGGGGGGGGAAATGCAGCTTACCACTACAAGTCCTGTTGTCAGCATTAAGAGAGTAGTGGGCAGGGCATCCACAAACAAAACCTCCAACTGGCACCGCCAAGCAGAGGTGGGAGCAGTGCCCATTGCTGGAAGCACACTCATTCCACCCTGCCTGCCGAGAGGAGTGAAACACGAGGATGTCCATCACATAATCCAAATGGCCCTGGATGATGGTGCGGTTTTGGCCACTGGTTTTGTTGGCACGCTCGATGCTGCGTCGGCTCCAGTCCGTCCAGTAGATGTAATCTTGGTACTGAGTTAAGCCAAACGGATGAGGCAAGTCATCTGCTATAACCTCACGGTTGAGTCCTGTTTTCAGAAAGGCAGTAGAAAGGGGAGAAGCAGAGAGATGAAATATGTGAGAATGTAAGTCTTGTTGGCAAAAATAAAATAAAATGTTAACATATAAAACATTACTTTTGTAAGCAATTTAAAACAGAAGAATTCCTTTAAAAGCAATTCTTAAACCAGACTGGTCCTCTGAAATCAACCCACCTGCAGTCTGACCCCATGCCTCAAACTAATATTCTTGCTACAAATCACTGAGTTTTTTTAAACTCCTGTAAATGGTCTATTTTGATTGTGGTCTTATTTTCCCTCCATAAAGGTCTACAGTTCAACTATTTTTCCTTCCAAAAAAGGATGAAAATGCATATATTGTATTTTACCGGTACAAAAAGTCACTTCAGGAATGCCCAGGGTGTTATAAATTCCATTATAAGCCCAACAGTAATGAAATGTCCACATATTAAAGAGATATGAATCCAAGTACCTAGCCCACTATTAATAAATAGGATACAGTGTGAGACAGAGGAAAAACCTAGACATTCATATGAAGTTTTATTAATAGTATCTAACCTACGGTAAACAGCAGCCACTGACTTTTGCACAGAAAGGATTATATACTATCTGTCTGAACAAAAGGGAGTACAGCTTACCAAGCATATTTGAAGATTCTATTAAGTTGGTGTCCAGGTCTGTCCAATAAAGCCTCCTTTTAGCATAATCAATAGTTAGGCCATTTGCTCGCCCCACATTTGGAACTAATGTAGTACGTTCACTTCCATCCATGGCAGCTCTGTCTATCTTAGGCTTTCCACCCCATTCAGTCCAATACATAAATCTAAATTCAAAACAGTGGATACTTAACATTTCATTTTTGACTATTTGGGAGAAAGGATCATATTCATGCACAGTAACTAAATGAATTTAAAGAAAATATACATTAAGTCAAGGAAATTGGTAAAGCAAAATCATAGCTATAATTTTTTTCAAGAATACTGGCAGCCTCAACTAAGTATTTTTTCTCATATCCTAAAAAGGAAGTGAGTCAGCTTTCCTTAGTCTTTCCAATGAATTTGTTCCATCCAAAACCTAGGAACTGGAAACAAACCAATGATTTCCTTATTGCAGCATTGCATTTATAAAACTAATATTCAAGAAGTTAGCAAAGAATTAAAGCTCTGGTCTCAGAACCTGATTCGCTTCAGAACAAAATATATGTATTTCTGAATACAAGTAATTCGAATTTTTAAACTTCTTTTCAATTTGTGTCATCAACTCTCCCCCAAACTAAGTTGCAGCAGTACATCAAGGGTAAAAATTAATAGCCTTTAACTGAAATTTAAAAGCAAAGTTTGAAAATGCATTTGGTCACATGGTCGAAGGCAACATACCGCGACGTGTAAGAGCAACGAACCACCCCTTAATGTGTCAGCTGGTCAGTGAACACTATCACTACAACCCCTGGGAAATTTTAGAACACTCTTTTGCTTTTGTTGTACTCTTTTGAGTTCTTCACCTTAACCTTAGAGCAGCTCAACAGTATAGGTTTTTTACACATGAGGAGGCCAAGGCACTAAAAGTGTGACTGATTTGTCTGATGTCTTCAAGCCAGTCACATGGCAGCGCTAGAACTAGAAGCTGACCCTTAGCCAAATGCCCTTCCAGCTGAACTAGTAGTGCTAGTTTGAAGACACTCTGAATACTGGGAGTAGGAATGTTCTCCACGTGCCAGGTCTCATCAAATACCCATGGCAGACATTCACTCATCAGCCTGTTAGCTGATGGTTGATTTGGTAGCAATGTATGAACATGGTTTTCTGAAAACTGAAGTTGTCTCGGTCTTTGTTTGCATTTGTACTTGTCAGCTGACAGGCACGTGCACACCCCGAGAGCCCAAGAGAAAACAACTGTGGGAGAAATTTCACAGTTGCCAGCAGCCACATAAACTAGAGTACTTCGTCCCAACTACTAAATATCTGTCTGGTAACTAATGTTTAGAATAAAAATCACCATAACCCAATCACAACATGTCAGCACAGAGGGGGTGCTTTCAGTATGACCTTCTTAACTACATGGCTAACAAGCTAACCATGGAACTGACTGATTCAGGGAAACTATGTTTCATTACGGCTATAGTAAATATGTTTGTACGTTCACACTGTTAACTTCTGCTTTTTAAAATGGAGTTATTCTTCACATTTCAGATTTCTTAGATGCCGGCTTTTTAAAACTTGCTAAATCATGTAAGAAGGATCATCTACCATTGAAAAACATGTCACGTTGTAAAAAAAATAGTTTATCAGAAAGTTCACTGTTTAATATCAAAGTTTCCCCAAGTTTATAATAATAATCAAACTAATTGTCCATTTTTGAATTAACAAACATTCTAGAATGGAGCTTGTAAAATGCAGTTATTTCCTAGCACACATTATTTCAGTGGGTTTACTTTCATAGGTTTGGAATCTGGTGTAACTTGGGAGAGAGTGCAAGCAAATACAGACTTGATGACACCTTTAAAAAGGCTGTCTACTTAGTATGTAAGTATGATCATTAATATTTAATTATTAATCCATTTCACGTTTTTTTTTTTCGCGGTACGCGGGCCTCTCACTGTTGTGGCCTCTCCCGTTGCGGAGCACGGGCTCCGGATGCGCAGGCTCAGCGGCCATGGCTCACGGGTCTAGCTGCTCCGCGGCATGTGGGATCTTCCCGGACCGGGGCACGAACCCGCGCCCCCTGCATCGGCAGGCGGACTCCCAACCACTGCGCCACCAGGGAAGCCCTCACTAATCTTTTTCACCCAATGTTAATGATGACAAAAGTCAAATTTAGCTAATAATTATTAATTCTAAATCAGTGAAATCTCAACTAATGGTTTTAAGATAAAGCCTGTCTATGGTTGACTTGTCAAATTCCTAATAAGCATTATTTAAGACATCAAGAATATAATCCATAACTTGGCCATGAACAATGCAGTTGCAAAGAATGCATACAAAAAGCTGTTTACCCTTCAGCGGGGTCCAATGCAAGAGCTCTGGGACTATCTAGGTCTTTCCACACCAAAACTTGTCGGTGCTGCCCGTCCAACTTTGATACCTCAATTCGATTTGTTCCTGTGTCTGCCCAGTACAAGTTCTTCCCAAGCCAGTCTACTGCCATGCCTTCTGGATAATCTAAGCCAAATTCTACCACATGTTCCAGTGCACTGCCATTCATAAAGGCTCTGCTGATGGTCTGCAAAAATAAGATTAACAAAAAAGTCACAGGGCTTAAGTACAAAACACCATCCAGAAGGAATGTATGGTTTGTTTTTCGTTGGGTGGGAGGATCCAGAAGAGCCAGAGGCATAGTTTCTCAATACAATTCACATATTTTATGAGCAAAGAAAAAAAATGATGTCAATCTCTAATAAATGCAACTGTGACCTCAAGTTTTATTGCCAATTCAGGGAGAAAGTTTTGAAATTTTTAAGGACCAGAAATTTATTCTAGTAGAACAGTGGAATGACTATTCTTGTAAAATTTATTAGTAATCAAGTGAAAGAGACGTGACCAGAATGTTGCAGACTTTTAACAGGTAGTCAGCTTCCTGAGGGTACCTGAGAGTAGGCCATGTCACCGTGTCAACTGAAGATCTCAACAACCTTATATTGATACCTTATAGAGGTGCATGTGACTATTATCATACCATTACCACTGTAGCTTTGAATCCCCTAAAAATTAAAACCGTCATAATTCAAGCTATTAATAATAGCTGCTACTTCATGGCAAGTACTATCCTAAGTACTTTGTGTACCTATATTTTCTGATTTAATCCTTACAACAGCCCTGCAAGATAGACATTATCGCTATTTTCAAGATGAGGAAACTTACAAGCCCACACAATAAAAGCCAAGATAAAGCATTTATTCACTCATTTAACAGAGTTTACTGAACACCATTAGAATCTAACTCTGGCTCTAACATTCCATGATTTTTGCACATGAGACAAAATTTTACACAAGTTATCTAAAACAAGTCCAAAACAATCTGGAAGAAGGAAAGCTTATTCTCCAGATTTTCCGGTTAAGAGCTCCTCCTTATGGACTCAATGTGCTTTTTATTCTAGGGGGGAAAAAAAGGTATGCTATAACTCATAATTGCCATTTTCTATCTCAGTCAGGTGTCCCCAAATTTTTTTAAATAAATTTAGAGTCAAGTCTCTATAAGCCATTTATATGAAGCATGCAATTGCTTACTCTCTAACTGAAGAAAACGTCACTCATTAAATTCAAACAGAACAAAGTAGAGGAAGATTATGTCTTGCAGATTTAGAACACTCAAGCAGAGTATCTTGCACTAAAACATACTTAATAAAAAATACTGAATGGGCCTTTCCCTCGACTTCCTTTAAAAAGTTAAGTGTTTTTGTAGAACTCTGCCTATTAAGTAATGAGGAAAGTTGATAAGAGCACGAAGAGTCAGAAATCCTAGAGGCTCTCCCTTTTAGCCCCCAGTTTTAATATTCCAGTTCTTTTGCTAACCTTGAGTGATATGTCAGTCCAGTAAATTCGGTTGTCTGTCACATCAAAGTCCAAAGCAGAAGCTTCTTTGACACCAGTGAGCGGGATGGCCACGTTATTATTGTTAGTTTCCAAAGAAATTCTCCTGATATCTGCTCTCCGTGAAAACAAAAGGAAAGCCTCTGGGACAATGCAGGTCTTCATGTCACTGATGAGTTCAAAGCCAATGGGGCAGGCACAGCGAAGGCCCTGAGGTCTATAGAGGCAGAGATGGCTACATCCCCCATTCTCCTCAGCGCAGGGGTTGGAACCTAAAATTATAAAAGGGCACAGAAGGACACACGCATTGATACAATCAACACATTTTCAATTTAAAATGACTAAGCATTTGTTTCACAAAGACCAAGGATGATATTTGCTCCCAAATCTAGAGTTTCAGTTGTAATCTCATAGACATGCACTGTGAGGGTTAATAGGGAATAAAAGGCCAGGCACAGTTGTGCAGGCCTATAGTCCCAGCTACTCGGAAGCAGGATGGCTTGAGCCCAAGAGTTTTGATCGGTAATGCTCTATGCTGATTGGGTATCCGATTAAGTTGGCATCAGTATGGTGACCTCCCAGGAGTGGGGACTACCAGGTTGCCTAAGGAGTGCTGAACTGGCCCAGGTTGAAAACGGAGCAGGTCAAAACTCTTGTGCTGATCAACTGGGAATAGAGGTATGACAAAAATACTTTCCTTTGTACCCACAGTAAACTTTAACTAAACTGCATTATTCATACAGTAGAAATTCTTTTCATGAAGGGGTGTGCGTGTGTGTTAAGTTTAGCCCTTCGATTCAAACTATGTAGGCAGAGTACTAAGCCAACATTTAAAAGGTTATTCCTGCCAATCAATCTGATAACTTAAAGTTCTCATTTGTTTCCGGATAAACAACTTTAAAGAAAGTTCTTGATTCCAAAATTATTCATGGACCATCTACATGGTGCCCAGCATTAGGTCATCCCCAAATATCACTGAACTTGGTGATATGCTGAAAATATGTTTGGAGGTTTCAGGAACCAAAAGAAGAAAGTGATTTGGAGTATTTTCCCTGGGACATTTATTTAATTTCTCTGGTTCTTACATTTAGGGTTTGACAGTAGGGAGGTGGAAGGAAATGGAATGATCGTCCCTGAGAAAGAAGATAAGCTGTTCACTGTCTTCCTTAGCCACTAGACACCATGGGATATGATGTAAAAGGTATCAGACTTTGAGAAAAACGTACTTGTACCACAAAGAATTTATGTATATCCCCTCAAAACATCAACAATTTACACTGCTGACTTTACAAGCTGCTGACTGTCTCTATCTTTTCTCATTCCTCGTTCAATCTCTAAGAGAACTGTGGAATTACTTACCAACGATTCGATGAACATTTGTGGCCTTCAGGCCCATGAGGTCAGGGAGCTGGTCTATGATGATTTCCCGCTCTGCACTTCGTTTGTGTACTCTTTCGATGCTCCGCCTCTGCCAGTCGGTCCAGTAAACATAGTCACCCAACAAAGTAAACCCAAATATGTGGGGAATTTTGTCTTCCACTAGCACTCGTCTCCCAGTCCCATCGGTATTCATAACCTTCAAGTTTAAGTTTAAAGAGAAGGAAGAGGAAAAGATGTGTACTTATTCTTCAAACGTATGTAAAAATGACAAAACCAACTATGCCTACATCAAAATCCAAGTGTCATCTTAGCTACTCCTGTTACAATGCTTTCACAAAGTGACAACATGTTGGTTTAATGAGAAGGATTTCGAAGACTCAACGTGGGCTCGTATTTTACCTCTACTTCCCCAGTCTTTTATTACCCTTCCTTCTAAAAATCCCGGCAACATTAGATTTAGTAGGCACCTCCTCTACTAAATGACTGTGTAAAAGTTAAAAGTACAATATTATCGCCTTAAGTTTGCTTGTACATCTGTTTTCAAATTATAGTGTACCTTTGCACATATTATTTTATTACGTATTGTGTTTTATAACATATTTTATCATGAGAGTTTTGCCTGTTTGACATCTAAGGAAACTAAGATTCAAATAAGGTTGCACAGCTTGTATACAGAGTTGATGTCTTTTTTAGAACTCCTTCTATTTAGTATATTTTTTATTTCATTGTTTTTGTTTTAAAAAAAAAAACACTCTAGATACTCTCTCTGCAACTAAGTTTCAAGTAACTAGGACGTATCAGCTCTTTCCAACTACCCTACAGCACAGCGGTCCCCAACCTTTCTGGCACCAGGGACCAGTTTCGTGGAAGACAATTTTTCCACGGACTGGGTGGAGGAGGACGGTTTCAGCATGATTCAAGCACATTACATTTATTGTGCTCTTTATTTCTATTACTATTATATTGTAATATAATATGAAATATATAATGAAATAATTATACAGCTCACCATAATGCAGAATCAGTGGGAGCCCTGAGCTTGTTTTCACTTGCCACTCACTGACAGGGTTTTGATATGAGTCTGCAAGCAACTGATTTATTATGGTCTCTGTGCAGTCAAACCTCTCTGCTAATGATAATCTGTATTTGCGACCTAGAGCCCTCACATGTGCAGTTCACAGTAGGGTTCGCGCTCCTATGAGAATCTAATGCCGCCGCTGATCTGACAGGAGGCGGAGCTCAGGCAGTAATGCGACCAATGGGGAGCAGCTGTAAATACAGATGGCGCTTCGCTCGGCTCACCTCCTACTGTGCAACCCGGTTCCTAACAGACCACGGACCACTCTTGGTCCGTGGCCCGGGGTTGGGGACCCCTGCTATAGCAACATTATTAAATTCATTCTGACATTTTCATTGTAAACATCAGCAATTTCCCTAGGCGTCTTATCTGTCTCTGACGTTGCAGAAACATGTACTAATCTTCTGCTCTAAAAGACAGAGGAAGTATTCTAAAGCACCAACTTCCAAGTCCTCATCTGAGAACATTTCTATCATTTAAAGTGGCCTGTGTACCAGGCAAATCAGCCTTCAGAAATGTTATTGTTACTAATAACATGTCCATGCAAACACCCACCTTAAAAGAAGTATCAGGCATAATCTTATACAAGTATTAATTTTTTATTCATAAATTATATTCCATGTAAGTCAATACTGTGATGCCTAGATGGAATGACAAGCAAATATCTTTATCTCTCCTCTCTAAAAATTTTAAAACACTTGCTGACCTTCCCCAAACATCCAAACCTTGGAAACAAAATACTTAAAAATTGAGCAAAATTGTGCCATATTCTTGTATCTTCACTTGCAAATATCAATAAATATTTGATTTATATCTGATGGAAGAGAGATTATATTAGTTGGATGTTTATCTGTTCATATTAGATACAAGAGGACTTCTATTAAGCCAACTGAATAAATCTATATTTAAATATAATGTTTTTTAAAAGTCAAAAACATAGTTAAAAAGAATTAAATACTACTCCAACTCCTAACATTACACACTTTTTAAAGTTAATAATTTCTGCTCGAGACATGAGTTTAGATTTTTTACATTCACATTTTCTTGCAAGAGACCATTCCTGGATATATTTTATGATGTCTACGGTTTATCTTAAAATTACTTTGGTGTTTAACAGTAAAATGACTAAGCAGAGAAAAAGGGTTGATAATCTGTTTTCATATATAACTAGGATATAATCTCTAGAATAGCAGGAACCTAATTCATCTATTTATGTCTTTCACAGCTACTATTAAAGAGCCTGGCAGAGAACTCAATAAATATTTGTTAAATAATTTTTAAAAGGAGGGACTTCCCTGGTGGCGCAGTGGCTAAGAATCCGCCTGCCAATGCAGGGGACATGGGTTCGAGCCCTGGTCCGGGAAGATCCCACATGCCGCGGAGCAACTAAGCCTGTGCGCCACAACTACTGAGCCTGCGCTCTAGAGACCGCAAGCCACAACTACTGAGCCCGTGTGCCTAGAGCCCGTGCTCTGCAAGAAGAGAAGCCACCGCAATGAGAAGCTCATGCACCGCAACGCAGCGTAGCCCCTGCTCGCCACAACTAGAGAAAGCCCGCGCGCAGCAACGAAGACCCAACGCAGCCAAAAATAAATAAATAAATAAATTTATTTAAAAAAAAAAAAACTTTAAAAGGAGACAGGTTTCCTAAGACCTACGACAGTCAAGAAACCTTAGTAAAAATGGAAATTAAAATTTATATAACAGTTCTTATCCTCAGATCCTAGCTTAGCCATGTGAATGAATGAACGGTATTCTTGCCCAAATTTTAAATCCATGTGAAAATGCATACTACTGCCTACTTTTAGAGAATGGATACTTTCCTGATCCCTCCTAAAAGCAGAGCTCCAAGAAAGAATTTCTGGCCCCATTTTATTACTGCCTGGAAACTCTGATCAGGGTGAAAATTTTTCCTTTATTAGACATAATTTAGAATAGTCATTATTTTTAGGTGGGAGAAGCTTATTTTAAAACTCTGTCCTTTTGCCTCCACCCTAATATGGAGATTCTCTCTTGACTCTGGTATCTTCCTCTACCCTCCCTGCAAGAATTTCCTCCCAATACTATGTCCTTCCTTCCCAGGATCTCCAATTTCTCCCTCTCCATAAGGTCCTTCTTTTCTGCCTTTAACACAGTTTCTACCATTTTAGAGAGACACTGTTTAAAAGCTGAATGATTCTGTTTTTGCTGCCATGTTCTCTGAATGATCTGTAGCTGCTGCCTCCACCTCTTACCATTCATTCCCTTACCTCCCTACAACTGGCTGACAATCCGAGACTCGGCTCAAATGACTACTGAAAACGATCAGTGACTACTTTTCTGTTCTTCTCTGCTCTTGTGCTCTTCTGCACAATCTGCTTTCTATCTCTTCATCTCCCTGGTTCCTCTTTCCTTTTTTAAACCTGGCTGGATATGTTCCAAGATTTCCTGAGTTGTTCTGTCTATAAAACACCTTTCAACAGGCCCATCAAGTCTTAAGGCTTTAATATTACCTTATGCAGAAAAATTACAAATATGTAAAGTTCTAGTCTAAAGTCCCATCAGTTTCTACTGCAATATTTCCCACTGCATCTACCAGAAAATGTACTGCTACCTCATCTAGAATGTCATATACTTAACGGGAAACCTATCTTCTCCATTAGGGGGAGGAGTTCATCATCCTATCAGAGAGCATCTAACACAGAGTGCTAAACATTCTGTATTACAGAACTCTAAAATAATATTTTCTTACAAGTGTATGGTATAGTAAAACGTGTCCGCTTTTACCTTATTCCTTGTTTCAGTATTATCTTAAATCAATTATTATCTTACATTTAATAAATTAATACCAATTTTGCTGATTACTATGCTCCAATATTGGCCTTTCTATTAAAATTTATTTGCTGATCTAAAAGCATACACTAGTTACCTAATACTGAACTTCTTTTTAAAAATAAAATCTAAATTTCTACTTCAAAAATATTACAGGATCAACCAACTCTCCTCTTTCAGTTATGTGTCCTGCAACATTCCTGTTTGTTCATTTTGAGAAATTAACAACTTAAACAAAGATAGCTGATTAGCTATGAATTTAGATAATGGGCAAAGAATGAAACTGAAAACCACAGTGAGAAAAATAACAAAAAGATAATTCCAAAAGATTCTTCTGGTTTACACAACTCTGCATTTTCTTATTTAGCATTTATTCTTCATTCTTCTGCTCTCTAAAAATCTCTTATGATTAGCAAACAATACTCTGGCAGAATTAGACAGATTTGGATTTTAAATATAAGATCTATCACTCACTAGATACCCTTAAGGAAATTTCTCACATGTAAAATAGGCAGAGAGCACTTACATTACTGAATTATTTAAGAAAGAAAAGAATGTTTACTTATATAGCACAGTATCAGATTAATAGATGCTCAGTAAATGCTGGTTCTTGCCCTTTATTGTTTTAGTAAAATGCTTTAGTCCCTAAAAGTAAACAGCTATACTTAAATGGCTATATTTAATTAATTTAGTAAAATATAGTGCTTCAAAATAAAAATTAATACATAAATATAAAAGGATATGTGGAAGTAAAAGACCAAACAACCACACAGTTTTAAGCTGAATAAAAACAGCACAGATTTTTCTGTATCCTGGCAGGGCTGGATACAGCCTTATTGCAGGGCTGCAGCCTTATTCCCATTTCCAACCCCCATTTTTATTGTTTGCTTATGCTACTTAGATGCACAGTAACTAAAACAGTAAACAAAATGGAGAAGTTTGACAATTTGATTGGAATATACTTTCTGCTGCTCTACCAGACCCTCGACTCCACTCCCCACCCCAAATCAAACAACATTAATAAACATATCTACTAAATGCAAATCACATGAAAAGCATGATGAATGCTAATAGAAGTTTACAACAGGGCCTCTTCTAGCTAAGGGATTACAATCTGGTTGAGGAAATAAACTATATTTACATTAAAACCATAAACATACACCCTTCTCTGGCGTACAGTTAATCAGGAAAAACTTTAGGAAGGAGCAGGAGTTCAAATCCACCTTCAAGAATTAGAAGAATTTGGACAAAGAAAAAGAGAAAATGATTTTTCAAAATAAAAGAAGTAACACACGTTAAGACACAGTCATGGATGTCTTGTTTGACTGACTTTGAAAGAGATGCTTTGAGGTAGAAAGAATACAAAAGGGACTCAGAGAGACAGCACCCTATAAGAGGTATGAAATTCCAGGTAAGAAAAACTATAGAAAACAAGAAACTTCTGAAAGCACTTTAAGGAGAGTGACATAACAAAGCTGTATTTCAGGAAGACCTCATTTCCCTCTATTAATGCATCCAGATTGTGCTTAAGATAAATATCTTAAATATAGAATTACGGTTAATAAAATATTTTCAATTTCTATGGGATGATAATAGAGGTCCAAAAATCCCCTTTCTGAAAGTCTCTGGGGCTAGCTCTATTTTAGAATTTGGACTTCTCTGAAATACTGAAAGGCTAACACAATGCACATGGCGTATCACCTCTACCTGGGTCCAGGGCAGCACTTCATTGCCAAGCATGATAATATTTTTCCAGCAAGACATATACATATTCTCACAAAGGGGGATAAATAGGGACTACAATTAGTCTTACACTGCTTCAAGTCAGACTCCTTTTTTTTTCTTAAGTGTTTTTGATGTGGACCATTTTTAAAGTCTTTATTGAATTTGTTACAATACTGCTTCCATTTTGTGTTTTGGTTTTCTTGGGCTCCCCCACCAGGGATGGAACCCGCACCCACTGCCTGGATTGCCAGGGAAGTCCCTCAAGCCAGACTCTCTACCAACTGAATTAATAAAAATAACTTTCGGTTTCAAGAGCTTTTTGGATTTCAGAATTGCACATAAAGGATTGCAGGTTAGGAATGCTTTGGTGATCTTCACTCTGGTCCCCTGACAAAACTGGGGCTTGGATCAGTGTTAATGCTGCTCTAAGTGCAAGCAAGGGTCTCAGGAAGAAGAAAAACAAGCAAAGGACATGTTAAAAAGATAAGGTAATTTTTAGCAACATCTGGCAAATCAACAACAAATGATAATGAAGGTCTTAAAAAGATCTTTAGAATAGCACAGAGTCCAAGAACTCAAATATAGTTCCCTAAAAGCCACAGCTAAGGATTTTGTAGCTTTGCACACTAGAGTATTAGTTCCTTCCAGCTAGCTATTCCTTGTTCTCTCACTTTAAAGGCAAAAACTAAAAGTGTTTTTTTGTGGGTTTTTTTGGGGGGGGGGGTAGTAGAGTAAATAAAGTGCACACTAAAGCTAGATATATCACATCTATTTCAAATTAAACAATGTAATTAAGATATGCTAAGATACTTTAAATGTAAGTTTGTAACCACACTGCTTCCCTTAATTCCCTATCTTCCCATTCTTGACTGTTGTAGTAGCTTTTTACAACAGGGTTGGGTCTAGAACAGTGCTGTCCAAAAGAAATACAAGTTACAAATGTGAGTCATGTGTGTAATTCAAAATTTTCTAGGAGCTAGATTTTTTTTAAGTTTTTTAAAAAACAGGTAAGGGTAATTTTAATAATATATTTAATCTATTCATATATATCCAAAATATTTTATTTCAACATGTAACCACTCTTTAAAAATTTATTAGCGAGATTTTATGTTTTTTCTTACTAGGTCTTCTTAGTATGCATTTCACACTTCAGGCATCTCAGTTCAGAGTAGCCACATTATAGGCGCTCCATAGCCGTATGTGGTTACTGGCTACCCTAGTGGACTGTGCAGTATTAGAATTTCATGGTGGTGACGATACAGCCCACAACAAAATTAATTTACTCCTGTTTTAGATTAGACCCCTGTCCCCCCTCAAACCTGCCACCTTCAGGGTTGCCCTAGACTCATCAGGCTCCGTAAAGCCACAAACAAATGCCTTCCATTTCGTCCTTCCTCCCTCCCCAGCTATGCTATACTTAATTCTAATATGGGTTAAAATTACTTCAAAAATGATTTCTCATGAAAAGAATAAAACTCTACTTTTTTCATCTTTTATCACATTTGTAAGTTTACATTTCAAAGTCCTAGCTGAGATTTGCAAGAGTAAGGACAAAGGCCTGATTCTTTCATTTCTTTTAGGTTATATCAAAATAAAAGTATTAAAATCACATTTATATTAATAAGAGAATCCCTATCTGCCATCTCCTTGGCTCTCCCCTTAAGAGCATTCTAGATTGACAGATAATGGTTGAAGCCAGGTAGTTCCTGAGTATCTTTACTCTGCTTTACTACATGTCTGAAATTTTCCATAATTAAAAAAAAAAAAAATGAAGAGAGGAAAGATAAGGGAAAAAGTCCAAGGGCATCCGAAGAATAATAATAGTTGTTAGTAATAAATGCTGTTATCATTTTTGTTGTTCACATGATGTAGGAGGCAATTTATGAGAATCCTCTGAAGAAATTAAGGGATCAAAAACTTAAACAAAATCTGATTGTGAGACTTTACTTCTAAAGAACTACATATTTCCCTTTATACCGAGTCTGATTACTTTCTGAAATGTGTTTCCTTCCATTACTTTTGCAGAGTTGACACTTCTTAGAAAATTGGCTTCTGCCCTAAATGCTTCTCTTGTATCAGCCACACAATCTCTCTCTACTACTGGGCAGAAGCAACATAGAGAAACAAGAACATGTTGCTTTGTCTCAAAGAAAATTACTGTTACATTTCTCATACCCAAGGAGTAACAGTTTTGGACAGGTTACTAGGTTTGTAAATACAGTTTTAAGCCCCTTTATGTTTAAAATAACAACCCAAATCCTGGTAAAAGCTTGCTTGTACATTCTGAACCCAGGACAAATGCACCATTTTAGGCCAATCCAAAAGATAACCCTTATGCTTTAAAAGCTGAGCCAACACTAATTAAATCTTCTTGAGGGTGTGTTTCACCATATTACCTCAGAGTGGTTTAATTAAACTGAAATTAGGCTTCTGTCACTTCTAAAATCTACCTTCGAATCTGAACCAGAGTCTCCAGTGGTTTCAGCTGCTTCAACCACATTGTGGTATGGATTTAACATTCTGAGGCATTTCCAAATATTGCAAACCACACTGAGCATACGGGCTACAACAGGAAACAGATGTGGGTTAACCAGAACATTATCTTCCCAGAGAGGAGGTAATGGCAAACCTTCTGCAGACATCACATCCGGTTTTTTTGAGTAGTTTCATCAGCCCATTAAATGCCAAGACAGGATTACCCATGAAATCCTGGAATGCAGCCAGTCTACTACCAAAGTTGCTGCTATGCAAATTCACTTGGCTGGACATGTTCAAGAAATAGATGACAACAGGACAACCAGGCACCCCTCATAAAATGAACTGGGAATGCTATCAAGTTCCAAAAAAGAAATGCAAATGAACCATTCCTCTTATACTGTTCCAGCCAATATCCAAAACAAGTAGTAAATTAAAAGTTTATATATATATATATATATATATATATATATATATATATACACACACACACACACATATGAGAGACAAATAGGTATCGTTGGGGGCTGATTCATCTAATTCATAGGTTATAAAGTATAATTTCATAGAAATGGCACTTTTGAAAACTATATCGATGGAAATAACATTTCAGTCATGCAGAATCTCACTGGGGTGAGAAGGAAAGAGAAATGCTTTGCATCCAGTAGGGGAAGCAAAGGGACGCCATGCACCTGTTTAAGAGAGCAGTAACGGCAAATTCAGTGCTGCATTTAAAGCCTTTAAACTACTTCAAGACATATTATGTCTGAGTAAATACAAGTGATTTTTAATATGGAAAGAAAAAGTATCAAACTTGCACTAGGTAGTTTCATAATATTTTTTCAAGGAGTCGTGCTTAGAATATTAAACATTTGCAGTTCCTATGCTCTTTTACAGATAGAGTTACGAATTGCTATTGTGACCAAAGCATTCTAAAACATGAATTACTCAAAACTATAAAATTGAGAACAGATTTTCAGCTGAAGGTATCACCATGATGAAAACCAACACCACCTTAGTCAATACTCAAATGCTTCATGAGATTCTTGTGAGAACCCCACTGTCCTGGAGCCTTTAATAAACCCTAAGGGAAACACATTAGCATATTAACAAGGGAAAAATGCTCCCTTTCCTCTCATTCTTTTCAAGCACAACTAACATATATTTTGAGTCTTAGTAGGAAAAAAAAAAAATCAACTCTAACATCTTAGTATTAAGACAAATTACTCAAGTACCAATGAGCACGCCTTATGCCCAGATACTGGTTTTTAAATACTATTCTTCATTAAAAAGAACCATGGCTCCTTGGCATGAGAAATAAGAGAAAGCTGGAATATGCTGTTGTTCCAAAAAGTATTTTAAAAATGACAGGGGCTCCTTACAAAATTAAAATTAAATTACCATTTGATTCAGCAATCCTACTTCTGGTACACACCCAAAAGAACTGAAAACAGGATCCCAAAGAGATATCTGCACACTCATGTTCACTGCAGCAGTGTTCACAATAGCCAAGAGGCAGAACCAACTTAAATGTCCATCAACAGATGAATCGATAGAGAAAATATGGTATATACTACAATGGAATATTATTCAGCCTTAAAAAAGACGGGAAACCTGTCACAGACCACAACTCGGATGAACCCTGAGGACATATGCTAAATGAAATAAAGCCAGCCACAAGAACATAATACTGCATGGTTCCACTTATAAGAGGTATCTAAAGTAATCAAACTCTTAGCAACAGAAAGTGAAATGGCAGTTGCCAGGGGCTGGTGGAGAAGCAGTTGTTCAAAAGGAATGGAGATTAAATTTTGCAAGATGAAAAAGTTCTACAGATCTTGCAGAACAATGTGCATATAATTAGCACCACTGTACACTTAAAAATGGTTAAGATGGTAGGTTTTATGTTATGTGTTTTTCACCACAGTTAAAAAAAAAAGATGGAGGCATGTCAAAAGGACACAGAATCACCTTGAAGGTGATCCTAATGCCAATTCTGGAACAATTTTTGCAACGATATAATGATGATAATGAAATATACCCTGTAGAATAAACTGAACATCCACTGGCTCATATATACACATATATATGTGCATACATATATATATGAATAATTGAATAAATAGGAAAGGGGACACCTCTTCCTTATGGGAGAATTCCAATTAATATAACAGGAATAATGGAAATGGTATCAGTGTTAATTTCCTGGTGTTGATCACTATTCTATGAGTATGTAAAATGAACCTGGGTGAAAGTTTTATTACTCTTGCAAATTTTTTGTTGAAGTCTGAAATTATCTCAAAATGAACAGTCTAAAAAAGAGGCAGCAGAACTCAACACAATAAGTACTGTATTAGCAATCAGGAAACTTGAATTCCATTGTTTTCTTCATAAACAGCAAGTTCTATGACCTTTAACAAATTAAAGAAGCTAACTAATCAAAAAGCAACAAACACTGCTGAATTCTGGGAAGAGAAACCTGGGATAGAAAGAACAAATGTTTGTGTAAGTATATGACACTATCTAGAAATCATCTGATAATGTCTGAACCGTCTGAACATGGCTTTTTTCCCAAAGACAACAACACTTTGAAAACCCATGAAACTCTGTTTGCTTACTATCTATAGACTAATGAAATCTATTGTCGCAGAGAAGGGTTTGGGATTTTTTTCCCCATATTTTAAGAATAACACTGTAACTAAAACACAATAGTAGTGTTATAAATCTCAACCAGACATAAAGACCAAGTCATAAATCAATCTAAAATCAAAAATAAATGAACATTTAACGTTTTAAATGTCTAAAGCTAAGTGAAAGAAGCCATACTTACAAGGTAACATACTGTATGATTCCATTTATGCAAATCTAGGTGCAGAGGTTGCCGGAGAGTGGGTGTGGGGAGTTGAAAATAAAGGGGCAGCACAAGGCAGTTTTTGTGATTGATGGAAATGTTCTGTATCTTAATTGTGGTGGTGGCTACATGACTCTATGCACTTATTAAAACTTATGGAACTGTAAAAAAATCAATCAACAAAAACAAAAAACTGAACAGGGTCTATTTATTAATAGCATAAAGCCTCTAATTTCAGTCCTACTTACAAGCTCTACAAGCCTGGCAGATCTCAGAAGCTCAAAATTATAAATGAAATAACAAAATACTAATCTGTTGAAAATCTCAGCACTATAAAAGGGATTCTAACTCCTTCCCTCAGATTATTATTTCAGATCAAATCTACCAAAAAAACAAATCATAGTACAATGAAGAGTTTAGGAAATCTATTAAGAGTTCAACAAAAAAATTACAGGGCCTGCATTATAACATTCTCAACATTTTAAAATTGTAAGCTACACTTAAAGTGGAAAAAAAATTGAAGGAGAATCCTTTGCTCGTTATGGATAACTTCAGCAATGACTATTACATAGAATCCTTAAATAGCTGGTGATAAATTAAGTTGAAACAAGAAGTTAAAATACTTGTTATTGTTAACATTGCTCTATGTTTTGCAAATTCCCTCCCAAGAAGCCCGAAAACTGTGGTCCTTGCCATTATATTACTTTTTACCCTTTCCAAACCTTCTAAAAACAGTAAAAATAAAATCTCTATGACCCCTTTAAAAGTATAATAGTTTCCCAGCTACAGGGAAATAACCTCCTGAAAAATAATGTTTTACATGAACTCCATTAACATTTACATGTTTGGCAAGCTTCAAACAACGGCTTTAAACATTTATTTAAACCCACCATGCATATTAATAATGGAGTAGCCTGCATACAGGTCAACGCAAAATCTAAATGAATAGCTTACTGGAAGTCACTAAAACTGAGTTACTAAAGATACTGAACCCCCAACAGGCAAGTTTTCTTTAGGTGATAGGAATTAAAGGCACAGTAAATAAGGAAAAATTTAAAGAAAAAAAGAAAACAGTCATGTCATCTTCAATATAGATTCCCTTTTAGCAACTCTCCCAAGCAAAGTGTTTAATTTGTTCTTAACCTATGACATGCAGTTAATATAAAAAACATCAGAAAATGTTATAACTGGAAAGAACCTAAAGATCACCTGGTTCAAATGACCTCACTGGCCAAAATACAAAGACCGGAGATTATGTGAATTATCTAAAGTCACCGAGTTAAATGGCAAAATCAAACAAGAACTAGATCAGGGTCCAATATTATAAAATGTTTCAACAAAACATCTAGAGATTACCTCGATAAAAACTAAACATTAGGGCTTCCCTGCTGGCACAGTGGTTGAGAGTCCGCCTGCCGATGCAGGGGACACGGGTTCGTGCCCCGGTATGGGAAGATCCCACATGCTGCAGAGCGGCTGGGCCCGTGAGCCATGGCCGTTGAGCCTGCGTGTCCGGAGCCTGTGCTCCGCAACAGGAGAGGCCACAACAGTGAGAGGCCCGCGTACCGCAAAAAAGAACAAAAACAACAACAAAAAAAACCCACACGGTTATAAACTGTAAAGAGGATGACCTCTCTTCTCAAGAAAGTAGGACACTGAAATCAGGACTCTTACTTCAGGGGTACAAAAACCAAAGGAATAAAGAAGGTACTTCTAAAATAATGACTGTAACTAAAAACAGCTCCCCACATATTAAATGGTTTTATACTAAAACATGAGGCGAAAAAGTATAATAGCAGAACATTTAAAAAATAATCCAAGTGCAAGTTCAAACTTGGTCACTAAAGTGCTTTCTAGGTACCAAATGAACAGATTATCCTAATTTACATAGATAAAATTATACTAACTCCAACGTGAGGCAACTGCATCTTGTTTGGTGAGGCTCCAGGGTTTGCTGTGCCAGTTCAGGAAAATATGATCACACCTATCATCAAGCAAGTTTCTCTCACTATAAATATGTGCAATAACTTTTTTAGAGCCAGACAAAGTAGAGGAGATAATGAGATGACAGAGCATACAACTGGACGATATACTACTCTGGCTGCTATAGATGATAACAAGTTAAATAATGTTGTTAGAATTGTACATCAACAGGTAACCTTCAAATAGCAGTTCAAAGATAGATATAATCATAAGATACACCCCAATCAGAAACAAGATGATAGCCCATGCTTACAACTCAGTGAATACAGTCTCCAAATCCAGGTATTCTGTTGAGCTGAGGAATCTAATAACGGAATTTATCAAAATCATTCTTCCATTATTATATGTCAAGAAGATGTGGGGAAAAATATATATTCATATATATACATACATATAGTGTGGTAAAGTAGTAGGAATGGGCAAAGATTCAGGTATTTAAGTTATCCTGAACATTTCTCTAAAACTAAAAGTAAAACCAATTTTAAGAAACACATAAACTGGCAAAGATTCAAAAGAAAGAACTTGTTGGTACTTGTCATACACTCAGGAGAGCTTTATCTCAACAACAGATGATTATTATAATTTCTTAAGGAGGAATTAATCTTAGAAAAAACAATAAGAAAAACCATCATAAATGGGTCCTTGTGTGTTTTAACAGACTTTCACAATACACAGGCTAAAGACGCCAAAGAAATTACTTTTAAAAAAATCTGAATACTTGGGAAACAAATTTCTTTATAAGAGTACTGATTAAACAGAGGAAGTTGTCAAGAGAGGAAAATACAGCCCTGCATAATAATCTCTGTTTCTGTTTCCCAACACAATTGTGCCAGGTATAATTAGATTTGGACAAAACTACCTATGGACACTGTTCTCTAAAATAGGGAAATTTACAATAAAAGAGATATGAAATAATTCTACATGTCCTTGAAGTAAACAAGAAAAATCTCTCTCTTCACCTACAACCACTAGGTGTTACTGCATTTGTCAGCATAAGCTCAGAAATGAAAAGGGGAAAAAAATGAATAAAAAGTATATAATGAGAAAGTAAACTGTGAGAAAATTTCAGCTATGACAATATTATTATTTTCAATAAAACCAGCGACTGAAAACGCATTAACTAAAAATGTTTTAAACTTATAAATTATCTATGATATGTCTTCACTATTGGTAAGCAGTACTGCAGGCCCTCAGTACAACCAACGTTTCTGGCAGTTAAAACGGACCGAGAAAAATGAGAATACTGTTAAGACACAATGTGCTTCTGCCTACTGCAGGGTCTTATAAAGCTGAACTAAAGGCTTGTTTGATGTTCCCCAACCAGAAAAAAGAAAATGATCCTTTCTGCTAATGCTTTAGTATTTATTATCAGGAAGCCCCAGAACACTATAGTAACACTTGGGTGGGGAGTAGAGGGGACCCCAGTGCAGACAAGTAAACTAGAAGCTTGTATGTAAAAGGTGATGAAATGATTTCAGCATAATGAAGAAACGTAAACAAGTACCAGGAAGTACCTTTTAAATAACACCTACAGTTAAGTGGTCACTATCAGTTGAAAAGCAGGGAAATCAGACATATCCTCACAAACACATTCTTATATTAAAGCACCAGCCAATACGATGACTGTCTTTTTTTAAAAAAATGTGACATCATCAGCAATTCCCTATGTACCATCCCTCTCTGCGGAATTGGTTATAGACCTCAGGTAAACCTATTTATTCTTTCTTGCAACTCTGTACAACAGAAGCCGAGTCTGAAACCCAGAGCTCCCCATTAATTTTCTCTGGTTTCCCCAATCCTCAGACCCAGCTCCCCAATATCCAGCATCTGGTTACATCACCACTTACCAAAAAAAGTGAGTGAGAACCTGATCTAAGGAATCTCCACTGAGGGAGCAGAGAGCATAAGCGAATGAACATTTTAAGCTCTTCCCATAAGATCCACTCAAAACACAAGAGTTTACTATGCCTTACACTGCTACATAATTTATCAAATACCTATCTTTTCTTCCCAAATGTACTGGAAACATATATCCCAAGTAAACTCTAAGTCTTCCAGAAGAGAAGGCCACTACAACCATAATTTAATATTTTCTTATAGTCCCAGGAAAAAGTACCTTTCATTCTTGGGCATGACAAAAGCAGGGAAGCTTTCTTAAGAGAAGGGGAGGAGCAAGGAGCATGTGACCTAGACTAGGGTCAGATCAGCACCTAGGATCAGCTGATACATAACAAGAGGCTAGCAAGTAATCCTAGAAAAAGAAGCATTTTTAAAATTCTGTGTCTTCCCAAAAGTTTTAGTCAACCTACTACTGAGTAAAGCAAAATGAAAAAGCTGGTGGTTACAGTTGCTCCTATAATCACTACTAGTCTCAGAGAGGGAAACGAACAGTTTTTCTCCCTCAGTTATGCAATATGAAGAGCTGTGCTCTTTCCTTAGTTTGCCATATACCAGCAATTTTCCATATAATTGTAAATTTGAGGGTAACAGATAACAATATCTGCTCTCTTTATTTCCCAGATGTGTCTGTAAAAAGAATTTTTTTTTACATTGTAATTGTAATTAAAATTACAAAAGCACTGAATGTTCAATTAGGGAAACTTCATCAGAACCTCTGGGGAAAGAATGAGGGGAGGTCATTGTGTGTATAATTTGGTGGAAGGAGATATATCACTGACCTCAAATAATCTGTCAAAAGGGGGACAAACAACAAATAGCAGCTGTGTTCCAGTAAACCTGGAAGAAGAGAAATAGATCTGAAAGGTAAGTTTACGGATGCTGGTGCAAGTCAGGAGGAAGGAAATAAGAAGTGAGGAAGCAAATGACACCACTTATATACATATACACAGCTCAAAAGGCCAGAACTAATACTCATTTTAAGACCTACTGCACTTCCTGCAAACTAAGAAAATAAATCCTGTAAAATGAATATTAGATATTGTTATATAATGTGTGTTCATTCTTATTCTTAAACACTGTCATTCAGAACCTCCATAAATTCCCATTTCTTTACCTGAATCCCTCCTGAACTATTTGTGATTTTGAATGAATTTCTATATCTAAAGTGCTAAAAGTGATCTGCAGTAGGGAAAATAAGACTTGAAAAATTCCTAGAAAGAAACAAATGTTTTATTTACAATCTAGTCAGTCAGTCATAGTAAGCTAAGAAAGATCAAATACAGAATTTTTAAAATCACTATAGAATAATAAATCACGTGTTCTTCCGTGATGTAAATTATGTGCTCTTTCCTTATGTGCAGACATTCCTCTGGGACACATGGACTTAAACAATTTTTCTAAGAGTAGTATACCTATACACTCATGTATAGTCCACAGCTGATCAACAATACACATTTGTGAACTGGATGGGACTGTTGTGAGATTTGTACTCAAGCCTACCCAAGTGAAGCTAATAGCCTGTCTGAAAAGTGAACTCATAACCTTTGTCTCATTAGCACTGCACTCTAGCTGCTAGATTCAAACCTAACTTGGATTTAAAGGGGGTGGGGGCAGTGAAACACTAACAACAGGGAGAAAATTTATACAGTCAAGTCTATGCATAATTTTCTATTAATGGAAACCAGCTGCAAGAGTTGAAGATGGTTTTCAGTATTTAAGCCTGGTGGAATACTAATGGCTTTTTTCTATTCCAAGATTCCATTCTTAAAGGAAGGCCCTTTAACTCATTATTCCCTCAGAGTCCCTGACATTCCTAAGAATCACCTTTCTAAAGTAACTGCTCCAGAGCCCAAATTATCTATCTATTGCGAGATGTGTGCTGTGCCTTTGAAGAGCCATTCAAAGCTACTCCTTATATGAGAAGTCATGTGTTTTCCAAAGAAATATTGTGATCAAAACTCCGCTTTAAGTATGTGATTCACAAGACCTCTAGCAATTCAAAGCTGTAAAGTGAGACGTCACAATCAATTATCACGGATATATGCTCTTCACAAAACAATGTGATAAAATAGTCACATATTCACATATGGTGGTTGTTTCCACCGTAATTCTATTCTGATTGCCCTTAGTTCTATCATTTGGAAAATATTTCCCCCAAGCTTTGGCTAATTAATTTTTCTCCCACACAGCTCATAAATCAATTTAAAAACCATTTGCATGTAACCATAGTTAATATATGCCACCACCTGCCCCAACACCATCACCAACAGAAAGTATATATGCATGTATGGGCTTTGTTTTCCTGACGACGACTATCAGGCTCTTTCAGTCTAGAGCTTATGTAATATTTGGTTTGTGCAAACTGCCCCTAGGAAATTCAGGCAGTGGCTTTACCCATAATGAGAAAAATCATTCACATAAGCTTTTAAGACTAGAGATACATGAATACCCATTTCTCATGCCAGCGTAACTCAGAAAGTTTATGGTTAGATGGAAGAAAATACACAATCCCCAGAATCCTAAAGGTTGAATAAAATACCTCTGGCACCCCAGTGAAGATGCAAGAATATCTGCATCAAATTACCATTAATTCAAAAACGATTACAAAACTGGTTTCAAAATGAAAAAGCAAGAAACAAACCTCAATTTTGTCTGTTTTGGCATCTCCCCAGTATATTTTGCCTTCATCATAATCCAAGGCTAAACCATTTGGCCAACCAAGAGAAGTGTTAACCAACACTACTCGATCAGAACCATCCAGAGCTGCTCGCTCAATTTTCGGGATTTCTCCCCAGTCAGTCCAATACATGTACCTATAGAAGTACACAGAATATGAGCTAAAAACAGATAATAAATTGTAACTTTCAGATATCCTAAAGGTGAGATCCACCCCTCCTTTACACTGATCATCTGTTAACACCACAGAAGGAAAAAAACATAAGACAAACATACGAAGAGTAAGTTTAAGACATTTATAACAGCAGTGTGTAAGCTTGTAGAAAATTTTCAGAATGAAACAGTGTTTTCTAGAACTGATAATGCCTCCCAATAATGATACTCTATTTTCAGCTGTGTTTTTCAAAATATTTTGTGCTCCTTCCCAGGAACAGTCCTCTCTTTCTTGCTGGCTTGTCATCTCTGACACAAAAAGGTTAAACCACTAGTAATATTCAGATGGCAAACTGATTTCCCCAAATAACTAACTCCTCCTGTAGCACTACGTGATTCTTGAGGCTCCTGAGAATTTAAGGGGCTCGAAGGCATTGGTATGCACTGAGGTGTAATAATTTGTCATTATGTTCACCCTCAGGATGAATCTCATAGTAACAAACAACACTGGTGAGTATGTAGAAAGCTGTGTTTCCCTGGACCATCGTCAGGGTATTATAGCCAAAAAAAAAAAAAAAAGACTAGGCATAAAGCTACATGGCCTGACCAAGTTTTGGAAATCAAATCATTTATACGCTTGGGGACATACAAAAAGTAAGATATATTCTTTACCAAGTCGTTCTGGAAGTACTGAAAATGAGATGAAATTAAATTTTCTAGGGGGGAAGAGAAAGAGCTCTGAAAACAACTTCTTTCCACAATTTTCATGGTCATGATGCAACCTCGGCAAAATCTACAGCCAACACCCAAAGTCAGCAAGCATGGACTTAATTTAGAAAGAAAAAATATTCAAAACATTCAAGGAAATAAACTAGCAATCCTTTAACTTGAGATTTTATTCCAATCACTATATTCTAAAAATGGACAGTTGTTAAAGAGCTATTTATTGGAAACCAGCATATACTTCACATTGTTTTTCTCAATGTTTCTAGGAACCTGTAAAAAACCAGAAACACCTGGCAAAATTTTCTATCAGCAGAGCCTCTTACCCAACCATGGGATCTAAAACAATAGCCCGGGGTTCCTCTAAGTCCTCTGAAATCAAGATCTTCCTCATGGTCCCGTTGAGCCTTGTCACTTCTATCCGATCAGTGCCAGTGTCTGTCCAATAGAGATTTCGGGCAACCCAATCAACAGCAATACCATCAGGATGGGCGATCTGAGCAGTGACCACAAACTGACTGCCAGATCCGTCTATGAATGAGCGGCGTATGGCCCTCACTTCATCATCAGTCCAGTAGATGTAGCCTTCCACAGGATCATAATCTATGGCAATGGCATGACGGATGTCTTCCAACTGTAGAACAATGTCTGTGAAATCTGGTGTATCCAAAGAAATTCGTCTCAAATCTGTCCTTCGGGCTAAAAGCAGTAATTCAGTGGCACCTAGAACAACAAAGTGAAAAAAATGAAGAAAAGACTTGAAACCCACAGGCAAAATTTAGTTACTCTAAATAAAGAATGCAGAACTTCTTCAGTAATTGAAAAGTAATGAGTATAAAAGGATACTAAGGGGCTTCCCTGGTGGCGCAGTGGTTGAGAGTCCGCCTGCCGATGCAGGGGACACGGGTTCGTGCCCCGGTCCGGGAAGATCCCACATGCCGCGGAGCGGCTGGGCCCGTGAGCCATGGCCGCTGAGCCTGCGCGTCCGGAGCCTGTGCTCCGCAACGGGAGAGGCCACAACAGTGAGAGGCCCGCGTACCGCAAAAAAAAAAAAAAAAAAAAGGATACTACGGTCTATTTAGGGTGGAAATGGAAAGTAATGCAGTAAAACAGGAGTGGCTTGACTATGAGGTCAAGCTCTATAATGGCTGAATTCTCCAAATCAAGTTTTGATTCTCTCTCTGGCTTCACCCTTATATAGCCCCTGGAATCAATAACATTTATTTAAAGGTATAATGAATAGCAACTAAGTAATGACTAAGAAGCTAAGTAGCTGAATATCAGAGGAAGGAAGTATAGGTCCTTTGTTCAAGAAGGATGTTTAAAAAGGTCTTTACCTTTTTAATCTAGGACAAGGATCTTTTGTGATTAACGAGAATGTTCTAAAACTGGATGTACTGTGATGGTTGTAACTCTGTAAATTTACTAAAAATCACCGAATTGTACATTTGAAATGGTTGAATTTTATAGGTAAACTACGTCTCGGTAAAGCTGTTGTAACAAAAAGAACTACAGGGCAATGCCTGACACAATTAAGGACAAAGGAACCTATGGAGGAGGAAACAGCAGCAGAAGAGAGAGGGAATCAGATAAATACGACACACTGGGTAAGGGTTAGAGTTGTTCATCTGACAGAACTGGATTCAGGCAGTTACACAAACTCGGGCAAAAGACCTAATCTCTCTAAGCCTGGTTTCTATAGGGTTGCTGTGAGACTTTAAGGAGATAAATGTAAAACTCAGAAATGTACCAAACATGTAAGTATTCAATAAATACTAGCTAATATATTATTATTATTACCATTAGAAAGTAAACTTTCAAATTTTTATTTCATTGAGTTTTAAATCAGATTTATTTATGAAATGCTTTTAACCCAAAACAGTATTCAATAAAAACACTGTTGTGAATGAGAATATTAATCTTTTTGTTTGCTTTGATTTTAAATATTCAAGTCAACCACTAGCAAAAAAAATTTAACTTTATATAAAAGCTAATAAAAGATAGTAAACAGGGCTTCCCTGGTGGCACAGTGGTTGAGGGTCTGCCTGCCGATGCAGGGGACATGGGTTCGTGCCCCAGTTCGGGAAGATGCCACATGCCGCGGAGTGGCTGTGCCCGTGAGCCATGGCCGCTGAGCCTGCACGTCCGGAGCCTGTGCTCCGCAACGGGAGAGGCCACAACAGTGAGAGGCCCGTGTACCGCAAAAAAAACCAAAAAAACAAAAAACCATAGTAAGCAGGTTGACATCTCAAAGAGCGAAAAAAGATTCCCAACCAAAGAAATGAGTCCGAAAGAAAATACTGATATTAAACTTCAAGCATTAATGTGGAATCATAGTAGAAAACACTGAGAAGAGGAGTGAAGAAGCTCTCAGCATCAGCTTTTTGACTCATGGATTAATTATAAATGAACTCTGTCTTGGAGAGAATACAGCCCTAAATGCCACAGCAGGCACCAACTAGGAGTAACTTTATCCAATTCACTGCCTCTGCTAACTACCAAAAGAAGCCAGCCCTAAACTCTGCAAACAAAGAAGTCATAGAGAGTGAAGCTGTCAATTTGGCAAGGTGATCAAAACAGAGAGTTAACTTAAGGCTACTACATGCCAAATGTATATCTGAAATTCAAAACAGGAGTTAAACTCGTACATCTGCACTGCTATAGGGTGTAAACAGACCACTACCGCTAAAATAAATCCTCTGTTTTAAAGTCAGGCTACATTTTTAAACAAAAAGGCAACATTACAAAAACCTTTTGTTTTAAACTGAAACCAAATTATTGTCTGCCATGAAAACCGTCTGACAAGAGTCAGCCAGCTTCACCTTTGACTAGGAGGATAATTTATCAATGCCAAGTCATGACAAATATCCTGTACACCAACTCAATTCCATCTCTCTGACTCCCTGACCCCCTTGCCAGGAACTCTAACCCACTCCTAAATAAAGTCTTCTACTTCTCAGAGTTAGATAAAGAAGCCACTGCTAAATATAACAATTTTCTTACCAGGTCTTGCTGGTGGCTAGAGAACCAGATGGTGATCCATAGGGGTAAGAATGAAGAATAACATTCTCATTAAGAAGAAAAAGAGAAGAACTGGTGTTCTCCCAAACCAGAAGTCCCTTGAAATGTCCTAAATCAGAATACTTCTCCAATATGCCCTCTCTCTATAGGGAATTGAGAGTAAGGAGAAGAGGCAGTGTGGTGGTTAAGTATAGAAAAAGTTGCTTTAAACAGTACAATAAGGAATTCTTTTCTTCTTCTGAAGGCAATTCTCTGTTGTTAAAAGGCAATTAAAAACATCATTCAATCATTTTTTAGAAAATGTTTATCCCATGATAGTCTTTATAGTTAAAAGTTTAATAAACATCTTTTCCTTGCACTGAAGTTCTTTATTTACAAATGCTACCTACTGTTAAAAATGTATTCTTTATGAGAATACTCATTTCCACAAGAATCAATTGTGATCAATGACTATGAGATTTTTTAAATTTCATTTTATTTTTTTATTTATTTATGGCTGTGTTGGGTCTTCGTTGCTGTGCACGGGCTTTCTCTAGTTGCAGTGAGCAGGGGCTACTCTTCGTTGCAGTGCGCGGGCTTCTCATTGCAGTGGCTTCTCTTGTTTCAGAGCACGGGTTCTAGGCACACGGGCTTCAGTAGTTGTGGCTCGTGGGCTTCAGTAGTTGTGGCTCATGGGCTCTAGAGCACAGGCTCAGTAGTGGTTGCGCACGGCCTTAGTTGCTCCGCATCATGTGGGATCTTCCCGGGCCAGGGCTCAAACCTGTGTCCCCTGCACTGGCAGGCAGATTCTTAACCACTGCACCACCAGGGAAGCCCTGACTATGAGATTTGACAGAGAAAAGAAATGGCACCTAATTTTTTTTTCCAAAATAGCATGTTAAAAATTCAGTTAAATACTGAAGTAATTTATAATATTTGAGAGTTGCCATAAAACACAAAACACTCCTAGTATATAACCAATTGTGAAGACTGAGAGATTAAGTGACTAGTCTCCCAAAGCACTGTAGAGCTTATTACAGAGAAATAAAATAAATCATAAAGAATCCCAATTGCTATCTAAAATTCTTCCTTCTTGGAGACCAACTTCTTACCATCTTTGCAGGTTTTTCCATTCTCCAGGAGTTTAACCCCAGTTGGGCAAGCACACTGATAAAAAGGCTTGACTGGAGACATCAAACACAAGTGGGAACAACCACCATTATCAATTCCACATGGATTTGTAGCTGTCAAATATAAATCACAGTAATTAATACCAATGATTATGGATGACCTCCCCCACTCTAGATACACAAAGGTTAACAACCATAACATGAGCAACTCTGATAAACCAAATTATTACCAAATGTCATCCAGGTGCTTGACTACCAGACCATCTGCAAGGAAGGGAATTAATCAGTGAGAATTTACTTAGCATTTTGTATCCAAAGAGGAATATACAAGAAATAAAGCAGGATGTCCCTGCCCTAAAGAGCTTGCAATCTGGCCAGTATGACAACATTAATGAACAATAATACTGGAAAACAATACAAAACAATGAAACTGCTATCTTGCACATTTAGACTGTAAAGTCAGTATAGAGTCAAATGGGAAGTAAATCACTAAGGAAAGATACAGGACATGACTGAAGTCTTGAAAGGTAGGAAGAACACACAGGGGGACATTCAAGTGTGGTAAAACCACATGAATGAAGGCTTGGAGGCTGTACACTGGGTGAGATAATAAAGTGAACAGTGTAACGGAAGATTAAGGTTTGACTAATAGGAACTAAAGCTGAATGAGCACAGGGAGGGGAAAGCCTGTGGTGGAGGCACTGAGAGACAAGAAAAGCCACACTTTGGAAAGATTTACATGGAAAAGATAAACAAAATGGACTTAAAAGGGAAAACTGAGAAGCAGAGATTAATTAGAAAATGTGAAGAAACTATATATAGAAAGGGATGGATTTAAATAATACAGAAAAAAAATCAACAAAAGATGGAGATCAACAAAATATGAAAGATAAAAGAAAGCAATATCACACATAACTGCAAATTCGCAAACTAGTAAAACATAAAGGATCAACAGTGTCATTAAAAAAACAAGAACAAAGAAATTCTTTCCTGAGGGCCAACACTGAAATAAAAAATTCACGCAAGTGACTAAACATTTTCTTTTCTACAAAAGAGTAACACAAACATTTTAAAACATTTTTATGGACTCATGATCACCAGATTCCAATATGACACATTCAGTATTTGACTTATCTCCCCCTAAATGGAAGGAACTAATACAAAGCAATGCATAATCCAAACCCCCTGCATTTTTGGCTACAGAATACAATCTGAAATACACTCAGACACATGCCAGACATTTATTTACACACCAGTGCCAAACACTTAACATTCTCATATTCTTTAAACCTAATTCTAGTCCTCTCTTAACAAGAAATTGTTGTCAGCAGTCACAGCCCAAGTCATTATAAAGGATGGCCAGAAACAGAAGCAAAACTAAGAAAAAAAGGTGGGGGGATGTGCACAGAAAAGGTATAAGCAAGTATTTTATTTAAGTAACCTGAGGTACTTAAATTAACCAGTTAGATTAATAGAGGTTTCCATTCAAGAAAAGTGCTCATTTTTAAACATACAATGAACAAAATCACTCATTAGAGAGAAATAATATGAATAAGAAATGCATTTGTGCACAATCTTAACATATGAGCTATCTCAATTTCTTATTTTATTTCTCTCTTCTTTACCTTCATACCCCCAGACTCAAACAAAGGGCTGAGGTGGTCTGTAGTGACAGATATCAAGTTACAAATGGTTTACGCTGTTGTCTACCCTGAATTATATTTTGACATTTTCCCTGTTTTTTATTTCTTCCCACTACCTTTGGATATATCCTCCCTCCTCTTGCCCCTCACTAAAGCCAGGCATCAGAGTGCTACAAAGCTATTCCAACCTGCAATTTAAAAATCAAGATCACTTACCATTTGGCTGCCTCTGCTGGCTGAAGGCATGTATATCCATGGGAGAAAAGATGTTAGAATGGATTTCACGCAGACCCTCGCCAGTGTACTTGTTGCAAGCCAAAATGGAGTGTGTATTCCAGTCAGTCCAGTACAATGTGTCCTCAAATAACGTCAAGGCAAAAGGATGTGGAAGGGAACCTTTAACCACCGCCTGCCTATTAAACACAAAGAGAAAAACTCAAACGTTTCTAAATTTTCTTCTTTAATCAAAACGTCACCTCTCCCATTAAAATGGTCTTGCCGTCCACACTAACACATACAAATTCTGGATAACACATATGTTAAGGTCAAATACACCTATGAAAAATAAGACAAGGAGTAAATTCAAACGTATTTGAAATCATGGTGCCCGAAATCCTCAACCAAGCACGTCAGAATGGTTCCTAACTTGGCGGCAGGCTCCGGGTGCACTACAAGCTAGCAGACAAAGTGAAGGCCCAAGTAACAGCACTGCTGTCAGCTCCCATCTCCGCACTCACACCTTCCATCCTTCCACATAATTCATGCCATTGGAAAGAGAAAGGCTGGCAAAAAGAAAAATCCCAGGGTTTAGAGTTGGCCATGGGAAGTAGTTTTAAATCAGCAATAGGTTTTTCCCTTCTTGATGTGGAAGAACAAAGAATCTGAGCCTATTTCTTCCATCACTTCTTATGGCTTTGGTAACTGAAAAGTAAAAACATACACATGAGGCTAAAAAGTCATTCTGGTAGAGCTCTCTCTCTGCAGACTCCAGTCTCGCTCCAGCAAATGATCACCTCAGTTGGCTTTCTGCTATATGGTTACTTAATCTCCACAAGCCAGGTAGCAAAAAGGAAGCCCAACCACCGCAGAATGTGTTCAAGAGACAAAGCAGATCCCCAAATTTCACAAGCAATCCTAACTATATGGAAGGAGAGGTAGAGAGCCTGATTAGTACTGAAGGCACAGAACTTTGCAGAATGTCATGGAGAGTTATGTAATTAGTAAATAATATAATTCTTGAATAATGAACAAACTGTGTTTGAGCCACAATAGCAGTCAAGAAAATAAATGCTTTGATATTTTCATAATATCAAATCTAATATTTTCATAAATCGCTCAGCTAGGAGAGAAAGAGGAAAATGTAAGCAACTAAAAAGAAATAAAGGATAACACATTGACAGAAAATCCAATTTTTAGGTCCCTGAGGTTATCTGATATCTAACACCTAACAGATCACAGGTATACTAAATTAAATTTAAGCGCAGTAAGATAATTTTCATCTAAGCAGAATTAGCATCTGTTATTGTACATGGAATGGTCTTAGCCTAAGATGTTTTAAATCTGAGCCAGATTTTTAAATAACTGTATACAAGATGAGCAGGACTAGTTTATCAAACTTTCTATTTTAAAACCTCACGCCTAGGCCAGCCTACATCACCACAACTTTCTCCTCTCTTTTTTAATTCTCGCTTCCCTAGCAGATTACTTTCCCTCTCATTTCCCAATTAGAACGGTCACGATGACTACTTCTGAAGTGGTTTCTTCCACTTTTTGAATGAACAGCTTTATTAAGTTTACTAAAATGATTATGCTATTACAGGAGTGATACCATAGTTTAAGTTCACATTTAAACAGGCCTGCATATTTCACACTGACGTTTTCCAAAATTCATTATAGTAAGACATAGAGTTCTGAGAAGCTACCAAGAAAGTCAAGTAACATGACTGAGAAATAATAGTAAAGATGAAATTACTTAGGTTTTCATTAACCATCTTAAAGAATCACAAATTATATTACCAGATCTTTGAAAAACTCTAGGGAGAAAAAAGTCTTCTAAGTCCTTTGTATATTATTAAATAAAAAGTTAAAATTCACTCTAATGAATTTAACACAGCAGAATAAACAGATAGGAAAAACAGAACCCCTCCCTAAAAGATTTACTCATTTTACATATTGACTGAAAGCATTATATACTGAAAAGAAATGAGACAGAGGCGAGTTCAAATGTCCCCCTGTACTTACACTACTTATTTCCACAAGCTTTGTTTTCCTCATCTGTTATTGGAAGATAATAACCTAACCACACTGAGTTACTGTGAAGACTAAATGATAACACATGCAAAAGCATTTAAGCGTTATGATTGGTACTTAATAAACATTTCATAAATGACTCCTCAATTTTAGGATGTATGTTTTCAATATTTTAATATTTCTGACATAGGGATAATATTTTACAGCTGAAGTGAACATTTCATGTGCTGGTTTGTAAGTCAAAATAAAAAGCTCGTAAAATCAATAGCTTATCAGAATCAAGTAAATACTAGACTCTGGCTTATTTATATTAACAGGATCTCACACAACACAATATGACAATATGTACAAAATTAGGTGGACTTATTAGACACTCAGTGAACGCCTGATAAAATTAAATATCTTAAATGAAATATGTAATTAACAGAACTGTACAAAAAGCAGAGCTAGGAAGGCTATCACCCATTCTTGTCATATTCTTTGGTGACTTACCGATTTGTCCAGCCAATGGTGACTTGCTCTGAAACTGCAGACAAGTGAACACAGTCTTCACCTTTCTTCCCTCTGGTTGGGATTACCCCCCCGGAAACTCGAGTTACTTCAAGGAGGAGTTGATCACGGATACTGAGAACAAATGTGGCTGGCAAGGTCAAAGCCCAGTCCTTCAGTAGTATGCCACAACCAAAACAGGACTTGAAAAATTGATCTCTTCTACAGAGATCAAAGGAGAGAAACCGAGACCCCTACTGATGCTTTGCTTTAGTGCTGGCAACCTCTGAGCATCATCTCCTCCCTCTGTCTGTCATTTCCTGAGGGCTCACTCTCACCAGTACCGCCAAGTACAGGAGTGCACTCACCACCTCTCTCAGATTCCACGCCTGGCAGGTGCCTCTTTCAAATTCTGCACCAACCAGACTTATCCTTTATAAAACACCTGTACACTTGTATTCACTTTCTGTTTCTGAACCTCTTCCCAGAAAGTCGTCCTCTGCCCCCAGCTGAGAACTCCCTACCTGTGTGGGTAATAAATCTACTTAGTCACACCAAAGCACTACTGTCATGAATTCTGACATCTGAACCTAACCTTGGAAGAGAGCTTCTCCACATCACAGTGAGGTTTTAATAACACCTAAAAAGATGACAACAGTGGTAGTGGTACAGTGTTTGAAAAATCTCTACAAGTCTTCCACATGAAAACAGAACAACTAGGTAGCAAAACCAAAAAACCCTTGGACAACATTTACAACAAATCTAGATGAAACAAAGCTAGATGAGAAGGTACTACCACAAAACCCAAGACACAAAAAGGAAAACTACCAACAGCCATAAGATCTCATTGGCATCAGCACTTCTGCAGGAGGAATAGGAAGGAAAAAATAGGGCATTCAGCAGATCCAGGAACAGGAGAACACACAAAATAGACAGCAATGGAAAGACAGGGAAACCAAACTGCCGAGGACTGGTTCTGTCCACTCAGAGAATGCAAAGAGTGGATGGTTGGTACTGAAGGGACTGGTGCACTTTAACCTCCAGTGAACTCTCCAACTGACCCAACAGAGCTCCCTTACAGACAAAGGCCCATACTGACCATACATTACTGGGAGCACAATGAAAGTGAGGATTATAGTACAAGAGAGGTAATGGAAAACTAAGGTACAGAAAAAAGTGGAAGAAGGAAACAGAGCCAGGAAATCTCAGAAAGCAAGCTGCCAATTTTTTAAACACACACACGCTCGAGTAACTTCTGTGAAGTTACAAAAGTTATGATAAAAAACTCTGCCTTCTTCAACAAGTTCCAGAAAAACAATTTCAGGTGAAAATTTAAAAGTAAATTAAGATCAAGTCCATTAAAAAAGTTAATATTAAAAACAAAAAAAAAGAATAAAGAAAATAACATCCCTAAAGATAATAAAATATGCGAGAAAAGTATGGCCCTAAAACAAATAGTTTACAGCCTATTGCAAAATAACCTGAAATGCTTTAAAATCATGTATTAGCTGTAAAAGAATAACACAAATTACAATTTAAAACCTCAAAACTGAGGCGACAGAACTAACGAAAGAATTAGAAGTGTAAGAATAAGTCACTTAAGAAATGAATTATCAACTAGAAATAATACAAACACAGGAGTGAATAAACATAACAGATAAGGAAACAGAAACAGCCAGTGAAAAGAAGGAATTTTTTTTCTTTTTTCATGATTTTTTCCCGTTTTATTAAGAAATAATTGACATATATCACAGTACAATGTACAGAATGATGGTGTGAGTTAGACATATTGTGAAAAGATTACCACATAAATTCAGCTAACATCCATCATCTCATACAGATATAACAGAAAGAAAAGAAAAATAATTTCTCCATGGGATGAGAACTCTTAGGATTAACTCTCCTATAACTTTTCTATGTATCATCCAGCAGCGTTAACTACAGTCATCATGTTGTACATTACATCCCTAAGGAGGAATTTCTGAAGATCAAAAAGAAACAGAAAAATAGATTTTTTAAAAATAAAGATTTGAAGCACGAAGGACAGGGAAGAGAACAGAACTAATCTGGAGCAAAGAAATGACATCAAATAGTAACTCAAACCCTCAGGAAGAATTACAGGGTACCTGAAATGGCATATATGTAGGTTAATACAAAAGACCCTATGAATAATGTTTTCTCTTTTTCTCCTTTAACCTTTTAAAAACACCTAAGATTGTATAACGTGATAATTATAACATTCCATTGGTTATAATAGAAATGTAATATAAATGACACTAATAGTACAAAGGAGGGGAGAGGGAATGGAGATACACTAGACTAAGATTTCTATAATTTACAGGAATTAACTTAGTATTTTACCATAATACAGATTTTGACAAGAGGAATACTGCAATCCCTAGAATAATCACTAAGAATATTTTATTCCCCAAAACACTGTTTAAAAACATAAAAGGAATTAAAACGATACACTAAAAAATATCTACTTAATACAAAAGAAGGCAGAAGAACCAAAGGAACAAAAAAAGACAGACATGAAAAATAAAATAAAAATGTCAGATGTAAACTCAACCATATTATTAACAACATTAAATGTAAATAGATTAAGCACCCAATTAAAAGACAAAAGGTTGAACACCTTAAATATATAGTTTTTCTTTGTAAAAAGAAACCATATATATATGGCAAAGGTTGTTAGACCAGGTAAAACAAAACAAGACTCAACTGTAGGCTGTCTACAAGAGACACCTTTTATATCCAAGATCCAAATTCGTTGAAACTGAAAGGTTACAGCAAACAGTAACCATAAGAGAGATGCAGTGGTTCTATCAGACAAAATATATTTTAACACAAAAAAGTATTACTAAAGATAAAGCAGCACATTTTATAATGACAAAAAGTCAAATCATGAGGAAGATGTAACAGTTATAAACATACACAAATAAAAACAGAGCCCCAAACAAATGAAGCAAAACCTGACAGAACTGAAGGAAGAAACAGACAATTCAACAATAACAGTCTGAGATCTCAAAATCCTATTCTCATTAAAAGGTAGGACAACTAAACAGGAAATCATAAAGGATATGGAAATTCGAACATTAGGACAAGTATCAATTAATTTTAAAGACTGAAGTCATACAAGGTGTATTCTCTGAGCACACTGAATATCAAGAACAGAAAAATTCGGGAAATCCACAGTGAGAATTTTCTCATAGTTAAATTTTTCTAAATCCTCCCTCAATGTCTTCTAAGTAAGCAATGGGTCAAAGAAGAAATCCCACTAAATTAAAAAAATATATTTTGAGCTAAAAGAAAATGAAAATACAACATATAAAAATGTGTGGGATGTCACCAGCCAGAGCAGTGCTTAGGGTAAATTCTATAAATTTATCCCTAAATGCCTGCATTAGAAAAGAAGATAGGGACTTCCCTGGTGGTCCAGTGGTTAAGAATCTGTCTTGCAATGCAGGGACGCCGGTTCTATCCCTGGTCAGGGAACTAAGATCCCACATGCAGTGGGGAAACTAAGCCCGTGTACCACAACTAGAGTGAAGCCCACCGCAACGAAGTGAAGAGTCCACACACCACAATGAAAGACCTGCGTGCCGCAACTAAGACCTGACACAGCAAATAAATAAATAAATATTAAAGAAAAACAGAAGAAAAAGACAGACTTCAAATCTATAATCTAAGCTTCAACCTTAAGAAACGGGGGTGGGGGGGGTGCAAACTAAATCCAAAGCAAGAAAATTTTAAAATATTAGGGTGGAAATCAAATGAAATATAAAACAGAAAAAAACAATACAGAAAAAAATAAATAAAACCAAATGTGGGTTCTATTAAAAGATCGACAAAGTTGACAAGCCTTGCACTAGACTGAAAAAAAAAAGAAATTGGGAAATTTGTGAATAAAATTATGAATAAAAGAGGGACATCACTACTGACCTTAGAAATTAAAAGGATTATAAAGATACCATGATTATGCCAACAAAATGGAAAACTTAGATGAAATGGAAACATTCCTAGAAACAAATTACCAAAACTCACTCAAGGAGAAATTAAATGTAAAGACCTAGAACAATTAAAGAAATTGACTTAGGGCTTCCCTGGTGGCGCAGTGATTGAGAGTCCACCTGCCGATGCAGGGGACACAGGTTCCTGCCCCGATCCGGGAAGATCCCACATGCCGCGGAGCGGCTGGGCCCGTGAGCCATGGCCACTGAGCCTGCGCGTCCGGAGCCTGTGCTCCGCAATGGGAGAGGCCACAACAGTTAGAGGCCCACATACCACAAGAAAAAAAAAAAAAAAAAAGAAATTGACTTAATAATTTAAAATCTTTCCATAAAGAAATCCCCAGGCCCAGAGAGCTTCATTAATGACTCCTATTAAATATTTGCAGAAGAGGGCTTCCCTGGTGGCACAGTGGTTGAGAGTCCACCTGCCAATGCAGGGGACACGGGTTCGTGCCCCAGGCCGGGAAGATCCCACATGCCGCAGAGCAGCTAGGCCCGTGAGCCATGGCCTCTGAGCCTGTGCATCCAGAGCCTGTGCTCCGCAACGGGAGAGGCCACAACAGTGAGAGGCCCGCGTACCACAAAAAAAAAAAAAATTTGCAGAAGAAATAATATCAATCCATCACATACTCTTCCAGAAAACAGAGGAAGAGGGAACACTTCCCAACTCATGCTATGAGGCTCGTATTACACTGATACGAACCAGCCAGACAGCACAAGGAAAATAAACTACAGACCAATTTCTCATGAATAAACACATAAAAATCCTCAACAGAATATTAGCAAACTGAATCTAGAGACATCTAAAAAGGATTCTACGGCTTCCCTGGTGGCACAGTGGTTAAGAATCCACCTGCCAATGCAGGGGACACAGGTTCAAGCCCCAGTCCAGGAAGATCCCACATGCTGTGGAGCAACTAAGCCTGTGAGCCACAACTACTGAGCCTGTGCTCTAGAGCCCGCAAGCCACAACTACTGAGCCCACATGCCACAACTACTGAAGCCCGCAGGCCTAGAGCCCATGCTCCGCAACAAGAGAAGCCACCGCAATGAGAAGCCTGCGCACGGCAGTGAAGAGTAGCCTCCGCTCGCCACAACTGGAGGAAAGCCCACGTGCAGCAACAAAGACCCAATGCAGCCAAAAATAAATTTTTTAAATATTATTTTTAAAAAAAGAAATAAAAAGGATTCTAAAACATGACCAAGTGAGATTTATTCCAAGAATGCAAGATTGGTTAAACAACTGAAAACCAATTAATGAAATTCACCATGTGTATAAAAAACAAAACCCCATGATCATCTCAACAGATGCAGAAAAAGTACTGGACAAAATCCAATACGCAATCATGGTAAAAACTGAAGATACTAGGAATAGATGAGAACTTCCTAAACCTGATCAAAAGGTCTCTACAGAAAACCTATAGCTAAGATCCTGCTCAATGGCAAAAAAAGAAAAAAAAAATTTTAATGATTTCCCCCCACAGATCACAAACAAGGCAAGGATGTCTTCTATTCAGCCTAAGACCTAGTGAGTACTACCAAGTAAGAATAAAAGGCATCCAGATGGGAAAGGAAGAAGTAAAACTGTCATTATTCACAGATGACACAATTCTGTATGCAGAGAATACAAAAGAATTTAAAAGAAAAAAGCCTCACAGATGTAATTAATTCAACAAGGTTGCAGGATACAAGATCAATATACAGAAATAAATTGATTTCTATAGACTACCAATGAAAAATACAAAAAGTGATACAGTTAACTAATATTTAACAAGGGAACCAAGAATATCCAATGGATAAAAGACAATTTCTTTAATAAATGGTGCTGAGAAAACAGAAAAATTGAAATTAAATAATTCATTCACAACACCATAAAAAACCCCAAATACTTGGAAATAAATTAATAAAAAAGTGTAAGACATCATACACAAAATGGATCATAGATCTCAATCTTAGGAATTAAAACAATAAAACTCTTAGAAGAAAACACAAGTGTCAATCTTTGTGACTTTGGGTTAGGCAAAGATTTCTTACTACATCAAAAACACCTTTAACAAAAGAAAAAACTAATAGTTTGAACTTTATTTCTAAATAATATATCCAATGAAGAACTTGTATCTAGAATACATAAAATTCTTACAATTCAATAATAAAATAACCCAATTTAAAAATGGGCAATTAACTTGAATAGTGCCTTAAACATCTGAGCCTCATGTGAAGGAAGACTGAGCTACACTGTATTCAAGAGGATTACAGGCAGGACAGACTGAAGTAAAGTTAATAATGTATCTGGAGTAGAGGCAAAGGAGAAGCATGAAGGGACCTAAACCATGGCGGCAAAATCTGGTATTTACTTTTTCCAAAGTAATTATTTTCTCCTGATAATATAAAGAATACACATATGTTGACTATAAAAAATGTGGAAATAGAAAGTATATCTTTCTAGTCCTTTATTATGTGCATATGTACAATATGTACATGTATATACACAAATACAAGCAATTTCCAATGATCAAGGAATGGAAAACCTGGTTTCTTTTATAAATAGTTAAGGTACAGCATGAAACCAACTAAGACATAACAGGAAACCAACTAACCAATGGAATTTAGAATTAAGAATTTGGTAAAAATTCATTAGTTCTAAATAGTAGCCCCCAACAGGACGAAGGAAAACAGCTGAGCCAAACCAAGAAACAATTGAGGCGCCTGCACCAAACCAGGAATAAAGAGCATTTACCACCAATAATTACTGAGCTTCTTCACTGGGTATATATGCAGCAG
Source organism: Tursiops truncatus (assembly GCF_011762595.2). NCBI lineage: Eukaryota > Metazoa > Chordata > Mammalia > Artiodactyla > Delphinidae > Tursiops > Tursiops truncatus. The sequence continues at coordinate 93,329,832 of NC_047044.1, read as the reverse complement.
GTCCCAAGGTCCTTGTTGCATCTTAATAACTGTTAATAGGCCCTGAGAAAAAATGGTTAATTTATGTATTTTGAAAGACTCCAACTCATCCTCTCATCTTGTTTAAACAATATCTGACTTTTTTTTTTTTTTTTTGTGGTACGTGGGCCTCTCACTGTTGTGGCCTCTCCCGTTGCGGAGCACAGGCTCCGGACGCACAGGCTCAGCGGCCATGGCTCACGGGCCCAGCCGCTCCACTGCATGTGGGATCTTCCCGGACCGGGGCAGGAACCCGTGTCCCCTGCATCGGCAGGCGGACTCTCAACCACTGCGCCACCAGGGAAGCCCCTGATTCTATTTTTTTTACAAAAGTGGATTTTTGTAAATGCACAGCATTTACTGCATCATAATGACCCATCTTCATTTCACAATGTGAAGATTTTCAACATATTATTAAATATTGCTTTCACGTTAATTTTAAAGGCTATATAACATTGCACTGAATGGCTGTGCTATAATTTAAAAACCCATATTGCCAACATTCAACATTATATATTAAATAAGGTGTCTTTAAACATAAACATATATTTTAGAAATTATGTAATGATCAGTTGACGAAAATTTTTTGACAACAGTCTAGCAGGAAACTAATTCTGTATTTCTCCTTAGAGCAACGGTTCAGGGCTCACTATATTTCCATGTTCACAACAACTTTATAAAATTAACTACCATGAATCATGAGAATCCACTATAATTAATACTATGGAAAATATTCACTCTCACTAGTAAAGAAAAAACGCAAATACAAATAAAATATATTTTTAAATTTCAAAAAGGATGAAATTATCTTTTCTTAGCTAAACTTAACGTAAAAAAAATGGTAGATTAGATATGCAGAAATATACTCTGTGTGACAGTGGAAATTAGTAAAATCATTCCATTATAAAAAAAAAAAAAGACAGCCTTAAAACTCTGCACCTTGACATACAAATCCTACTTCTTGTAATGAATTCTAAAGATGTAATAAAAGATGCAGATTCATTTAGGTTCCTCTTTATTCCATCAGTATTTATACAAGTAAAAAAATTACAACTTAAATATTTCACAATAAGGAAGTGTATAAAAAATATTGTTTAACATTCAGATTATTTCTTCCATTTATATTTAATAGCATAACTGTTTGACCTTACTCTTTTCTTATAACTTCCATTTTTTACTTTTCCTTATACTCCACCTCTCCATTTTTTCATGGACTTTTCCTACTACACTGGATTTATATGCTTTTTAAAATGCCTCTAGAGATCTGGAGGCTATACAAACTGTTTTATTCAATTTTATTATCTTTATGTTTTAAAATCATATGTGATCCTACTTTAGACAATAAACTTCAAGAGTAAGACAGTATTTACTGACACTCCCATGTGTAAGGTAAGAAGTTAACATTCTCTTCTTCCTCATCAAACCATCCCACTACCATCTCTCTCTCTTTTTTTTAATACATTTATTTACTTATTTTTGGCGCATTCGGTCTTCGTTGCTGTGCGCAGGCTTTCTCTAGTTGCAGCGAGCAGGGCTACTCTTCATTGCGGTGCGCGGGCTTCTCACTGCAGTGGCTCCCCTTGTTGCAGAGCATGGGCTCTAGGCACACGGGCTTCAGTAGTTGTGGCTCTTGGGCTCTAGAGCGCAGGCTCAGTAGTTGTGGCACACAGGCTTAGTTGCTCCGTGGCATGTGTGATCTTCCCAGATCAGGGTTTGAACCCATGCCCCCTGCATTGGCAGGCGGATTCTTAACCACTGCGCCACCAGGGAAGTCCCTACCATGTCTCATTTTTTAATTGATGAAACCTGCAATTTTAGATCTCTATTACATGCTTTCATTTTATCATTTTTATTTGAGAGAACAAAATATCTCACGGTTACATTAAGTTTTAAAAGTACATTAACAGTAATTACTAGATTTAACTCCATGTTTAACTGGTTTCATTCTTCACAAATATTTAATTATCCGATATCCTCACTCTTGAGCTCTACATTGTACTTCATCTCTATCAGTCTTCTGAAGTGTAGCAAGTAACTTTTTCAGAAAGAGTGATATAAATGGCATATTTTGACTCCTTGCATATCTAATAATAATGTCTTCCTGTTGCAGTAACAGAACTCCTAGATCAACCTCCATGTCTCAGATCTTTTTATTCCATTGTTTTCATCCCTGCTTCTACAATTTGTGGGAGAATTTCTCAAGGTTACCTTCCATTTCACTTATTTTTTTTTCAGTCATTTATTTGGTTGATGCTGCTCAAACTTTTTTTTTTTTTGCTTAAACTTTTAAATTGAACAATCATGCTCTTTATTATCATTTTGTCTTCACCAGTCTTGAATGCATTCTTTCATACTATTTACTCTGTTTTCATACACGCTGTGTCTTCTTGAACTTCTATAATTTTTTCTCCTACATTTTACAGGAAATTACAGGAAGACATTGTTCTGATTCTTTAACATGGATCGTTCATTTGAACTGTAGTATCTTCTCATGTGCCCTGTTGTTTTTTTCTAACAGGGAGGGAGGGCTTTCAGAGGGAAGACTGTACATTACTGGAAGTTGATATTAATTCTGTTGCAGCCTGAAAATTCTTGGTCCAAGCTTTCAGATCAAGAAGGGAGAAGGCAAATAAATTTCTGATTTATCACAACTTCATTTTAATTTGGAAATCTGTGCAGAGGACAGGGCGGTGGGATCTGAAGCTAGCAATAACAGCAGCATATTCCTGTTTCTTTTGCATGTTTCTGGTAGCACCAAGAAGTCTGCTGATACCATGACCCTGCTTATTCTCTGGCACCACTGTACTCATTCAGAGCCAGCTTTAACGACACCTCTGATGTCTGCATAAGACGCTCAATCACGTCAAGTATGGTTGTCATAAGGTACGTGTCCTTTAGTGCCTGGTATATTTCCCAGAGGTGCTAACAGAATCCAGATGAGGCCTACCTTCCACCTTACCCTACCTCCCTCTCATCACCCTCACCTTCAGCCCTCCTTCTCTAGAGTTGTGGTTATTATTGTTTATGTGGGTAAATCTCTTCAATTTGCTTCTTTGGGAAGCAGATTCTTCACAAACTCTGTAGGTGGCCAACCATGCTGATTTGCCTGGGTCTGAGGGGGTTCCTGGAACCAGGCAAACAAGGATGGCTAATCATGCAACAGCTCAGTCAGACTGGGGCATCCTTCAGTCTTGAAGAAATTCTTCAAGGTTTCTGGTATGTGGTTATCATCTTTGCCTAAGTCTCTAGCACGATGTAAAATTCCCCTATGTTTATAGCCCATGGCTTTAATAACCATTAACTTGATAATGGCTATAAATCTAAATCCCCCTCTGAGACCGCTCTGCTGAGCTGCGGGCTCATGTATCCAAAGCTCCCCGGACTTTATCACCATAGTTTTCCGTAAGCAACTCAAATGCAAACGCAAACATGTCCAAAGCTGAATTCAATCTCATTCTCTTTCTACATCAAAAAAAGAAAGAAAGGGCTTCCCTGGTGGCACAGTGGTTGAGAGTCCGCCTGCCGATGCAGGGGACATGGGTTCGTGCCCTGGTCCGGGAAGATCCCACAGGCCGCGGAGCGGCTGGGCCCGTGAGCCATGGCCGCTGAGCCTGCGCGTCCGGAGCCTGTGCTCCGCAACGGGAGAGGCCACAACAGTGAGAGGCCCGCGTACCGCAAAAAAAAAAAAAAAAAAAAGAAGAAGAAAGAAAGAAGTAAAGAAAGGAAAAAGAATATATCCTCCTTTCCTGAATTTTCTATCTCACCATCAAATCAGCCATTAAAAGCAGAAACCTAGGAGTCATCATAGACACCATCAGGGAGTCGCAAGTGGTTTGTTAGGATTGGGGCATAGTAGGAAAGGGAGAAAGCGGTGAGAATACTTGTCTAAAACAAGGTAAATGAATTAGATCATGTAAGTTATAGTGGAGAGTCTGTACGTTACTGGAGAACAATGACGATTAATTGGAAGACTTATGGGCGAAATAATTAGTCTTCAAACCATTTTCTACACAACTACCAAAGGTATTTCAAAGACAAATTCATCCGCGGCAATTTGCTACTTGAAAATTTCCAATGACTCTCAATAACTTCAGGCTAAAATTCAAATGCTGCATCTTAGACCCAGCAGGATCTGGCTCCTAGCCATCTCTGTACACTTGCCTCCAACCATTCTTCACATTTCCAGTTGCTGCTGAACAGGAACACTGACAAACCAAAGCTTTCTTTAATAACCTTAATAATAACTTTAATAAGCTTAACTTGAAAACCTGACTCTACTAATTAGGAATTAAAATGTTTTCACAGAAAGGGCTTTTATATTCCTCCCAGTTTTTAAAGTTTATTATTTTACTTCAGTGTCTGTCAAGGCAGTTAAAAGAGCATATTTACATCCTTGATACTTATGTTAAAGTCAACTAACCATATATACACTAGTACACTAGTTTCTGAACCCTATTTTGTTCCACTGATACCTATCTATGCTCAGATTTAGTACCTCATTGTTTTAACTACTCTGGCTTTATGGGAAGCCTTGAAATCAAGTGCAAAGTCATCATACCCAAAGTCCACAGTTTACCCTTAAAGATCACTCTTGGTGGTGTACATTCTATGGGTCTGGAGTAATGTACGTATCATTATAGTTTCATACAAAGTATTTTCACCGTTTTAAATGTAAATCCTCTGTGCCTATTCATCCCTCCACTCACACTGTCTTTTCAGTCTCTTTTTAAAATGAAATATAAATACAGTTGATTTACAGTGCTGTGTTAGTTTCAGGTGTACAGCAAAGTGATTCAGTTTTATATATATCTTAAGATTCTTTCCTATCATAGGTTATTACAAAATATTGAGTATAGTTCCCTGTGCTATACAGTAGGTCGTTGTTGGTTATCTATTATATATATATAATATGTATGTTTTAATCCCAAACTCCTAATTTATCCTTACTCCCGCCCTTTGCCTTTAGTAACCGTAAGTTTCTTTTCTAAGTCTGGTTTTTTCTTTGGTTTTTTTTTGGTATTTTGCGGTACGCGGGCCTCTCACCACCGTGGCCTCTCCCGTTGCGGAGCTGTTTCTCTGTCCTTTATTTCTCCCACAAATTTCCTGCAAATTCCTAGTTTCATCAGATTCCTGATGAACTGACCCTTTTGGCAAAATGAAAGAGGATGCTCTTTTCTTCCTTCAGATGGCAGTGTCTGTTGTTTTCCTTGTGATGTCAGCAGCCATTGATGTTCAATGCCTAGATCTAATACTTCACTGGAAGTTATAAAATGCTGATGTTCTAATTATATTATTTCTATCATTTATTAGCTGGAATAGCTTTCTCATATCTACTACTTTGTAGCTACTGGTAGATTCATATACAAAAGGGAAGATAAATTGCTTGATTCTCTTTATTACCAACATTCAAAGTTATGAACTGGGGACTAGGAACCAAGATGGCGGAGTAGAAGGACGTGCTCTCACTCCCTCTTGCGAGAACACCAGAATCACAACTAGTTGCTGGACAATCATCGACAGGAAGACACTGGAACTCACCAAAAAAGATACCCCACATCCAAAGACAAAGGAGAAGCCACAATGAGACGGTAGGAGGGGCACAATCATAGTAAAATCAAATCCCATAACTGCTGGGTGGATGACTCAGACTGGAGAACACCTATACCACAGAAGTCCACCCACTGGAGTGAAGGTTCTGAGCCCCACGTCAGGCTTCCCAACCTGGGGGTCCGGCAACGGGAGGAGGAATTCCTAGAGAATCAGACTTTGAAGGCTAGCGGGATTTGAAAAGGACTGGGGGAAAGAGAGACTCCACTCTTGGAGGGCACACACAAAGAAGCGTGTGCTTCGGGACCCAGAGGAAGGAGAAGTGACCCCAGGGGAGACTGAACCAGACCTACCTGCTAGTGTTGGAGGGTCTCCTGAAGAGGCGGGGGGGGGGGGGGTGTGTGGTGGTGGTGGTTGTGTCTCACCGTGGGGACAAGGACACTGGCAGCAGAAGTTCTGGGAAGTACTCCTTGGCCTGAGCCCTCCCAGAGGCTGCCATTAGCCCCACCAAAAGCCCAGGTAGGCTCCAGTGTTGGGTTGCCTCGGGCTAAACAACCAACAGGGAGAGAACCCTGCCCCACCCTCAGCAGTCAAGCAGATTAAACTTTTACTGAGCTCTGCCCACCAGAGCAACAGTCAGCTCACCCACCACCAGTCCCTCCCATCAGAAAACTTGCACAAGCCTCTTAGATAGCCTTATACAACAGAGGGTAGACAGCAGAAGCAGGAAGAACTACAGTCCTGCAGCTGTGGAACAAAAACCACATTCACAGAAAGATAGACAAGATGAAAAGGCAGAGGGTTATGTACCAGATGAAGGAACAAGATAAAACCCCAGAAAAACAAGAGAATGAAGTGGAGATAGGTAACTTTCCAAAAAAAGAATTCAGAATAATGATAGTAAAGATGATCCAGGACCTCGGAAAAAGAATGGAGGCAAAGATTGAGAAGATGCAAGAAATGTTTAACAAAGGCCTAGAAGAATTAAAGAACAAACAAACAGAGATGAACAATACAATAACTGAAATGAAAACTACACTAGAAGGAATCAATAGTAGAATAAATGAGGCAGAAGAACAGAAAAGTGACCTGGAAGAAACAATGGTGTAATTCACAGCTGCGGAACAGAATAAAGAAAAAAAATGAAAAGAAATGAAGACAGCCTAAGAGACCTCTGGGACAACATTAAACACAACAACATTCGTATCACAGGGGTCCCAGAAGGAGAAGAGAGAGAGGAAGGACCCGAGAAAATATTTGAAGAGATTATAGTCGAAAACTTCCCTAGGATGGGAAAGGAAATAGCCACCCAAGTCCAGGAAGCACAGAGAGTCCCATACAGGATAAACCCAAGGAGAAAGACGCCAAGACACACAGTAATCAAACTGGCAAAAATTAGAGACAAAGAAAAATTATTGAAAGCAGCAAGGGAAAAACGACAAATGACATACAAGGGAACTGCCATAAGGTTAACAGCTCATTTCTCGCAGAAACTCTACAAGCCAGAAGGGAGTGGCATGATATACTTAAAGTGATGAAAGGGAAGAACCTACAACCAAGATTACTCTACCTGGCAAGGATCTCATTCAGATTCGATGGAGAAATCAAAAGCTTTACAAACAAGCAAAAGCTAAGAAAATTCAACACAATCGAACCAGCTCTACAACAAATGCTAAAGGAACTTCTGTAAGTGGGAAACACAAGAGACGAAAAGGACCTACAAAAACAAACCCAAAACAATTAAGAAAATGGCCGCATAAACATACCTATCGATAATTACCTTAAACGTGAATGAATTAAATGCTCCAACCAAAAGACACAGGCTCGCTGAATGGATACAAAAACAAGACCCATATATATGCTGTCTACAAGAGACCCACTTCAGACCTAGGGACACATACAGACTGAAAGTGAGGGGATGGAAAAAGATATTCCATGCAAATGGAAATCAAAAGAAAGCTGGAGTAGCAATGCTCATATCAGATAAAATAGACTTTAAAATAAAGAATGTTACAAGAGATAAGGAAGGACACTACATAATGATCAAGGGATCAATCCAAGAAGAAGATATAACAATTGTAAATATGTATGCACCCAACATAGGAGCACCTCCATACAGAAAGCAAGTGCTAACAGCTCTAAAAGAGGAAATCGACAGTAACACAATAATAGTGGGGGACTTTAACACCTCACTTACACCAATGGACAGATCATCCAAAATGAAAATAAATAAACAGAAGCTTTAAATGACACAATAGACCAGGTAGATTTAACTGATATTCATAGGACATTCCATCCCAAAACAGCAGATTACACTTTCTTCTCAAGTGTGCATGGAACATTCTCCAGGATAGATCACATCTTGGGTCACAAATCAAGCCTCAGTAAATTTAAAAAAATTGAAATCATATCAAGCATCTTTTCTGACCACAACGCTATGAGATTAGAAATGAATTACAGGGAAAAAAACGTAAAAAACACAAACACATGGAGGCTAAACAGTAAGTTACTAAATAACCAAGAGATCACTGAAGAAATCAAAGCAGGAATCAAAAAATACCTGGAGACAAATTACAACAAAAACACGACAATCCAAAACCTATGGGATGCAGCAAAAGCAGTTCTAAGAGGGAAGTTTATAGCTATACAAGCCTACCTCAAGAAACAAGAAAAATCTCAAACAATCTAACCTTACACCTAAAGGAACTAGAGAAAGAAGAACAAACAAAACCCAAAGTTAGCAGAAGGAAAGAAATCATAAAGATCAGAGCAGAAATAAATGAAATAGAAACAAAGAAAACAGTAGCAAAGATCAATAAAACTAAAATCTGCTTCTTTGAGAAGATAAACAAAATTGATAAACCATTAGCCAGACTCATCAAGAAAGAAAGGGAGAGGACTCAAATCAATAAAATTAGAAATGAAAAAGGAGAAGTTACAACAGACACCACAGAAATTCAAAGCATCCTAAGAGACTACTACAAGCAACTCTATGGCAATAAAACGGACAACCTGGAAGAAATGAACAAATTCTTAGAAAGGTATAAACTTCCAAGGCTGAACCAGGAAGAAATGGAGAATATGAAAAGAACAATCACAACTAATGAAATTGAAACTGTGATTAAAAATCTTCCAACAAACCAAAGTCCAGGACCAGATGGCTTCACAGGTGAATTCTATCAAACATTTAGAGAAGAGCTAACACCCATTCTTCTCAAACTCTTCCACAAAATTGCAGAGAAAGGAACACTCCTGAACTCATTCTATAAGGCCACCATCACGCTGATACCAAAACCAGACAAAGATACTACAAAAAAAGAAAATTACAGACCAATATCACTGATGAATATAGATGCAAAAATCCTCAACAAAATACTAGCAAACAGAATCCAACAACACATTAAAAGGATCATGCACCACGATCAAGTGGGATTTATCCCAGGGATGCAAGGATTCTTCAATATACGCAAATCAATGTGATACACCATATTAAATTGAAGAATAAAAACCATATGATCATCTCAATAGATGCAGAAAAAGCTTTTGACAAAATTCAACACATATTTATGTTAAAAACTCTCCAGAAAGTGGGCATAGAGGGAACCTACCTCAACATAATGAAGGCCATATACGACAAACCCACAGCAAACATCATTCTCAATGGTGGAAAACTGAAAGCATTTCCTCTAAGATCAGGAACAAGACAAGGATGCCCATTCTCACCACTATTATTCAACACAGTTTTGGAAGTCCTAGCCATGACAATCAGAGAAGAAAAAGAAATAAAAGGAATACAAATTGGAAAAGAAGAAGTAAAACTGTCACTGTTTGCAGATGACATGATACTATACACAGAGAATCCTAAAGATGCCACCAGAAAACTACTAGAGCTAATCAATCAATTTGGTAAAGTTGAAGGATACACAATTAATGCACAGAAATCTCCTGCATTCCTATACACTAATGATGAAAAATCTGAAAGAGAAATTTAGGAAACACTCCCATTTACCACTGCAACAAAAAGAATAAAATACCTAGGAATAAACCTACCTAGGGAGACAAAAGCCCTGTATGCAGAAAACTATAAAACAGTGATGAAAGAAATTAAAGATGATACCAACAGATGGAGAGATATACCATGTTCTTGGATTGGAAGAATCAATATTGTGAAAATGACTATACTACTCAAAGCAATCTACAGATTCAATACAATCCCTATCAAATTACCAATGGCATTTTTTATGGAACTAGAAAAAAAATCTTAAAATTTGTATGGAGACACAAAAGACCCCGAATAGCCAAAGCAGTCTTGAGGGAAAAAAACAGAGCTGGAGGAAATCAGACTCCCTGACTTCAGACTATACTACAAAGCTACAGTAATCAAGACAATATGGTACTGGCACAAAAACAGAAACATAGATCAATGGAACAAGATAGAAAGCCCAGAGATAAACCCACGCACCTGTGGTCAACTGATCTATGACAAAGGAGGCAAGCATATACAATGGAGAAAAGACATCCTCTTCAATAAGTGGTGCTGGGAAAACTGGACAGCTACATGTAAAAGAATGAAATTAGGATGCTCCCTTACACCATACACAAAAATAAACTCAAAATGGATTAGAGACCTAAATGTAAGACTGGACACTATAAAACTCTTAGAGGAAAACATAGGAAGAACACTCTGACATAAATCACAGTAAGATCTTTTTTGATCCATCTCCTAGAGTAATGGAAATAAAAGCAAAAATAAACAAATGGGACCTAATGAAACTTAAAAGCTTTTGCACAGCAAAGGAAAGCATAAACAAGACGAAAAGACAACCCTCAGAATGGGAGAAAATATTTGCAAACGAATCAACAAAGAATTAATCTCCAAAATATATAAACAGCTCATGCAGCTCAATATTAAAGAAACGAACAACCCAATCCAAAAATGGGCAGAAGACCTAAGCAGACCTTTCTCCAAAGAAGACATACAGATGGACAAGAGGCACATGAAAAGCTGCTCAACATCACTATAATTATTAGAGAAATGCAAATCAAAACTACAATGAGGTATCACCTCACACCAGTTAGAATGGGCATCATCAGAAAATCTACAAACAACAAATGCTGGAGAGGGTGTGGAGAAAAGGGAACCCTCTTGCACTGTTGGTGGAAATGTAAATTGATACAGCCACTATGGAAAACAGTATGGAGGTTCCTTAAAAAACTAAAAACAGAATTACCATATGATCCAGCAATCCCACTACTGGGCATATATCCAGAGAAAACCATAATTCAAAAAGACACATGCACCCCAATGTTCACTGCAGCACTATTTACAATAGCCAGGTCATGGAAGCAACCTAAATGCCCATCAACAGACAAATGGATAAAGAAGATATGGTACATATATACAATGGAATATTACTCATCCATAAAAAGGAACGAAATTGGGTCATTTGTTGAGACGCGGATGGATCTAGAGACTGTCATACAGACTGAAGTCAGAAAGAGAAAAACAAATATGATATATTAACGCATGTATGTGGAACCTAGAAAAATGGTACAGATGAGCCGGTCTGCAGCACAGAAGTTGAGACACAGATGTAGAGAACAAAGGTATGGATGCCAAGGGGGGAAAGCTGCAGGGGGGTGGGGATGGTGGTGTGATGAATTGAGCGATTGGGATTGACATGTGTACACTGATGTGTATAAAATTGATGACTAATAAGAACCTGCTGTACAAAAAAATAAATTAAATTTTAAAATTAAAAAAAAACTAATACTAAACTATCTTTGGGTTATTTGTATGGAAATATGTTAATATAAATGTTTCAGACATTACATGAAATTTCTAATAATCTTCTATGTTCTGGTATAATGTTATAAGTCATAATTCTAGTTATTATTTTTTGCATGTAATACCGCTTTCACTCTATTTTTAAACTTTTATTTTATTTTATTATTTATTTATTCTTTTTTGGCCGCTCTGCAAGGCATGTGGAATCTTAGTTCCCCGACCAGGGATTGAATCCATGCCCTCTGCAGTGGAAGCACAGCATCTTAACCACTGGACCGCCAGGGAAGTCCCTTCACTCTATTTCTTAGAGTGGTGCTCTACCTACATTACCTAGACCTTATATACCATACTCTCAATCTTAATCCTCGTTTAGTCTTAATACAAGTTAATTATATGTTTGATGCTCTTCACCAAGCCTTATTTTGTTATATCGCTCATCATTTTGATTATCTAAAGCTCAGCCACTAGTCCATTTTCAGAATGACTCAGGGAAACAGTATTTCTTGATTTCTTGCATGTTAATAAAATTTGTCTATGGCTTTGTATAAGGAAAATCACTTTTGCTGGGGAAAAAAATCACTGGCTCACACCTTCTTACTTTCAATATCTTAAAAATACTATTCCATTTAATCCTGACAGGGAGTGTTGCTGTGAGAAAGCCTAATGTGAATCTAATTTTCTTTCCTTTTAAAAAGTCATTTATTTTATTCTTAAAGGAATGTTTTCCTTTTTCTATAGAGTGATTTTACTTACATCTTGTATAAGCTTTAGCTTATATTACCAGGTACATATGGTTCTCTATCTGTTATTTCAAATTTTCTTTTAAAAACCTTTTCCTTAATTATAGTTCCTCATATTTGTCCTATTCCTTTACAAAAGTTATCTTCCTAAGAGTCTTTTATCTATGTGTTTTTTCTTCTTTGCCTATCTTTAATATTTGTTACTTTCTCTCAAATCCTGTTCATTTTTTACATTTCTTTTTAGTCCTTAAACTTTTCCCCCTTTTCAACTTCTGTTTAAAGATCTTTTCTGTTTACTCACTCTTGTGTCCCTTCTAGTTTAGCTAGCTTTTCTGAAATCATTTTTTTCTTTTATTTATAATTCTTTCCTCAGTTCTGGCATCTCATCTCTGAACTTTCTAATTTTAATTTATGTTGGTCTTTGACATGTGATACTGGTGTCTCAATTAGTGATAGTGCATTTTAAAATGGAGGTTTAATGTGTTCTACGATCATATCTTTCTGGGGAGATTTTTATGTAAGACATTATTCTGTTCCTCACTTTTTTTGTTGTTCAGCTTTTTCCAGGTATAATTAACAAACAAATTTGAAAGATACATAAAGTGTACATAGTAATGATATGATACACATATAAATTGTGAAAGAATACCCCTCCCCTCATCTAGTTATTTATCACATCTCACACATTTGGGGGGGGTTGTTTTACTTTTTAGGGTTTCATGTTTTGGGGGGGGTTTTTGGTTAGAACATTTAAGTTCTACTCTCTTAACAAATTTCAATTACACAGTACAGTGTTATCAACGACTGTCACAATATTATACAGCTGACCCCTGAATAACACAGGGATTAAAGTAAACCCCTGCATCTGTGTATAACTTTACAGCTGGAACTCCCATATCTGAGGTTCCACCAAGCACAAATCATATAGTACTGTAGTACATATTTATTTTTAAAAACCTGCACATAAATGGACCCACATAGTTCAAACTCATGTGGTTCAAGAGTCAACTGTAGGGCTTCCCTGGTAGCACAGTGGTTGAGAGTCCGCCTGCTGATGCAGGGGACTCGGGTTTGTGCCCCAGTCCGGGAAGATCCCACATGCCGCGGAGCGGCTGGGCCCGTGAGCCATGGCCGCTGAGCCTGCGTGTCCAGAGCCTGTGCTCTGCAACGGGAGAGGCCACAGCAGTGAGCGCCTGCATACCGCAATAAAAAAATTAAAAAAAAAAGAGTCAACTGTATACTAAATCCTCAGACCTTATTCATCTTATAGCTGAAAGTTTACACCCTTCCACCAACCCCTTCCTATTTCCTCCAATCTCCTGACAGCCACTTTTCTTCTCTTTGTTTCTATGAGTTTAACTTTTTTTTTTCTTTAAAGATTCCACACATATGTGAGACCATGCAATATCTATCTTCCTCCATCTGGGTCATTTCAATGAGCATTATGGCCTCAAGGTCCGTGCATGTTACCACAAACAGCAGGATGTCCTTCCTTCTCACGGTTGAACAATATTCTACTGAATGTGTATATACCACATCTTCTTTATCCATTCATCCGCTAACAGACACTTAGATTGTTTCATGTATTGGATACTGTGAATAATGCTACTATGAACATAGAAGTGCAGATATCTCCTCAGGATCCTGTTCTCATTTCCTCTGGATAAATACCCAGAAGTGGGATTACTGGATCATATGGAATTAATATTTTTTATTTTTTGAGGAGCCTCCATACTGTTTGCTTGTGGTGTCAAACACACACAAAAAAATCATAACCAAGACCAATGTCAAGGAGCTTACACTCTGTTCTTTTCTAAAAGTTTTATAGTTTCAGGTCTTATACTGGAGTCTTTAAGCCACCTTGAGTTGATTTTGTGTGTGGTATAAGATAGGGATCTAGGGCTTCCCTGGTGGCGCAGTGGTTGAGAGTCCGCCTGCCGATGCAGGGGACACGGGTTTGTGCCCCAGTCCGGGAAGATCCCACATGCCGTGGAGCGGCTAGGCCCATGAGCCACAGCCACTGAGCCTGCGCATCCAGAGCCTGTGCTCCGCAATGGGAGAGGCCACAACAGTGAGAGGTCCGTGTAATGCAAAAAAAAAAAAAAAAAAGATAGGGATCTAGTTTCATCCTTTTGCATGTGGATATCCAGTTTTCCCAAACCATTTATTGAAAACACTATCCTTTCCCCACCGGATATTCTGGTTCCTCTCTCATAAATTGATTGACCAATTATGCATGGGTTTGTTTCTGGGCTCTCTATTCTGTTCCACTGATCTATGTGTCTGTTTTTATGCCAATACCATACCGTTTTGATTACTACATCTTTGTAATACAGTTTGAAGTTAGAAAGTGTGATGCCTCCAGCTTTATTCTTTCTCAAGATTCCGTTGGCTATTTGTGGTCTTTTGTAATTCCACAGAAAGTTTAGATTTGTTTGTTCTACTTCTGTGAAAAATGTCACTGGAACTTGGAAAGGGATTGCACTGCATCTGTAGATGGCTTTGGGTAGTACAGACGTTTTAACAAATTAATTTTTCTAATCTGTGAGCATAAAATATCTTTCAATTTATTTGTGTCTTCTTCAATTTCTTTCATCAGTGTCATAGTTTTCAGTGTACAGGTCTTTTACCTCCTTGGTTAAACTTAATATTAGGTATTTTATTCTTTTTGATGATATAGTAAATAAGGTATTCTTAATTTTGCTGACAGTTTATTATTAGCATACAGGAACACAACTGATTTTTGTATACTGATTTTGTATCCTGCAATGTTACTGAATTTGTTTTTAGTTCTAACAGTTTTGTGGTGGTTTCTAGAATTTTCTATATATAACATCAGATCATCTGCAAATACAGCTTTATTTCTTCCTTTTTATTGAGATGCCTTTCTTCTTTTCCTTGCCTAACTGCTCTGGCTAGGACCTCCAGTACTATGCTGAATAAAAGTGGCAAGAGCGGACATCCTTGTCTTGTTTTGACCTTAGAGGAAAAACTTCCAGCTTTCCTCTTTTGAATATGATATTAGCTGTGGGTCTGTCATATATAGCTTTCACTGTGTTGAGGTATGTTCCCTCTATACCTACTTCGTTGAGAGTTAATCATGAACGGATGCTGAATTTTGTCACATGCTTTTTCTGCACCTATTGAGATGATCACATGATCATCACATCTCTTTTATCCTTCATTTTGTTAATGTGCTGAATCACATTGATTAATTTACATATATTGAACCATCCTTGTATCCCTGGAATAAACTCCACTTGATCATGGTATATGATCCTTTTAATGTGCTGCTGAATTCAGTTGGCTGGTATTTTGTTGAGGATCTTTGCATCTATACTCATTAGGAATATTGCCTGTAATTTTCTTTTCTTGTAGGCTTCTTGTTTGGTTTTGATATCAAGGTAATGCTAGCCACTTAAAATGAGTTTGTAAGAGTTCCCTCCTCTTCTATTTTTCGGGAGACTTTGAGAAGGACTGGTACTAATTCTTTTTCAAATGTCTGGTAGAATTCACCAGTGAAGGCTTCTGGTTCTCAACTTTTATTTTTTGGCAAGTTGTTTGTTTTTTTTCTTGCGGTACGTAGGCCTCTCACTGTGTGGCCTCTCCCTTTGTGGAGCACAGGCTCCAGACACGCAGGCTCAACGGCCATGGCTCACGGGCCCAGCTGCTCTGCAGCATGTGGGATCTTCCCGGACCGGGGCACGAACCCATGTCCCCTGCATCCGCAGGCGGACTCCCAACCACTGCGCCACCAGGGAAGCCCAATATTTACTCTTTTAGTAACTTTCAAATATGTAAAACAGTATTATTAACTATAGTCACAATGCTGTGTATTACATCCCCAGGACTTACTTATTTTATAACTGGAAGTTTGTATTTTTTGACTCCCTTCAACCATTTCACTAACCCCCATACCCTGTCTATGGCAACCACCAATCTGTTCTCTGTATCTATGAGCTTGGTTTTTTGTTCGTTTGTTGTTTAGATTCAACATGTAAGTGAGATCATATGGTATTTCTTTCTCTGTCTGACTTATTTCACTTAGCATGATGCCCTCAAGATACATTCATGTTGTCACAAATAGCAATACTTCATTCTTTTTTATGGCTGAATAATATTCCATTGTACATATATACGACATCTTCTTTATCCATCCAACACATCAATG
This sequence comes from Tursiops truncatus, assembly GCF_011762595.2. Taxonomy (NCBI): domain Eukaryota; kingdom Metazoa; phylum Chordata; class Mammalia; order Artiodactyla; family Delphinidae; genus Tursiops; species Tursiops truncatus. The sequence continues at coordinate 93,313,568 of NC_047044.1, read as the reverse complement.
GACAATGGGTTGTTTCCTTATCTTGGTGACTGTAAAAAACATTGCAATGAACATAGGGGTGTATGTATCTTTTCAAGTTAAGTGTTTTTGTTTTCTTCATATACCCAGAAGTGGAATGGCTGGATCATATGGTAGTTCTATTTTTCTTTCTTTGAGGAACTTCTACACTGTTTTCCCCAGTGGCTGCACCAATTTACATTCCCATCAACAGTGCACAAGGGTTCCCTTTTCTCCGCATCCTCACCAACACTTGTTATTTCTTGTCTTTTTGAAAAAAGCCACTCTAACAGGTATGAGGTGATAATTTTCCAGTTTTCTTCTTGTAACTGATTTCTAGTTTCATATCACTGTGGTCAGAAAAGATACCTGTTATGATTTCAACCTTCTTAAATTTATTAAGACTTGTTTTGTGGCCTAACATATAATCTATTCTCCAGAGTGTTCCACGTGTGCTCTAGAAGAATGTGTATTCTGGTGCTGTTAGATGGAATGTTTCTAAACATCTCTTAAGTCCACCTAGTCTAATATGTACTTTAAGTCCAATATTTGCTTATTGATTTTTGCCTGGGTGATCTATCCACTACTGAAAGTGAGGTACTGAAGTCCCTACTATTGTTGTATTACTGTCTATTACTCTCTCCAGGCCTGTTAATATTTGCATCATATATGGAGGTGCTCCTATGCTGGGTGTATTAACAAAATTGTATCTTCTTGGACTGACTCCATTATCATTAAATAATGACCTTTTTTGTCTCTTGTTACAGTCTGCAGCTTAGAATCTATTTTATTTCATATAAGTATAGCTTCCTTGCTTTCTTTCAGTTTCCATTCATATGGAATACATTTTTCCATCCCTTTACTTTCAAAGTGTGTGTTTCCTTATGGCTGAAGTGAGTCTCTTGCAGGCAACATACAGTGAGTCTTGTGTTTTATCCATTCAGCTACTCTACATGTTTTCATTGCAGAATATAGTCCATTTCCATATAAAGTAATTATTGATAGGTATAGGCTTCCTATTGCCATTCTGCTGCTGTCTGGCTGTTGTGTATTTCAATTGTTCCCTTCTTCTCTTCCTCTCTTTGTGATTTGATGATTTTTCTATTAATCTTTTGTATATCTATGACAGGTTTTTGTTTTCGATTCCCATTAGGCTTACATAAGATGTCGAGCCCAGCAGAGCTCAGCACAGAGAGAGCAGTCAGAATTGCTCATCTCCCAGTCTTTCCCTAAAAGAGGTCTATTTTCATACTTTAAAAGCTGCTGTCTAATGCTCAGGCTCCTAACTTGGCAGACATCCAGGGGCTAACTGCAATCCTCCTAGGAGACCAGGGAAGCCAGCAGATACCGCCTCTGCCTTCTCCCACTAGCCCACTCCAAATCTCCAGTATTTCCACACAGAATCAGCTTGTACACACATCTGGTACCCCAGATTTCATGGATGCCACTCAAAGAATGGGCCCCTGGCTCACCTGGCTTTGAAAGTCAACAGGGCTTGCCCTGACAAATCCCACAGGACTGTGGCAAACAACGAAGCAGTTTTTAATGGGTACAGGAGGAACCTCTTTCACAGCTATAAGCTGGGTCCAGAGCAGAAGGAGCAGGCAAAAAAAGCCTGTCTCCGAGATTCTCCATAGAAGGGCTCAAACTACATGTATATTCCCCGCTGCCTGGGGGTCTGACTTCCAAACAGCCTTCACCTAGGTACCAACTGCAATCCTCCTCTATGGAACACTTGACAAATCCTGGCACACACTCAACTACTGGGAGCAAGAAGAACAAAGAAGCCAGCTTGGACAATCACAAAGGTTTGAGAGACAACCAAGAGCTCAGGCCAAGCTGAATGCTAAGGTTCATATCCTACACAAGACTCCTCCTCTGTCAGGACTGGGAGAGGTGGCTGTTTTATCTAATGCACAGAAACCAACACAGAGAGTCAAGGAAAATGAAGAATCAAGGGAATATGTTTCAAACAAACAAACCAAAAAAACCCCTACAGAAACAGACTTCATAATGAAACAAAGATACATAATTTCCGTGATTAAGAGTTCAAAACAACCATCATAAATATGCTCACTGACGTCAGGAGAACAATGCATGAACAAAGTGAGAATTTCAACAACAACAACAAAAATTAAAAGAGAACGAAGTGCCAAACAGAAATCAGAGAGCCGAAGAATGCAGTAACTGAAATAAAGAATTCAATAGAGGGGTACAAGAGTACACTAGATCAAGCGGAAGAAAGGGTCAGCAGACTCAAAGACAGGGCAGTAGAATTCATCCAGCCAGAGAAGCAAAAAGAAAAAACAATAAAAGAAAGTGAAAATAGCTTAAGGGACTTATGGGACACCATCACGTGGACTATTTGCATGACAGTGGTCCCCTAAGGAGAGGATAGAGAGAAAGGGGAAGAAAGCTTATCCCAAAATAATGGCTGAAAACTTCCCCAACCTGGGGAAATAAACAGACATCCAGATCCAGGAAGCCCAGAAACTTCCAAAAAAGATGAATCCAAAAGGACCCACACCAAGACACTTTATAAATAAAATGTCAGAAGTTAAAGACAAAGAGAGAATCTTGAAAGTAGCAAGAGAAAAAACAAGCTGTCTCACACAAGGGAACCCCCATAAGACTATCAGTAGGTTTTTCAGCAGAAACCTTGCAGGCCGGAAGGGAGTGACATGATACAGTCAAAGTGCTGAAAGAAAAAACTCCCAACCAAGAATACTGTACCCAGCAAAGCTGTCCTTCAGAATGAAAAGAGAGATAAAGAGTTTTCCATACAAGCAAAAGCTGAAGGAGTTCATCACCACTGTATCGGCCTTAAAAGAAATGTTAAAGGTACTTCTTCAAGATGAAACACGAGTACTAATTAGTAACAGGAAAACATACGAAAGTATAAATCTCACTGGTAAAGATAAATATAGGGTTAATTCAGAATATTCTAATGCTGTAATGGTGGTGAGCAAATCACTGAAAACCGAAAGTAGTAAAAACTAACTATAATAATGTGTTAATGGATACACAAGGTATAAAGATATGCATTGTGACATCACAAACACTAAATGTGGGAGAAACAATGTAGAGTTTAAGTACACGGTTTGTTTTTGTTTGTTTGTTTGTTTTCTGGTTTTTCTTTTTAGCCACACCACGCAGCATGAAGGATCTTAGTTCCCCAACCAGGGATTGAACCCGAGCCCCCTGCAGTGGAAGCGTGGAGTCTTAACCACTGGACGGCAAGGGAAGTCCCTAAGTACGCATTTAAAGTTTAGCTGTTATTAGCTTAAAATACTGTTATAAATATAAGATATTCTTCATAGTAACCTTAAATGGGATTTTATACCTTGATATTTTTATGTTTCTATTTATGTGAAATTAGTTTTCCTGAACTTTTAGAACATAGTGGTGTTCAGCGTAGTTTTTCTAACTTTACAGAATTCACTCTTCTGTTTTCACATGTTAAAAAATATGGTAGCTCCCTTTCTGAGATATCCCAGCTCTTCCTCTGCCCATCCTTATCTGAACCTTCTCTTTCCCTCTCCTTTCATTCCTTAATTTTCCCTACTGTGCTGAATTTTGATGCTATTCTATTCAACTTTGTCTCTACTCTGTAGTACCCTGTCCTGGTAGAGAACTCTAGCAGGTCTGTTTTGAGAATTCTCTGGAGCCAGACTGCTCTGTCCTCTTCTGTCTTTACCACGGACACACTGCACTTGCCTCATATTGGAGTGGGCAACCCCCCACTCTCATTTCAGCTACTGCTCTTAATATAGCCCACTACACTGTCTAGTAAATAGCTGGGGCTATTTTGGAGGTCCCCTGCTTTTAAGTTCAGTGAAATACTTTACTCACTCCCTCAGCTTACTCTTGCACAGACAGTAATACTATGGAGGTCTTGTGGCTGTTAGTGGTCTGCCCTTACCTGCTTTCATTTCTGGATGCCTGAGGTTAACTTTACGGTAAGTATTCAGATTTGCTATCTTGTTCCATTGGTTTTTTGGGGGGTATTCTGAGAGAGTCAAAAACCTACAGAGTGGCCATATTCACTTCCTAGTATCCCTCTCAAAGACAAATTTGAAGTTCAGACACAGAATATGTTGTTATATTCATCATATACTTATCACTTTTTTGGACACTTATTTCTAATTATTTTTTAAACCATCCTGTTGTGAGTCATTTCATTCTTTTTTGCAACAAGGCAAAAAATTCTCTCACTCCATGATTTTAAAAAGTTCACTTTAATATATTCTTTAAATCTTTCCTGGTTTTCAACACTTATAAATGATTCCTGACTCACAATTCAGATAAGTTACAAATGTGTACACTTTTAAAAATTCCTTCAACTACCTAAGGCTCCCTGCTTCTACTAAGGTTTTAGAATGAGACCACTAGAAACCTAAATAATCTTCCAAACACAAGAATATATAAAGTATTTTTAAAAATCTGAACAGGACTTCCCTGGTGGCACAGTGGTTAAGAATCCGCCTGCCAATGCTAGGGACACGGGCTTGAGCCCTGGTCCAGGAAGATCCCACATGCCATGGAGCAACTAAGCCTGTGTGCCACAACTACTGAGCCCACATGCCATGACTACTGAAGCCCACATGCCTAGACCCCATGCTCTGCAACAAGAGAAGACACCACAATGATAAGCCTGCTCACCACAACTAGAGAAAGACCACACACAGCAACAAAGAGCCAACGCAGCCTAAATAAATAAATAAATAAATATTTTAAAAAAATCTGAACATACACAACATTGTAAATCAACTATACTTCAATAAAAAAAATTTTTTTTAATCTGAACATGATCTGAATAGAAATTCCATGTTTATGTATTATAACTTTGTCTTCTGTGAATACTGAGGTATAGCATACATGCAGTAGGTTTTCTCCTAGTCTAGGGGTCAGCAAACTAGAGTCCAATGGCTCAAAAAAAGTTTTACTGGAACACAATCATGCCCATTCCCTTAGCTATTATATATAGCTTCTTTCACACCACAACAGCAGAGGTAAATAGCTGCAACAGAGACATGGCCCACAAAGCCTAAAATATTTACGATCTGGCCCTTCGCAGAAAAAGTTGGCCAACCCTGTCCTGGTCTACAGATTTATCAAATGAGCTTCCACAAACAGCACCTGGGAGGTGGGTAAGTCTGAACAGGATGACTCTTTGTCACATTAGGTGCCCAGCACATTACAGGATGTTTAGCATCTCTGGCCCCCCAGGAACTAAAATGCTAGTAGTACTCCCAATCCCAGTGTTAACCAAAATTCTCCACACATTTCCAAACACTCTGGAAGAGAATGGAAGCACTATCCCTGGTTGAGAACCACTGCAGAACTAAATTAGCTCAGAGTAAAGAAGGAGAAAATACAACCCATAAATTCTAAGTGCCACCAAGATAGATGAGAAATGTCATTACCTTTTTAAAAAGCAAACTAAAAATCTATTCTTCTTCCCCTTTGACAGTTAAGCCAAAAATATGCTAACTTCTTAATAAAATTAAGCTTTATAATTTGATTACTACATCAAGATATCACAGGGTTGACTTAAAGTTTAAAAATAAATTTATAAGGTAATCTTACCGATTTGTTCCATCCAGATTTGATCTGTGGATGAAATTAAGTTTTGCATCTGCCCAATAAAGCTTCCGTTCCTTATAATCCAAAGTCAGTCCATTTGGCCAGTAAATTTCAGTGTTTATTATAATGAAGCGACTTGAACCATCCATTCCAGCACGTTCTATCTTTGGTACTTCTCCCCAGTCTGTCCAGTACATGAACCTAAAAATCATGAAAAATAAACCCATGACATAAGCAGGTTAACCACCAAGTATCTTATAATTATCACTACTGGATAAAGAAAGCTCTCTCAGGAACACTAAAACTGAAACTCCTAGAAACCGTTATCGAAATTTTAAGCATCTATCTTTTTGCCACCATGATGGTAATAACTGATTCAAGACAAGCATCATCAGGATGCAAAAACCACCTGATCAGTTTCTTTGGCAAAAAGGATACCTTACACTGTCTCAATGTATCTCCCCACAAATTATTTATTACTGACAAAGGGGAAAATGGTAACTTTAGAGAAAATAAACTTGGTGGACACCACCTTATCCACATCATCTAAATTAACATCATCAACACTGGCATCATATATGTGATATGCTGGGAAGAACATTCCATCTTCTTTTATATATAAATTTATTTATTTTATTTTATTTTTGGCTGTGTTGGGTCTTCATTGCTGCACGCGGGCTCTTCTCTGGTTGTGGTGAGCAGGGGCTACTCTGTTGTGGTGCGTGGGCTTCTCATTGTGGTGGGTTCTCTTGTTGGGAGCGCAGGCTCTAGGTGCGCGGGCTTCAGTAGTTGTGGCACACGGGCTCAGTAGTTGTGGCTCACGGGCTCTAGAGTGCAGGCTCAGTAGTTGTGGCGCACGGGCTTAGATGCTGTGCAGAATGTGGGATCTTCCCGGACCAGGGCTCGAACCCATGTCTCTCGCATTGGCAGGCAGATTCTTAACCACTGCGCCACCAGGGAAGCCCCCATACCATCTCTTTTATGTATATTCTCTTACATATTATTTCTGTCCCAAAATGCATAACCTGCATAAAATTATTAAGGAAAGAGAGAGTACCAAATTAAAAAACATTCTACAAAACAACTGCCTTTGAAAATATCAATGTCATAAAAGTCAAAGAAAGGCAGATGAACTAAGCTAGGTAGGAGGAAAATAAAGAGACACAGTAAGGGACTTCCCTGGTGGTCCAGTGGTAAAGAATTCACCTTCCATGCAGGTGACGCAGGTTCGATCCCTGGTTGGGGAACTAAGATCCCACATGCCGCGGGGCAACTAAGCCCACGTGCCACAAACTACAAAGCCCACGTACCACTAGAGAAGAGAAAACCCCCAAGCCGCAACTAGAGAGAAGCTCCAACAGACCACGCAGTAACGAAAAAGATCCCGCATGCCTCCACAAAAAAATCCCGCGTGCTGCAACTAAGACCCAAAGCAGCCAAAAGAAAGAAAAATAAATAAACAAAGAGAGACACAGTAACTATATAAAGTGTATGATCCTGTACTGATCAGTTGGGGAATATGCTACAAAGACATTATTGGGAAGCCTGGCAAAATTTGACAGCATGTCAAATTCTGTAATAGAAATGTACTAATGTTAATTTCCTAAATATGATCATTGTACTTTGGTTCCAATATTTCAAATAAATCATGACCAAAAACTTCCCTAATTTGATTTTTAAAATACTAGCCCATACATCCATGAGGTTTAATAAACTCCAAGTATGATAAACACAGAGATATACAACTATACACATCAGTTAAACTGCTGAAAGACAAAGGAATCGAGAGCACTAAGAAAATCAACTCATCACTTGCAAAGAAACCACAATATAACTAAGAGCTGATTTCTTATCAGAACAATGGAGGGCAGAAAGCAGTAGGATGACACACTAAAAGAAATTAAAATGTCAACCAAGAATCCTACATACAGCAAAACTATCTTTCCAAAATGAAGGTGAAATAAAGACATTCCCAGATAAACAAAGTGAGAGAATTTGTGGCATGCAGATCTGCCTTACAAGAGATACCAAAGATATTCTTCAGGCAAAAAAGAAGTGACCTAGATGTTAACTCAAATCCACATGAAGAAGCAAACAGTACTCATACAGATAATTATGTAGGTAATTATAAAAGACAGTACAAATATATTTTTCCCTTTTCTTCTCTTAATGGATTAAAAAGACAACTGTACAAAAAAGTAATTATAAACTTGTTTTATTGGGCTTGTAACATATAAACATGTTATATATATATGGAAATAGTAGCATTAGGAAGGGAAAAGGGAAGCAAAATTGAGGCAAGTTACAGCCATTCTTTAGGCCTAGCCTAAATTCCTAGTTTCATCACCTCGTGTTCCCTACCTTGAATCCTACAGTTAGAGCCCCAAGTTGACAGATTGTTTCCTTCCCCTAACAGCCAACCATGAGTGACTTGGTATGGTACTCTGTTCATAAAGGCTGTGAAGCCTAGTCAAAGCTGTGGGGGGAAACTCAGTGATTTTTAGTCAATGACTTCTACTAAGAACCCAGGGGAATGAGCTAATGCAGGCCTGCCTTTGTTGACCCTACTCTAAACACAGCGACTACATGCTCTTCCCAAAAGACACCCTGAGTTTTTTGTCCCTATGTTTTTGCACATACTATTTTACTCCACCCTAATTTAAAAAGCTAATAACCACCATCAATAATTAACTCACAAAACTGCAGCTATTACACATTAACTTCTACTGAGATAGCTATAAATAATCATAAAATTAAACAAAATATATGAGGCAGCTGTTCTAGGAACTGAAAATAAGGTGGCACGAGACCACAAACCATGAGACAAAGGAAACTCACCAGGTGAGCTCCAAAAATCACCCTGACTCAACCTAGTGACAACTCCCCAACCAAAGTGTGGAAAGCTGAAACTGAAATTAGGAACAGTGGTCTCAACAAGCTTAAAGAGGCAGAGAGAATTTGGGGAAAAGAAAAGACTGGAATCTGCAGGGCCCCAAAGAGGAGAAAGTTACATTGGTGTGGGTGGGGGGGACTCATGGGGGATCCCCATGAGTCCTTGGACCAAGAACCAGGCTGTGCACGCTCAGGATCCTCAAGGATTATCAGGTTGAGAACAGAACTAAAATGCCAGAAGTCAAGCAATGCGGGTGGTCTTACATGTTCTGCCAAGACAGAGTTAAAGAGCATCAACACCACACTGGACATTCAGCTGAGACACCTCAAAGGGCTGAATCCAGACCACACCCTAGGGCAGTGGTTCTCAAAGTGTGATCCAAAGATCCCTGGACAGACTTCCCTGGTGGCTCAGTGGTTAAGAATCTGCCTGCCAATGCAGGGGACACGGGTTCGAGCCCTGGTCCAGGAAGATCCCACATGCCGTGGAGCAACTAAGCCCATGCACCACAACTACTGAGCCTGCATGCCACAACTACTGAAGCCCATGCGTCTAGAGCCCATGCTCCGCAACAAGAAAAGCCACTGCAATGAGAAGCCCGCACACCGCAACGAAGAGTAGCCCCCGCTCGCCACAACTAGAGAAAGCCCGCGCGCAGCAACGAAGACCCAACGCAACCATAAATAAATAAATAAAGTTATTTAAAAAAAAAAAAAAGATCCCTGGAGATCTTCGGAATCCTTTCAGGAGGTCTACAGGGTCAAAACTGTTTTCATAATATTGCTAAGTTTTATGTATTTATTTAGCCTTGTTCACTTTCATCCTGGAGGTTTTTCATGGATACATATAAGGTGTGGTGATGACTTCACCCTGATGGCTCATGGAATGTATACCTATTATATTTTCCATAAGCTTCTAAGGTAGGTTTTGGAAATAACTATATACATGTTCCGAGATTAACTCAGTTCCCAGCACTTTTGCACTCTTACTAGCTACCTTTGATTATACCTGCTATAATCTCTGTACCTCATTATCATCTAAAAACTCGTTACTTTTGAAGTCTTGAAATTTTACTGTGCCCAGAGCAAAAACACATCAAGGAGCAAATACACTGCTTTGTTTTACAATATTTCTTAACTTTAAGTTTTTATTTTAAACTGTTTTTATTTTGAAATTTACTAGTATTCTATTTTAAAATAAAAGAAAATTTACTTATATTTGTCTAGTATTTAAGAATGGACCACTGGCTTATAAAGGAGAGATGAGAAAACTCACTTCTTCAACCCACAGCTATACTGCCTACATTTAAAGATGTTAAAAAAGATGATACTGATCTATCAGAGAGAGTTCTCTGACTCTAAGAAGGGATGAAATCTACTCCAAGACCCTGAGCAAAACTGTAAATGAAAAAGTATTACAAAAGCAATCTTTCCATTGGCTTATACACGCTATCTTTTTGTGAATAGTATTATGGTTCCAGTTAAGCTGAGGCATTGAGACAATCATTCAGAGTTTAAAGAAAAATGAATTGCAGAGTTTAAATGTAAATATGACCTCATTAAAAGCCAAACAATGTTTATTACAGCTTTCCAGCTGGAGAAACTCACAAAAACAGAGACTCATAAAGCTTTCTCCAGTCAACATTACTGAATTCCTCCCAGAGGAAAAACCAATAAAAGAAATCATAGTGCCGCCAATTTCCAAAGCTACAGTAAGAGAAAATTAAAATTTAGCTGCAAATATGAAGATGGAAGTTAATGTCATCTAAGAAACTGTGCTTTTGCCTTATATATGACTAAATTTAAGGATATGGCCGGACTTACTGTTTTGTTTGTTCATCACGTGTCAGTACCAACTAATCATCAAAGATCTTCTATGTGAATGTTTACAACAATAAATGTAAGTGGTGCTGAAATATTCAAAGTGTTGAATAACTTTTTTGAATTGCACAGATTACCCTGAACTACCTACCTGTGCTGATATTTGCACTGATAGTCCAAAAGCAATGGTGGGTAAGACTGCAGGGAGTGGCAACCAACTGTACTAACAGTCACTATATTTATTCTTCACCACATACAAAAGAAAAGTCAGTCTCAATGAACAATGACATTGGTAAGGCAGAAAATTATTAATTTCATTAGAGCTTGACCTCTGATTACACATTTAATATTCTGTGTGACAAAATAGGATCTACAGAGAAAGTACTTTTGCTGCATATGAATGTAGAATGGTTGTCTTGAGAAAAAGCACTTGGCCAACTGAGCTAGCTGCTTTTTTCATGGAACACCATGTTTACTTTAAAAAAAAAAAAAAGAATGACAAACTATGGTTAATAAAACTTAGGTATCAGGCAGATACTTTCTTGGAAATACATGAAATGACCTTGTCACTTCAATTTGTTGCCAATAACAAAATCTGAGCTTTCCGTGTTCAATCTGTTGTAGTACATTATATATATCTGACAAAGGACTTATATCTGTAATGTATGAAGAACTCCTAAAACTCAATAAGACAACCCAATTAAAAACTGGGCAAAAGATCTGAACAGACACATCAACAAAAGACAGACAAAGGCAAATAAGCATACAAAAAGACAGTCAACATAATTATTCATCACGGAAATGAAAATTAAAACTATAGTGAGATATCACTACAGATCTAGTAAGATGGCTAAACTTTAAAAAATGGACAGTACAAAGTACTAGCAAAGATGCAGCGCAACTGAAACTCTTGTACACTGCTAGTGTTAATGCAAAATGGCACATCTACTTTGGAGAACCGTTTGGCAGTTTCTTACGTTAAACATTCCCGGGCTTCCCTGGTGGCGCAGTGGTTAGGAGTCCGCCTGCCAATGCAGGGGACGCGGGTTCGTGCCCCGGTCCGGGAAGATCCCACATGCCGCGGAGTGGCTGGGCCCGTGAGCCATGGCCGCTGAGCCTGCGCGTCCGGAGCCTGTGCTCCGCAACGGGAGAGGCCACAACAGTGACAGGCCCGCGTACCGCAAAAAAAAAAAAAAAAAAAACATTCCCATAAGATCTAGTAACCCCACTCTCGGGTATTTACTCAAGAGAAATTAAATACGTATTCACACAAAAACCTGTATGAAAATGTCTATAGCAGATGTATTCATAGTCACCAAAAACTACTGAATATTCTTCAAATGGGGAATGGATAAACTATGGTACATTCGAACAACAGAATACTCTCAGGATTAATAAAAAGAACCACTGTAATAAAAATAAAAGTGCAAAAAAAAAAAGGAAAACTATTTTAGCTGTTAGAAGTCAGAATAATGGTTACTTCTGGGGGAAGGAGTACAGAATGAGGGGACTTCTAGAATACTGGTATTGTACTCTTTTCTTATCTATGTGCTGTTCACATCGGTGTGTTCACATTTATAAACTTAATTTGCTTTATATATGTGATTTGCACATTTTCTCTATCTGTGTTATAATTTAATAAATGTTTATATTTTTAGGAAAAAAAGAACCACTGAAATACACAATAAACACATATAAACTTCACATGCTTTATGGCAAGAGAAAGAAGCTGGATTCAAACACTACACGACATGATTCCATTTATGTTACATTCTGGAAAAAACAAAACTGTACAGAGTCTGAAAACACATCAGTGGTTACCTAGAGCTGCAGGTGGAGGGAAAGGTTGATAACAAAAAGCCAAGAATATATTTTGGGGGGTCGTGGAATTGTTCTATATTTTAATTATGGTAGTGATTACCCAAATGTAAGCATTTGTCTAAATTCAGAACTGCCACCCAAAAAAGTGTAAATTTACTGTGTGCAAATTTTACTTTAACTTTTTTAATGGGTAGAAGGCATCATTTAATACTTCACAAAAGATACATAAATGGCCAATTGGCACATAAAAAGATGCTCAATCTCATCAATCATCAGGGAAATGAAAATTAAATCAGTAATAAGATATCACTTCACACCCACTAGAATGGCTAACATTAAAAAGGCCAACAATACCAAGTGTTGGTAAGGATACAGCAACTGGAACTCTCATACACTGCTCATATAATCACTTCGGAAAATAGTTTGGCAGCTTCTTACAAAATTAAATGTACACTTAACCCTATGAACCAGTAATTCTAGTTCTAGGTATTTACTCAAGAGAAATAAAAACATACCCACACAATGATCTATACATGTAAGTTCACAGAAGTTTTATTCATAATAACCAAAAACTGGAAATAAATCAAATGCCCGTCAATAGGATGATTAACAAACTCTGGTATATTCATAAAATGGAATACTACTCAACAATGTAAAATAACTACTCACATATTCAACAAGGATGTATTTTTTTAAATAATGGTAAACAAAATAACCCAGACTCAAAAGAGTACCTACAGAATGACTCCATTATATGAAGTTTTAGATTCAGCAAAACTAATCTATAGTGACAGACATCAGATCAGTAGTTATCGTGGTGAAAGTAGGAGCTGACTTGAAAGGGACTAAGGCAGCTTTCTGGAGTGATGTGATAAAATGGGGTTTTTCTGGAGATAATGGTTGATACACACATTTATCAAAACTCATCAAGCTATAAATGCTAAAATATACATTTTTTGCATATAAATTATATCTCAAGAAAGTTGCTTATAACACAAATAAGAATCAAGAGACTTTTTTTTTTTTTTCCCATTACGCGGGCCTCTCACCACTGCGGCCTCTCCCGTTGCGGAGCACAGGCTCCGGACGCACAGGCTCAGCGGCCATGGCTCACAGGCCCAGCTGCTCCGCAGCATGCGGGATCCTCCCCAACCGGGGCACGAACCTGTGTCCCCTGCATCAGCAGGCGTACTCTCAACCACTGCGCCACCAGGGAAGCCCCCAAGAGACTATTTTTAAAGTTAATGCAAAGGTAGCTTCTTTTCTGTAGAAGCCTTTCCTAGCTTGCCTAGACAAAGTAGAGTTACTCCCTCCTATGTGCTCCTATAGCTTGTTTCACTGTGCTCTAATACTTACCACAGTTTGTAGACAAATTATGAAGAACTCATATGGGCTGACCATAAGCAATTTGCACACTATCAAATGGATATAACAAATAAGTGCCGTTGTCCTTCCTGTATAATATAATTTACACAGGTCTCACGATTGCCAATAAGCTTGTCTAAAGAAGCACTAAACTTACAAGAACTCAGTGTCTAGTTTACGGTGTAATAAAAAGTTGTCACAAATGACTTAGTCAGCTCAACAAGAATTTTAGTAATAAATAAAATTATATGCATGCCACTGCTCAAAGCTAATAAATAACTCTTCCAGTACTCAACCCTAAGAAATATATCATGTCATGTCACTTCACGGGTCACATTCAGGTAAAGGCTTCAACTACAACAAATGAAACAGAAATCTGTCAGGTGAGAATCTGATAAAAATTTAGAATTTTTAATTGAAGCTTGCTGGTATTTTCATTTGTTCAAATATTTAAAATTTAAAGTAATAAATATCATCTATAAATACTGAACATTTGCATTTGTTATTTAATTAAACTTTAAGCTAAAAACTCATTACATACTTAATACAGAAAGGGAAAGAGGAACAGGCAGCAGAAAAACACAAATATTTTATAAGTTACCAAGATACTATTTAATTTTTTTAATGTTCTGACCACCTATTAGGAGCTTAGCATCATGCTTGACATGGTAATACAAAAATAAGCAAGGCAAAACTACTGTCCTTAGGAAACTTGCAATCCAGGCAAGGAATGATTAACTATTATCAAGAGAGGTATGAACAGGCTGCTGTAAGAGGACTGGGAATTGATACCCAATCGAGCCAGTGAATGTAAGAGTTCTCAACAAAAGCTCACCAGAGGAAGTAATACTTTTATTTAGGCAGTTGCCAAAATGGGAAACAGTGTTCCAGGAAGAAGACACAGCTTATGCAAAGGACACAAAAAGTCATGACATATTTGAGAAATAGCAAGATCAGCAGAGCTGCAGGATACTGTGTATTGTGGAGGACACAAGGCAACAAAAGTCCCACAGATGGGATCTATTTTGCTGTGCTAAGAAGCTTGGACTGCATAGCCTATAAGGGATGAGAAGTTACTTAAGACTAGTAAGCAGAAAAGTAAAGTGCTTATTATCCTTTTACAAATTACAAAAGATTATCCTTTTACAAATCACTGTTGATAATACTGAGGGACTGACTAGAGGGGGAAGAAATTAGAGAAAGAAGTAAGGAACAAAACTCAGATATTCCAAATGAGAACTGATGAAGATAAAAGTTGAGGAATGGATCAACAAGGGAGAAGAAAGATAAAGGACAGACTAGGATGGCTCCCAAGATTTGGCAAATGTGAGTAAGTCCATATTGGTGTCATTCAACAAAATACGGAATAGAGACAGAGTTTAGGGGGCAACATGCTGAGTTCAGAAAAAGATGAAACGAGCACACTGACATCATTGTTCTTCCTTCTATATCCAAAGAACCAGCCAAAAGAGTAACAAAAAAAAAATAGTGTAAAAATTAAGGAAGAGTTGGACAGAAAATAAAATAAAAAGGATGTTACCAGTCAATGCACTTGGACTATAGTAACAAGGCAAAAGAAACTACAATTAAGAGCTGCATATAAAACCAAGCCAACCCCAAAGTGTAAGCAAGAGTCATGCCACATTCTAAGAACATGATGTGACAGATGTTAAGGTAAAATCTAACTATAAAGAGCCATGGATCCTCAAAAACATTTTCTTGCCATAAAATTTGTTTTTCTAAAATCACTGGGACTAAAGCCAGTGAAAAAAATTCTGACTTAATGAAAGTGAAAAGAAAAGGGTCATGCAGAATTCATACACCCTTCACCTTCCTCATCCCTGAACCAGTTCTGTTTTACTTTGATTATAGTAGGTTAGGCTTTTCAGTGAAGAAAAGGTTGGAGAATTCAATAATATCTTTCCTGACAGAACTATCATAACGTCCTACGGAAAAACCGGAATGAACTTTTTGGCCAACCCAATACAAAGAGGAAAAAAAAATGTGAAGAAATCTGCTATACTTCCCGTGTTTTCCCTCTCCTTGATTATTTGTGTTAGTATCATATTTTAACTATATGTGGTGATTACTGGAAGATAATGAAAGCATTTGTTTTGGATGATTTGTTTTTACAGAGAATATACAGTAACCAAATCAAAAGAAAAGATTCTATTATTGAGGAACAGGAAAGACCATGGGTTCCATTAAATACAACCTTGCTCTGACAATATGCATCATAATGGAATTCTGCATGTGCATGTATAAACTGATTATCCTGGAGAAAAATGATCCTTAGGCACCCAGTCTAGCTGACAAATTTAAGAGTTAGTGGACACAGTACTAAGAATATATTTCATTCAGAAACAACATTGATATAACACTACTGGAAGGTATAGCTTATAAGCCTGAAATAAACAGCACGCTAAATCAATTTAATTCCCTACTCTTACCGAAGAAAATGTTAACTACAGCAATTTTGACAAATTGCTGTTATCCACATTCCTCTTTCTGAAGAAAACAAGGTGATGCATTTTGAGCTCCTTTAAGTATAATAAAAATGATATATTAACTGTCTGGAATGCCACCCTCCTCCTTCTAGACACTCATACACACCCTGATTCTTCAGGACAGTTCAAATGTCACCACACCTTGGTGAAAGCGTTTCATGACTCCCTCAAGCACACTCTCCTCTGTGCTCCTCCAGGGCTCTGTACATCTCAAACACATATGATAACCAGGACTGTTTACACGTTTCCCACGCCTCTAGATTCCAGGCCCTTGTTTTATTCATAGTTGTATCCCCTATCCTAAAACCATCTAATATAATGGCAAGCATATTTATAGTCAGTACTCCAAAGTTTAATAATGGTCTGCATTCACCTGCTCCTGGACCAGAATCTTGTACGTGGGTCTTATTACAGAGACCACATCCTTGAAAAATACAGGTAGAATTTTATTTTAATGTGTATACCCTTATTCCTATACTATGCTCCAGTTACAAGCTATTTGTTATTCCTTGAATGTGCAATGAATGGCAGGACAGAGTTTGGCATACAGTGTCCCTACTGACTAAGAACTATTATCCATTTCCATACCTTGTTCCTCTGGCCAACAACTGCTCAGCTAGAAAGCACCAACCTGAAATAGCCGCCCGAGTAAAACTGATAACTCTCTCCACTGTACAGATTCCCACAGCAATACCTATAAAGCTTTATTATACAACATTATTTCCCTAAATTTAAAACTGGCTTATACCTAATAAATATATAATTAGTCTCTCTTCTATGCACATTTTGCTATTAGGTCACCTCAGATACTAGAATATCCCATTGCTCAAACCTAAAAACTACACATAGAGCTTCACTGACTTTTTTTTTTAATGGCCTGGTGAAGAGAATAAAGGTAAAATTATTTCAGTCGTGCCCTATGAGGACTTCAATTACATGTCTGATGTATTACAGGAATCCCAAAATTAGTTTTTGAGGAGAATCTTGCCCTTGCCCTTGAGTACTCAGTTCACATCTCTAGCTCACCTTACCTGCTTCTACTGAACTGCACTGTGCCCTGACACTGCAGCACAAAGACCAAATAAACGTGTCACTGATGATACTACAAGGGTGTTGTTCTCTACTTTATACAGCAGCTTCTTTAGGAGGACTAATGGGGGTAGAAACTGGTTTCACTAACAGGAGTAAAGATGATTTCTCAGCGAATGGCATTACTCTTATAATCAGTATTTTCTTCTTTAGATTGGCTTAGATAATTCCTAAGGCCCATTCCAGTTATAAAATTTATATTTCTATTAACTATCTTCTTTTATATCTATCATCACACTCCATTCATTCTTTCAACATGAGAAAGGAAAAAAATACAGTATTCAAAGTACAGCAAAAATATGGACTAATCCTATGACCATTCACTTACAAAATGTTCTGTCATGGATAGCTGGCATTTTAGGGGGCTATCCAGCATCTAGACTACCTTACTATGGTTGAAGAATCCTCTACCTTATGAGACAGAACCACTACCTGAAACTAAAGAAACTGAAAACACCAGCTACTTTCTTTCCAAACCTTCCTTGCAATTGCGACAAGAGCATAAGATCTGGGTTTTACCAGTCAGACACACCAAGGAAAGGAGGAGGTAGAGGCAGGAGAGGAGGAAGCAACAGCTGCAGCAGCAAGGACCACAGCAATCCATTCTGGTGAGGCTGCGGGTAACAGCAAAGGCTAATTAAACCCAGTTTAAGTTCATTCATCCTTCTTTAATCCAGTTTTACAAGGGAGCACTGGCAGCAGTTTACGGACTACCTGTTGCCTCACGTCAGTGAGAGAGTACAAACAGTGGTAAGCATGCCACCTAACAGTGGTGCCTTCACCGGACCAGGTCTGTGCTATGATTTGCAGCAGAGTCCCTGGATGTAGATTCCAAGCTTGGTAATTCTACCATTTATGAAGTTCTATGAGTAAGTCAACATCCTCTTTAAAAATATTTTTTCTGTTTAAAGTAGAAGGGTTTCTATTCCTTAAAACTATGAACACTAACACATTTTTAGATCCAAATGCCATCACTTAAAAGTTTAGACAAAGTCACTTCAACTCTTGTCCCAACAAAGCCTCATATCTTAGACCTCCCCCCACCTCCGCTATCTTAGAAATGGCATGTTTCAAAAATCTCACAACTCTTCCCTCAATCTACTGTGACTCCTCTCATTAAGGGCCAATGTCACCATTCATGAGAATGACTGGCAGAAAACTCAGGCAAATCACATCCTGAACCTTCCACCTGTACACTTACCTAAAACAGTATCTTGATGAAAACTGATATAAAGGGAACAATTTGTGACAGATGGAAAAGCCAACTTAACATCAAAATATGACACTTACGTCACCATAAACAATGAAACAATGAGGCATAAAAGAAAATTCAACTGAACTGTCTGCTTTATCTACACATTTACAACTTCAAAACCCAATAATCACCAATACATAATGACCACGAGATAACCAGTACTTGAATATTCAGAAACCAGAACTGTATGCATAATTTACAGTTATGGTATGGCCTGAATGTTCCCCTGCCCCCCAAGATCATATGTTGAAATCCTAACTCCCAAGGTGATGGTATTAGGAGGTATGGCCTCTGGGGTGATTAGGTCATGAGGTTGGAGCCCTCGTGAATGGAATTAATGCCCTTATTTAAAAGGCCCAAGAAAGCTCCCTTGCCCCCTCTACCATGTGCAGTTACAGTGAAAAAACAGCCGACTAGGAAGGAGGCCCGCCCCTGACACCAAACCTGCCAGTGCCTTGATCCTGGACATCATAACCTTCAGAACTGTGAGAAATAAATTTCTGTTGTTTATAAGCCACCACTTATGGTATACTGTTACAGAAGCCCAAACGGACTAATACAAGTTACCTTAAGTGCAATGTTTCTTAGATTATGCACACGCTTCCCCACACAAACACACTAATAAAAACAACAACAACATTAATACCACCACCATCAACAACAGCAGCAGCATCAACAGCATGAAACACCTAAAGCATACATTTTTTTAACCCTGGCAGCATTTGAGAATGACCTGAAAAACTCATTAAAAATATCAGTAACTTGGGTTCCTCCATCAGAGATTCTGATTAAATTGGTCTGGATTGGGGCCCAGGCATCAATATTGTCTAAAAGCTCCCAAAGGAATATTAGTGCACTCAGGGTTTAGAAAGAGTAAAGAGGAGTCTGACTTTCTCAAGCACCTGTTTATCCATAGCACGCTGTTCCTGTACAGGTGTTGTTAATGTGTTTAAATCATTAACCAGCTGACCCTAAATATTAGCTAATAATTAGCCTCAGTTGGCACTCAGGCCTTAAGCTGTGGAAGACCACAAAAGGAAACAAAGTGCCAAACGAATTCCTTCCCACACACAACACTTCCGTATTTCTTTCAAAAGTTTTATAATTTAAGAAATGGTATTTTGAAAGTTCACAATTACTGTTTAAAATTCTACTAAGAATAAATATACAAACATCTGTGAGGATAAAATGAATTTTCAAATTTCTTCTAAAACTTTTCAAGCTTTTGACATACAATTCTTTATATACATATGGTGGCAACTCTTCATTGGAGGTTTTAATTTGTTAATTCATTCAATATATTACACACAACGGGGTTTCATTTTACTTATAAGATATAAACATATAGAATATTATAATAAATGTCCTTAAAAAACTTTTGTCTTCAGTTTAGAAGATGCTGCCAAAATGGTAAAAGATGGATTATGTTAGGCTAGCAAGAAATTTTCATCAAAATGTGTAATATAAATAGTATAGTCATCGTGACATTGTGTTATTTTGACACTGGTTGACTTGCATCTACCCTTAGCTATGCTAAATAAACCTGAAAAGATCACAAAACTAATGTTTTTTCTAAATAATTAAGGATTTTTTACTTTTTCCTTCATGCAGGTTCAGTCCAGTAAGAGATCAATATTTAAAAAGCTGTCATCCACTCCTGCCACTTTTATTCAACATACTTTTGGAAGTCCTAGCCATGGCAATCCGAAAAAAAAAAAAAAAGAAATAAAAGGAATTCAAATTGGAAAAGAAGTAAAACTGTCACTGTTTGCAGATGACATGATGAAACTGTCACTGTTTGCAGATGACATGATACTTACTATACATAGAAAATCCTAAAGATGCTACCAGAAAACTACCAGAGCTCATCAATGAATTTAGTAAAGTTGCAGGATACAAAATCAATACACAGAAATCTTATTCCTGTACACTAACAACGAAAGATCAGAAATTAAAGAAACGATCCCATCTACCATCATATCAAAAAGAATAAAATACCTAGGAATAAACCTACCTAAGGAGACAAAAACATGCGTACTCTGAAAATTGTTAAGACGTTAATGAAAGAAACTGAAGATAACACAGACAGATGGAAAGATATACCATGTTCTTGGACTGGAAAAATCAATATTGTGAAAATGAGTATACTACCCAAGGCAATCTCCAGATCAAATGCAATCCCTATCAAATTACCAATGGCATTTTTCACAGAACTAAAACAAAAAAATCTTAAAATTTGTATGGAGACACAAAAGACTCCAAATAGCCAAAATAATCCTGAGAAACAAAAACAGACCTGGAGGAATCAGGCTTGCTGGCTTCATACTGTACTACACGGCTACAGTCATCAAAACAGTATGGTACTGGCACAAAAACAGAAATATAGATCAATGGAACAGGATAGAAAGCCCAGAAATAAACCCTCGCACCTATGGTCAATTAATCTATGACAAAGGAGGCAAGATGATACAACTGAATAAAGACAGTCTTTTCAACAAATGGTGCTGGGAAAACCAGACAGCTGCATGTAAAAAAAAAAAAAAAAAAGATTAGAACATCATTTAACACCATACACGAAAATAAACTCAAAATGGATTAAAGACTTAAATGTAAGACTGGACACTATAAAACTCTTAGAGGAAAACATAGGCAGAACACTCAGACATAAATCACAGCAGTATCTTTTTTGGGCCGTCTCCTAGAGTAATGGAAATAAAAACAAAAATAACAAATGGACCTAATTAAATTCAAAAGCTTCTGCACAGCAAAGGAAACCACAGACAAAACAAAAAATACAACCCACAGAGTAGGAGAAAATATTTGCAAACAGTGCAACTGACCATGGATTAGTCTCCCAAATTTATAGACAGCTCATGCAGCTCTATATCAAAAAAAAAAGAAAAAAACTCAATCAAAAAAAATGGGCAGAAGACCTAAACAAACACTTCTCTAAAGAAGACATACAGATGGCCAAGAGGCACATGAAAAGCTGCTCAACACTGGTAATTATCAGAGAAATGCAAATCAAAACTACAATGAGGGCTTCCCTGGTGGCACAGTGGTTGAGCGTCCGCGTGCTGATGCAGGGGACGTGGGTTCGTGCCCCGGTCCGGGAAGATCCCACATGCCATGGAGTGGCTAGGCCCATGAGCCATGGCCGCTGAGCCTGCACGTCCAGAGCCTGTGCTCCGCAACGGGAGAGGCCACAACAGTGAGAGGCCCGCATACCGCAAAAAAAAAAAAAAAAAAAACAAACTACAATGAGATATCACCTCACACCAGTCAGAATAGCCATCATCAAAAAATCTACAATCATTGCTAGAAAGGGTGTGAAGAAAAAGGAACTCTCCTACACTGTTGGTGGGATGTAAACTGGTACAGCCACTGTGGAGAACATTATGGAGGTTCCTTAAAAATCTAAAAATAGAGATACCATATGATCCAGCAATCCCATTCCTGGGCATATATCCAGAGGAAAACATGGTTCAAAAGGATGCATACACCCCAGTGTTCACTGTAGCACTGTTTACAATAGCCAAGACATGGAAGCAACCTAAATGTCTATCAACAGATAAATGGATAAAGATTTGGTACATATATACAATGGAATATTACTCAGCCATTAAAAAGAATGAAGTAATGTCATTTGCAGCAACATGGGTGGACCTGGAGATTATCATACGAAGTGAAGTAAGTCACATACAGAAAAACAAGTACCTTATGATATTGCTTATATGTGAAATCTAAAAATAAAAAATGATACAAATGAACTTATTTACAAAACAAACGGACTCACAGACTTAGAGAACAGTTACCAGCAGGGAGGGATAGATTGGGAGTTTGGGACTGACATGTACACACTGCTATGTTTAAAATAGATAACCAACAAGACTTACTGTATAGCACAGAGAACTCTGTTCAATATTCTGTAATAACCTAAATGGGAAAAGAATTTGAAAAAGAACAGATACATGTACACAAATAACTGAATCACTCTGCTGTATACCTGAAACTAACACAACATTGT
Source organism: Tursiops truncatus (assembly GCF_011762595.2). Classification (NCBI taxonomy): domain Eukaryota; kingdom Metazoa; phylum Chordata; class Mammalia; order Artiodactyla; family Delphinidae; genus Tursiops; species Tursiops truncatus. The sequence goes on along the minus strand of NC_047044.1, from coordinate 93,291,208 downwards.
TAATCAACTAGGCTCCAATATAAAATAAAGATTTTAAAAAATAAATAAGTAAGAAAAAGCTATCATGCCTTAAACAAAACTGCATTACTCAAAAAACAATTGGTAACTCTGAATTTTCCCCTGGGAAAACTGGTACACTTCTAAGAGTTTAAACACTCCTGAAAATAAAAGCCATCACTCATTACCGTCTTTTTCAAATCCATATAAATCAGCAGAAAAAAGCTGGTAATCTTACTCAGATACCCACAGTAGGCAGACATGCCCCAAAGTCAACCCTTTTTTTATGTATGTGTGGGGGCATCATTAAGATTCTTTGACAAAATTAGCAACTCAGTTTCTGCCCAAGACACCAAGAGTCAGAGTGAAATAGCATCTAGAGGATGAACAGTCTTCTGATACTGGTGCTAAATTTAGAGTTAACTGGGTACTACCTAGCACTAAAAGTTACCTCCAATTTCACCTTGAGGTCAAACAGGTCAAAAGAATAAACGTCAAGATAACCACCAAAAACAAAACAGAAATAGTTATTTAAAACTTAAAAATAAAAAGGCACCATAGGGCTTCCCACGTCCGCCTGCCATTGCAGGGGACACGGGTTCGTGCCCCGGTCCGGGAGGATCCCACATGCCGCGGAGCGGCTGTGCCTGTGAGCCATGGCCGCTGTGCCTGTGCGTCCAGAGCCTGTGCCCCGCAACGGGAGAGACCACAACAGTGAGAGGCCCACGAACCGCAAAAAAAAAAAAAAAAAAAAAAGGGCACCATAAACATCTACTTTAAATGTATTCTCCAGTTAGAAAAGGAGCTAAGTAAAAGGATTATTATTTTAAGTAGGCCTGTTTCACAAGGATTTAGTTGCAAAAGAATTTAAAGTGATGGGTGAAAAATTAATTTGTTAATAAACTCTAAACAAATACTACTTAAAAAGGTGAACAGTATGTTTGAGTAGGCAATTCATTAATCTACCACAGGTGGAAAGCAGGTAAAAGAAAAAAGGACAAAATCACCTGAAAGCTACAGAATAAATTTTCTTAAATTGAAATAACTCAGAAAGGGAAAATGGCACTAGACTAGGAATGAATCTCTAACCCAACTCTCAAATTTCATCAAATTAAAACTCTAGTATATATTTCATTTTATTATTATTTTTTTTTTGCAGTACGTGGGCCTCTCACTGTTGTGGCCTCTCCCATTGTGGAGCACAGGCTCCAGACACACAGGCCCAGTGGCCATGGCTCACAGGCCCAGCTGCTCTGCAGCATGTGGGATCTTCCCGGACCGGGGCACAAAGCCGTGTCCCCTGCATCAGCAGGTGGACTCTCAACCACTGTGCCACCAGAGAAGCCCTCTAGTATATATTTTAAAAATTCTTCATTAGGGGAGCTACTTAGAGTCTCACCCTACTTCACATCCCCCAAAACAATTGAAGAATTAAATATGAAGTATGGTACAAGAGAGGAGGCAACCAGTACAGGGAGCAAACCGCACTGGTAATGTTCTACTGCATAGCTTATATAGTAGGCACAGTGTTCATTATGTTATTCTTTTTATCTTCTTGTAGGTATGAAATATAAGTATGTGAGTGGTTTAAAATGCACAGCAAACTAAACCATAAAGAAAAAAAGAAGAGAGAAAAGCAAGCTGGACATACTTAACTCTCCTTAGTACTGGAAAGAGTGGAATATAAGAATCATACAAGAAAGAAATAGCAAATTAAATACTGGGGTGGGGTGGGCAGGAACACTTATAAAGTCTGTCTCTGGCAATACAGCAGACTGTAAGTCCAGAGAAGGCTTTCTATTATAAAACACCTAAAAATGATAAACTCCAAAAATAATTTTTTAAGTACATGTCTGCAACCATAGAAAATTAAGGAAACATTTTGAGCACAGCAAAAAGAAAGGAAAAATCCAGAGAAGTAATCTAGCAGTGAAAGAGAGACAGTCTCTGTAATCTACACAAGGTAGCACCCACAGAGGGATTATACACAGTACCAGAAACCCCAACTTGAACATTCTCAGTGGGTTAGCTAAAAGGAACACACGCACGCGCGCACACTCACACACACACACACACACACACACACACACACACAGAAAGAGAGAAAGAAGGAAATGGTAGGAATACCTGACTGTATGAAGAGATAATTAATGAACATGAAAATAATTCTGGATAATCTCTTTAGTGCTAAATACAAAGGGAAAAAATGGATTCATGAAAGACAGGTTATCATAAAAAAACATGGAAGAGTGAGGAAAACAGATTTCTACTTAGAGTTCTAAAAGAAAACAGTGGGGCAAATGCAATATTTGAAGAGAATTTTCCACAACTGATGAAAGACATCAGCCCACAGAATCCAGAAACCCAACAAATCCCAAATGGCATAATAAAAAAACAAAAATCTACACATACTATACTGAAACTGTGGTCAGGAATGATAATAAGAATAATAGATTATTTCAACAAAGAATGCCAATGGACAGTAGAATGATACCATGAACATGATAAAATCTATTGACCTAGAATGAAGGCATATCAGACAAACAAAGCCTGAGAGAGTCAGCTACCAACACACCTTCACTAATGTAAATTCTAAAGATTCCAAAAAATTAACTCACCTGGAAGGTCTAATATGCAAGATAGCATGATAAATCTAAATTTTAAAAATTTCTAGTGAGTTACAAACAATGAAGTAGAACTTAAGTTCACGATAATGATATTTATATAAGCCAGGAAAGTAATAAACAGAGGTCAAGTGTACTAAGAATTTCATAAGTATACATGTTAAAAAATTCCTAGGGTATCTTCAAAAAGAACAGAATGTGTACAATTCACACACTAGTAGAGGGGAAAAACTCAAGGACAAAATATAGTCAACATGAAAAAAGCCAAGAGAGAACAGAAAAAGAAACAGAAATGGGAAGGACAAACAGAAAGCCCAAAATAAGATGTCAGAAATGAATTGAAATATATGAGTAATTACAATAAGCACAAATGGACTAAAAGCTTCAGTAGAAGACAAACTGTAATGGTGGACTTAAAAATCAAACCACAAGCTACTTAAAAAAGAAATACCTAGAAAACAAACGTACAGAAAATTTAAAAACAGAAAACTATTTATCAGGCAAAAACTAACTGAAAGAAAGTGCACGTAGTTAGTAATAACAAACAAAACAGACTTTTAAGTCAAAGTGCATTAGTAATAAATTCAGTCCCTAAATAATAGTATGAGGTACATCAGGAAGATAATTCTCTACCTACGTACACTTCAAAACAGTCTCAAAGCACATTTTTAAAAAGCAAAATGGGCATATCTATAGAAAGAAACTGTCAAGATTTTTAACACACTTCTCCCAGCAATAGATAAATCAAAGAGACTCAAAAATCAGCTAGGAATTAGAAGATTTCAACAGAACAAACATGCTTGATTTAATCCCAGCAAGATTTGATTAGAATCTGACAAGCTGACATTAATATTCATTTGAAAAATCAAAGACTAGAGCTGCCAAAACAATTTTGAAAATGGAAAACAACCTTGGAGAACTCATACTAATTGCTTTCAAGACTTACTATCTTTACTACAGTAATCAAGACAGCATGTTATTGACAAAACAATGGACACAAAGATCAAATGAACAGAGTCCAGAAATAGACCCACATATTTGGTTTTCAATAGATACAAACACAAGTCAATGGAGGGCAGTCTGTTCAACAAATGATGCTGGAACAATTGGATATTCACATGCCAAAAGATGTACTTCAATCACATCACATACAAAAATTAACTGAAGATTGAGGAGGAGCTTCAAGATGGCAGAAGAGTAAGACGTGGAGATCACCATCCTCTCCACAAATACATGAGACATACATCTACACGTGGAACAGCTCCTACAGAACACCTACTGAACGCTGGTAGAAAACCTCAAAACTCCCAAAAGGCAAGAAACTCCCCACGTACCTGGGTAGGGCAAAAGAAAAAAGGAAAAACAGAGACAAAAGAATAGGGACGGGACCTGCACCAGTGGGAGGGAGCTGTAAAAGAGGAAAGGTTTCCACACACTAGGAAGCCCCTTCACAGGCGGAGACCTCAGGTGGCGGAGGGAGGAAGCTTCGGAGCCGCGGAGGAGAGCACAGCAACAGGGGTGCAGAGGGCAAAGCGGAGAGGTTCCCGCACAGAGGATCAGGGCCGACCAGCACTCACCAGCCGGAGAGGCTTGTCTGCTCACCCACTGGGGCGGGCGAGGGCTGAGAGCTGAGGCTCGGGCTTCCATCGGATTCCAGGAAGAGGACTGGGGTTGGCTGCATAAACACAGCCTGAAGGGGGCTAGAGCGCCACAGCAAGCAGGGAGGGAGCCCAGGAAAAAGTCTGGAGCTGCCTAAGAGGCAAGAGACTTTTTCTTGCCTCTTTATTTCCTGGTGTGCAAGGAGAGGGGATTAAGAGAGCTGCTTAAAGGAGCTCCAGAGACCCGCGTGAGCCACGGCGATCAGCGCGGACCCCAGAGACGGGCATGAGATGCTAAGACTCTTGCTGCCGCCACCAAGAACCCTGTGTGCGAGCACAGGTCACTATACACAGCCCCCTTCCGGGAGCCTGTGCAGCCCGCCACTGCCAGGGTCCCGGGATCCAGGGACAACTTCCCCGGAAGAACACACAGCGCACCACAGGCTGCTGCAACGTCATGCCGGCCTCTGCCGCCGCAGGCTCACCCCACATTCCGTACCCCTCCCTCCCCCCCCCCCCCCGGCCTGAGTGAGCCAGAGCCCCCGAATCAGCGGCTCCTTTAACCCCATCCTGTCTCAGCAAAGAACAGACGCCCTCAGGCGACCACACGCAGAGGCGGGGCCAAATCCAAACGTGAATCCCAGGAGCTGTGCAGAACAAAGAAGAGAAAGGGAAATCTCTCCCAGCAGCCTCAGGAGCAGAGGATTAAATCTCCACAGTCAACTTGATGTACCTGCATCTGTGGAATACCTGAATAGACAACGAAACATCCCAAATTGAGGAGGTGGACTTTGGGAGCAACAATATATATTTTTTTCCCTTTTTCTCTTTCTGTGTGTATGTACGTGTATGCTTCTGTGTGTGATTTTTGTCTGTATAGCTTTGCTTTTACCATTTGTCCTAGGGTTCTGTCTGTCCGTTTTATTGTTTGTTTTTTAGTATAGTTTTCAGCACTCATCATTGGTGGATTTCTTTTTTGGTTTGGTTGTTCTCTCTTTCTTTTTTATCAGTTAAAAAAATTTTTTTTAATATTTTTTGGTTTTTATTGTAATAACTATTTTTACTTTATCTTTTTCTTTCTTTTTTCCTCCCTTTTATTCTGAGCCATGTGGACGACAGGCTTTTGGTTCTCCAGCCAGGCATCAGGGCTGTGCCTCTGAGATGGGAGAGCAAAGTTCAGGACATTGGTCCACCAGAGACCTCCCAGCTCCACGTAATATCAAACAGTGAAAATCTCCCAGAGATCTCCATCCCAATGCCAAGACCCAGCTCCACTCACCGATCAGCAAGCTACAGTGCAGGAAACCCTATGCCAAACAACTAGCAAGACAGGAACACAACACCACCCATTAGCAGAGAGGCTATTAGCAGAGAGGCTGCCTAAAATCATGAAAAGGTCACACCCCAAAACACACCACCAGATGTGGACCTGCCCACCAGAAAGACAAGATCCAGCCTCATCCACCAGAACACAGGCACTAGTCCCCTCTAGAAGGAAGCCTACACAACCCACTGATCCAACCTTAGCCACTGGGGGCAGACACCAAAAACAACGGAAACTACAAACCTGCAGCCTGCGAAAAGGAGACCCCAAACACAGTAAGTTAAGCAAAATGAGAAGACAGAGAAACACACAGCAGATGAAGGAGCAAGGTAAAAACCCACCAGACTAAACAAATAAAGAGGAAATAGGCAGTCTACTGGAAAAAGAATTCAGAGCACTGACAGTAAAGACGATCCAAAATCTTGGAAACAGAATGGAGAAAATATAAGAAACGTTTAACAAGGACCTAGAAGAACTAAAAGGCAAACAAACAATCATGAACAACACAATAAATGAAATTAAAAATTCTCTAGAAGGGATCAACAGCAGAATAACTGAGGCAGAAGAATGGATAAGATGACCTGGAAGATAAAATACTGGAAATAACTACTGCAGAACAGAATAAAGAAAAAAGAATAAAAAGAATTGAGGACAGTCTCAAGAGACCTCTGGGACAATATTAAATGCACCAACATTTGAATTATAGGGGTGGCAGAAAAAGAGAAAAAGAAACTGAGAAAATATTTGAAGAGGTTATAGTTGAAAACTTCCCTAATATGGGAAAGGAATTAGTTAATCAAGTCCAGGAAGCACAGAGTCCCATACAGGATAAGTCGAAGGAGAAACACGCCAAGACACATATTAATCAAACTATCAAAAATTAAATACAAAGAAAAAATATTAAGAGCAGCAAGGGAAAAACAAAAAATAACACACAAGGGAATCCCCATAAGGTTAACAGGTGATCTTTCAGCAGAAACTCTGCAAGACAGAAGGGAGTGGCAGGACGTATTTAAAGTGATGAAAAGGAAAAACCTACAACCAAGATATTACTCTACACAGCAAGGATCTCATTCAGATTTGACGGAGAAATTAAAAGCTTTACAGACAAGCAAAATCTGAGAGAATTCACCACCACCAAACCAGCTTTACAACAAATGCTAAAGGAACTTCTCTAGGCATGAAACACAAGAGAAGGAAAAGACCTACAATAATAAACCCAAAACAATTAAGAAAATGGCCGCATAAACATACATATCGATAATTACCTTAAAAGTAAATGGATTAAATGCTCCAACCAAAAGACACAGACTGGCAGAATGGACACAGAAACAAGACCCGTATATATGCTGTCTACAAGAGACCCACTTCAGACCTAGGGACACATACAGACTGAAAGTGAGGGGATGGAAAAGGATATTCCACGCAAATGGAAATCAAAAGAAAGCTGGAATAGCAATTCTCATATCAGACAAAACAGACTTTAAAACAAAGACTATTAGAAGAGACAAAGAAGGACACTACATAATGATCAAGGGATCAATCCAAGAAGAAGATATAACAATTGTAAATATGTATGCACCCAACATAGGAGTACCTCAATACATAAGGCAAATGCTAACAGCCATAAAAGGGGAAATTGACACTAACACAATCACAGTAGGGGACTTCAACACCCCACTTTCACCAATGGACAGATCATCCAAAATGAAAATAAATAAGAAAACACAAGCTTTAAATGATACATTAAACAAGATGAAAATCGATATTTATAGGACATTCCATCCAAAAACAACAGAATTCACTTTCTTCTCAAGTGCTCATGGAACATTCTCCAGGACAGATCATATCTTCGGTCACAAATCAAGCCTTGGTAAATTTAAGAAAACTGAAATCATATCAAGTATCTTTTCTGACCACAACGCTATGAGACTAGATATCAATACAGGAAAAAATCTGTAAAAAATACAAACACACGTAGGATAAACAATGCACAACTCAATAATCAAGAGTTCACTGAAGAAATCAAAGAGGAAATCAAAATATACCCAGAAACAAATGACAATGAAAACACGACGACCCAAAACCTATGGGATGCAGTGAAAGCAGTTCTAAGGGGGATGTTCAGAGCAATACAATCCTACCTTAAGAAACAAGGAACAAAAAAAAAAAAAAAGGAAACAAGGAACATCTCAAATAAACAACCTAACCTTACACCTAAAGCAATTAGAGAAAGAACCAAAAAAAAACCCAAAGTTAGCAGAAGGAAAGAAATCATAAAGATCAGATCAGAAATAAATGAAGGAAATGATAGCAAAGATCAATAAAACTAAAAGCTGCTTCTCTGAGAAGATAAACCAAATTGATAAACCATTAGCCAGACTCATCAGGAAAAAACGGGAGAAGACTCAAATCAATAGAATTAGAAATGAAAAAGGAGAAGTAACAACTGACACTGCAGAAATACAAAGGATCATGAGAGATTACTACAAGCAACTCTATGCCAATAAAAGGGACAGCCTAGAAGAAATGGACAAATTCTTAGAAACGCACAACCTTCCGAGACTGAACCAGGAAGAAACAGAAAATATGAACAGACCAATCACAAGCACTGAAATTGAAACTGTGATTAAAAATCTTCCAACAAACAAAAGCCCAGGACCAGATGGCTTCACAGGCGAATTCTATCTTAGAGAAGAGTTAACACCTATCCTTCTCAAACTCTTCCAAAATATAGCAGAGGGAGGAACACTCGCAAACTCATTCTACGAGGTCACCATCACCCTGATACCAAAACCAGACAAAGATGTCACAAAGAAAGAAAACTACAGGCCAATAACACTGATGAGCATAGATGCAGAACTCCTCAACAAAATCCTAGCAAAGAGAATCCAAAGCTCACTGAAAGGCTCAAACACCATGATCAAAAGAGGTTTATCCCAGGAATACAAGAATTCTTCAGTATATGCAAATCGACCAATGTGATACACCATATTAACAAAATGAAGGAGAAAAACGATATGATCATCTCAATAGATGCAGAGAAAGCTTTTGACAAAATTCAACACCCATTTATGATAAAAACCCTCCAGAAAGTAGGCACAGAAGGAACTTACCTCAGCATAATAAAGGCCATATATGACGAACCCACAGCCAACATCTTCCTCAATGGGGAAAAACTGAAATCATTTCCACTAAGATCAGGAACAAGACAAGGTTGCCCACTCTCACCACTTATTCAACAGTTTTTGGAAGTTTTAGCCACAGCAATCAGAGAAGAAAAAGAAATAAAAGGAATCCAAATCAGAAAAGAAGAAGTAAAGCTGTCACTGTTTGCAGATGGCATGATACTACACACAGAGAATCCTAAAGATGCTACCAGAAAACTACTAGTGCTAATCAATGAATTTGGTAAAGTAGCAGGATACAAAATTAATGCACAGAAATCTCTGGCATTCCTATATACTAATGATGAAAAATCTGAAAGTGAAATTAAGAAAACACTCCCATTTACCACTGCAACAAAAAGAATAAAATACCTAGGAATGAACCTACCTAAGGAGACAAGAGACGTGTATGCAGAAAATTATAAGACACTGATGAAAGAAATTAAAGATGATACAAATAGATGGAGAGATATACCATGTTCTTGGATTGGAAGAATCAACATTGTGAAGATGACTCTACTACCTAAAGCAATCTACAGATTCAGTGCAATCCCCATCAAACTACCACTGGCATTTTTCACAGAACTAGAACAAAAAAGTTCACAATTTGTATGGAAACACAAAAGACCCCAAAGAGCCAAAGCAATCTTGAGAAAGAAAAACGGAGCTGGAGGAATTAGACTCCCTGACTTCAGGGAGTCCCAGTACTACAAAGCTATAGTAATCAAGACAATATGGTACTGGCACAAAAACAGAAAGATAGATCAATAGCACAGGATAGAAAGCCCAGAGATAAACCCACGCACATATGGTCACCTTATCTTGATAAAGGAGGCAAGAATATACAGTGGAGAGAAGACAGCCTCTTCAATAAGTGGTGCTGGGAAAACGGGACAGCTACACATAAAAGAATGGAATTAGAACACTCCCTAACACCATACACAAAATACACTCAAAATGGATTAAAGATCTAAATGTAAGTCCAGACACTATCAAACTCTTAGAGGAAAACATAGGCAGAACACTCTATGACAAAAATCACAGCAAGATACTTTTTGACCCACCTCCTAGAAAAATGGAAATAAAAATAAACAAATGGGACCTAATGAAACTTCAAAGCTTTTGCACAGCAAAGGAAACCATAAACAAGACAACCCTCAGAATGGGAGAAAATATTTACAAATGAAGCAACTGACAAAGGATTAATCTCCAAAATTTACAAGCAGGTGATGCAGCTCAATATCAAAAAACAAACAACCCAATCCAAAAATGGGCAGAAGACCTAAACAGACATTTCTCCAAAGAAGATATACAGACTGCCAACAAACACATGAAAGAATGCTCAACATCTTTAATCATTAGAGAAATCAAAACTGCAATGCGATATCATGTCACACCGGTCAGAATGGCCATCATCAAAAAATCTACAAACAATAAATGCTGGAGAGGGTGTGGAGAAAAGGAAGCCCTCAGACACTGTTGCTGGGAATGTAAATTGATACAGCCACTATGGAGAACAGTATGGAGGTTCCTTAAGAAACTAAAAATAGAACTACCATACGACCCTGCAATCCCACTACTGGGCATATACCCTGAGAAAACCATAATTCAAAAAGAGTCATATACCACAATGTTCATTGCCACTCTATTTACAACAGCCAGGACATGGAAGCAACCTAAGTGTCCATCGACAGATGAATGGATAAAGAAGATGTGGCACATATATACAATGGAATATTACTTAGCCATAAAAAGAAAGGAAATTTGAGTTATTTGTAGTGAGTTGGATGGACCTAGAGTCTGTCATACAGAGTGAAGTAAGTCAGAAAGAGAAAAACAAATACCGTATGCTAACACAATATATATGGAACCTGGTGGGGGGGGGGGCGCGGGGGGAAAGGTCCTGAAGAACCTAGGGGCAAGACGGGAATAAAGACGCAGACCTACTAGAGAATAGACTTGAGGACACAGGGAGGGGAAGGGTAAGCTGGGACAAAGTGAGAGAGTGGTAGTGTATATATGGACATATATATACTACCAAATGTAAAATAGCTAGCTAGTGGGAAGCAGTTGCAAAGCACAGGGAGATCAGCTCAGTGCTCTGTGATCAGCTAGAAGGGTGGGATGGGGGCGTGGGAGGGAAAGAGACGCAAGAGGGAAGAGGTATGGGGATATAGGTATATGTATAACTGATTCATTTTGTTATAAGCAGAAACTAACACACCATTGTAAAGCAGTTATAATTCAATAAAAATGTTTAAAAAAAATTAACTCAAAATGGGTCAAAGAGTTAAATGTAAAACCTAAAATTTCTAGAAGGAAACACAGGAGAAAAATCGTTGTGACCCTAGATTAGGCAAAGATTTCCAAGATTTGATACTAAAAGCCCAAAGTACAATCCCTAAAAGAAAAAAACTGATAATCAAAACATAAAATGTCTGCTCTTTGAAAGACGCTGTTAAGAGCGTAAAAAGACAAGCCACAGCCTAGGAGAAAAGATTTATCAAACACATACCTGATAAAGGACTTGTATCCAGACTGTATGTCAACAACTTTCAAAACTCAACAATAATTAAGAAAAACAATATAAAACTTGGCAAAACATCTAACAGATATTTCACCCAAGAAGATACACAAATACTTCAGACATATATAAAGATGCTCACCATCATCAGCCATTAGAGAAATACAAATTAAAACCACAATGAGATCACAACATACGTATAAGAATGACCTGACGGAAACTGACATTATCAAATGCCAGTGACGATGCAGAACAACTGGAACTCTCATACACTGTTAGTGGGAATAAAATACTATATAACCACTTCAGGAAATTTTCAGTTTCATATAAAGTTAATTATAGCTACCACAGAACCCAACAAGCTATCTTCTGGGTATTGCCCAAGAGTAGGAGGAGAAATGAAAACTTATGTTCACAAAAAAACCTGTCCACGAATGTTTACAGTAGCTTTATTTGTAATGGCCAGAAGTGGAAACAACTGATTAATGGACAAACTGTAATACATCAATACAATGGGATACTACTCAGCTACAACAACAACAACAAAAACTACTGATACACACAACAACATAGATGAATCTCAAATGTATTACGCTGAGCCAAAGAAGCCAGTCTCAAAAAGCTATGTAATGTATGATTCCATTTATATGACATTCTGGAAAAGACGACAGGAACAGAGAACAAATCAGTAATTGTCAGGAGCCAAGGGTTAGGCAAGAAGGTAAGTACAACAGAGCACAAGGAAATTGGGGGTGAGGGGGAGGTGATGATAGAACAGTTCTATATCTTGATTGTGGTGGTGATGCTGACAGAGGCTCTCTAACTAAACTCCAGCCATGCCCCTGAGTCCCCTCCTCAACTATGCTTCAACCATGGCCTATAAAGACTTGAACAGAACACTAACATAGTTTCACAGCTGCATCCCTAGGATAACTCCAGCCCCTCTTAAAATACCTGCCAAAAAAACCTCAAAGCTGCCAAAAGAATTTACTGTGTGTTCCAGCCAACACCTGAACATAGGGCTTCTGTCTGGCAGGACGTGTGGGATGGTAAGAGCTTTGGATAAGCAGCAATTTACCAATCCAGATAGTTTCACGTGGACCAATAACAAAAAGCTCCCCTTCCAGCCTCCTGTTATTTATCACTTCTCTGAGTCCACTGAACCCCCTCTCACCCCTTCTCAATGCCTTCATTCTCCCTTTAAAACGCCAGGGTCACTGCTGTACAAAGGAAAGCCGAGCTCCATTCACGCTGGAGTCTTTTCCGTATTGCAGTAATATGTTACTGATTAAAATCTATCCTTACCATTTTAACTAGGGTCCAGCTTTGTTCACCTTTAACAGTACACAACTATATTCATTTGTCAAAATTCATAATACCATACAATAAAAAGGATGAATTTTACTGTATGTAAAATTGTACCCCTATTAAAATAAGAAAAACAAACTTTTGTAAACCACAACAAAAAACTTCTGAACCATCAGCAATAATTCACCTCATTAACAGGGCAAAGAAAAATCACAGGATCATCTGAAATGCTGAAAAGTCATGACAAACACCAATTCTAGAATTTTTGTTTCTATCAAACTAAACACATATGCCCTTTCTCTAAAACAGGAATAGGCAAACTATGGCCAGGGGTTCAAATCTGATCATGCCTTGTTTTTGTATGGGCCCATGAGCTAAGAATGGTTTTTACGTTTTTAAAGGGTTGTAAAAAAAAAAAAGAAAAGAAAAGAAAAAAGAGAAAGATGCAACAGAGACCATATGTGGCCAACAAAGACTAAAATGTTTACTAACTGGGCCTTTGCAGAAAACATTTGCCCACTCATTGCTCTAACACCTTGCAAATGTGGTCCATGAACCAACAGCCTCAGAGAAATCTCAGGCTCCACACTACAACTACTAAATCAGAATCCACGTTGTAATAAGAGAATAAAACTCAAGTATTAACTTTCCTTATAAATGTCTTTGTAACATCAGAAAATACACACTCAATACAGAGTAATCGTAGCATACACAACTCTAGAAAACACCAAGCAGTATTTCTAGGATAAATCTATAAAGCATTTGGCAAAATGTTCCTAGGTCAATTTGGAAAAACCAGCAGTTAAATCTCAATCATATTGTGACTCTATTTTCTGAACCCGAAATTATAGCTGACACAGTCCAACACCAAGATAAAATACTTTAAATCATTCTCCCCAGGAAAGTAGTAAGTCTTCATGCCATTAGCTAAGCATAAAAATTATAAAGACACTCCAAGGTTTTAAAGACATATTTCCCCAATTATTTCATTCAAATCCTTCCTTTCATCAAAAGAAAAAACAGAATCTGAATTTTCCCAAATCTTTATAGGCACGTTATAGCCATTTATCTCAGCCTCCCAGAACGACTTGGAAATGGCCATTCTACAAAGTCTTTTCACAAACTGCTTAAATGAAAATTAGGTACAAGTATTACCTCCAAACACCGTTGCTGCGTTTCCCCCTGGGAATGAGAGAGAGAGAGAGAGAGAGAGAGAGAGAGAGAGAGAGAGAGAGAGGGAGAAGGAAGGAGCATACCACATATACTGAACAATAATTTAAACAAAATTACAAATACTGCAAAATACAATCATGACTCTATGATAAAGGGATTTGTATTTGAGTCAATACAAATCTCCCTCCTAACAGAAGGCATTCAACAATATGACTGGCAATACTTAGGTCTGGATTTAGGACTCTGTCCCATTCTGTAAGATCTGACAAATCCTGCAATACTTCTTAAGGCAAATGCTTATTAACTATAATATACTTTTCAACTACTCCCACCTTCATTATAAAACATTATTAAGGGACTTCCCTGGTGGTGCAGTGGTTAAGAATCCGCCTGCCAATGCAGGGGGCACGGGTTCGAGCCCTGGTCCAGGAAGATTCCACATGCCACAGAGCAACTAAGCCCGTGCGCCGCAACTACTTAGCCTGCGTGCCTAGAGCCCACGAGCCACAACTACTAAAGCCTGTGCACCTAGAGCCCGTGCTCTGAAACAAGAGAAGCCACCGCACAGCAATGAAGAGTAGCCCCTGCTCGCTGCAACTAAAGAAAGCCCACGCACAGCAACGACGACCCAACACAGCCCAAAATAAATAAATAAATAATAAAAATAAATTAATTATAAAAAAATTTTTTTATTTAAAAATACGATTAATTCCAAGGCTGAAATTTCTATTTTTGATTGCTTTGAGGTTAATGAACTAAACTCATTTAAGATGTATACTTGTATCGATAGTAAGTTAAATATGAGCTTATACTAATATCTCCAATTCTAATGCACTACCACATGGATCACTGTAGCCTCCTTCCCTTGCTTGTCTGTAACCTCCCACTCCAACAGTAAGAAACCTGGTTCCCACCACCTACCACCTATCTTACTTGTTGAATTCTAGTATAGAATCAGAATTGTTAACCATTCCTCTATGGGAAGCAACATTATCAACCTGAGTACACTACTTATGTGCAGTTCCTTTTGCCTTTAGTCTTACAGGTTCCATGCATTTCCAAAGTTATTTAGGACAGTAAGTACCTTTTCTCCCCCATTATATTCAGTGAGATTTTTTTCATACATTTCTAATAGAGTTAGATTTGTTTGGCTCAGTCTGCATTTCATCCTGGGATCCTCTAACCAACTACGTGTTTGTTTTTTTAATTTGCACACATTAAGGTTCACTTTCTGCTTGCAGAGGTCTATGGGTTTTGACAAATTTACAGTGTGCTCTTTTATGATGCTTCTCATCTTCTATATACATATAACAGCTTACAAACAATTTTACTCCTCATTCTTCAGGCAAACATACACATTTCCAAAGTCCTCTTTAATTCTACTAAACAGAGTACACAGTCTACATGTTTGTAGGCGTATCTCCATGAACATAACACTATTTTCAATCTCTGAGGTGACATTTGAGAAAATTTACTTTCAGATTGCTAACAGTTGTTTGCTCATGGTTAGGCTTCAAAGGAAAATGTTACAGAGTTATAAGAAAACAGATTTCATATCTTATTTTACAACCAAGGTCTGAGAGTTTCACTTAAACCTCTATCATTAATAAAGTTAGTGAAAATTTAAAAAGACAGTTATGAATTCATTTTACTGCTTTCATTTCCACTTCAGTCTTCTTATATATAAACTGAGATGATGTGGATTCACTTACTTAGTTCAGTCTCACTGTAAGGATTCTTAAACAAAGTCAGTCTAAACAGTATCTGTTTACTGTAGATAAACAGTTTATGGTAATAAATAAAAGTATTATTAGACCCAATACCAATGGCTTAGGGAACTAGACTAAGGACATAAATAAGATATAAGAGCATACAGGTTCTATTCCCTGGATGCCTGCCCCAATCCAAAGCAAAACCTGAATATGTCTAGAACTCATCTATCGAAATTAAGATTCCAGATTATATTATGTAAGATTCTTCTAATAAATATTGCATTACTTAAGCTTCACGTATTTAGATTTTTAATGCAAAAAAAGCAAAAGCCCTGATTTCCAGTTTCTAGTCCAGCATGTAAGAAGCTTAGAAACCATCACTCCATCCTAACAAGCAGAAACCTGAACTGAAAAATATCAACAATTCTTCTTAGATCCATCAGAGAGTTGGGTCACAGAGCAAACTGCTGATCCAAACACTGGAGAGACAGACAGGCAGATACAGAGAATCATAATTTACCAGAGCAGTAAACTATGTGGGAACCAGTAGCAGGGTAGTAAAATCTAAACTGTAACTGATGAATTGCTAGAGACTTAGTGTAAATAAATCTGAAAGTTAAAAACTCCAGAGAGAACCAGTCATGAGGTGGCCCTCACACTTGCCTGAATTCTCCCTCCAGTAACTCTACCAGGTCCTCACTGTGAAGATCAAAGAAAAATCCCCTCATGCTTCCAGCAATGGGAAGGAAAAAGTAATAATTTTTTAACTATAGAATAGTTTGAACTAACAGAATACTCTGAATAAAATCAGAGTATTCTATTCTTCTTAACAAGGCCTGCCCTGCCCTCAAGAGAAACTATTTTACCCTAACCTATTGGGCTTTTATCAGACCTGAGGGAGGGAAATACCCAACTCCAGTCCCCTCTAACTATCCTGCCCCACCTAAGGGGATGAAAAAAACAGACACATTTGTGAAGCTCCCAGCCCAGGAACTAGAAGACTCACTAAAAGACTGAGACCTACTCATAGAACTACAGAACATATCCCCTCTTCCAGCACATTACTAAAGGCCTATTTACTGCAGTCCCTTTTGCCCACTACATAATGTTCAGCTTTCAACAAAAAAATTACTAAAGGAAAAAAAGTTAGGCTTTTACTAACAAGGCTTACTAAAAGGAAAAAAAGGAAAAAAAGTTTGAAGAGACAGAGCAAGCATCAGAACCAGACTCAGATATGGCCAGAATGTTGGAATTATGAGATCAGGAACTTAAAACAACCATGATTAATATGCTAAGGACTCAAATGGAAAAAACAGGCAACATGCAAGAATACACGGATAATATAACCAGAAAGATTCTAAGAAAGAAACAAAAAGAAGTGCTGGAAATCAAAAACACTATAACAGAAATGAATGCCTTTAATGGACTCATTAGGAGACTGGACACAGCTGAGGAAAGAATCTCTGCATTTATAAAATGTCCACAGAAATTTCCAAACTAAACAGCAAAGAGAAAAAAGATTGGGGGGGGGGGGGAAGAGCACAATATCAAAGAACTGTGGGACAACTACAAAAGGTATATCATATGCATCATGGGAATCCCAGAAGGCAAAGAAAAAGAGAAAGAACTATTTGAAGCATATTCTAATCTGAAGAATATTCTAATAACTTAGAATTTTCCCAAATTAGTTTCAGATACCAAACCACAAATCTAAGCAGCTCAGAGAACAGCAAGCAGGAAAGGTGAAATACTTAAAAGAGTTGAAAGGGAAAAACCTGCCAATCTAGAATTCTGTAACCTGCAAAATTATCCTTCAAAAGTGAAGGGGAAATAAAGACTTTCTCAGAAAAACAAAAATTGAGGGGATTTATTGCCTATAGACCTGCTCTGCAAGAAACGAAGTTTTTCAGAGAGAAGGAAAATGATACGGGTAAGAAACTCAGATCTACATTTAAAAAAAAAAAAAGTATTAGAGAAGGAATGAACAAATGTCAAACAAAAAACTTTTCTCTTTTTCTTATTCTTTTTTAAAATTTTATTTATTTTTGGCTGCGCTGGGTCTTCATTGCTGCGTGCCGGCTTTCTCTAGCTGTGGTGAGCAGGGGCTACTCTTCGTTGCACTGCGGGGCTTCTCACTGCAGTGGCTTCTCTTGTTGAGGAGCACGGGCTCTAGGGCACGCAGGCTTCAGCAGTTGTGGCACATGGGCTCCCCAAAGGCAGCTAAATTACATGCCCAAAGGAAGGAATAAGAAAGAGAGACTGAAAGAGATTACAGTAAATGTTATTCCTAAAATGTCTCCAGTCAATGCAATGACCGTTCAGCAGAATGAGGCTCCCTGCTTGGGTCTTCTCCACAACGGTCACACTATAGTCTTTCCTATGTTTCAGGCTCAGAACCTGCTTTATGAGACTTTGTCCTTTTCTAGAGAGTGCGGAAAAAAATGGCAATGGGCCCTAGAGAGCCAGGAGAGAAGCATTCATAGCACTCGGGGATGAAGCACTGAAGCTGATTCAAACTGAACGGAAGCTACTGAACCCCGCTCAGGACCCTTGTACAGATATGTGTGTGATGTTGGACAACTATGGCAGCTGATCTCATCACTGGGAATTCCACTTCTGCAAACCCAAAATCATCATTCAACATGAGGGGAGGAGAAAAACCATGGAGAGAGGAGAAAAAGAACATCCACTGGTATTTGTCCTCCAAAATCAAAGTATCCTCCATATCCAAAGTAGATACAGAGGATTTACTCTGTATTTTGAGTTTGATTACGTAAGAGCTTTATTTGGGTCAGGTGAGGGGACAAAGTTGAATTACAACATTTTAACACTGTCAAATGAATATCAATTTACATCCCTTAGTAAAAGTGCAGTGCAAGACAAGACTAGCATGCTCTGCCCTCATATGTAATCCAGACATGGCACAAATACACAATATCTCTATAAATACAAGAGACTCTACTACTCTAGGTACTGGAAGAAAGTTAAGGTTCAGTCTATGCATCAGAAAGAGAAAAATTCTAAGTTTACAAAAGAGATTTTAAAATTCCCAGTTAACTTTTTTAACTTTATAATTTTTCCCATTAATCTATTATAGTACATAATTTAAAGCAAAACTGAATCCTTTAGAAGTTTGTCATTTTTCAAGATGATTCTATGACTTCAAAACTTCCAGAAACTTTACACAGCTGGGGAAGAGCTGCCAACAAGAAGCATCATGGGGCAATGAATGTCAATAAGTCATCAAGAGTTATATCTGCATTGGGGAGGTGAGGGAAGGTCATTTCCAGCCCTAAAATATATAGCATACATACAGACTCTGGCTCTCACTGTTAAGTTGCATAAGAGAATATGAAAAAATCAGGATGATATGGTAAAGGGCACCTGCTAAAAGCCTGAATGACAAACTAAGGTGTTATATTTAACAAACAACAATATTTAAGGGCTACTCCTTTTAAGACAGTTACTCCTTAAAGGGGCGGGGGGATAGGCACCAATAAGAGAAAGATGTAAACATTTTATTTAAAGATCAACTAGTAGGATGGAGAACATCAAGACTACCAACAGAATAGAGACTTCAGAATGCAGAGAAAAAAGAGGAAAAAAAAATTCTCCAGATTATCTGCTAGGATATCACATAAACATTTTCTATTATTAAAATGAAGAAAAGAGTATTTGACACTGAGGCCTGAAAACCTCCCCCCCTTAACCCAGCTGCCTAAAAATTAAGACTATGAGGTGAACTCCTTGACTACATCATTTTATTCTGGACTCTTTCCAAAAATAAAAAATAACTGGGGTACACATATTAAGGCGTCAGTTTGGTTTGGCTTGGTTGTTTTGTTTTTGTTTGGGCAGTTAACCTAGCTTAGTAACCTATGGTTACCTAAAAGCACTTAACAATAAAGTTGCTAAATTCAACTAGTTGTGTAATATATTCTACAAACACTTTTTATCAGCATATTTAAAAGCCAAAAAGATACCTAAAGTATCCTTTAGGAAATGCAAGAGTGTTTGATAAATACCTCCTATGGCTTCTCAAAAGCCAAGTTACAGGCTCACATAAGAGAAATCTCTCTTCAGCAACAATTATTGCTAACTCTCCAATTATGTAGTCTGTTTGGCCTCTAATTTATTTCGGCTCTGGGTTCTATCTGGGCTTTGAATTAAGAGAATATAAACATATCTACTTGATACTGAAGAATTAAATACATGTGGTTACAGCTCCGCTTTGCCAGAGTGTGCACATCTGCTATTCATCAAAAATTATGAAAACCATTGCCAGGCTGCTATATGCTGTTCACTAGTTTCCACACAAATGTAATTTTATTGCTGTATCTGGCATGATATCCATTTGCAACGCTTTCTGGAAAATAATTTTTAAATGGAGTAAAGGGTAGAAGATAGGCTTCATTTTAATTAGGAAGTAATTAAAGTAAGCAAAGAAAACAGTGAGTTTTCAAGACATCAAAATTTCTTATGCCAATAAAGTAAAAATATCTCAACTGTCAATCAGACTAGATATCAGCCATTTTACACAAATTTATTACAATCCCAAGCATATAATTTCTATGATTAGGTAAGGAAAAAATAATATATTTTCCAAAATATTTACAGACTCCTAATCTAGTATGTATACTTAATTTGAATCCAGCTTCCCCTAACAAAAATACTCAGAAATGGTCAGTTTCAATAAAGTTAAACAAAAGGGATACATTTTCACCCTTTACAAGATGTATTACATTCAAAGGTGACTAATTAAGACAACATTTAGAATTGAGTCATAAATCTAACTGAACCAGATCTATACCAGGTCATAAACCACTTCATGATCCTTGAAGTTATTTATATAATCCTACCTGTAATTAAAAGAAGTCATTAGTACACATATTAGTAAGTATGAATAATGCCCAACTATCATGCACATATATCCACAATAAGAAAAGGTAATATTTAAAAACATAAAAGTTAGAATTTCTATTTCTGGTCATTTGATAATAGCATAACCAGAAAACCCTCCTGTTACAAAACACCTAGAACACCTAGAACCACTGGTAAGTCTTTTTACTTGATTTATACATTGCTATGGTCCTCAAAATTCCTGTACTGAAATCCTCAAAAATGATAGTATTAGAATGTGAGGCCTCTGGGAGGTGCTTAGGCATAAGGGCAGAGCTGTCATGAATGGAATTAGTGCCTTATACAAGAGGCTCCAGAAAGACCCCTAGGCCCTTCCACCACATAAGGACACAGAAAGAAGGTGCATGAACCAGGAAGAGGGCCCCCACCAGAAGTGGACCAAGCTGGTGCCTTGATCTTGGACCTCCCAGCCTCCGGAACTGTACACCAGGGGTCCCCAACCCCTGGGCCACAGACCACTACCGGTCCACAGCCTTTTAGGAACCCGGCCACACAGCAGGAGGCGAGCGGCGGGGGAGTGAGCGAAGCTGCATCTGCTGCTCCCCATCACCCGCATTACCGCCTGAGCCATCCCCTCACCCCCCGTGGAAAAACTGTCTTCCAAGAAACCGGTCCCTGGTGCCAAAAAGGTTGGGGACCGCTGCTGACAAGCAATAAAATTTCTATCATTATAAACTACTCAGTCTGTGGCGTATTGTAATAGCAGCCCAAACAGACTGATACACATATATACACAAAATAAAAATACATAAACACTCCTTTAAATGTACAACTAAGGTATGAAAGTAGGGGAAATCTCTTAGAGAGCCAAAAATTAATAGGGAAATAAAAAGCAGCACACACTTGATGCTACAGCCACCCTGCAGGTTATTCTCGTCTCAGAAACTGAGGAACTTCTGTTTCAGTGGCAAAGCAGGGAAAAAGACAAGGCCCTGACACACAAGAAGCACTGGGTTAGAAGATTTTTGCACAAAGCACAGACCCTTGGGGAACAAGGAAGTAAAAAAATCTGCCATTGGTAGAAGGAGGCAAAGAAATTTTCTGTCTTGGCCTAGGCTCTGAAAATGTGGGAAAAATCACCAAAGACTTTGTAATCACAAGATGCCCTCACATAGGTTTAGAGTTTGAATTTATTCTATCTACGTTGTACAGGAACCCCAAATTCCAAAAATTAAATAGAAAAAATGTTCTCTGCTTGAACACGGTGATAACATAGGTATATACACATGTCAAAACTGCACTGAAAATCTGTTCATTTTAGTACATGTAAGCTATACTTCAGTTTAAAAATAAAGCAGTCCCTGGAAACACCTCTAGGGTGCTTGGCAAAAACAAACCTCTCTGGAGTAATACGCGCGCCCCCCGCTGCTCTGCCAAGAAGCCACTCAGAATTCTCATAGACAACTCCTATGAAGATCAGCTCACAATTCAGAACTCTAAAACACCTAAGGAAACGGTTCACCTTAAGAATCAGCAAATATAGCAAAGAACAGAAGTGGATTTCTAAGAACTTCAGACAAGTGAACAATATGATAGACATTTATAAGTAATTTAAATGATTAAAACACATAAAAAATAAACTAAAATACATGGGACAAGACATCATAAAACAGTAACAGACATCCCTAACACAACAATACAAGAACTGATACTCAGTGGATGTTAAAACAATCAACAGATGAGGAACTGGATATTGGCATGGTACAAAAGGATCATCTCACAGATTGCATGAAGGATATAAGAGGAAAAGCTCAATATTATAATACGAATATTAACTTTCATCATCTGATTCTACTGAATATTAGCATCACTATAAGTAGGACAAAACATTTCTGATGTGATGAATACAAAGTACTCAATACTACCCATGAAGCATTTATGCCAAAACACTGAATTCGTTGCAAACAAAGCCTCCTATCATAAATTTTAATTTTACAAGAAATGTAAAGGAGGGCTTTCCTGGTGGCGCAGTGCTTAAGATTCTGCCTACCAACACAGGGGACACGGGTTCAAGCCCTGGTCCGGGAAGATTCCACATGCCGTGGAGCAACTAAGCCCGTGCGCCACAACTACTGAGCCTGCGCTCTAGAGCCCGTGAGCCACAACTACTGAGCCCGCACACCTAGAGCCCATGCTCCGCAACATGAGAAGCCACTGCAATGAGAAGCCCGTGCACCACAACGAAAAGTAGCCCCTGCTCGCCACAACTAGAGAAAGCCCACGCACAGCAACAAAGACCCAACTCAGACAAAAATAAATAGATAGATAGATAGACAGAAAGAAAAGTAAAGGAATAAAAATAAGTCAAACATCCAAATAACTCTTAAAAAACCCAAAATCTATGGGCTTCCCTGGTGGCACAGTAGTTGAGAGTCTGCCTGCCGATGCAGGGGACGCGGGTTCGTGCCCCAGTCCAGAAGGATCCCACGTGCCGCGGAGCGGCCGGGCCCGTGAGCCATGGCCACTGGGCCTGCGCATCCAGAGCCTGTGCTCCACAACGGGAGAGGCCGCGACAGTGAGAGGCCTGCGTACCGCAAAAAAACCAAAACAAAACAAAACAAAATCTGGAACATTCTACAAGACGACTGTAGAATCATTTCAATAAGTCAAGAGACTGAGAGGAATAAAAAGATGGGGGGGACTGTTCTAGAGAAACTTAAAGAGACATAATCAAATACAACTTATGAACCTTGTTTTAAATCCTAATTCAAACTATAAAACAGCATTTCTGAGGCTATGAAAGATATCAGAATATGGAATAAGTAAACTATAATATTAAAGACTTGTGCATTTGGGGTGTGTGGAAGACAATGGTACTGCGGTTATGGAGAAAAATGTCTATTTTTCAGAGATGCAACATAAAGTGAGATGTCACTGTGTGATTTGCTTTAGAACACCTCAGCTAACAAAACAGCCTAAATTTCTGAACACAGGAGAGTAGCTGAATAAGCTATGCTGTATTTGCACAATGGAATACTAGGCAGTATCAAAAAAAAAGAATGAGGAAGAGCTCTATGAAATGATACGAAGTGACATTCAGGATATACTATTAAGTTAAAAAAGAAAGTGCAAAAAAAGTCTTTAGTATTTCTTTCATGTAAGAACAAAAGGGAATATAATAATAAAATTTATATGTATCAGCTCATTTGCGCAAAAAAGAATTCCAAGAAGATAAAACCAGAAATAAATGATAATAAGATATCCTAGAGGACAAATGGGAACAAGTTGGAAAGAAAGTGAAAATGGGACCATGGTAAAAGGACAGGGAGGACGGACACTACTCTGAGTAAAGCTTTTCGTGTTATTTCTAACTCTTAGAAACATGGTAATTATTTCACATAACCCCAAAATAAATTGATAATTAAAATCAACCAGGATATTGGCGGGGGGGATTCAAAGTGGAACACAAACAGTAATAAATATATTACAAATGCCACACTGCATTGGGTGGGAAAGAAAAGAAAGTACCTAAATAAATTTGGAAAACAGTATTTTGACTCTACTGACAGTATTTTCATAGTAGTGTATTCTAGATAATAAATTTGTTTCTCACAAGAGTAGAGGTTAGCAATTCTGAAATTCTTGTATACTAGGATTGAGCAAATAAGAAAATACATTGTGGATAATGAGAACCAGGTTTCTCACTATCAAAGACTGGAAAAATAACCTACCAAACAAATGGTGTGGGGGAAGAAGACTGTAACACAATTCTGTAAGCAGTGGATTGGAATTGGAGCTATCAACACGAACCCTTTTTTTAAATATATAGATACAGATAGAAACACACAGAACTAGGTGTATGTATATACATACATGTATTTCTTAACTCTGTCCACTGAGAGGACTTAAAAGCAATGAAAATCCAGTATGAACACACCGAGCTTCCAGATCGTAATTTCTCAGTACCATTTTCCAATCAAAGGAGAACAGAGCCCCTTGGAGAAACGGTTGATTCTAAGGGTGAAGCAGAAGGACAAGTTGAATCTGGAACATCTTGTGCTATGCAGATAGTAAAAAAAAAAAAAAAGGGGTTAAAAAATAATGAGGGCCTGTCAAAAGGACACAGGAGCAAACTTGAAGGAACGCCCAATGGCAAAACCTGGGACAACCCTAAGCAAGAAATAAATGACACTAATGGATTATAACCTATAGAATAAATAAATGCCCAAGTCCATACTAGTATAAATAATTGGATAAATGAATAAATAGTAAAGACAGGAAAGCTCTTCCTTAAGATGGAATTCTAACTGAGAATGCATGTAACAGGAACAATGGGACTAGAAATATCACCATTTGGCAAACACCACAGTAATAATTGTTGCAGGCAAAAACCATCAAAAAATGCTGAAAAGTACGATAAACAGGATGACTGCATAGCTTCAAATATTTATTACAAGGGGGGAAAAGTAAATACAAAAAAATAAATAAATAAATAAACCTAACAGACAACACCATAAGCAAGTGATCAAATGTTACATCGCCAGTATCTACATCATGCACCTGCTGATATGAAGCCCAGAGAAGAGCACAACACGACCTCTGCCATGCCAAAAATGTATAACCAACCACAAGAAAACATCAAACAAATCCTAAATGAGGGACATTCTACAAAACGGCCAGTAATCTTCAAAATGTCACGGTTACAAAGACAAAGACTGGTTAAATGTCCAGATTAGAAAAGGCTAAGGAAATAACAACTAAATGCGACATGGGATCCTAGTCCACAAAAAGGATTCTAGGGGGAAAACTGGAGAAATTCAAATATGGTCTACAGTACTGTATCAACATTAATTTCCTGATCTAAGGTATAACTATTCTATGATTACATAAAATATAATATTAGGGGAAGCTAGGTAAAGGTTATACAAGAACTATACACTATTTTTGTAACTTTTTTATAAGTCTAATATTACTGATAACACTATTTTCTCTACTTTCATGTAGGCTGACATTTTCTCATAATAAGTCTTTTAAATGAGGGGCACAAAGAACTTCTAGAAAAGCAAAATACAACTGCTGATATTAAAAAATCAACTGACTCAAACTGTAAAATTAGGCACAGCTGAAGAAAGAATTAATTATCTGGAAGGCATGTACAAAAACTAACCAGAAAGTGGCCTCAAGAGATAGACAGAAGATATGAAAGCAAGATTAAGAGGCAAGGAGCAGAAAATTACATGGTCCACATACATCAAACAGGAGATCCAGAGGCAACTAAAGAGAATGAAGGGTAAGTAAGAAAATAATGGATAATAATTTTCTAGAATAAATAATAATGATTACATTCTAGAAACAAGAGTTCTAAGCAGGATAAATAAAAACATAGCCACATCTAGACACAAAGTGAACAAAGCTGCAAAATATCAAAAATTAAGGGATGGGGCTTCCTTGGTGGCACAGTGGTTAAGAATCCGCCTGCCAATGCAGGGGACGGACACAGGTTTGAGACCTGGTCCGGGAAGATCCCACATGCCGCAGAGCAACTAAGCCCGTGCACCACAACTACTGAGCTTGCACTCTAGAGCCCGTGAGCCACAACTACTGAGCGCGCATGCTACAGCTACTGAAGCCTGTGCGCCTAGAGCCTGTGCTCTGCAACAAGGGAAGTCACCGCAGTGAGAAGCCCGCGCACCACAACAAAGAGTAGCCCCCACTCGCCGCAACTAGAGAAAGCCCACGCACAGCAAGGAAGACCCAATGCAGCCAAACATAAAATAAATAAAAAATTAAGTAATTAATTTTTTAAAAATTGGGCTTTCCTGGTGGTGCAGTGGTTGGGAATCCGCCTGCCAGTGCAGGGGACATGGGTTCGGGCCCCGGTCCGGGAGGATCCCGCATGCCGCGGAGCGGCTGGGCCCATGCGCCACGATTGCTGGGCCTGCACTCTAGAGCCCGTGAGCCACGAGTGCTGAGGCCCGCCCGCCTGGAGTCCGTGCTCCCCAACAGGAGGAGCCACCGCAATGAGCCCGCTCACCTCAATGAAAGAAGGTCCACGTGTAGCAGCGAAGACCCAAACGCAGCCAAAAATAAATTAATTAAAAAAAAAAATTAAGAGATGTTTAGGGACTCCCCTGGTGGTCCAGCGGTAAAGAATCCACCTTCCAATAAAGGGGACATGGGTTCGATTCCTGGTCAGGGAACTAATATCCCACATGCTGTGGGGCAACTAAGCCTGTGCGCCACAACTACACAGCCCACACGCCCTGGAGCCCACGTGCCACAACTTGAGAGAGAAAACCCACACGCCACAACTAGAGAGGAGCCTGGGCGCTGCAACTAGAAAGAAGTCCAAGCAGACTGTGCGCCATAACGAAAAGGATCGGCTTGCCTCAACAAAGATCCCATGCGCCACAGCTAAGACCCGACACAGCCAAAAAAAATAAATAAATAAGGCAAATAAATATAATATTTTTTTAATTAAGGGATGTTTAAGGGCTGCTTTTAAGCAACCAGAAAAAAAATAATAAATTACTTGCCAAGCAACAATTATTAGAAACAGCAGACTTCTCACAGCAACAATTAAAGTCATAATACCCTCGAAGTACTGAGTGCAAGTAACTATCACAAAGAATTCTATATCAAATAATTATCATTCCAAGAATGAGGACAAAATAAATACATTTTCGACAAAGATCAAGAGTTTACCAACAACAGACCTCTGCTGAAAGGAATATTAAAGAACATACTGCAAGCAGAAGGAAGCTGAACACAAATGGATTAAGTGGGATGCAAAAAAATATAGTAAAATAAGAAATTAGTACAGTGAGTAAATCTAAAAACAGAGAATTTATAAAAATCCTCCTTTAAATAAAGCTACCATGTTGCATTTTTAAAGTAATTAAATGTGCAAAAAAACATGGCTTCAGCAAGATACCTTTCGTGATGAAAAAAGCACTGAACGTGGAACTGGAAAATCTCAAACAAGAATCTGACTTTCTCTTATTGTAGCCAAAGGCCTAAGTTTCTTCAGCCAAAAAGTGAAGGCATTTAGCTAGAAGTTCCTTAAAATTCCCTACCAGTCCCAGGATTTAATGGGCAGGAAACAGGCTTCCCTAATTGACCAGGACACTTTTAAAAATGTAAGTTACTGAGAGTTCAGAGAAAGATATTTCATACTCAGAACCAGTGCTTCAGGATATGGAGCTTCATGGATAACTGGCTATCTGCTTCTGTGCAAAAACTATGGAAATGGATATGATCTTAGGAAAAGAATATAGAAAATGATGCATTTTAAGCTTAAAGAGTTAATAAAGAAAGGAAAAGGGTGGTCCAAGTGGTAGGAAAACCAACAGTATAAAAATGAGAAAGCCTTAAGAGAAAATTTCTAAAAGGAATATGGTATCAATATCAAATGCTGCAAAAAAATAAATACTCAAGACAATCATTTTATTCCTACTTCACAAATTAGCTATCACAGACTCCTCCTTCCAAAATCTTAAAGGTTCAATGACAGAAATACCAGGAGCAATCAAACTAATTTGCTATAATTTCTAAAGAGCCAATCATACTGGAATACAGCAAGGGTATGTAAGATCTCCAAAATGCAGAGAACTCAGTTAAAGGTATCCTATTCTTTACTCACATAAAATTTCATTGTTCTCCTTGTTAAGGATAAATTAAAAGGTCAATGCTGCAAGCAAGGATAGCTTTTAGCAAAGAAAGCTATTAAGAGACTGGGCTAGGTCATACTGCAAATACTCCCTTTCAACATTCCTGCAATACAAGTGGGCCTTGGAGATACAGAACATAAAAATATCAGACCACATAATCAAAACTCAATTTGAGATGTGATGTATATCACTAGATATAAAGAATTAAAAATTGGATGAGGGTTAAGATGTTTGTAAGAGGAAAGACCAACACTAACATTTAAGAATACATATAAATATACACACATTTATTTATTCTTTTTTTTAATTGTTGAATTTTATTTTTTTATTTTATTTTTTATTTTTATTTTATCTTATTGGTCATCAGTTTTATACACATCAGTGTATACATGTCAATCCCAATCACCCAATTCATCACATTTATTTATTCTTAAAAAAAAAAAAGTTTTCACTTCCAAGGGCCTTGATTCCTATCCCAGAGGCTAGTAAAGCTAAACCTATTAACCAGACTTCCTGGATTAGTGGCTTTTCTTACACACTCTCTCACTTTTTAGGTAATCTCAAAAACACCTATCTCCAAACATATCTGAATACATATAGTCTGCCTAAAAGTAATGGGCCACATTTTCCATTCTTCATACAAAAAGAATCCTTCAACATTTTCAAATATTTTTCAGTTTACATCAAGTGGAACTAGAAAAGAGGTTTAAACTAGAGGTGAAACAACCCTAAAAAAGTGTGATGACATATGCAATAAGGGCAGTAGAAACAAAATTTTAAGAAGAATCTGTTCGGCAGAAACACAATTCTAAGTGTAACATACCTAAATTAGACTTGAATATGTAATTGTAAAATACGATTTTTAAAATTAGAGTACTTTCTTAGGGCTTCCCTGGTGGCACAGTGGTTCAGAATCTGCCTGCCAATGCAGGGGACACAGGTTTGAACCCTGGTCTGGGAAGGTCCCACATGCCACGGAGCAACTAAGCCACTGCGCCACAACTACTGAGTCTGCGTGCCACAACTACTGAAGCCCGCGCGCCTAGAGCCCGTGCTCCGCAACAAGAAAAGCCACCGCAATGAGAAGGCTGCGCACCAGAGCGAAGAGTAGTCCCCACTCGCCGCAACTAGAAGAAAGCCTGCGCACAGCAACACAGCCAAAAATAAAAATAAATTAAAAATTAGAGTACTTTCTTTAAATGTCTGACTTTTAAAACTTAAATAATGTCAAAATTGAAAGGAACTCATCATTCTACAGATGAGGAAATTGAGGTCCAAGAAAATGAAGTAACTTGCTTGGTAAATAACAGAGCAAGATGTGACATGAAACATGCTCCAGTGAGTGTATTTTTATAAAATATGATCTTGAAAACTTCAAATGAAAAGACTAAAAATCTTAATTATATTTTAAGTTAACAACTGCAATCAAAGCCATAGTGATTTAGAATTCACAGGACCATACTAAAATTTACATTTGCTTAGAAAACAAATGTCCCTAACAAGGATAATTAATAGAATTATAAAAGAAAATATAAAGTCCAGCCACTCAAAAATATTTACTGAATACTTACTATGTGGCAGGAACTATTTTAGTCACCTGGGATATACCAGTATATTAAATACTTTTAAACATACTCAAGTCATGACACTTATACGTACATAACTGATAAGGAAATTATAAATCATTCTTTTTCCACTGAACTAGTTCGGCAAGCATTTTTAAAGCAGAACTTTTAGTGTTGTTAATATTATTCTTAACAATGATAAAAATGTACTTTTTAAAATACGTACCACTCAAAGCTATTCAGTATGAATTCACTTCAGACTGAATCACTAAAATTTAACTTTTTAAAATATCCAAAATGATGTGGAATAGGAACAGATCCTTAACAACCAAAAAACCCTTAGAACTGCTTTATTTGTACCTGAAACAGCAGGTCCTCAGCATCACTAAGATTAGTACAGTCACTGTGGATCAGATTAAGGAGCTCCCCCATTAGGAGCAGCCACATAGGAACCACCTCTCACTATAAAGGAAGGATACTGTTTTCTATAACTATGGTTGTTCATTTCTGGAACAATTGCCATACACACGTTTTCCTGCTCCTTATTCAGAATTCTACACTGCCAGTCACTCAAGAGAAAAAAAATCTCAGACTAACAGAGGCCAAATTTAGGGAGGGAAATAAAAATCTTCCTTCAGTCTAGGCTAAATGGACTGACTGCACAAAGAACTCCATACATCCAAAAGCACACAGATTTCTGCACCAGTTCCCAGGGTTCAAACAATACCAGTCATTCAATAGCTTTCCTTTTACATAAGCTGCTGTGAGAGAGCTCAGTCAGCTCTTCTGAACCTCATAACCCAGGATCCCGGAACTCTGATAAAGCCACCTTTTTCCTCAGCTCTGTTTTCATGTACTTTCTCTGGAAAGCAAACTTCATTTTTCCCCTAAAAAATAAATCTGAAAATCATCTCTTCTGTTTGATAAGTGATATACTCAATCCAAAATTACTACTCCATTAAAACTAAAAGCATTAACATAAAACCTAAGGTCAATACCGAAAAACTGTTTGATAAAATATATTTTTAAATGCATGAGTTTAAAATATAATTTTAAATACGCTTCATCATGCTAATTACCAAATGATGCCATTTGTCTGCATTCTGTTTGCTTCCAGTTGCACAATTTAAAAATTAGCCATCTGCCACAAAATAACTTTCAAAAAAGTAAAAGAAATTTTAAAAGAACTGTTAAAGGGGGGGAAAGTGAATTTACACACACAAACACACTCAACACTAACTACAGACATCAAAAATAATAGAAGACATTTCTTTGAGTGTTTGACCACACCCCCATTTAGGCCTCAGGAAAAATATACATATTCTTCACTGAACATCCCTTAGAAGCTTAAATAACAGTACTTTCTACCTTCAAAGCACATTATTATTGATTCTTCCAGTATCCTTTACCAACTGAGTCTTTGGCAAATTCAAACTTTAAATATTAGTAAATATTCAAGCCACGGAAACGCTAATGTAAATACTTCTTAATCACATGGCAAACTTACTTCCTAAGACACTTATCAGACCTGCCACCCAGAAGTAAAACTCAGTTTTAGGGGACAAAATGAGAATGATTCATTTACTTATTAAATTATCAGCTCCTGAATAGTCAATAGTTGCCTATAAATTCATCTCCCTTGACTATGTACAATCACGTAATCATTATCCCTTATAGAAATAAGATGCTACTCCAGAATTGTGATAATCTAGCTATTTTATCCACCCATCCTCCTTAAGAGTTCTGTGGCCCTTGTAATTCCTTTAACACTCTTTCCCTCTCCACATACATACTACATAACGCAAATAAACATGCTTTGAAAAAGGAAAAGTTCTCGCTCCTAAGTTTTCTCTCCTTAAATAAAATAGTAAATCCTTAAAGATATTCCCCCTCTCCCCCAGAAGAACACAAAAAGCAGAGCTCTGAACATACTAACCATTTAACAGATATCTGGGGAAATTTCCATCATCACCCTTAGAGTTATAAGATTGAATCTGTCAAAAATGGAAAAAAAAAAAAAGAACTTTTCATCAACGCATTACTCCCTAATAACCACTGAAAGCACCAAAACCCTGTGTGTTCTGTGAAGCAGTAACCTCAGAAACATTTCAACACTCCCTGAGACTTAACGAACTTGGCTGGCAAAACAGATTCCATTTCTCAAAAATACCTTGCAAGTTCTCAAGAAGCAAATTCTTCAATCAATACAGTTTACCGCACATTCAACATCTGTGACCTCCTTGGGACACACAAACCTTTTTCCTACCACTAGAGTCAGTACAATATTTTCTGATGCTCTATTAAAAGACCATCTGACTTTAGCAGATACCTCTTAATGCCCCTCTAAAAAGACATTTTTTACATATTATATAAAGTATACATAATATGTGTTTTCTAGAACCTCTCACCCTAAAATTTCACTCACCATTGCCCATGTTATCTTTTATAGTCAGAAAAGGCTTTTCATTTTCCTATAACATTGTATCTTCTTTAACTTTTGTCACCAAAAAGGGTCTGATATCAAGAGAAAGGAGCATATATAAACCTTTCATTTTTCCCATATTTTAATTTATTACATAATATTAATCCACTGCCTTCTATAAATGAGTTTTAAAGCATTCCAATATACTTGAAAGTCAAAGAAAATGAAGTACTAAAAGAGTTATTCACAGGTTATTTATCTTTAGATTTTAAACAACTCATTTCAGGTTCATGTTTAGTTATCTATACCTAGCCATGACAGACTCTGGCATGACACTGTATTCAACAGATAAATAGCAAGGAATTGTATATGGCAGGACTGAAACACAGTAACAGAGAAGCACCTGAGGATACAGTTCACATTTTATAGTAAGATCTGCCCATAGCTTTAAGTTTCTCTTCTATTAGAAAATAAACTTGTGCACTTCCCTGGTGGTCCAGTGGTTAAGACTCCGCGCTTGCACTGCAGGGGGCGCGGGTTTGATCCCTGGTTGGGGAAGTTCCACATGCCACACCCGGTACAGCCAAAAAAAGAAAAAAAGTAATAGGATACCATGGTATCCCTATACATTGTGTTGCCCAAATTAGAGACAGCTTTCTGAAAAATCAGTGGTTCTGTAGAGAATATCTGCACTAAATATATATATATAATAAAAACACAAATATTTAAGAAGAAAATAAACTCTTATGGCAAATACATGTCTAGCTAACTAAAAGTGAGTTATTTAATAACCTAATTTTTATTTTTCATTCAACACTGACATATTAAAAAAATCAGTTTAACATAAAAAACACTAGGCATTACAAAACAATTGTGTATATAATAAAAGGTACAAGACTCAGAAGATTTTTTATATAATCTTGAGCTATCAAATACTACTCATTTATCATTCCTTCTTCTCCGCCTTCTGATTATCCTCCCATAATTATAAAAAATAAATGCAGAAGAAAAACCAAGAACTATAAACATGGCTATCCCATAAGTGATACTAGAAACGCAAAACTATTTACAGACACACCTTACTTTCAGAACATGACCTAACTTCCCACATTCAAATCTACTTGACAAAGAAGCCCAAAGAATCTAAAACTGGGGTCTGATGTTTCTTTTCTCTTGGAGGTAAGGGGTGTCTATGCTAATGGAGAGAAAACAGCCAGGAGAAGGAGATACAATAACCTTTGTACATGATGCAAAACTTACCCACTTGAAGGATCTAAGGCAATAGCTCTAGGTTGATCCAACTCTTGCCAAAATAAAACTTTTCGTAAAGATCCATCTAAATTAGAAACTTCAATACGATTAGTTTCAGAATCTGTCCAGTACAATTTTTCTCCAAGCCAATCACATGCCAGCCCATCAGGGGACAATAATCCAGAAACAACAACATTCTGTACACTCTCAGTTTTGTTGAACTCTGTTCGTTTAATGGCTTCTTCGCTGACATCACTCCAGTATATCAAGCCATGACCAAACACAAAGTCCACCGCAGCTGCATCCTCCAAGCCTCCAACTACAATCGTAGCATTCTCTTTGCCATTTGCAGCATCAACCAATCGCAAGTCCCGTCTGTTTGCATAAAGCAACAAAGGGGCCGCTAGAACAAAAAAAGAAAAATATGTAAGTCAAAACAAAGGAAATGTCTTGGTTCCTATAAATTGAGTTTCAAATCAGTGTTAGTGAGCAAATACTATCAAAAATAAAGAGTAAATCAATGTATAGAAAACTGGCAAAATCTTTTCACAAAGCATTATTTTTGCACCATTTTAAATACAAAAGAGTTGCAAGAGGGGAAATTAATTGTACCAGGACAGTCTTTTCTTGTTAAAATATCTGTCAGATAAAATTTTTAAAAGCCTGGTCATTCCAAGAACTGGCAAGGATATGGAGCCAGTGGACCACTCATACTCTCCTGGGGGCCTGTGAAATGGTGCAGCATCTTTGGAAAGCAGTTTGGCAGTTTCTTAAAAGACTAGATATTTACTTCAGAGAAATAAAAGTATATGTCAATACAAAGACCTGTGCACGATGCTCACAGCAGCTTTTTTGTAATAACCCAAACTGGAACCAACCCAAATGTCATCAACAGACTAATGGATGAACAAACAGTGATATATCCATACAATAAAAAGTAATGGGGACCAAGACTGAACCAGGAAGAAATAGAAAACATGAACAGACCAACACACGTAATGAAATTGAAACTGTGATTAAAAATCTTCCAACAAACAAAGGTCCAGGACCAGATGGTTTCACAGGTGAATTCTATCAAACATTTAGAGAAGAGCTAACACCCATCCTTCTCAAACTCTTCCAAAAAACTGCAGAGAAAGGAACACTCCCGAACTCATTCTATGAGGCCACCATCACCCTGATACCAAAACCAGACAAAGATACTACAAAAAAAGAAAATTACAGACCAATATCACTGATGAATATAGATGCAAAAGTCCTCAACAAAATACTAGCAAACAGAATCCAACAACACATTAAAAGGATCATACACCATGATCAAGTGGGATTTATCCCAGGGATGCAAGGATTCTTCAATATACGCAAATCAATCAATGTGATACACCATATTAACAAACTGACGAATAAAAATCATATGCTCATCTCAATAGATGCAGAAAAAGCTTTTGACAAAATTCAACACCCATTTATGATAAAAACTCTCCAGAAAGTGGGCATAGAGGGAACCTACCTCAACATAATAAAGGCCATATACGACAAACCTACAGCAAACATCATTCTCAATAGTGAAAAACTTAAAGCGTTTCCTCTAAGATCAGGAACAAGACAAGGATAGCCACTCTCACCACTATTATTCAACATAGTTTTGGAAGTCCTAGCCATGACAATCAGAGAAGAAAAAGAAATAAAAGGAATACAAATTGGAAAAGAAGAAGTAAAACTGTCACTGTTTGCAGATGACATGATACTATACACAGAGAATCCTAAAGATGCCACCAGAAAACTACTAGAGCTAACCAATCAATTTGGTAAAGTTGCAGGATACAAAATTAACGCACAGAAATCTCCTGCATTCCTATACACTAATGATGAAAAATCTGAAAGAGAAATTTAGGAAACACTCCCATTTACCACTGCAACAAAAAGAATAAAATACCTAGGAATAAACCTACCTAGGGAGACAAAAGACCTGTATGCAGAAAACTATAAGACACTGATGAAAGAAATTAAAGTTGATACCAACAGATGGAGAGATATACCATGTTCTTGGATTGGAAGAATCAATATTGTGAAAATGACTATACTACTCAAAGCAATCTACAGATTCAATGCAATCCCTATCAAATTACCAATGGCATTTTTTATGGAACTAGAAAAAAAAATCTTAAAATTTGTATGGAGACACAAAAGCAGAATAGCCAAAGTGGTCTTGAGGGAAAAAAACAGAACTGGAGGAATCAGACTCCCTGACTTTGGACTATACTACAAAGCTACAGTAATCAAGACAATATGGTACTGGCACAAAAACTGAAACATAGATCAATGGAACAAGATAGAAAGCCCAGAGATAAACCCACGCACCTATGGTCAACTAATTTATGACAAAGGAGGCAAGCATATACAATGGAGCAAAGACAGCCTCTTCAATAAGTGGTGCTGGGAAAGCTGGACAGCTACATGTAAAAGAATGAAATTAGGATGCTCCCTTACACCATACACAAAAATAAACGCAAAATGGATTAGAGACCTAAATGTAAGTCCAGACACTATAAAACTCTTAGAGGAAAACACAGGAAGAACACTCTTTGACATAAGTCACAGCAAGATCTTTTTTGATCCACCTCCTAGAGTAATGGAAATAAAAACAAAAATAAACAAATGGGACCTAATGAAACTTAAAAGCTTTTGCACAGCAAAGGAAACCATAAACAAGACAAAAAAAAAACCCCTCAGAATGAGAGAAAACATTTGCAAACGAATCAGCGGACAAAGGATTAATCTCCAAAATATATAAACAGCTCATGCAGCTCAATATTAGGAAACAAACAACCCAATCCAAAAATGGGCAGAAGACCTAAATAGACATTTCTCCAAAGAAGACATACAGATGGCCAAGAGGCACATGAAAAGATGCTCAACATCACTAATTATTAGAGAAATGCAAATCAAAACTACAATGAGGTATCACCTCACACCAGTTAGAATGGCCATCATCGGAAAATCTACAAACAACAAATGCTGGAGAGGGTGTGGAGAAAAGGGAACCCTCTTGCACTGTTGGTGGGAATGTGAATTGATACAGCCACTATGGAGAACAGTATGGAGGTTCCTTAAAAAACTAAAAATAGAATTACCATATGACCCAGCAATCCCGCTACTGGGCATATATCCAGAGAAAACCATAATTCAAAAAGACACATGCTCCCCAATGTTCACTGCAGCACTATTTACAATAGTCATATCCTGGAAACAACCTAAATGCCCACTGACAGACGAATGGAGAAAGAAGATGTGGTACATATATACAATGGAATATTACTCAGCCATAAAAAGGAACGAAATCGGACCATTTGTAGAGATGTGGATGGATCTAGAGACTGTCATACAGAGTGAAGTAAGTCAGAAAGAGAAAAACAAATATCATATATTAACGCATATATGTGGATCCTAGATAAATGGTACAGATGAACCGGTTTGCAGGACAGAAACTGAAACACAGATGTAGAGAACAAACGTATGGACACTAAAGGGGGAAAGCGGCAGGAGGTGGTGGTGGTGGTGTGATTAATTGGGAGACTGGGATTGACATGTATACACTGATGTGTGTAAAATGCGTAACTAATAAAAATCTGTATAAAAAAATAATTTTTAGAAAAAAGTAATGGGGACTTCCCTGGTGGTGCAGTGGTTAAGAATCTGCCTGCCAATGCAGGGGACACAGCTTTGAGCCCTGATCCGGGGAAATCCCACATGCCGCGGACCAACTAAGCCTGTGCACCACAACCACTGAGCCTGTGCTCTAGAGCCCACAAGCCACACCTACTGAGCCCGCATGCCACAACTACTGAAGCCCACGCGCCTAGAGCTTGTGCTCCACAACAAGAGAAGCCACCGCAATGAGAAGCCTGCGCACCACAACGAAGAGTAGCCCCTGCTCGCCGCAACTAGAGAAAGCCCGCACGCAGCAACGAAGACCCAACGCAGCCAAATTAAAGAAAAAAAAAAAAGTAATGAACTATTGGGAATTCCCTGGCAGTGCAGTGGTTAAGACTCCGCGCTTCCACTATAGGGGGCACGGATTCAATCCCCAGTCAGGAAACGTGCCACACGGCATGCCAAAAAAAAAAAGTAATGAACTATTTGTTTATGTAATTTGGGTGAATCTCAAAATAATTATGTAGAATAAAATAAGTCAGAAAAAGACTGTATATATTGCATACTCCATTTATATAAAATTTTAGAAAATTCAGATTAACCTATTGTAACAAAAAGCAGATCGGTGGTTGTCTGGAGGTGGGGAGAGAGGGTGGAAAAGAAGAGAAGGAGGGATGATAAAGGGGCATGAGGAAACTTTTGTAGGTGATGGCTATATCATACTGACTGTGATGATGGTTCCAGAAGTGCATAGATATGTCAAAACTTATTAAATTTTAAACTTTACATATGTGTAATTTCTTGAATTATCAATTATACCTTAATAAAACAGTCTGGCAGATATAGTTCTTAATACAACTATTTTTATTCTGTTTTATATCATTATTAGAATGATCTTTGAATAAGACCTAATACCAAAACTAAATATAAAACCTATCCGAAAGAGATATTTAACTCTGAGAAAGCTGAAGCTGTTAGGACTGAAGTAGTATAAATGCTTTTTTTTTTTTTTACCCAAAATATGCGTTTTGGTTTTTTTAAAGCATTTATTGCAAGCTTCTCACATCTACTTTCCTGGTATCAACAGTAATTAAAGATCTAGAGCACCACTATCCAACAGAAATTTCTATGATGATAGAAGTGTTCTCTCCACTGTGCAGTACAACAGCCACTGGCCGCATGGGGCTATGGAGCACTTAAAAGATGGCTAGTATGACTAAGAAAATAAATTTTTAATTTTATTTAATCTTAATTCATTTAAATTTAAGTAGACAAGTGGTCGTATGGATAGCACAGATCTAGAGGCTGAGATGAAGAACACAGACGAGGCAGCAAAAATAAGACCAGAGTTACAATGCAATAATCTACATGATCTTCTCTCACAATTACTTACTAAAGGTCTAAGACAGTCATCCAAAGCCAAGACCAAGTGCCCCTGAAAACTAA
Organism: Tursiops truncatus; assembly: GCF_011762595.2. Taxonomy (NCBI): domain Eukaryota; kingdom Metazoa; phylum Chordata; class Mammalia; order Artiodactyla; family Delphinidae; genus Tursiops; species Tursiops truncatus. The sequence continues at coordinate 93,252,913 of NC_047044.1, read as the reverse complement.
CCACTCCCTCTTTAAGAAAGTAATTAAAAAAAAATTAAGGTGCTCAAAAACAGTAAAGAAAAAAGTGATGTTTAAGCCAGTTTATGGGTTGTGTCTGCCAAATGGAGTTATGAAGTCCACTATTTTCATCAGTAAGCACAACATGAACTCTTCTAACTAAGCTTAAGTCCAACTTTCTTAGTCAAAAACAGATGGGCAGACAGCTTTTTTAAAAAGTGACTAAGAGCCCTTTCTGCTTATTCTGCGTACCTACAGCTGCTATTGGCAAATTTCCCTCACAGATTCACTTTTAGCTCGTTTCAGGCCTTCATACATCACACTGATTTATCAGTCCACATAGTGTTCACTGCACTATCTTATACTGAGCCCCTCATAGTATGCGCCAATTATAAAAATCAGAAGGTCAATATTAGTTAAGGGTACAATGTTAAGTGCTGCACAAGGCTAAGAAATAGCCCAGAGCATTTACAATTTAAAATCCAAGAGTGATGATAATCTGATATTTATTGGGCACCCTTCTTTATGGCACTTTCCTTGGAAAACTGCACCACATCTGTATATGGCATTAAGTACCAGCTAAAGGTCTTTTATGGCTTTCAAGTCAAACATTAACATTTCTACTAAATATGTGGTCTACAAAATCCAAAGAACTTTTCTGGTCATTTAAGGCCTCACAAGCCTTAAGAGTACAAAAAAAAAGGGGGGGGGGTGTGAACAAGTTAATTTAAGTTAGCAGTAGTGGTTATAATTGAGGATTTCTAAAGGACTATACATAAACCTATACACACTATTAAAAAGAAATCCCAGGGCTTCCCTGGTGGCGCAGCGGTTGAGAGTCCGCCTGCCGATGCAGGGGACACGGGTTCGTGCCCCGGTCCGGGAAGATCCCACATGCCGTGGAGCTGCTGGGCCCGTGAGCCATGGCCGCTGAGCCTGCGCGTCAGGAGCCTGTGCTCCGCAATGGGAGAGGCCACAGCAGTGAGAGGCCCGCGAACCACAAAAAAAAAAAAAAAAGAAAAGAAATCCCAGATTTCATCCTGTCCAACTACCCTTCTGATACTTCAATACTTTCTACAATATTGTCACCAATATCTACTTAGCAATATATTAAATGGGACATCTGAAAGGTATAATTTGATTTGTAATACTGTTTTAATCTACTAAAGAAATACACTGGATCCACACACACTTGCCCCTAGTTGTAGCGTATGTGCCATGCACTCAGTATCTTCCACTCCAAAGCACTTACCTTCAGACTTCCTAATACCCAGATAACCCAAATAACCACCATCATATCTCTTTAGTGAACCTTCACAGGTGCTTAGAAATCCTTATTTTCCTTTATTAACTTCCTACCAATCTTTCCCTAGTGCCTTTCTGAACTTTTTCTGCTTTCCTGAAGACAAATTCCATGCTTTGAATCCTTCATCCCAGATCATCTCACAAAGTAATCTCAGTGAAGCAGGAAGCAAGGTAAATGTCATACATCCCCAACATCTTAATTTAAACTTCTCAAAAATCTCTTTATATCCCACCCATCCTCCTCTATTTTGTCCTCAGTCTCAAATGACAAGTTGCCCTGCCTCCTTTCTTAGTCTATACCTATGTTTGCTAAGTGGGAGGGAAGATCTGAAACTAAAAGGCAGATGAAGCATGATCAGAGGAATAATAGTATAGTATGCAGAACATTCTACATAGGTGGGGATATGGTCAACATTTTTGAATGCTGCAGAGAAGAATAAGGACTGAGAAAAGGCCAGTTGGATTTGGTTATAAAGACTTGGAGAAAGCAGTTTCAGTTGTGTGATAGGTGGGAAGTTAGACTAAAGGAGTTAATAACTAATGGGTGGTTATATGAAGTGCATACCAATACTGTAAGGTTTTGTGATTAATATAATTATTCTCTTGGTGGCAGCAAGGTTAGCTTTATTAAAACAAAGCTTTTTGAGAGCAGAGACCTGGCAGGAGCCATTGGAGATTCAAGAAACAGGATAGTGAGATGGCCAACAAGAAGTTATATGTGTAGAACTGAAGCTTAGGCTGGAGATGATGACTTGAAAATTACCTGAATAGAGTTGCTGGTTAACCAGGTGAACTTGGATAATCTTCTCTTCTACACTCTCTTGCTTAGGGAACAACACAGAGTGTAGATGAGAAAATTATCTAAGTTGGCCGTCTCTTCCTGCCATAAAATTAAATTCATCACCTTTCCCCCAAAGAAAACTCTCAAGAGTCAATGGTACCACAATTTTCCTAATCCTACTGGTGTGCCATGGAGCCATCCTTGACACCCACCTTTTTCCCGCCGTCTGCCAATCACTCACTGTCTTGTTGATTCTCCTTTAGCATGTCCTTAAATCTGCCTCTTCTTTTCCATTTTTTAGAACCACTATCCTACTCTAGACCTTCATAACCTCAGGTCTAAACTACCTCAATAGTAAATGATCTCAACACTCTCCCTTCCCTTTTCTACTTCTAATACTTCTACTTTATCCAACTCAAAAAGGTTTCTGATTTCCTGTGCCTAAAATTAAAAAGCCTCAATACCTCAGGCCTCCACCAGGTGCTTTCTACCTATGACTCTAACTTACCTTTTATAGTCTCTGCATCATACAAACTAGTTTTTAACACATCAACTGTGAGCACATCATACTCCACCACCACAGTGTATTCATTTTCCTGCACGCTCCATATTTCTCTAACCTTATCCAGCAAGCAAATCCTTCAAGGCCAGATTCAAACCTTATCTATTCCAAGAATCTTTCCAACTGCCTCAGCTTTTCTTCTTTGCACCCTTACAGTCTTCACCACCTATTTGGTATTAGCATTTTTTTAGGTATATTTCCTTCTTCAACTAGGACCTCTGCCACTTGGGAACAGGAGCCATACCTTTCAAATAATTTCGGGGAAATCCCTAACAGTTCACTGTAGACGGTCACATAGAAAACATTTACTAATATTTAAAAGGAATTTTTTAGAACCTGATCTAAAAGCATACTTGTCATAAACCCTAAAGGATTTTACATTAAGTACTGGCCAAATGCACACAAATGCCCAACTTACACACTGACTTGGCCTGACCAGATTAGTCAGGCTTCTCTGCCCTGAACTCCGGCTAGCCCTAACCTTAAGCAAGCCAATCCAGAACATCCTCTCTCAAGGACTCATCTGAAGTACCAGCTGACCATACACACAAAAACCTCCTGTTAAAACTGCCCTGGTCATGTCATCTGCTAACCTCTACCCACTTGTCCCACTTTCCCACAAATATCCTGCTGGCACTATTCATTTCTACATATAAGAGTAAAGTCCTTTTGGGTTTGATTCTGAGATACCTGCATACCTTGTGGTCATTCTCCTTACTGCAGAAGTCTTTGTGAATAAAGACTCGCCTTACCAAGCAGGAATTTATTTGTATTTGACATCTGTATAGTGAGTGACATGACTTGGATGGGTATTGACCTCACCTATGGACCCATGCCATCGCCACCTCAATAATGACACTTTGTGAGTCATTTAAACTCCTCTCCTGCTCAGAGACTCAGGGATCTTTCCTTGAGTTCAACTCTTTAACCAGTGCTGCAGACATTTTGTCTGTTGCAACATGGCAAGAAGTTACCTTGATATTTTCCAGCAAAGAATTTTTTTCTTTGACTCTCTGAGTAGACAATCACACCCTAACTCTTGAGGGGGAATATTCCCAGCTCTTCTGTGAGGCCTCTTCTAACTTCCCTAACTCCTATAATGGAGATTACACAAGGGAATTTCCTTGGCTCTTCACAAGGGAATAGCCCTTCCCAGCTCCTTTAAATTCTTATGTCTTCATCATCAAAAAATCTACAAACAATAAATGCTGGAGACGGTGTGGAGAAAAGGGAACCCTCTTGCACTGTTGGTGGGAACGTAAATTGATACAGCCACTATGGAGAACAGTATGGAGGGTCCTTAAAAAACTAAAAATAGAACTACCATACGACCCAGCAATCTCACTACTGGGCATATACCCTGAGAAAACCATAATTCAAAAAGAGTCATGTACCAAAATGTTCATTGCAGTTTACAATAGCCAGGGCATGGAAGCAACCTAAGTGTCCATTGACAGATGAATGGATAAAGAAGATGTGGCACATATATACCATGGAATATTACTCAGTCATAAAAAGAAACAAAATTGAGTTATTTGTAGTGAGGTGGATGGACCTAGAGTCTGTCATACAGAGTGAAGTAAGTCAGAAAGAGAAAAACAAATACCGTATGCTAACATATATATATGGAATCTAAGAAAAAAAAAGGGTAATGAAGAACCTAGGGGCAAGATGGGAATAAAGACACTGACCTACTAGAGAATGGACTTGAGGACACGGGGAGGGGGAAGGGTAAGCTGGGACAAAGTGAGAGAGTGGCATGAACATATATACACTACCAAACGTAAAATAGGTAGCTAGTGGGAAGCAACCGCATAGCACAGGGAGATCAGCTGGGTGCTTTTGACCACCTAGAGGGGTGGGATAGGGAGGGTGGGAGGGAGACGCAAGAGGGAGGGAATATGAGGATATATGTATAGCTGATATTATACTCTAATAAAGATGTAAAAAAAAAAGAAAAAAAAATTCTTATGCCTTAATTATCTAATCCAACCGGTAACTGTCACTCTATTGAGCGCCCTCCGTCTTCTCCCACTGACCACACGCTTCACCATTACAGCCCTAATTCAGTCCAGTATCTTAAAAAATGGCAAAATTTTACTAAAGACAATTTAGAACTTCAATGTCCTCCTTGGTAAACGGGATCTCCCTAAAACCTCTCCTTTCCCATCACCATCTCTCTTCCTTGCTCCATTTTACCAACCTCAACCTTCCCTTAAATCCTTTATCTATCTTCCTTTAATACCCCAATCTCCTCCACCCCTCTATCCACCCTGTCAGACCTTTCCCTTCTTACTCAAACCCCTCAATTCCCTGTAGTCACTAGCACATTTTCCCCCCCCAGGGATTCATGAGGGGCTCAGGGACCTAAAGTTAAAAATACAAATTGGGGGCTTCCCTGGTGGCGCAGTGGTTGAGAGTCCGCCTGCCAATGCAGGGGACGCGGGTTCGTGCCCCGGTCCGGGAAGATCCCACATGCCGCGGAGCGGCTGGGCCCGTGAGCCATGGCCGCTGAGCCTGTGCGTCCGGAGCCTGTGCTCCGCAAAGGGAGAGGCCACAGCAGTGAGAGGCCCGCGTACCGCAAAAAAAAAAACAAACAAAACAAAAACAAACAAAAAAACTGATTGTGGTGATGGTGGCACAACTCTGTGAATAGACTAAAAACTACTGAACTGTACACGTGACATGGGTGAATTGTATGGTGTGTGAATATCTCAATAAAGCTGTTAAAATAACAACAAAAAGTGCTCACATAAAAAGTATTTCTAAGATTTCCAGAAGTTAAGGAAATTAAAATTCTTAGAAACTAACCCAAATGTTTTAAAATTCCAAGTTAACATACATTTAGGCAAATCTTTGGTATATGAGACCAGTTTAATATTGTTGGTTTAATAAAAACACCTATGTCTTCTGAGTTATGGGCATTAAGTATAACACAAGAATAGGTTTTTATTCTACTTGAATATGTTCTTCCTAAATTTTTACAGGTTTATTGACAGAATAAACTAGCATTATATCTACATTTGTACTTAGTCAAGTTGAATCATTATTCTGACAAATTGTACTTCAAAAGTAATTATATCTTGTAATAAGCCAACTTGTAGTTTCCAAAATCTTTTAGTAACTTAAAACCTTAGACTTATGCTAAGTTAGTCCATGGATATTCATTAAATACCTAGGTCATTTCTAAGTAAGACAGAACACTGAAGCATAAGCATTTCAAGTTTATACAAGTTTTTGCCTCTTATTTTCATGGTACCAAGAAGCCACACATATTTGAGTCTATCAATGAACATATTCATTTTTGTCACATTGAAAAGTTGTACTATCTGGAAGTGCATGGCTATAAGAAGTTGTAAGATGTATATTCATAAACTCTGCCAGTCTACTACAAAACGTTGGTGTATGACAGACAGTTCACAACTATCCACCTCATAGTTTTCTCTGTAAAATAGTAGTTACTGTAATTATAAGTTATAACCTTGTATGTAAATGAGACTCTAATAGAAATAATGACAGAAAGGAACAACTCTATATGCAGAATGTGTTTTTAAGGAAAAAAAAAAAAGGTCCTAAAGTAAAATGACTAAGTGCTCCAGAATGAGAAAGAGGAACATGCAGAACAAAACCTGAATGGACAGAGAAAGTTATAACAAGTTGATGATAAAAAGAATTTTATTTGTCACGGTCAAAGCCAGCTAAGACTTGACAGGTTTATTTGTAAGATTTTCAGAAAGTGCTTCAGTATCAAACATTATACTTATAAAATTAAAATTTGGTTTTCTACTAAAATGACAAAATTTTCTTGGGTTCTGATCCGCTGTTAATAAAGAGGTTATAAAAGGTTTTTCTTTGCTTTCTGAGTAATCAATCTCCTCAGAAGCCAAAAATTCGGTGTCTTTTCGGAATTTCCTGCACTTGGTGTTAATTTTATCGTGTGTTATCATTTTAAAAAGTCGTCTCACTTTTGAAAGAGCTAAAGTTCTTTCCTATGTTCACTTTTAAAAAAATATTTTTTCGACACTGGTTAAATAGGTTGCCAGGTGTTTTTTCTCACTGATCCATGATCCCATTTAATCGAATGTTCAAACCTCCTGACAACTTTTGACATTCTGCCTTTTCAAATTCAAATACTAAATGATGTCTTTTGCACCTACAACTGTCTTTAAAATTTCCCAAAGGGCCCCTGGAAGTTCACAAAGGATTAATTCTTTCACCCTGTAAGAAGAGAGATACTAAAAATAATTGGCTTATTTGATCAACGCTATGATTTGCATGGGAAGCACTGCCCAATCAGAAGAGAGGCTTACCCTCCCTAGATTAAATCAGTATGGGTAAAATGTTAATATGATTATTTCAAAAACTGGATGAAGTTCCTAGAAATTTATCACCAGCCTCAGTGTTCACAATGTGTTTCCATTTCCTGAGTCCCAGTGGTGCTTTGTCTGATATTAGACAACAGTACAGAGTCATCAATTACAATTTTGATTTTTCTCTTTTATGATTTTTTTTAATGTTACCTTGGTCACAATTTCATTTCTCTAATTTGAATACAGTATATTATTGGTAGGCCAGTGAGTGGTTCTCCACCAGTGATTCACTTAACTTACTTATGGAATTTTATTTTACAGATGTTTAGGACTTATTCCAGACTTAACTAAAAATTTTTACTTGATAATCTTGATATATTCTTGATATGCTCTAACTATACGCTTCATGACACATTATATCTCAGGATTACACTATATCTTTAAGTCTTTTTCTGTACAACAGTTATATTCATTTATACTCATAAATCAGATGTAATAACTACTCTTTTTAAAAATAAGGTTAATCATTATGCTTATAGATATCTTGCCTAAAACTTTTCTGGACTGATTTTATTTTGGTTTGCATGCCATAAAAACAATCAAACTTATTCATCAACTGCATTATTATTATTTTTTTTTTAGATTTTTAAATTTTATTTATTTATTTTTGGCTGCGTTGGGTCTTTGCTGCTGTGCACGAGCTTTCTCTAGTTGCGGCAAGCGGGGTCTGCTCTTCGTTGTGGTTCGCGGGCTTCTCATCACGGTGGCTTTCCTTGTTGCAGAGCACGGGTTCTAGGCGCACGGGCTTCAGTAGTTGTGGCTCACAGGCTCAGTGGTTGTGGCTCGCAGGCTCTAGAGCGCAGGCTCAGCAGTCGTGGCACACGGGCTTTGTTGCCCCATGGCATGTGGGATCTTCCCGGTACAGGGCTCGAACCCGTGTCCCCTGCATTGGCAGGCAGATTCTTAACCACTGTGCCACCAGGGAAGCCCAACTGCATTATTTTTTATAACAAACTCTCATCAGATCTTTCACTTTTGAAACTACCCGTATAAGTCATCACCACCATTTTAAGTCTTTTGTCATCTACAGAGTGTTTTTTGTTTTACCTCGATGCTTCCCTGAAAGTGCCTGCAAGTGAGCTACAGGCCAAGTGCTTGTCTTCAACAAAAAAAGGATTGTTGAAAGAGGACTATACCGGTAACTCCTGGGCACAAGCTTCTGATGGCATCACTTAAATAACTTTGAGATTATACCAGTGGACTGAGTCAGGATTCCCAAAAAACTAGTGAAGCAGATGGATTCATGAGACTGTTAACCCAAGATCTAGCAGAACAAGAATTAATCACACAGGACTGAATAAACTGATGAAGGATGATTATGGGTTTTAAAATACTGCTGATGCTTTAATGTCCTATTTTCTGGATATAAGGAATTCGTTTCTCTTTTCTCTTAAGCTATCTATAATTCATTGACAATTTCAGCAGGCTATGCTTTTGTAAACAGAAATAAAAACATTTATCTTTTTCTTCCTAATTCATCCATAATTCAAAAACAAAACTCTTATTTAAATGAGTATTCTTGTTTTCATGGCAACATAGTTATTTGTATAGGTTCAATAAAAGTCTGTCCTCCCAGTTGGAAACATTATAATGCAACCAAGGCTTTGACTGGATGTCATATTTGAAAGTCATGTTCACTTAATCTAATACCACCAGTTACTTTTAAGGAGCTGTGATTGATTTTATGGAACAATGCTTACAGTTCCCTTGGGAAAACTAGACTGGTACCTGGCTTACAGTTCCCAGACTTACAGGTAAAGTAAGCAAGGTCAATTCCAGGCAGGCCCAGGAACCCTAGGATATTTTGGGGACCTTAGGAATTTATCCAAATCTACAGGTACTGCAAGTGAAACCCAATGGTGAGTACTTGACTTGGCTTCCTGGCCTCAAGAGGTTTCTAAAAGTTCAATCCAAGATTCCTTATAAAAAGTCCCACTGAAGCAGACCTAAAATGCCTACACCTACATAAATAATCAGACCAATCTAATGAGACCAACTTCACAATGACTTTAGCCTACTTTGTTGTGGACTGAATGTCTGTGTCCCCCATAATTCATACCTTGAAACCCTACACTCCCCCTCATGTGAATGTATTAGGAGGTGGGGTCTTTGGGAGGTAATTAGGATTAGATGAGGTCATAAGGGTAGAGTCCTCATGAATAGGATCAGTACCCTTATAAAAGTCCAGAGAGAGCTTGCTTCCTCTCTCTTCTCTCTGCCCTGTGAGGATACAAAGAGAGGTCAGCAGTCTGCAAACTGGCAGAGGGTCCTCAACAGAATCTGACCATACTGGCACCCTGCTGTTGGGTCACCAGCCTCCAGAACTGCGAGAAATAAATTTCTGTTGTTTATAAGCCATCTAGTCTATAATATTTTTGTTGTAGCAGCCTGAGCTGACTAAAACATATCCCTAAGACTGACAAATTTTCTTTTAAACAACAGCAGGACTGACCAAGTGCTCACAACTACCCTTGCTTATCCACTGACTTGGCTTGACCAAACTTTAGTCGGGCTTTTCTCCTTTCCCACAAGCCCCTAAAGTATGGCTTGCCCTAAATTTAAGCAAGCAGATGCTCTTAGGCTCCCTTAACAGCTCATTCCAAGCCATCAACTGACTGCAGTAAATAAAAAAAACTCCAGTTAAACTATCTTGATCATGCAATCTGCTCACCCTCACCCACTCGGCCCTGCCAGCCCTGCTCACCCTTCTCCATAAAAGAAGAGTCTTTTTGTGTTTTATTTTGAGATGCCTGCAGATCCTACAGAAGAGCATTCTCCCTTTTGCAATAATCCTTTTGAGTAAAGTCTCTCCTTACCTAAATCTGGACTAGTTTTTATTTTATAGTAATATGACAAACCACCTACGTGCAAACTCCAAAATTACAATGTTATTTATTTTCCCTTATCCAAAGTGATTGGTATCATTTTCAAAACCATATTAAGGTCCAGATGAAATCAGATGCATACAGAAAGCACCGCATGTAAAATTACTGTCCAGAGCACAAGCAATCTGGCCTTAGGTCAGTCATGCGTCTTTCTCGTGTCAATTAATAATTTAAATTTTCACTTTTTTTTTTTTTTGTGCCTAAAAATATGATTTCACTTCACATCCCCAAGTTCCTGGCCCTTCCAAGCAAGGTATCACAGAAACAAAAATTAGCAAGTTACATTATAGCTAATAGGATCACAGCATTGAAGTACCTGTAATGTTCACCATATTGAGCCCAGGTACATTTTAGTATTTTCCAGTCTCACATCTGCATGACTTTTTTGTGAGGACAGTCACTGCCACAAATAACACAAACAGCTTGAGAAACAAAAGCATGTGCTAATAATATCAAATAACAGTTTTCCTTGTATTTATGATGAATTATATTTTAAATGAATAATCTCAAAGGCAAATATCCTATGCTTTAGGTTGCCTAGTCCATGTATCTGACTGAATTTCAAAGTTATTCACATGGAGCAGAGTTCTATTCATTAAGAGGAGGTCCTTTTACAGAAGATATGTAAAAGACTCTCATACAAAGACTGAAATATACAATGCAGGCACTCGGTATAGCATTTACCCATCCTACAGGGAGAAGTCCATCAACTGATTTTAATTATTATAAACAAATACAATAAAATTCTCAATTAGACAATATTTTGATAAAATTATTTTGCCCATAAGTATGGGCAACTTTTAAATAAGTAAATAAGTATTATAATCAATCGAACTATTTATTCTCTAGCTTATTTATAATAATCACCTACCAGTGTTCAAGTTGCAATCCTTTAGAAGGTAAAATAAATTTAGTAGATAGTGGCCATCTTGTTTATATAAAACAAAATAGAAAATATCAAAAGTAAAAGTATTTCATGGAGTTTGTTCCAGTTGCAAAAGAATCAAGTTCAAAAACCACTGGTTTAAAACTACTGTCTAAAACAATGCCCAGAATATATATGTTTTACTCGTCTTTCCTGTGCATTAACATTTCTTTTAAATTAGCGATCTTGACAATAGTGACCATTTACTCAAAGTCCACACAGACTGTGCACTGTGCTATCCCTTTGCAAACACTTCATCAGTTCTCACAGAAATCTTGCAAGGTATAATACCCGTCTAATAGTAGAAGAAATAGTAGAAGAAACTAAAGCTAAGTAACTTGTCCAGGGCTATATAAAGTGGTGGAAGACGAACCTGATTTGTCAACAAAGCCCATACCTTTCTGCTACAGTGCCCCTCTTTATCATCTTCTCTGAATATCAACTTGCAATAAAATGTCCATGATGAAAATGAATTTTCTCAGAGTATTTACCCATGGCCTAAGCAGAACTATAACCTGTATTACTTGTTTTTCCAATATATTCAATTTATAAATTCACATAAAATATTTTCCATTTATATACTCCTTCACAGAATCTTCTTTGATATTCAAAAAAGACAAACCTTTCTGATAGTCAAAGCGTATATAACTTATACAGAAAAGCATTTCAGTTCAGCAAATAGAAAAACCTCCAATTAAAGAAAAGAAAAATTCTCTGAAAAACTTAACCATGGGAAATCACTGTTAGGCCTGATGATAACAAGGAGCTGAAACCCTGAAGTTTCATAACCAGTCAAATTATTTCCTAGTCAGATGAGCAAATCTAAAGCCAAGTAAGTAAGAAGGGATTAAAGTATCAGATTCAACTATATGAAATTATCATCAAATATCAATTCACATGACTCAACCTAACGCTTAAAGGGTTACCTGGTCCAGGTTCTCTCTACGTGTGTTGCTTGGAACAAAGGTTCAGCACAATGTTAAAAGGATTTACAGAAAAATTCATTGTCTACTTTGGGAAACAGTGGATTAAACAAAGTTAAAACTGGTCTCTACCTCAGAACCTCTCAAAGCCCTTAGTGTGTTAATATGAAGTGAGAACCTCCAAAAGGAAGATTCATTATCCTAACGAAGGTGTACAGAGATTAGGTAACTTATCCAAGGTCACACAGCTAGCAAATGACAAACTTAGAATAAGAAGCGAATTCTCCTGATTCCCACACCAAAATTCATTCTATCTTCCCAAGACTTCGTTACACCTGATACTAAACAATTTCCCAAGGACCACTCCTATAAAAATGTAAGATGGGAAACACTAGTGGCTTGTGCTGACAGTATTTACCAACACCCACCAAAACAAATAACAACAAAAGGTAAGTAACAAAACATTCTTATAAAACAACAAAGCCTTCTCAAAATAAGCTAGACATAGTATTTACAGATTATACACACTATGGTATTCCAAAACTTATATTCTTATAAAAAATATTTCCTCTAAGAAATCAGAGCTATAATCTTTTCTAACCAGCACCTGGTTGGAAGTAAGGATGGCAACCTAGGTCGTGAGGTCCATGAGAGCAGGGCCCGTGGCGATTTTGCTCACCAATATACCATCAGAGCCTGATATATAGTAGGTATACCATACTTAAATGCTGAAAGAATGGACAATAAATCCCCGCTCTAACATTAATTAGCTGTAGGATCTTGATCATGCTATAATCTCTCTGAATCTGCGTTTCCCCACTTGCAAATGAAATGGTTAGACCAGAAGGATCAAGATCTCTTCTATCTTTAAGAATCTGTGAATCTCATACGAATTAAATCTCAAATCCCCAGCATTTGAGGATACGTCCACAATCAAAAATTATAACAAAAAATAACATTTGCAAATCACCTGATATTCAGTACTTCATTTAATATACCCAACAAATTTGCAAATTAGCTTGGTATTACTACCCACATTTTACAAGTAAAGAAACTGGGGCCCAGAGAAACTCACTGACTAGACTAGAATCATAAAGTTATTAAGTAGTGAAGCACGGACTTTAAACCCAAGATTTTGGTGTCGAAATTCCCAAATCTTTCCATTACACCTTGTCCTCTGATGATAGGGACAGGGATGCAGCCCAGATAACGACAGCATTTTTCCCTACCTTTCAGCTACTGATTTAACAGGGCCAGAGGACAAAAGGTCTCCCAAACTCTCCCATCATCCCATCTTCCCAAAGTTAAAAGTTCCAACTCTTCTGTGAAGAAAAATTATCTTAATGCAACAAATTAATCACATTTCTCCCTGGAGTCCAAGGTTATCTAATATTGCCATTTTAACAGAAGATGACATTATCACGGAATGAAAAGAATCTAAATTATGAATAAAAATCTTTCACACTGAAAGACAGTTTTAGTTCAAATATATACTCACAGTTAAGTACACTGAATTCAAAGACCACCTCATACTACATTTAAAATTAAAGCTTCACTTTTGGAAACTTTGCTTGCTAGTGGAAATGAGGCAATTTAAACTATTAACTCTTTTAGGTCTTCTTACACAATATCATACTTCACAATATTACTTCAAGTACAACTTCTCTTAATTCCAATAATGAATAGGCTCAAACGTGGTGTTAAACAAGTGGCATTTACATCATAACCTTCCCTTCCAAGAAACACAATTGGGCAACCAGAAACATCCCGGTTTATGGATTTCAACTTCTCAAAGACTTTAACCCATCAGCTGACTCTCCTATTTGTTAACTTTATTAATCTCCTGTCTTAAAATATATACATATTTTATGGCAAATATAATTGTTTTGCACAGCTACAGCAAAATCCCCTTTCGACAGGGAATATACTATAACAAAGTAAACATATACTTATTAAACCTCTCAAGTACATAACACTGCATTAAATTCTCTGCCATGAAAATGAAATGGGCACTAGCTTTCTGAAGTTTACACGTGGAAATAGTTTAGGATATGCTTACAGTGAGTCGTAATTAAGTAAAAGATACAACAGGCAGACGTAATAATCCTGAAGCGTAACTAAAGAAAAAAAATTCCTCCTCCAAAACAATGCCAATCACTCTCATCTAAAATAAATATATACTCAAAAATGGCATATCTGGCTCATTTATAGCACAAGACTATTAGTTTCTATCGTGTTCTGGAGACCTCAGTAAGTTTGCACACTTAACAAAAGTTTAGCCTGTTAAATTAATAGCTAAAAATCTCCTTAGACCCAAGAGGTGACGTACCTGAAAAAAAAACTGACCGTGAACACAAGCGAGAGTTTTAACAAAACCAAAGCTACAAGTCATCGCATCAATCGGCACTTAAATTCCTCTGCTGGTAAATGCCCCATAGCATCAGAGTCATCACCACTTCCCCACTGGTAAGTTTGAGAAGAGCTGTTGAAATCTTGCGGGCCAGTGAAAAACCTCAGTGAACTGTCACAAAATAAAAGTCACAGCGTATGTGACAGCTTTGCAGGCCAATTCAAAAACAAAAACAAAAACCCACAGGACCATCGAATTTACGCGATTCTCGGGGCAAATTATCTAGAATACCCTATGTTATTTACCAAAGTGCCAAGCAGTCCCCAGGAGAGCGCAGCAGATGATAACTTAGGTCCCAGGACAGGCTCCTCTCCACCAAGGATGACTCTCCTACTTGGTGCCAACTGTGCACTTGCATGCTCCGAAAATAGGGGCAAGTCCTGAATGCCAGGAGTTGCAAGGGCAACGTTTCTATTTTATTATGGCCTGAAGCCCGGGCGATTCCCAAGGCTGAACCTCTCAACCTTTAACCTCGGAGTCACTTTCCAACTGTGCTCTCACCCACGATCATTATATCCCCAACGGAAACCAGTTATTAGTTGCAACAAGGCCTGGAAAAATAGTAAGGGAGCTCTCAAAGTTCCCAGGACCGACATGGAAAAGGCGGGGGCTTCGAGAGTGAAAGCCCAACGTGGAAGCATCTTGGGCTCCACCGTTCCGAAAGCCAAAATCCAGACAAAGCCCCTCGTCCCCGGTGACTCCAGGCAGAAAGAGACACACCGACCCTCAGTCACTCGGACAGAATGGGGCTCCGGGGGGTCGGGGTGTCACCCGGTCAGGGAGGCCGGACGGAGGCTCCGCTCGGCCCCGACGAGGTGGGCAAAGCGAGGCGGGGGCTGCAGCGTGGCCGGGCGGAGCACGCAGCCCCTTCTCCCGGGCCCCTCTCTCCCTCCTTCCCCACGACCAGGCCTCTCCCGGCTCCTCTTTCCCTGCTTCGCCTCCCTCCCTCCCCTCCCCCCCCGACACCGCAGAACGAGGCCCCCTCCCCCCCAAAGCCCACCAACTTCCCCATTCCCCCGCTTCTCCCCACCTCTCAGGAGCACGCAGAAACTGCAGGCCAGGAGGCTCCTCAGGACGGCCCCCATCTTCCCTTCTCGCGTTCGCTTCTCTCACCGGCGAGGGGCGGCCCGAAGAGGGGGAGGCGAGGAGCCGGGGTGGCCGCCGCAGCGGCAGGTCTGCACGCTCATGCTTCCCAGCTTTCCCGAGAGAGAAGAAAGAAACGGGCCCGTCAAGGCTCCGCGCGCGCCGCCGCCGCCGCTGCCGCCCTCTCTATCGCGCCGCTCCGCCCGGGGCTCGCGCAACGCCAGCGTCTGCTTCCATGCCGCCGCCTCCTCCCCCGGCGCCCCGCTTCCCCCACGCAGCTCCTCATTCAGCCTCTTCCTCTCACGCAGCGGCGCAGGGATATACCTCCCGCCGCCTGCACCAGTCGCCGCCGAGGTCTCCCTGCGCGCAGGCGAGCCCCCTCCCTCGGCGCCGCCTCCCGGGCACTCCAGAAAAGGAGAGGGGGCCGTGCGCACGGCCTCGGCTGGGAGACCCCAGGAGACCTGCGGGGCGAGCAGAGGCGGGCGGGAGGGGAAAGGCCGCCCGGCGGCGCATTCCAATGGGATTCTTTCCCGGGCCGGCCCCTTCGGCCCTCCCCGCGGAGGGCGTGAAGCGACGTCGAACAACATCGGAGACGGCGTGGTCGGGACTACTTTCTGCGGCTCGGCCCGGCCGCCGCCTGCGTGGGTCTTTGTGCGGCCGCTGCCGGCCGAGCCAGGTGGGGCTCCCGGGCCTTGCCGGCCGCCACCTGGGCCGGGGCGGCGGGGGGCGGCGGGGGGCGGCGGGCCGGGGCCGGCGAAGCCGCAGGTCCACGCTCGGGGAGCCTCGCGGGTCCCAACGCGGGTGATGAGCTTAGTCCCAAGGTTGGAAATTGGTTTAAGCATCTATTTTTTTTAAGGCAAATAAAAATTAATGCTGCGTCCACCGACTTTCAACGTAGATATGGTTTGAACACCAGAAGGGTGTTCAAACGCCAACACAAAACGGAGATTTTTTAATTTTTTCTCCTGGTTTCCCAGAACTACAGATTGCCCCCTCAATTAAGTCCAACAAGGACTAAAGATTTCTAAACTGGCAGATAAAATTCCAAGATAAATGCGTCAGCACCTAAGACAGAGCAAAGGGACAATCGGTCAGAACTGTCTTCGGGATTTTACAAACGCGTTTAATGATGAATGTTGGGCATGTTTTGACTATCCGTCTTCAGCTTGAGGAAAGGATTCATCGGAATCTCAGACTCTGATTTTGTTCAGCCTCTGCTGGCTGCTCTCCGTGCACTGGGCATTCAGGAGTAACAACCCACACGCCCCTGGAATCACATGGCAGCTTCAGTGCGGGGTGAAGCGGGAGGTGGGGAGGGAGGAGGGCAAGCCACCAAGAGTTACCGTAAAGGAGCCATTAGGTGCAATCTGCCCAGCTGTCACATGCCCTTACCTGGGGTCAGATGGGTGCGGAGCTGGAGCTACTCCCGCATTGGTACTGGTATCTTAGTAATATTGGAGTTCACCAAGTGCTGAGCACACATGATCAGATTTGACACTCACAGCTACCCTGGGGTAAGGCAGGTTGTGTCACTTAGTATCCTTAGTGCAGAGAGGAAAATGAGAAGCTGAGGAGTTCAATGACTTACCCAAGGCCACCCAGGTAGAGCATAGCAGGTCGGAACCCAGCCCAGGTCTTCCGACTGCAGAGGCTCTGCTCCTTCCGAGAAATGCACACGGAACCAAGGCGATAGGTGTCTGTAAGCAGAAGGGCAGAAAGAGCTAAATCACTTTCTCCTAAACTCACCTGTGAAAGTCTGACCATCACTGATTTAAATTACCTTCTTCCAAGAAACATGTCAGGACTCTGCAAGTTTTGTATTCTGTCCTCCTCAAAACAGGTAACTGAGAACCAGGTTTTCAGCAGTAGCCTAGAGAATATTACCTCGAAGCTGTGAGGCTGTGGAGACAACACGATGTAATGGGAAGGCATGAGCTTTGGAATAAGACCGGTAGGCTCCAAAACCCTGCCAGTTACTAGATGTGTAACTTTGGGCGTGATATTTAAGTGCACTGCACCTCAGTTTTCTCATCTGTAAAATGGGGATAATACCTCCTTCAGGTTTGTGGTAGGAATTAAATTTTAAAATATATACAAACTTCTCACTATATAATAGGTGCTCAATAAATAACCATTTCCTTTCCCAACTGCTGCAAGGTGAATGGTGTCATAGTAACTTGGAATCCTTCGAAGAGAATGGAAAAGAGGGGAAAAAATTCATGCTCAAAATGTTTATTCCAGGATTATTTCTAGTTGGAGGTAGATAACTGTGAAGCCAATAAAAATTAATCTTCAGGACTCCCCCCACCCCGACTTTCACAGGCCCCTTCCAAAGCCTGGGGAGGGGCCCTAACAATGTGTTCACATGGTTCTATTTGCAAAAATAAGATAATTTTGTATCCTTTTTCTGAAACCATGACTCAAAATTATGTAAATTTCAAGTTCCACAAAACCTGGATCTGTTTCTATTTATAATAGAAAACTGGGTATAACCTAAGCCGCTTTTAGGCTATCAACCGAAGCAGGGAAATGAGATATGCAATCCTGGAAAAATGATAATTTGGAGGACTATGAAACAGTGTCGGAAATGCTTACAGTTCATTAAGCTTAAAAACATATAAAAGTGCATGTACATTTTAATTACAGCTATGTAAAATATAAATATATATATACATGTATAAACAAACACACACACACATATATATATATATATATATATATATCGCATATTTGAGAAAAGACCGAAAGTAAATACACAAAAACAGGGATTAGGATGGTGAAATAATATGAGAATATGAGATTTACTTCAGTTTTCTGTCCTTAAATTTCCTTTAATGTATTATATATTTTTTGCAATTTCTTTAAAGGTACTTATGTGAAAATCTATAGCTTAAGCTTAAGCTCAGCCAGGAGGCTGTTCTTACTACTTAATAATTTGTTTCACGTGCATTCAAGCGCCTGTTAAAAATACTCAGTGCCAGTCCCAGTGTAAAGTGCTGAGTACGCAAAGATGAGATTAATCATATAATCCCTCCCCTCTAGAAGCTTACAACCTGGTTTGGAAACTCTAATTAATAAAACAAATAAAATGTTAAAATTGCTGTAGTGCATGTTTGTGCCATATCAACAAGGAATTCAAGTACAGAAGCACTTAAGTCTGCCTGAACAATTTAAAGAAGGGAAAATAACCCTACAGCTGAGTCTTGAAATTTAAGTCGGAGTTTGTCAGGCCAACACGAGTGACAAGGAATTCCAGGCAGAAGGGGAGCAGGTGCAAAGGCACTGAATTATTAGAGAGAGAGCTTGGCATGTTGGGGATTTGAAAGTAGATCCATATATCTGAAGCATAGGGCGCTTTCAGAGAATATCGGGAAATGAAGCAAGACCGTTAAGTAGGTATTGGATAATAAAGAGCTTTTTAAGTCATGCTAAGAAGTTTAGATTTTCACCTCTTGACAATGGACGTTGAAGGATTTTTCTCATGGAGAGAACTGATTTGCATGTTAAATAATTTCTCTGGCAACAGTGTGAATAAGAGAATGGAGGCAAAGCAAAAAGTAGGAACACCAGTGAGGAAGTTATTTTTAGTCTATGAAAGAGATGGTCAGGACAGCAGCACTGGGGATTGAAAAAAGATGGTGGATTTCAGGAATATGAGATAGAAACAGCAGGATGTGGTAACCTAACAGATGTGAATTTGGAGAGAGAGACAGAAGTAGTCTATGATGAATTTCCAGGTTTCTAAAATATGCACCCCAGTGAATGGGAGTCTCATTTACTAAGAAAAAAATGCATAAAGAGCATTCCAAGAGGGACAGATGATAAGTTCAACAATGGGTCTTTTGTATTGGCGGGGTCTGTAAAACACCAAGCTGCTGCTATCCAGGAGACCGTTTTGTTTGATTGTTTTTTGTTTTTTTAATTTCTATTGGAGTATAGTTGATTTACAATATTGTGTTAGTTTCTGCTGTACAGCAAAGTGAATCAGTTATACATATACATATATCCACTCTTTTTTAGATTCTTTTCCCATATAGGGCATTACAGAGTACTGTAGAGTTCCCTGTGCTATAGAGTAGGTCCTTATTAGTTATCTAGTTTATATATAGGAGTGTGTATATGTCAATCCCAATCTCCCAATTTATCCCTCCCCCCCTTTCCCCTTGGTAACCGTAAGTTTGTTTTCTATATCTGTGACTCTATTTCTGTTTCGTAGATAAGTTCATTTGTACCCTTTCTTTAGATTCCACATATAAGCAATGTCATATGATATGTCTTTCTCTGACTTACTTCACTCAGTATGACAATTACTAGGTCCATCCATGTTGCTGCAAATGGCATTATTTTGTTCTTTTTGACGGCTGAGTAATATTCCACTGTATATATGTGCCACATCTTCTTTATCCATTCATCTGTCAATGGACACTTAGGCTGCTTCCGTGTCTTGTCTTGGCAATTGTAAATAATGCTGCTGAGAACATTGGGGTGCACGTATCTTTTCGAGTTAGTATTTCCATTTTTTTGGCATGTGTATCCAGGAGCGGAATTGCTGGGTCATATAGTAGCTCTATTTTTAGTTTTATAAGGAACCTCCATACTGTTCTCCATAGCGGCTGCACCAATTTACATTCCCACCAACAGTGTAGGAGGGTTCCCTTTTCTCCACACCCTCCAGGAGACCATTTTGACATAGAAGTTTGGACTCAGGAGAGGAATGGAAAACACAGTCATCAGTGATGATTGTGGAGCTTCTCCACCACACAATCCAGGGGACACACTGTAGAATATCAAATAGTGATTGAACAGTTATCAGCACAATTTTCTGGATGACGATAGTAAGGCATCTTCAGGAAGGGAAATCCTTTTTTCAATTCAGGGGAAGTCACCTTGGGGTCACCTCACTGGCAGGCTGAGGGTAGAGATGATAGTTGAAACCATAAACCTGCCTAAGGAGAGAACAAAACATTTAGTGTGACTAGAAAAGTGAGCCATGACAGAACCATGTGGTATACAAGAATCTAGGAATAAACAGAAGAGAGGCTAGGGAAAGAGACAAAGAGAGGTGAGTGGAAAACTGGCTGAGAGTGCTGCCAGGAGAGAAGGTGCGTCAATGATGGCAAATACAGGGACTTCCCTGGTGGTCCAGTGGTTAAGACTTCACCTTCCAATGCAGGGGGTGCGGGTTCTATCCCCGATCTGAGAGCTAAGATCCCACATGCCTCTCGGCCAAAAAAACAAAACATAGAACAGAAGCAATATTGTAACAAATTCAATAAAGACTTTTAAAATGGTCCACATCAAAAATAATAATAATAATAGCAAAATGCAGTCGGCCTTCTGTATCCGCGGTTCCACATCCACAGATTCAGCCAACCCCGTATCGGATGGAGGATGCAGAACCTGCGGTCATGAAGGGCTGACAGTACTACACCACTTTATATAAGGGACTTAAGCATCCCCATATTTTGGCAACCGAGGGATCCTAGAATCCACCCTTGAGGGCCGACTATACAGTGTACTGTGAAGTCTGCTAAGAGAAGCACCGAAAAGAGGCCATCGTGACATATAACTTCCCAAAAGGTCATTGATGGGAACATACATTATGCCAACATTTTAGGAAAGCAATCTGGGAGTAAAATACACACACCTTTTAAACTAGAGTCCCACTTCTTGGAATTTATCGGCACAAAGAAAAGTTTATAGAGATACGCATGTATAGATATTTACTATAACATTGTATGTAATAGAAAACAAACAAAACAAAACAACAAGCCTATAAAAAATGGCGGTTTTATGTGATTCAACCTAGGCCAAAGAACCCAAATGCACTTCAGTAGGGAATAGTTGAATCAACAACAGTGTATCCTTATTGTGGAATACTATACAGCTGTCAGAAAGAATTCTATAGGTTTATATCTATTGGTTTGAAAGTGCAGCTGTGATATATGGTTAATTGAAGAGCAGGTTAGAGAATAGAATGCTCAATGTGATGGAATTTTTGTTTAGAAGAAAAGAAGGAATGAAGGGAGGGTGAAAGAGAGAGAAGAGAGAGACAGAAATCGTATGTAGTTGCATATGTGTTTGTTTTAGATTTAGATGGACAAAGCAAAAAGTATGGATGGTAAACATGAAATTGTTAAGAGTGAACATTCAGGGACTTCCCTGGTGATCCAGTAGTTAAGACTCTGCGCTCCCAATGCAAGGGGGCCCAGGTTCGATCCCTGGTCAGGGAACTAGATCCCGCATGCCGGAGCTAAGACTCAGTGCAGCCAAATAAATAAATAAATGTGTTTTTTTTTTTTTAAAAAGAGTGGACATTCAGAGGTGTGTACTTAGCAGAGGTAATGGGAACTTAATTCTACTTTTGACACTTTACTATTTGAGATGCTTGAGGATCCTTACTTTTTTAATTCAAATGCCTGTTTTTTAAAAAAATCACTAATAAACTTAAAGTGAACAAAATAGTCATTGATGACTTTAGCCAAGGCAATTTCAGTGAGTTATGAGAGCCAAAGCAAGAGTGAAGTGAATTGAGAAATGAATAGGAAACAGGGAGGGAGGCCAGTGGTTTTCCCAGAATTTTGTTGTTAAAGGCAAGAGAGCAATTGGGTGGCTAGAAAGGAATTTGGAGATGGAGGAATTTAGGGGTTGACATGGTTAGGGTTGATTGGTTACTTTGTTTTTCAGTTTGAGAGGAACACAGTCACATTTATAACCTGAAGTGGGTGATCCAATAAAGAAGGAGGAAAAAGGAGTGAATTGGAGGCTTCCCAGAAGATCTGGAACCTGGCAGGGTGCATGAGTCTTGGATGGGAGGGGGAGGGAGAGGGAGACGGGCAGGGAGAGGAGGGGGGGGGGCTGCCATTTCTGGGCGAGAGGAGAATGAGTGTGCCTCTCTAGGGCTGCTGAAGTTCCAGCTCCCTTTCTCCCACTCCCATTTTCTACAGACTTCTTCCAGAGGCCCTAGGAGGGACCCTGGCAATGATTTAACGTGGTCATGTGTTTTTACAAAATTTGCAGAAGTAAGGTAATTTTTTGTATTCATTTTTTTTTAAAGTTCCCCCTTCTCGAATTGAATCTGCTCAGGCACCACGAAACCAAATCTTCCCCTGGTAGCTGTTAATAGGTTTGGGGGAGAGGGGATAGGGGAGGCCAAAACGGAAAGAAATGTATGTTTGTTTGCCTTTATTTTATTAATAAACAAAAATCAAAGTTAGTCTGTTCAGAGTGAAGTAAGAAAGAATACAGTGGGGGCTTCAGGAAAGTGATGAAAATTTGGAAAAGCTGCTGAAGGAATGGACGAGGGAGCTGACAAAGAATTCCCCAACATCAGAGAGGGTCCTGCTGCAACTGGTTACCATAAATTTGGTGGGTACCATGAACGGTGGCCTTCTTGGCTCTATTTTCCCATCACAGAATGGAAATAATATTTGTTCCCAGCTACAGCATGAGAGTATTGCAGGGGATGCATAAGAAGAATTCATCATAATTTGAAAAGAATTATACTTTGTTTCTAGTAATAGTTTTTCTTATTTCAACATCAGCTATATAAACCCCCAGTAAAACTAATAAAATTAAAACAGGAACAATAAATACTTAGCCCCTGCAGGAGGAGAGGACATCGGCAGTAGAGGGTACCCTGCCATAGGGAACCAGAGCCAGAGCAGAGAGGAGGGTGTCCATGCCAGGGAGGGGATGATGGTGGAGTTAGAATATTGGTTACATACAGAGGAATTGATCAAGTAAGTAAACACATTAAGGATAGTGGACGCTGGGTTTCTAACTGTTGGAGGAGGAGTTACAAATACAAGGGAGCTGTACTGGTGCCCAAGTCAATGAAAATGGTGGACTAGTTCTGTTAGGGTCCTGTCTCTTCCCAGACACACTGAAAAAACCTGGCAGAAACTGTCAGAATCAACTTTATCAGAACTCTAGAAGAGTCTAGTCTAGGGTTTACAGCAACCAAGCAAATGCTTCATCAGGTGGAGGGCCACTGAAACATGGTGGAGGAGGTTTGTCACGTTTGACCTTACCCTTGCCCAGCCTTGCCTCCCTGGGGCAGGAGCATTCTAGAAAACAGCAGCCAGTGATCCCAGAGTGGGTTCCTTGATCTGGAGAGAGCAGAGGGGACCTTGTTCCCAGGGAATTGTGTTTGTATGTTTTGGCCTGTTTGGAGGCTCCCTGAAGGACTGAAGCAAGGGGTTTGCCTTTGTATCACCCAACTCAGGACCCTCTAAGAGTGCAGAAGTGGCTGTCTGGAGGAGATTCTTCAAAAATGTGGAAAGGCAGTTGGGACAAACCACAGACATGTAGAAACCTGGGAGGAAAAGCTGAGGATTGATACACTTAGGAAATAAGGTTTGGAAAAGCTCCTGTGCATTCAGGGGAATCGAGAAAGCTATGCACATGCTCAGGGCAGGACACATCCTCAGAAAAGACCTGAAAAGACCATACACTTTCACCTCTGGCTGATCTCCAGCCTTAGCACAAGCAGGAGTGAAGGCTAAAGCCAAGTGATAAATGGCCTAAGCACTGAAGCATCAGCGGCAACACACAGAGAGACTACAGAGAGTTCAGAGACTACACAAGACAAAGAATATGATCTTGGGCTTCCCTGGTGGCGCAGTAGTTGAGAGTCCGCCTGCCAATGCAGGGGACCAGGTTCGTGCCCCGGTCCGGGAAGATCCCACATGCCACGGAGCAACTAGGCCCGTGAGCCATGGTCGCTGAGCCTGCGCGTCCAGAGCCTGTGCTCCACAACGGGAGAGGCCACAACAGTGAGAGGCCCGCGTACCGCAAAAAAAGAAAAAAAAAAAATATGATCTTTAACAAAAGTAGTTTAGGAAAGTCACTAAACAAATAACTACAGCCCACAGCAACCAACAACAAATAATCCTGGGAAAGAGGAGAATTTGATTTCCAAAGTTACCTCATATTTTATTTTATTTTTTATTTATTTAATTTATTATTTTTTTTATGTGGTACGTGGGCCTCTCACCGTTGTGGCCTCTCCCATTGTGGAGCACAGGCTCCGGACGCGCAGGCTCAGCGGCCACGGCTCACAGGCCCAGCCACTCCGCGGCATATGGGATCTTCCCGGACCGGGGCACGAACCCGTGTCCCCAGCATCGGCAGGCGGACTCTCAACCACTGCGCCACCAGGGAAGCCCATTACCTCGTATTTTAAATGTCCGGTTTTCAACAAAAAAATCATGAGGCATATAAAGAAACCAGAAAGCATGGCCTATTTACAGGGGAAATAAAGAAATTAACAGAAACTATCTTTGAGGAAGCATAGGCATTGGACTTACTGGACAAAGACATATATTCAAGAGCTAAAGGAAACCATGGACAAAAGGTTAAAGGAAGCCAGGAGAACAATGACTCAACCAATACAGCATGTCAATAAAGAGAGAAAAATTATTTAAAAAGGAACCAAATAAAAATTCTCGAGCTAAAACTACAACAACTGAAATGAAAATTTCACTAGGAGAATTCAGCAGCAGATATGAGCAGGCAGAAGAATCACTGAATTTGAAGATAGGTCAATCGAAATTATCAAGTCTGAGGAGCAGAAAGAAAACAACATGAAGAAAAATGAACAGAGACTATGAGACGTGTGGGACACCATTAAGTGTACCAACGTACACATAATGTGAGTCCCATGGGGAGAGGAGAGAGTGAGGAAGAGGCAAAATATTTAAAGAAATAATAACCCAAAGCTTCTTGTGTTTGTTAAAATACATAAATCTACACATCCAAGAAGCTTAACAATTACAAAGAGTTACAAACACAGAAATAGAGAAAACTAGAATGGACCCTCTGATGCTGTATTAGTATTGAAGATATTGTTATGAACTCATGGTTCTCAATATATGTGGATAGATATAGAAATAAACATGGCTGTAAGTGCGTGTGTGCGTGTGTGTGTATTCCCTAGCTCTGTCCAACAAGCAGATGTATTAGTTCATGTCTACTGAGAAGCAGTCACCAAGACAGGATTAGATGTGTAAGAGATTTATAGGGGAGATGGGAGAGACACAACTCAATGTCATGTGTGATTCTGAACCATATCTTGTTGCTAGAAAACATTTTATTGAGACAACTGGCAAAACTTGAGTGGAACCTGAGGATTAGACAGTCATGTATCAACGTTAATTTTCTGATTTTAATGGTTGCATCGTGATTAAGTAGGAAAGAAGTCTTAGTCATAGGAAATAACACTAAAAAGTATTTGGGGATGATGGGGCATCAAATCCATACTTTCTCTCAAACGGTTAAGGACAAAACGTTCTTTGCACTGTACTGAACTTTTTGTACAAAAAACTTTTTGAATGTTTCAAAATAAAAAAGAAAGAAAAGTACGTATGCTATTTGAAAGATAAATGTGTTATAAATATAAGGTTTTATTATTTAAATCCAAAGAGCTCTTTAACATTTTTTAACGTGATGAGTAACTACCTTCTTACTTTTCTCCTCATCCAAGATTACTGCAATTCATTTACAAGACTGAATAGAATCTCAACATTTAAATACCTAATCGCTTTCTTTCATCTTTGGCACAGATGAACTGGATTTCCCCACATGTATGAGTCACCTGATAACAAATTTCCCAGCTTAAATAGGTTTAAAATTGCACAATTAGTAAAGCTGCATTATGAATTGTGTCTCAGATTCAAGGATTTATAGTAACAATATGTCTTTAGCATTCAAGTTTTTTCTCAACATACACATTTTTCTTTCACGCTGTAAATAGTTCTTCTGTTGCTGAAAAGTCTTTTTCTCCACCTATTACGGAATGAAGCCCCTCTCCCTCTTCTGGCTCCCAGAAAATCAGACAGCTTGATGTGCTTTTTGCTTTAATCTGAATTGTAAAACACTGCATTCTTTCAGTTTTCCCACAAAATGAAGAGAAAGAAATATGCGCTTGCTATCTGGGGGGTATATGTCTAGGTAAATAAAACATGGTTCCAACCTCTTCCCAGCCTCCGTGCCACTTCTGAGAGTGAGAATGGGAGGAATTCTGCCATCAGGGAAGAAGAAATTCTCCTTCACCATTGTTAGAATCTATCCAATTTGGAGGCATAGGAGCCAGAGTTTTCCGTTGGAGATAAAGAGAAAAACAATCAGTCCTACCCAAATTTGCTGTATCTGAAACTGTTTAAGCAGATTCCTGAATTAGTGATCCTCAATAGTGGGGAAAGGGGGTAGATTCTGCCCCCCCCCCAAAGTTTTAGCACTGCCTAGTGACATTGTAGGTTGTCAAAACTAGGGGTGGGAGGTGCTACTGGCATTTCGTGGGTGGAGGCCAGGGACGTTGCTAAACGTCCTACAATCACAGGACAGTCTCCACAACAAAGGATTTTTAGTGCCAGGATTGAGAAACCCTGCCCAAGATGAATACAGAAAAGATGAGGAAGGCAAAATTTACCAAGAAACACAAACACTGAACACAATTAAAAACTAATATTCAAACTATGAATTGCACACAGATTTATAATGACACGGATTTTTTAGGGATTAAGTTCCTATTTTGTGACCTTTCAGGATATTGCTGAGAGGCAGTTAAAGCCCTTTTGAGTTTCCCCATGACTATCTTTTTATCAATTCATTTGCCAAGGATTTCTTGAGCACCTAGAGTGTGTCAGATGCTGAGAACACAAAGATGGATGACTCTCTCTCTTCCCTGGAGGAGCTAAGAGATTTTAGTGGTTGAAATATCTTTAAGTAAAAAAATTATAATACAAATGGCAAGAGCGAAAATAGCAAGTAACAGATTTATCGAGTACCTTCTCTAAGCCAAGCACATCTGCTTATCTTGAGTAATTCTCGTACCAGCTCTCTCCGGTGAGTATTATTCCCATTTCACAAAGACGAAAGCATGAAATTAATAACAAGACCTAACAAGTATGTGTCAGGCGCTATTCTTGGTGTCTTTTACATATGAGCTCACGTTATCCCCATGACTGCCCTATGATATGGGTACTGATATCATCATCCCCATTTTACATATGTGGATACTGAGAGACTGAGAGTTTGGTCCGAGGTCCTGCCACCAGGTCATCTGGCTCCAGAATCTATGCTCTTTACAACCCACTCGAGTGCATCTCTTGTGCCTTAGCCCAAAGAAGCAGGTGGCTGATCTGGATGTAAAAGCCAGAGTCCTGCAAACCCAATGCTCTCAGCTGCTACCCAGCATTACACACCCTCCCCTGTACCAGGAGATCACCCAAGGTCATACAGCCTCACTGATTGACTTTGCCTGGGGAAACCAAGGTAGCATCTGAGCCCATATTGGAAGTCAAGGAGGAAAGTCAGGGAAAGGGATGGCACAAGCGAGAAGAGATCAGGACAGATGCCGCCATGGTTAGCAGGTGGCAGTGGTTGAAACGTAGTACACGGGGGAAGGACTAAAGAGAACCCGGAGAGGTGAGTGGGGTCAGATCAAGAAGTGTGAGCTTCATCCCATTGTCACAATTTTTAAAGGTTATACTCCATTTATAGTTATTTTAAAATACTGGCTACATTCCCAATGTTGTACAATATATCCTTGTAGCTTATTTTATACCAAATAGTTTGTACGTCTTAATCCCCTACCCCTATATTGCCCCTCCCACCTTCCCCCTCCCCACTGGTAACCAGTAGTTTGTTCTCTCTAACTGTGAGTCTGCTTCTTTTTTGTTATATTCACTAGTTTGTTGTATTTTTTAGATTTCACATGTAAGTGTATCCTACAGTATTTGTCCTTCTCTGTCTGACTTATTTCACTTAGCATAATAGCCTCCAAGTCCATCCATGTTGCTGCAAATGGCAAAATTTCATGCTTTTTTATGGCTGAGTAATATTTCATTGTGTATATATTTACCACATCTTCTTTATCCATTCATCTGTTGGTGGACACTTAGGATGCTTCCATGTCTTGGCTATTGTAAATAGTGTTGCTATGAACATTGGGGTCCATGTATCTTTTAGAATTCCACTCTTGCTTTTTTTGGGGGGGGGGGGTATGTGGGCCTCTCACTGCCGTGGCCTCTCCCGTTGTGGAGCACAGGCTCCGGACGCCCAGGCCCAGCGGCCATGGCTCACGGGCCCAGCTGCTCCGCGGCATGTGGGATCCCCCCAGACCGGGCATGAACCCGTGGCCCGTGTCCCCTGCATCGGCAGGCGGACTCCCAACCACTGTGCCACCAGGGAAGCCCCCACTCTTGCTTTTTTAATCTCACTGAACTGGGCTTGAATGTTTATGGTTGGAGGAAGAACAGGAAGAATCTAGACTGCCTCTCCCTTAGCAATTCTCCCCAGCAACTCTCAACTGCCCTCAAACCAGGCGACACACAGGAGCTGTTGATGGTGACTCAGTGCTGGTGAACAGCAGGAAGCAACGTGATGCAATTACAACCAAAATCACACTGTCAGAGTTGATGTGGTTGGGTACATTTGGGGTGTGATAATAGTCCTATTAGTAATACTCATATAGTGCTTTATAGCTTACCAAGCTTTTCCACACACACTCTCTTGTTTGATCATCAAAAGAAACCAAGGAGGTAAGTACTATCCCATTTCACAGATGTGGAAGCTGAAGCTCACAGAACACATCTGAGTAAGTGGAAACAAGGAACATGTTCACTCCAGAATTCAAGTCTTAGGCTCCCTCCTTGCCTTCCTGCCTTTCCTTCCTCCCTCTTTAACAATGTTTTTTGTATGTGTGTTGATTTTCCCACTTGTGTGGGACAGCAAAAGCGCGGATACTTGACATTGCCTTCCCTTCCCTGTGGACGGTTAGCCCACTTGGGCCCCTCGCTTGCTCTTGCAGCCCTGTAAGGTGTTCCCAAATATATCCTGTTGCCTTCAGTGCCTCTTCCATCCTGCTGATCAAGTGTGTACTCCTTTCCATGGCACATATGACCTTCTGTATTCTGGCTTCCATCCTGGTTTGCCTAGAAGTGAGGGACGGGGGACTTTCAGTGCTAAAACTGGGATGGTTCTGGGGAAAGCCAGACGGTTGGTCACCCTCTATCTTCCTCTCCAGCTCTCTGACCTGCTGCTCTCCACTCTGGCTTCAGGGAATCTCTGTGTCCGGCCTCTGCTCCCCTGTTTTTACACCCTATCTTTGACTATGCTATTCCTTTTGTCACAACACATACCTCTACCTTTTTTTCTTAGCTACTTCCTACTTTTCCTTCAAGACTATATTCTGAAGTGTAGGTACCGATTTCTCCAGGAGACCTTCCTTGACTTAAATGTCCTGCCTTTGTGCTTCCACATCACCCCACACAGACCTTTATCATAGCGTTTAAATTTACTGTATTTAAATCATCTGTTTCTTTGGTCATCTCTTCCAGAATCTTTTCTACTCCTTTGTAAAGGATCTTTTTATCCCTATCCCTGGTAGAGTTCCGAGCATATAGTAGGCAGGTGATAAATGTCTGTGAGCAGATCAGATGATACTAGAACTCTGTAAGAATTTTTCTCAATTCCCTTCTACATACTTCTTGCCAAAGAGAAGAGGCAGGGCAGCAAGGTAGACAGCTCAAGAAGTGGGCAGAGGTTAGGCTACAGAAGCCTTGGCCTTCCATGCTCAGGGGTACAGACTTCAATGGTTTAGCAATAGAGTCATTAACGGAACTGAAACAAACGTTAACATGATCAGTGGGCTTTTTCCTGTGAACTCAAGAAGAGGCTGAGCAGGAATAAAGGAAATGTGGGTCACCAGCCCAGCCAGAACAGAAACTACACGGAAGACCTCCTGGTCTACCCAGAGTTCTACACACCCTCCTCAGGGCCAGTAGCACCTCAGAGTGTGTCTGCCTGAACCCACAGATACACCTGGCTGGAGTGAGCAGGGAAGAACAAAGAGGGAAACATTTCCTGACCGGAAAATCTCAAATAGTTTTGCTGCACAGGCATGCATACAGGCAGGTACTGTATAAACAATTCCCTGGCATGGCGGTTCTCAAACTTGCATCAGAATCACCCGCGGAAGAGCTTGTTAACACACAGATGGCTGAGGCCCATCCCCAGAGATTCTGATTCAGTGGGTCTGAAGTGTGGCCAGAGAATTTGCACTTCTAAGTCCCCAGGAGGTGCTGTCAACCTGGGGACAACACCATGAAGTCCACCATCCTAGCACCCACACCACATCTCTCTCCTCGACAGAAGATCTTGCCTGTCCTTTCACCGAGGCCAGCAAGGTCCCCTGTGACCCAAGACTTACCTCTGTCTTTGCTAACAACCTCTCTCATTCTTCTTTCACAGACTCATTCTCCTCTCGACATCCTCAGATCTGTGCTATGGGGGTTGAGGGAGCAGGGAAAAGACAAGAACCCTTTCCCCTGATAGAGTTACTTCTTAACCATCACTCTATTCCTCTTTCTTTTCCTTGCAAACTTCTCTTTTTTCTTTTTCTTTTTTTTGGCCATGCTGTGCAAGTTGCAGGATCTCAGTTCCCTGAGCAGGGACTGAACCTGGGCCACAGCAGTGAAAGCCCGGAATCCTAACCACTTGGCCACCAGGGAACTCCCTCTTGCAAACTTTTTAAATTGTTTACATTGACTATTTTTATTCCCTCACCCTTCATTCTCTCTTTAATGTCCTGTAATCTTTCTCCTACCCCCATCCACCACTTTACTGTTCATCAAGATTGTAACTTTATGATCACCAGATTCAGTTGTCGTTTGTCAAACTTGTTATGTGACATAGACTTGATATTATTGACCACTTCTCAGTATTTATAAGAAAAAGTTCTATGTTTAGAACTTTTCCCATAGGCCTCCCATCCCTTCATTAACTCATTTGGCTTCTCCCTACTAATGCTACTTGCTTCCATGTAATATGATTGGTTTGTACTTACCGGACAGAGATTACTGCGTCTTGATGATAGAACCTCAATTTGGTTCAAGTGTCCAGGTCAGCTAGGCTGATCCTACTTCTGGGGGGGATAAACCATGATTGATTTAAGCCACCTTATTAATCCCTATGCCCACTACCAGTGATTAGCTCTGTTCTGGCCAATGAAACAAAGGAGAAGTGTGGTGGGGGGCTCCTAAGAAATATTTTTCTTCTTTAGAAAAAAAGAAGCACGAGGAGAGTTTACTTTTCCTGCTTTGAATATAGTTTGATGAGGATGTGATGGAGCTGCAGCAACCATTATTTTACAATGAAAGGTTACATCCGAGGACAAAAGCCAACACATGGAAGATGTCAAAGCAGAAAGCTGGAAAGCACGTGGGTTAGCAACAACATCATTTTGCAAGTGAATTAACAAACTCCAGAATGGTCTATCTCCAGACGTCTGTTATGTGAAATTATAAACCCCTGTTTGGGGCTTCCTTGGTGGCGCAGTGGTCGGGAGTCCGCCTGCCGATGCAGGGGGCGTGGATTCGTGCCCCGGTCCGGGAGGATCCCGCGTGCCGCGGAGTGGCTGGGCCCGTGAGCCATGGCCGCTGAGCCTGCGCGTCCGGAGCCTGTGCTCCGCAACGGGAGAGGCCACGGCAGGGAGAGCCCCGCGTACCGCCAAAAAAATAATAATAATAAATAAATAAACGCCTGTTTGGTCTGAGCTAGTGCTTTTCAAACTTTAATGTGCACATGAGTCACCTGGGGGCCTTGTTAAAATGCAGGCTCTGATTTAGCAGGACGGGGCTGGAGCCTGGCTTCTGCAGTTCTATCAAATGCCCAAGTGTTGCTCCAAGGACCACATTTTGAGGAGCAAGGATCTAAGCTGTTACTTGCAGCGTAATGCATCCTGACCTCCAGGAAACCTAAGTATTTGCTTACAAATGCAATTGAAGTGTTCATCACAGATTCATTTAAGGAAAAAAAAAAAAAGCTTAAAGCCCTAAGTCAAAGGAAAGGAAGAGAAAAAAGTATTTTGAAAGGCATAATATCTAGCATATTTTGGGCCCTGGGTATATGTTAGCTAGAAATGGGTGGTTGTTATCATTGTATCTGGGGTGGCTGTGAATGAGGTTAAGGACTAATTTTTTTTTCTTTGCTTAGGTAGACTTCTGAGAAACATTTCTCTTCCTGTTTTCACATACAGAAACCTAATCTCTCCTAGCTTTTTTTTTCCCATTGGAGTTAAAAATAGCATGGATCTATTTATTTGTGCCTATTTCCCTTAGGAGGTCTGCAGATGTTAAGAGATACTTCAAAGCTGATAAAGGAACCTCAGATTTTCACCCAGAAGTGGGTGGAGAATGGAGGCCCTTGATCCCTATTAATTTACTTGGGTATCACCGTCATCTTCACTGCTAAGAAATTTTTCTTTTATGAAAATATGAATATTTTAATTTTAATGGAAGTTTTATATCTACGGTAAACTTATAGGCATTAATTCATTCACTACCAAAATGTATATTTCCCAGAACCAAGACACACAGGCCATTTAACGGGATACATTTAACATAAGAATAAATTAGACAAGCAGGAAAAATGAAAATTATATCTATCTAGAACTTCAGAAAGGATTTCAAGTCACCAGATTGCATGTTATTACCAATTCTTGATTAGCGATATTAGTGCAGTTAATTCATTTATTGATTCATTAAAATCCTAACTGAGCACCTCTCTGTTCACAGCACTTAGGTAATATGGGTGAATACAAAAAACAGAGCTCAAAGTCAGTTACATTTAAGAGAAATAGAGCGTAGTTGAAAACATTTGACATATGCGTAGGAAAAGCTAATTAACAGTTCATAATGGAAAACAACCACACAAGAAATTTTGAGAAGCAGAGCGCCAACTGAGTGATAAGGACAGTAAGTGCTAGGAATTCGTAGGCACTAGCTCTCTCACGATTTCATGAAGTAGGTAAGATTCCTTCACAGGAAATAGAAGCAAGAAGAGTATTCTATTCAAGGAAGACCCAAGAGCAAAAGCAGATTCAGGAACTAATGAATGGGCCAATCTGACTGGAGAGATTTTCAGATGGTGAAAAGTAAGGAAGTCACATTTTAGCAGAGTTAGAAAATATCTAAGATTTCATCAACCAGTTCCTGGAAGAAATTGAGATTGGAAGGTTAGTCTGATGGATCCGCATCTAGTAACGGTGAAAATGCACATCTCATAGGTACTGGTCAGCATCTTGGCAAGAAAAATGTGCTCTCAGCCTGGGTCACTGAGGAAAGTTTAAGAAAAGGACTATTTACAAAAACATGGGTAGGGTTAATTGAAACTTTAAAAAGCAACAAGGGTAGCAATAGTGGGGAGTTTGGGGAACTTCATTGCAACCCTTAGGCCTCAAGAGGTAAAGAGAGGAGTGCCACCAGATCCCAGAACCCAAGGGGCAGCAGCCTTAGGGAGCCTTAGGGAGAGAAATGCAGCCAATCCACAGAGACCCAGCAGGATGGGAGCCAGGAGGATAAATGCCCAGATCTCACTCTCCTCCTCAACCCCCTGCTTTCCTGATGGTACCTCCCACTGGCCAACTATCCAACAGGAAGCCAGTAGGGAAAGGGAATTCATTGATGTAGTCCACAGAGGTCAGCTTTCTGTGGAGGAGAGAGTGGATCTGAGGGGCAAATGGAAAACACCCCTCATACCACATGACCAGCATCGCTACTTCCAGGTTTACACCCTACAGAAGCTCTTCCAACGTGTGTACAAAAGGACATGCGTGGATACTGTCGTGCAGAATTGTTCACAGTAGATGGGGGGGGGAACCTGATAAAGGGCTAAATAAATTGAGGTATTTTCATTTGTTAGAATACAGAGCATCCGTTAAAATGAATGAACTGTGTATCTATATAAGTGTGTGTGTGTATTGTAGAGAAATGCATAACAGTATAAAAACGTTTAAAAGAAACAGAAAAGACAATTGTTGTATGTTATCTATGCCTACATATATGTAATAGAAGTATAAAAACATGAGTAGAAGAATATGTGAAGTCAGAGAGAACAGAGTTATGATAGTAGTTTCCTTTGGTAAAGGAGGAAAAGGGAATGATTGGGGGAAGATGGAATAAAGGACCTTCAACTATATTCTTTATT
Source organism: Tursiops truncatus (assembly GCF_011762595.2). Taxonomy (NCBI): domain Eukaryota; kingdom Metazoa; phylum Chordata; class Mammalia; order Artiodactyla; family Delphinidae; genus Tursiops; species Tursiops truncatus. The sequence continues at coordinate 93,218,682 of NC_047044.1, read as the reverse complement.
TTAGAAAGATCCGAAGCAAATATGGCAAATATGATAACTTCTAGGAAGGAGGGGGGGAAAGGCAAAGAAATGAGACAGAGAATGACGGCAGATAATACTTAAAATGTAGGTAGAATGATTACAAAATGCTCCTCTTGGGAGGTGACACTAGAGAGGAGTCTGAAATGAAGGGAAAGTAAAGCAGATAAATACCCAGGGCACGCATACCGCAGGCTGGGGGCACAGCAAGCGCTAACACTGAGGGGGCAGCAGGTGTGGCTTGCTCAAGCTCAAGGCCAGCGTCGACGCAGGACAGTAAGTAAAGGGGAGGGTGGTAGGAAAGAGCTCAGAGGGCTAGGCAGGGGCCAGGTCCCCCCGGAGCACTGTGGGCCATCGTAATGACAGTGTAAGAAGAATGGGGAATGGGGAGAAGGAAAAAAAGGTTAGTATCTAAGAAAGGAGAGAAGAGGGTCAGGTAAGTAGCCAGCCCCCTCCTCAGGGGAATAAAATTGGGGTCATGCTCTAGAGAGCAGCTACAGTGTTTGATGTCAAGGAGGAAGCAGGTATTAGTCATGATATCTGTATCTACATCTATAGATATATTTATATAATAAAATAATAATATATAATATATTTATACAGATATAGACATACATATATAAATATATAGAAATTTTTTTAATGTATTAAGATGAAATTCACATAACACATAATTAGTTATTTTAGGTGAACAATTCAGTGGCATTTAGGACATTCACACGTCGTGCAGTCACAACCTCTATCTAGTTCCAAAACATCTCCATGACTCCAGAATAAAACTCTGCATTCATTAAGCCATTTCTCCCCATCTCCTCTTCTCCCTCAGCCTCTGGCCGCCACCCATCTGCAGGCTGTCCCTACGGATTTACCTGTTCTGGACTTTTCATACAAGTGGAACCATAAAATATGACCTTTCGTGTCTGGCTTCTTTCACTTAGCAGAACGTCGCGCACGTATTTGCAATCACGATTTAACATGTTTTACATTGTAGGAAAATACACATGACATAAAATTTACCATCCTGACTATTTTTAGGTGTATGATTCAGTGGCATTGAGTACATTTACATTATCTCACAACACTCATCACCATCTGGGAACTTTGTTCCCATTGAACGGTGACTCCCAATTCCTCCTTCTTCCAGCCCCTCATAACCTCCATTCCACTTTCTGTTACTGTGAAGTTGACTACTGTGGATCTCACAGAAATGGAAGCATACAGTTTGCCTTTTTGTCACTGGCTTATTTCACTCAGCATAACATCCTCAAGGCTCATTCACGTTGTAGCGTGTGTCAGATTTTCCTTCTTTTTCTAAGGCTGAATAATATTCTATTTCAAATGGATATACCACATTTCGTTTATCCACTCATCTGTTGATGGGCCCTTGGGTTGTTTCTACCTTTTGGTTATCGTGAGTAACGCTGCTATGAGCATCGGTGTACAAATATCTGTTCGAGCTCCTGCTTTCAATTATTTGCTGTATTGTATTACAGTTCTCCAGAGAAACAATAGGAGATAGATAGATCCGTGGAGGGAGGGAGAGAGAGAGGGAGAGACTATTACAGGGAATTGGCTCATGCAATTGTGGAAGCTGAGAAGGCCTATGATCTGCCGTCCGCCAGCTGAAGACCCAAGAAAGCTGGCAGCTCAGTTCTAGTCCAAGTCGGAAGGCCTGAGAACGGAGCGCCAGAGCGTAAACCCCATCCTATGGGCAAAAGACAGATACCCCTGCTCAGTAGCCAGACAGAGACAGAGAATTCTCTGTTCCTCCACCTTTTGTTCTGTTCAGGCCCTCAGCAGATTGGATGGTACCATCCACACTGGGAAGGATAATCTGCTTTATTCAGTTCACCTGCTCAAATGCTACTCTCTTCCAGAAACACCCTCACTGAGGCACCCAGCAATAATGTTTAACCAGACACCTGGGCATCCTGTGACCCAGTCAAGTTGACACGTAAAATTAACCATCACAGGTATATACTCAGAAGTAGAATTGTTGCATCTTATCGTAATTCTATTTTTAATTTTTTGAGGGACCATCACACTGTTTTCTAGAAAGGTTATACCATATTACATTCCCACCATCAGTGTGAAGTCATGATATTTTAATGTTCCCCAACTCAGTATGTGTGGGGAGGACTGGAAGACTGCATTTGTCTGGAGTAGACAATCACCTGCATATTGCCTGATGGGTCTCTCATTGTCTCTACAGGACAAGACCAGGAAGACAGGCGTAAGCCAGGTGCTCATTGTGACAGGAAAATACACAGGTTGGTAGTGCTAGAAGAGGTTTGGAATCGGGAACCAATGGGTCAGTTGAGGGCTTGGTGCCTCTATGGAAAAGAGATGAAAGCAAGAGACGTTATGTAACAGAGAAGAAGAAACATGACTCCATATTGGATCTATTCTTTTAGCTCTAACCTTTTGCCCTGTTGCATGTGCTTAGTCATGCTGGCTCTGCACCTTTTATAAAAGAATGTTGGCTATAACCTGAAATATACATGATAGCCCAGTCTCAAGGCTCTGACCTTTAAAGGTGCAACACTTTCCCTTTCATATAGAGATAAAAAGTTGCAGAACAGAAAATAACAATTGTCTTGTTGCAGGTTTATAGAAACATTGTGTCCAGACCTAAGTGGACAGCTGCAAGAACAAAGGATTCCTGCACCAAGAACTCTGAAACAACCAGCCACAACCCCTCCCCTTTTAGTATAAAAGAAGCCTGAATTCTAACTTGGGTAAGATGATTCTTTGGGACTGTAGTCCACCATCTTCTCGGTCTGCTGGCTTTGCAAATAAAGTTGCTACTCCTTGCCCCAATAACTCATCTCTTGACCTATTGGCCTGTCATGTGGCCAGCAGGTCACATGTCGTGTTACAAATTGACTTGGTAACAATTAGAAGATGGCTAGAATAAAAAAGTCAGGTAATAACAAGTGTTGGCAAAGATATGGAGAAATCAGAGCCCTCATACCCTGCTGGTGGGAATGTATGATGGTGCATCTTCTTTGGAAAACAGTCTGGCAGTCCTGAAATGTTTAAATGTAGAGTCACCATATGACCCAGCAATTCCACTCCCAAGTATAAACCCAAGGGAAATGAAAATATATGTCCAATTAAAAACTAGCACACAAATGTTTATAGTAACATTATTCATAATAGACAGAAAGTGGAAACAACCCAAATGTCCACCAACTGGCCAATGGATAAATAAAATGTGGTCTGTCCATAAGTGAAATATTATTCAACCATAAAAAGGAATGAATACTGATACATGTTACATCATGGATGAATCTTGAAACCATTATGCGAAGTGAAAGAAGCCAGTCACAAAAGACTGTATTTCACAGGATTCCATTCATATGAAATGTCCAGAAAAGGGAGATCTATAGAGATTGAAAGTAAATTAGGGGTTACTTAAGGCTGAAGGTGATGGGGGTATATGGAGGTGATAGCCAAAGGGTATGGGATTTCATCCGGAGATGATGAAAATGTTTTAAAACTGACTGTGGTAGGGACTTCCTTGGTGGTCCAGTGGTTAAGAATCCGCCTTCCAATGCAGGGGACGCGTGTTCGATCCCTGGTCGGGGAGCTAAGATCCCACATGCTGTAACTAAGCCCACAGGCTCTAGAGCCCGTGCACCGCAACAAAGATTCCATGTGCCGCAACTAAGACCTGATGCAGCCAGATAAATAAATAAATAAATAACACTGACTGTGGTGATGGTTGCACAGATCTGTGAATATATGAAAAACCATAGAATTACCCACTTTAAATGGGTGAATTGTATGTCTTGTGAAATATATGTCAAAGTTGTTTTAAAAAAAGAGGGATGTTAGAGAACAGAGCTTTGACTTCATGAGTGACAATTTTCGGGGGCTAGAGAGAAAAAGGAGGAAGGGAATGCCTACTACCAATCCATCATGATAGGGAGAATGTGATAGAAATAGGGCAGTGTGGAAATGGAGAGAAATAAAAATGCAGTTTGGAGGAAGAGATCTAATAAGGTTAAGGAAAAATATCAGGACACTCTTAAGTTATTTTTAGGTTGATTTGAATTTTCCTAGCTTCTTTCCCAGAAGCTCCTAGAAAATGTCTTTTTCATATATTTTTATATCTCATGGGCCTATATCAAGTCATGGCCCTGGACCAAACACAAATCAATCTAGGTGTGACAGAGGGACTTCCCTGACAGTCCAGTGGTTAAGACTCTGCGTTGCCACTCGCATGCCGAGTGGCACGGCCCAAAAAAAAAAAAAAAAAAAAGTCTGGATGTGACAGAGATGATAGTTAGCCCTCTGTCCACACTTCCCTTTTTCGTCTTAGCAGAACCACCACTTGCCCCAGTTTTAGCTGAGAACATGGCCACTTCCCAGTTTCTCTTTCCCCTTGACGTGACCATATGATGGAGTTCAGGTCAATGGGGTGGGAGGGAAAGTGATGTGTACAAGTTTTAGATCACCTCCTCAAGGACAAAAAAAACTGCTGGCAGTGAACTCTCTCTTTGCTCTTCCTGCAGACTGGAATGTGGATGTCGGCTTCCCCTGCAGCATGTGGTTTTATAGAGAAAAGGGAACATGAAAAATCAAGTTGCTTTTCCAAAGAAGAACAGGGGATATACATTCAGCAACCAAAAGTAGAAACTGTCCGCTACACCCTAGGTCAGGGTTTCTCAGCTTTGGCACTGTTGTCATTTTGGGCTGGATGATTTTTTTTTCTTGGGGGTACCACACTGCTTGTAGGATCTTAGCTCTCTGACCAGGGATTGAACCCAGGCCCTTGGCAGTGAAAGCTCAGTGTCCTAACCACTGGACCATCAGGGAATTCTCGGGATAATTCTTTACTGGGGTTGCAGGGGGCTGTCCTCTACATTGTAAGATGTTAGCAGCATCCTTGACCTCTACCCACCACCATATACCCCTGGTCGTGAAATAAAACATGTCTCCAGACACTGACAACTGTCCCCTGCAGAGGGGGCAAAAATCTCCCCTGGCTGAGAATCACAGCTCTGGAGTCTTGAAGCTGACTTTTCTGCCTCTCACCCCTAGTCTTTTTCTTACACGCCTGGCAGATTTTCTTTTGTAACAAAAACGTGCCATGCTTGGAAATAATGACTTTATTTTGTGCATTCATAGGGTAAAATCTAAACTCTCAAGGCTTACAAAAACCCTTCCCAAAAACTACCTTGCTAGTCTCATGTACAATTTTATTCCTACATACCCATTGCTCTAGTGACACTGAATTTCTCACTATTCTCAAAGTTGCCCTGCTTTTTTTTTTTTTTACTCCTATGCCTTTGTACATAGTATTCTTTCTGCCTGGAGTACCATACTCCACTTTTCTCTTAGGGAAACTCCCCTATGCTCTTCAAGACCCAACTTGAACATAACTTCCCGTGGTTTTTTTTTTTTTTTAAGAAAGGCCTTAAACTTTCTGAGAAAACTGTCTCTCTGTACAGTTTTGTTCATCCCTGTAGGGTTACCTGTGGCACAATTTGTTGTAATTGCTTGCACATTAATTGCGTTTGAATCACCACAACCCCTGACACAGAGACGTTGCTCAATCACTGCTTGATAAATGGATGAATGAAGTGAGGAAAACTGCCACAGAAGTCCCTTCAGATTTCACCAATACAAACTGCAGCGTGGCCAGAGAACCCAGACTGGGTTTATGACAGGTGTCCCTGTCGCTGAAGTAGAAACCAGGTGGAAGGCGAGCCTCAGGACGTGGAATTAAATATTCTCTACCCTGTGTCACGGTAGCCCATGGATCAGTGAGCATGAAGTGTGTAAGCAGTAATTTCTAGCTGCTGCTGCCAGGGAGATATTGAAAGATGTACCACAGAAAGTATCATGTTATAGTTTGTTACACAGGAACCTCTGTGAGGGTAAACTGGGCATGGTCCCCTCTGGTGATTTTTTTAAAACTAAAAATATTAGGGCTTCCCTGGTGGCGCAGTGGTTGAGAATCTGCCTGCCGATGCAGGGGACACGGGTTCGAGCCCCGGTCCGGGAAGATCCCGCATGCCGCGGAGCAACTAGGCCCGTGAGCCACAACTACTGAGCCTGCGCGTCTGGAGCCTGTGCTCTGCAACGGGAGAGGCCGCGATAGTGAGAGGCCCGCGCACCGCGATGAAGAGTGGCCCCCGCTTGCCACAACTAGAGAAAGCCCTCGCACAGAAATGAAGACCCAACACAGCCATAAATAAATTACTTAATTAAAAAAACCCTAAACTAAAAATATTAATTCTGTATAACTTGAAAGCACAATTCTGCACTTTGTAATGTGGATAAACCAGATGGAAATTCATGAGGGAGAAGATGGAGAAAGGGCAGGCAGAAGGAGAGTCCCTTGAGTTGGTGAGAGATGGGAGATCTCAGGGTCCCCACTGTCATGGCTTGCTTGCCCTGGTCTAGTGGATCTCCACCTGCCTTCTGCACACTATGACCGCCTGGGAAACTTAAAAAATAATGATGCCCCTGCCCCAGTCGAATCAGAATCTCAGGACATGTTCGGTACAGCCACTGCTTAAACATCCAGTCATACATCTGGAGCCTGAAAAGGCTTCTGTTTCATAAGCAGAGCACGCTAGAGTTCCACCACGGCTACATGGAGCCCAGGAGGCATTGACTTCCCTTGCCCCCAACCCTCCGATCCCCCATGCCCACCAGAAAAAATAGGATAGTGTTACCAGAAGAAGCAGGAGGGATGCTGGGCAGGGGGGAAAACATGAAAAATAATTACTATAGTTTTTATAATTGTGCTAGGGCTTAAATTTCATACACTGGTCCCACACAGCAATTACTAGCTGCCTAAGTCCTATTTTAGTTCTGGATTTGGATGGAGTTGAGTTTGAAGCTATAACAAGCTATAAACAAGGCTGGGAATGCAGGATCCAATATAGGTAACAGCAAAAGGTGTGGGCATATTTTCTTAACTTTGAGTGAAGGGCATAGAAGACGGGAGGGGAAGCTCCCTTTTTTTTCTTTGTTAAGGTTCTATCTTATAATGTTGGAAATTTGGAGGTAAACATTTATAACCCCCAAAAAAGTTTCAAATGGGTTACATAAGGTATAGTCAATTGGATTAAGGTATGATTCATAATCTATATGTGTAATTCTGTTTCTTAATCAAAAATTGCATAATGTTTGTCAACTTTACAACTTAAGGCTTAAGAGAAGAAAGTGAACACTGCTGTGGCTTCCTCCTATTCCAGAGACACGCTAATAAAGGCAGTAAAGCTTCATTTTACAGGCTGTATATACAGGTGTGGTGCAGATAAGGCATTGATGCTCCAGGTGAGAAGATCAACTAATCAGCGTGTCACTATGAATCCCCCTTGACTTAGGCTCCTGCAGGTCTGGAGATCACCTGGGTGGTCTTTAATGAAGAATGTCTAGGCTTGGTCCATTAGGCAAAGTGTCACCTGAAGATCCCTGATTCTTACCCACATATGCCCAAACCCCATTTTATGAGAGTCAAGAAAGCAAGAACAATAATAAATATAAATGGTAAAGTGACTTAGATTTAGTTGTACTATGTAGGTTCTGTGCTGAACATTTCACCTATCATATTTCATCTAAACCCCACCATAACTCTGTGAAGTAGAAATTAGCACCATGTCACCTGGCTGAACTGGGTATGTCTGAGCTAGGTCTTTCAGGTGTGTCTCTGAAACTGAGGTTTTCCCACTTTTATCCACAGCCCCTCGAACTGGGGAACTGCACCTCTGGCTCCTTAAAGCCTCAGATCACCCACAAGTTCCAGCCCCTGGGATTGAAGCCTGAGGCCCTGCTGCCGTATCTCCCTGTTGCCAATGTCCTCTTTGGCCTTCTTCCAATCACCTGCCATGGCCTGCCCCACCCCAGCTCGGGCTGACTCTCAGATTCTACAGGGACTTGGCTTATAAAAGTGAGAGTCCATCTGTCTTTTCCCCTTAGGCTTATCTTTTCGTCTTGGCATTTTCTCCAAAGCCTATGACCTTAGCCATGCACCTATACTGAGGTCAGTGGCCTCTGCCTGTTCCCACTGGTATGCCTGATTTCTGGCTTATCCCGTGGTAGATTACAAAAGAGGTGTTTTATGAAAGAGATGACTTTTTTAGACTCCAGGCACATGATTGGGTATTTAAGCAGCGGTTATACATGTTTTCATGCTTATAAGTGCTGTAGCAAATGCTTCTTCTCCAAAAAATGTAAATTGTGGAGCCCTGTCCTTTGAGAGGGTTAGAGGCTTCTGTATGAAAAACATAAATGTGGTGTGATAAGTGTTTTAAAAAATAAGTTTTGTGTTTTTCTAATTACAAACATAATATTTTAGTTTTTTATAGAAATTTTTAAAATACCAATAAATATAATGAAACAAAATCACCCAAAGTCCAATGACCCAAAGATGGATAATCACTGTGAACAGTTTGGTGTATTTGGTAAATTTTCTTTAAGCTTTTCACACATATAAACCCACATATATACAAAATCAGGATTATACCTAATACAGTTTCATATTTCATTTAATATTATCCTGCTAGCATTTACACGTGTCATTAAAATGATTTTTCCTAGATTTATTGAGGGATATAACAAATAAAATTATAATATATTTAAAATATATTATATTTTATATATATAAATAGGACTATATAAATAAATAGTCCTATATATATATATATATATATATAGGACTTCCCTGGTGGTGCAGTGGTTAAGAATCTGCCTGCCAATGCAGGGGACATGAATTTGAGCCCTGGTCCGGGAAGATCCCACATGCCGTGGAGCAACTAAGCCCATGCGTCACAACAACTGAGCCTGCACTCTAGAGCCCGAGAGCCACAACTACTGAGCCCGTGTGCCACAACTACTGAAGCCGATGCACCTAGAGCCTGTGCTCTGCAACAAAAGAAGCCACCACAGTGAGAAGCCTGAGTACCACAATGAAGAGTAGCCCCCACTCGCCATAACTAGAGAAAGCCCGCATGCAGCAATGAAGGCCCAATGCAGCCAAAAAAATAATAAATTAATTAAAAAAATAAAATGTGCAATGTGGGCTTCCCTGGTGGGCAGTGGTTGAGAGTCTGCCTGCCGATGCAGGGGACATGGGTTTGTGCCTCGGTCCGGGAAGACCCCACGTGCCACGGAGCGGCTGGGCCCGTGAGCCATGGCCGCTGAGCCTGCGCATCCGGAGCCTGTGCTCCGCAATGGGAGAGGCCACAACAGTGAGAGGCCCGCGTACCGCAAAAAAAAAAAAAAAAAAAGTGCCATGTGATGATTTCATATAGATATGCATTGTGAAATTATTACTACAATAATCAAGTTCGTTTACACATCCATCACTTCACAGTTACCTTTTTGTATGTGTGTGAGAATGCTTAAGATCTACTGTCTTAGCAAATTTCAAGAGTACAAATATTATTAATTATAGTCACTGTGCTGTGCATTAGATCTTCAGAATGTATCCATCTTACAACTGAAATTGGTACCCCGCTCCTTCTTTTTTGGCCACATGACACGGCTTGAGGAATCTTAGTTCCTGGACCAGGGATTGAACCCATGTCCCCTGCAGTGGAAGCACAGAGTACTAACCACTGCATTGCCAGGGAATTCCCTCAAATTTGTACCCTTTGACCAACATCTCCCTGTTGTCCCAATTCCCCCAACTCCTGGCAACTAGCATTCTACCCTGTTTCTATGAGTTCAACCCTTTTTCTTAAGGTTCCATATATAAATGATACCATACAGTATTTGTCTTTCTCTATCTGGCTTATTTCACTAAGCCTAATATCCTCCAGTTTCATCCATGTTGTTGCAAATAGCAGGATTTCCTTCTTTTCTACGTCTATATAATACTTTATTATAGGTAAATAGATAGATAGAAAACACATCCTCTTTATCCACCCATCTGTTGATGGACATTTGTTTTCATATCTTGGCTATTGGAAATAATGCTGTAATGAACATGGGAGTACAGATATCTCTTCAAGACAGTGATTTCATTTCCTTTGGATAAACACAGAAGTGGAATTGCTAGATCATATGGTAGTTTTATTTTTAATTTTTTTTTTTAAATTGATTTTTTTTTTTTTTTTTTTTTAATGGCTGTGTTGGCTCTTCGTTTCTGTGCGGGGCTTTCTCCAGTTGCGGCAAGTGGGGGCCACTCCTCATCGCGGTGCGCAGGCCTCTCACTATCGCGGCCTCTCCTGTTGCAGAGCACAGGCTCCAGACGCGCAGGCTCAGTAATTATGGCTCACAGGGCTAGTTGCTCCACGGTATGTGGGATCTTCCCAGACCAGGGCTCGAACCCGTGTCCCCTGCATTGGCAGGCAGATTCTCAACCACTGCGCCACCAGGGAAGCCCTATTTTTAATTTTTTGAGGAACTTCCACACTGGTTTCCATAGGGGCTGTACCAGTTTACATTCCTACCAACAGTGTACAAGGGTTCCCTTTTCTCTACATCCCCACCAGCATCTATCTCTTGTCTTTCGATAATAGACTTCCTAACCGGTGTGAGCAGATATCTCTTTGCAGTTTTGATTTGCATTTCCCTAATTAGTGATATTGAGCATCTTTTCAGGTGCCCGCTGGTCATCTGTATATCTTCTTGGGAAAAATGTCTGTTCAGGTTCTCTGCTCAATTTTCAGTCTAATCGCTTATTTTTTAAATTTTGAGTCGTATGAGTTCTTTGAATGTTTTGGATATTAACCCCGTATTGGATGTATCATTTGCAAATATTATTTTCCCATTCAGTAGGCTGCCTTTGCATTTTGTTGATGGTGTCCTTTGCTGTGCAAAAGCTTTTTAGTTTGATGTAGTCCCACTTGTTTATTTTTGATTTTGTTGCCCTTGCCTGAGGAGACAGATCTAAAAGGATATTGCTAAGAGTGACGTCAAAGAGTTTACTGCCTGTGTTTTCTTCTAGGAGTTTTATGGTTTCAGGTCTTAAATTTAAGTCTTTAATCCATTTTGTGTTGATTTTCATGTACAGTGTAAGATGAGGATCCAATTTCATTCCTTTGCATGTGGATATCCAGTTTTTCCAACACCACTTATTGAAGAGACAGCCCTTTTCCCATTGTATCTTCTTGGCACCTTTGTTGAAAATTAGTTATTTGTATCATTAAAATTCTTTGAAAGTATGTTAACTAGCTAGTTAATATTCTACCTTATAAATGTACTATGAATTATTTAACTAATCATATTCAGAGACCTAGACTGATTCCACTGATCAATGAGCTGCAATGAACATACTCTGCATTAATTTTTATGTGCAATTCTATGTCCTTGGAATGGAATCCTAGATATAGAATCATTGGATGGGACAAATGGTAAGATTATCTAAAGCAGTGGTTAATCGGTTTTTAGTCTCAGGACACCTTTGTTCTCTGAACTATTGTTGAAGACCGAAAGAGATTTTGTTTATATTGGTTGTATCAATATTTACTATATTAGAAATTAGAAATGAGAAATTTAAAAAATATTTATTACTTCATTTAAAAATAACAATAAGAAACCCATTCTTTTCGGACAAATGGGTGAATCAGTGAGAGGTACAACTCAAGCATTCAACTTTCCTGCAGGGGACTAAAGAAATTCTCATTTCTAGCGACCCTGTTCACAAAGATGGAAGATGGAGGTGCAGAGGTGTGAGGACGAAGCAGCCTTCCTGGAGGCAGAGGTGGGAAAGTTGGGGAGTCTGAGGGAGAGTCAGCCTGTCTCCCCATGGGACACATGGAAAATTTTCAAGACTCCAGCCCACTGGGTGAAACTTCAAAGGCTTAAGCCACAATCTTCCCTCTCAAACTTGTAAAATGCCTTATAAAATACCTCCTTTATAGAGTTTTAAATACCTGCTTTATAGGGTTCTTTTTACAAACATGAAGCCACTTATTCTCAAAACCCAACGATGAGACAGACTCCACAGAAAGGAATTCTCCGCCTTTTCACGAGGAAACTGAAGCCCTGGGAGGTTGTGACTCGTCTCAGGCCCCTGGGGCATTTTGCAGGGACGACTAGAGTCACCACTTGCCCAGCGGTAGTGCCCATCTGTCCGTCCGGATTGCTCGCCCAGCGGTAGTGCCCAATGATTCCGCAGAGTGAAATTGTTGGTTCATCTGCCGCTTCAAAAACTGATTAAAAGGTACAAAAAGTCCAAGTTATTCCCTAGGCTACCAGGCAGGTGCCAAGTTTTGTTCTGGGGTGGTCGAACCCCTCTCACCTTTTTATTTTCCACTGAGAGACTGAATGTACAAACAGAACGCCAAACCATATATGACAGTAGAACTCTGACTCCCAGTCCTGCCGCAACCATTTGGGGAAGTCAGACCACTCGGCTTCCAACTCAGGAGCCCCTTTCCAGCCAGGATCAACCTGAGAAAGCCAAATATGCCCCCCCAAAACACAGAGGACGCCTCGATTCTTGGTAGCCCGCCTCCACCTTCCCCATGCCAACGACCCCCGACCCGGGCACACCCCAAGCCTTCCCTTTTTTTCATTATGAAGCTTCCTCACTCCCCTCTCGGGGCTGAGTCTCTGCCCGATGCAAGTGACGGTGGCTGCCGCCCTGACTGCAGCGAGCTCCGAATAAACAGGCTCTGTGCTCATTTGACTCCTCCGCGTTTGTTTCCACACCACTGCATGAATAATGAAGGATGTTACAAAGCCCCGTTATGAAAAAAGTATCAGTTATTAAACATTTGTAAAGTGCTTGAAAATCATTTTAGTGTGCCTTGGAAACCCCTTGTGAAGTCCTGCTATCCCCATTTTAGAGCTAAGAAAATTGAGAAGGAACCAGGAGATTAAGCCATTTGCCCGATCTGCCCGGAGCTGGGGTGAGAACAGAAACCCCCGTGTTGTCTGAGGTCTGTTGTTTATCCACGGAGCTCCGGCCTTCACTTTGGAATCATTACCATTTTAAAGCATTTTACTCTGGGTTGAGTGAATATTAAGAAGTAGATCACATTTCAGCCTGGCAGGCGCTAAAGTATTGTTTTTAGTTTGTTTTTCTAAGTTTTAGTAGACGCCATATGGGCTCCATTAACTTTACTATGTAGCACAATTTTGAAGATCGTTTCTTTTCCAAAATATTTTTCACCGTCATTTAGCATTTTAAAGTTCAGCACACACACATCAACCCTTGATACTTGTTTTTCTCAAAACTGTGGCCTTTTTCTCTCCCCGGCAAGGGGGGGAGAGAGGGAGGTCATAAATCCAGCCAGGGGTATGTTGTGTTACTGTGGCTGGGTGGGGTGACATGGTGGGGACGGTGTAACCTGCCCACGCTGGACAAAGTCCTCCTAAGGCAAGGGCTTTCCTTTTTTTTTAAAGAGAGCAGATTTTGGTCTCCACCCTGCTTCAAGTCTGAAGATTGCTGGTGATGCTGACTGAAGGGGATGAGAAGAAAGCCAAGATGCACAGAACCTGACTTGAGTTACAAGAAGCCCCGTCTGGAAGGCAGAGGCAGGAGGGACTGGACGATTCTCTGTAGCTCCTTGCTGGCTGCAAAAATGCAGCGGCCCCTGTTGCTCTCCATCCCAGGGCATTCAAAAAGCAGGCTGTGTGGCAGCAGCGTTTGGCCTGTGTGCCACGGAACCTGGTCCGCCCCGCGAGGAGCACCCTAGTGATTTGTTAGGGACACTGGCTGAGGGTGCATCTCCGCACCCTCACTCCCTCTCCCTCACTTCTAACCTTATATGCTGCCTCCAAATTCTATTTCTTTTACATTATCCTTTCAGAGTTCTTCAGTTTGGGTTTTTTTTTTCCCCAGGTTATTATGTATAAACACGCATAAAGGGACTTCCCTGGTGGTCCAGTGGTTAAGACTCCATGCTTCCACTGCAGGGGGCAGGGGTTCGATCTCTGGTCGGGGAACTGAGATCCCACATGCTGCGAGGTGCGGCCAAAAATAATAAATAAATAAACAAACAAACAAACATGCATAAAAGGTCTGCACATGTGTGTGATCAGGTATGTGTTGTGATGTCTGGTAAGGGTTTTCTTTTTCCTCTGAGGATGGGAGTGAGCTTTCAGTGATGTGAGAACAGGCTAAGTCTCTGAGGAGACAGGCAGCTTATCAGAGGCTGCCCATTCTGTGTTTCTCCCCATGTCTCACTGGAGCCAAGGCTCCGAAGGCAGAGGGGAGGCTGGAGGGGAACGCAGGTCTCAGGGCCTGAGGGGCTGAGGGTGGTGTTGGAAAGAGAGGGGAGAGGAAGAACCGGAGGGATGACACGCAGCACGTGCTGCACCCACACGAGGGCCCACCACTCCTAGCTTTTGTAATTCTTGCCTGGCTCGTTCGGGCTTCCTTTCATCCCATGAAACAAAGGCCCCAAACCTTAGAGTTTAGAAGTCTAGAAAATGTTCCAACTAACATGTTTACTGATAACGTATTCAATGCAGGGCCAGCAGGAGTTGTCACAGACACAAAGCAAGGATGGAGAGGCAGAGCTCGAGGCTGGGCCAGAATTTCCGTGCTCTGAGCTGTATCTTTCATATCCTTCCTGCACTGTAATTAGGACTAGTTGAGAAAAAAATTAGGCATGAGTGCCAGCCACACGTGGCAAACAATAAATGATGCTAGGGCTTCCCTGGTGGTGCAGTGGTTGAGAGTCCGCCTGCCGATGCAGGGGACACAGGTTTGTGCCCCGGTCTGGGAAGATCCCACATGCCGCGGAGCGGCTGGGCCCGTGAGCCATGGCCGCTGAGCCTGCACGTCCGGAGAGGCCACAACAGTGAGAGGCCCGCGTACCGTAAAAAAAAAATAATAATAATAAAATAAATGATGTTAGCAGATAAAAAGAAGTATAAGATGGAGTGAGGATCTTCCAGGCACTTTCAATATTTCTGGGAAGACAAATTGTCCATATGAAAAGGTGGACACAAATATAATGTTACAGAGTAATGCTGTTGGCCCTTGATAAAGACAGTATTTGCATATAGTCATTGAAACAGAATTTAGCCTTTAATCAGTCCTATGTGTCCTCATTTTCAAATATTTAAATGTAAATGTATGTCTCTCATGGAGAACAGATGAAAAACAAATGTTTACTAAAGATATTATAAATTACATAATATACAATGAGATTGAAACTCAAAATTAAACACCTCCCACACCATGTCTGGGTGTGTATGTTATTAGATGCATTATTTCCATAGAGACACAGCCCTGCTCACAGTAGGATGGCTTGGTGGAAAGAATATTGAATCAGAAGATTTCAGTTTTGACTCTTTTGCTAACCAACATCATAATTTGGGGACAGATAACTTAGATTCTGGGCCTTATTTTGGCAATAAAAGTGCTCTAAAAGTTGCCTTAACGTTAACCAGAAATGCAGTCACTATGGAAAACAGTATGGAGGTTGCTTAAAAAGCTAAAAATAGAGCTGCCATACGATCCAACAATCCCACCCCTGGGCATATATCTGTAGAAGACTATAATTCAAAAATATACATGCACCCTTACGTTCAGAGCAGCATTAATCACAATAGCCACGACATGGAAGCATCCTAAATGTCCATCAACAGATGAATGGATAAAGAAGATGTGGTACATGTACATATACTACTCAGCCATAAAAAAGAATGAAATGGTGCCATTTGCAGCAACGTGGATGGACCTGGAGAGTACCATACTAAGTGAAGTAAGTCAGAGAGAGAAAGACAAATACCGTATGATATCGCTTATATGTGAAATCTAAAATAGGACACAAATGAACTTATCTATGAGACAGAAAGACTCATAGACACAGAACAGACTCGTGGTTTCCACAACATTGTAAATCAACTATACTTGAATAAAATAATTTTAAAAAATTAACCGAAAATGTAAGAGCACCAACAAAAACCCGTTCTGTCCGCCCATCTTCCCATAGGCTAAGTAAACGGTACTACTTTAACTCTAAGAAGAGAAATAAAAAAAAATCAAATTGCTTATCTACTGATTCCTCAGCACATGGTCTTCATTAAAATAAGAGTATACACTTCATCATTGTGCACCTGGATTATATTCCATTTTCCTAAAAAAATGTCTATAAGTGGGGTCTTGCCTGGATTTTCTCTTCATGATATAGAAGCTGTTACATATCCAGCTGATCACATTACTGCCTGTTGCTGAAAGGCATGAACTTCAACAAACAGGTTTTAAAATTCACTCATGATCATTTATCGAGTGTACTATGGCCAGGCACACACTGAGTATGGGAGAATCAGAGGAGCATTGCTCTCAAACACAGCGGTGTAATATATAAACTGACACATGCAAAGAGACCATGGAAATGTCCTGCTGATGGTATCAATCAAGAGCCGTGCCAGAAGTCCAGGAGGAAGAATACCTCTCCTGGGAGACCCTGGGAAGACTGCAGTGGAGGTGATGTTTGAGCTGAGTCTTGAAAGATGAGTGGAAGTTTGCCAGGTGAAGGAGGGCAATTTACAAGCAGATGGAATAGGATGGCTCATGAAAGTGCCTGGCACGTTTGAGAAAGAGTGCAAAGGTGTGTTTAGCTGCAGCCCAGGTTTTGTGGGAGGGAAGGAAGCTGGGAGGACAGTTAGGTCAGGGCTAGAACATGGGAACCTTGTTAGCCTACACTCGGGGTGATCACCCCTGCAGGTAATGGGGGGCACAGAGGTGTACTGCATGAGGTATTGTGTGTGTTGTGCTTTTAAGGGGAGTGGAGGTCATACGGAGTGAATGTGTAACTTGGGAGTAGAGTAAGCAGAAACGGGTTAGGGAGACCAAAAGGGAGGTGGCAGTGGGAAGGGTTAACTTTGAGAAGCAGCGACTTCCCTGGTTGGTCCAGTGGTAAAGAATCCGCCTTCCAATACAGGGGATGCGGGTTTGATCCCTGGTCAGGGAACTAAGATCCCACGTGCCACAGGCTAACTAAGCCTGCATGCCACAACCACTGAGCTCATGAGCCTCAACTAGAGAGCCCGCGTGCTGCAAACTACAGAGCCTACAGGCCCTGGAGCCCACGCATCACAACTAGAGAGAGAAAACTCGCACGCCACAACTAGAGAGAAGCCCATGCACCACAATGAAGAGCCCGCATGCCTCAACAAAGAGCCTGTGCGCCACAAGACCCGACGTAGCCAAAAAAAAATAATAATAAATAAAACTTTGAGAAGCATTATTGAAAGAGAATAGATAACACGTGGTGAACCCTGGCTGTGGAGGTGGAAGGAAAGGGTAAAGCAGAGTATGACTTCGAAGTTGCTCAGTACAGGGGAGACTGGGTGGCTGGTGACACTATTAATCCAGGTGCAAGAACATGCTGGGCTCTCTACTCGGGTGCGCCCCAACTAAAGGATGACCATTCACTTTGGCACAGGTGGCCAGTGACCGAACAAGAAGGCTGGATGACAGCGGCTGAGGAGCCTGCCCCAGAATGAGACCTCTGGTCTCTTCATTTCCATGCCTCTGCCTCATGGTATCCATCGTTCGGTTCAATACCATTTGAAAGCTGTTATCTAGAAGATACTTGATCTACTGAAAACCTCTTTTTTGGGTTACTTCTTATCTGTCCTGTTATAAGAGTGTAAGTGTGGGAAGTCTGGAGCCAGATCATTCAGGCAAGTGACCTCCAGCAAGTCAGTTAAACCTTTCTGTGCCTCAGTTTTCTCATCTGCGAAATAAGGATAAAAATTCTTCATGAGGCTGTTACAGGAATGAAATGAGTTAGTCTACGTAAAAGGGTGCCTGGCACACAGTGTAAGTACCTTGTGAGTGTTTGCTAGCATTATTAATAAGTAATGGAATACTTGACTAAAAGTGGTACAAATTATTAGAGATTTATTATCAAAGAACAAGCTTGGAAGTGGGCAGTTCCAGGTTGGTGCGAGGACCAGACACTTCCCATATCCCGCTCTGCCATCTTCGGTGTGTTAGTGATTTCTCCCCTCATGGTGGCAGAAAGGCTTCAGTAGTCCCAAATATCAAGTCCTCACGTGACCGGCATTTCAAGCAGGAAATAAGTCTTTCTTCCTTGTGTAGCCCTCACTTATCAAGGAGGAGACTCTTTGCTAGAAGCCCCAGTTGGTTTCCTTTCAGCTAGAACCGGGTCACAGGCCCATCCCTCACTGCAAGAGGAGCTGGGAAAGAATCTCGCACTTCCAATCTAGAAACACATGAAGCAAAAGTGGAGCTGGGCTGGCTGTTGCATGGAGAATCCGCAGTGTCCATCACAGTCTGGGAGCCAAAGATTTCAAGACTGCCTCACTCAGGCCAGGGATAATTGAGAAACAAGGACATCGCACTATTCTTCCAGCGTGAATGAGCCACAGACGTCATCCTTCAGGGTCATTAGCTTCTTTAGGGATAGCTTTTAACTCAGGTGAGTAACTTGTTGGTGAAATACAGAGAGAGGATACTTTTGAGCCCAGGCACCTTCCTAGTCTTCTCACCTGTTCTAGGCTGTCACCTTCCCTTCCCACAAACCAAAGGAGGAAGTTCATAATTCAGTTCACCTTGTCTAGAAGGTTGGCTAGGCCAGTCACGCTTAAAGATACTTAAAAGGAGGTGGATGCAGGCTTCACCCCCTTTTACTGCCCCATGCAGCATCTCACCCATGGTGATGGGGTAATAAGCAGAGAGCTGTGTGAGAAGAGCTACTCTTTCCCCTTGAGAAGGACGCCGCAAATCAGCAGTTCCCCTACAATTTACATCCCCACAGTCATGGCCAGAGTTTGGGCCCATAGCATCTCTCATCTGGGCTCCCAGTCAAATTTGTCCGTCGCAAGAAAGACTGCAGACGGCAAGGTGGATGGAGAGCTCCAGAAGAACACCTTTATGAACGTCCACAGAAAGCCCTATTTCCAATATCCAATTCTGTTAACAAAGGGAGGAGAAATTTTAAAATTCCAAGGTACTTAGTTACTAATCTGATTCTGGCCTACATGTGGATATTCAATAAATACTTGTTAAATTAAACTGAGTCAAGGTTTTATTTATTCAACCTACTTAAAGCTTATGTAAACCCCTTGGAGATTTGTGTCAAGCTGTTAAGTTGGAAAACATATGAAAAGTAGTATTTTCAATAGACCAGCTTTCCTCTTAATGAGCTTTATGAGCTTAGGGTAAACCAGGGGGGAGGGGGAGTGGTTCCGGGCGAGGGGACGGGAAGGAGGAGGAAAGGAGAAAAGTCTGTTTCTGTCTCCTCTACATTTGCCTTCGTTGCTCTACTTATTAACCAGTTACTGCCCTCTAGCGTTCCCTGTATAAATTCTCACCTGAATCCCATTTTTGTCTTTAAAAACCCTGAAGACACCAGGGACCAAACCTCTTGATTTGCAAATAAGCAAATTGAAGTCCAGAGAGATGAGATGTCGAACTGACCCAGGCGGTCTCCTTGATTCCCAGTTACCCCACTGTAACTTGTCCGGCAAACCCCCGTTACTCAAAACATTTCTCGGACACTGTAATAACTAATCAATAAAAATTACAGTATGCTAATCACTTAATAATACAGGCAGACCTCGGAGATATTGCGGGTTCGGTTCCAGACCACTGCAGTAAAGTGAATACGACAAGAAAGCGAGTCTCACGAATATTTTTGTTTCCCAGTACATATAAAAGTCATGTTTACACTGTACTGTAGTATTAAGTGCAATAGCATTGCCTAAACAAAGTATATACCTTCATTTTAAAATATTGCTAAAAAAGGCTAACCATCATCTGCGCCTTCAGCAATTCCTAGTGGTAACATCAAAGACCACTGATTACAGATCCCCGGAACAAAGAGAATAATGAAAAAGTTTGAAATACTGCAAGAATTACCAAAATGTGACACAGAGACATGAAGTGAGAAAATGCTGTAGAAAAATGGCGCCGATAGACCTGCTTGAGGCAGGGCTGCCACAAACCTTCAGTCTGTGAAAAATGCAGTATCTGTGAAGCATGATACGGTGAAGCACAATAAAATGAGGTGCGCCTGTAATTTTAAGTGCTATCTATTATTCCCATGTTATTCCAAACAAAGCCAAAATTGACTATTGGTCAAGTTTAGATAAGGACTTATAAATAATACTGTTACATTCTAAATTTACTTAAGTTTGGAAAATGCCTATATTACTTTTTTTTTTTTTGAAAAAATAGTTAACTAGAGCAGACCCAAAGTAGATGTGGCCATTTATCAGAACTTATCATCATCTCCATGCAGGCTAATATTCTGCTAGAATTCTCCCAAAGGAACCTCTTTTGCTCATTGATGGGATAAGGGGGGTTTGTCATTTTAACTTGGAACACATATTTTCATCGTTTAATCATTTTGCTGGTGGGAATAAATTTAAAGTTATCCAGCTGGACGTGTCACTTGCAAAGAACATTAACTGAGTACCAAGAGATTTATTCAGATAGTTAATTGGAAGGAAATACATCTGGAATAAGTTTTATTGGAATTCATATAAAAAAGGAAAGTAAATCCATTAGAATTAATACCATAAACAGTCGACTTTATCTGGAACCAGAAATATTAATGAATTGGAGCCTAGGAGTCCTAACCCTTTTTCCTTGTAAAAAGCCAGCCGTTTTCCAATTGATGTAGCAATTATTCTTTATTGCTTTAGGTAGAGCTTTGTTTTCAGCTAATATTTTAGAGACAGATCCTTCGAATCACCCAGTTTGTTTCTTTCCCCCGCTTCTTTTCGCAGAACAAGCAAAGAGAGCAGCAGGAGGCATCTCTGCCTGTCTTCAAAATACTTGAAAAATCCTGCGAAGGTGAGCAAATCAGCAGAACCTCGCTGCACAGGGGCTATTAGTAACTACATGAATAAAGAGACATCTAGGGACCTCCCTGGCATCCCAGTGGTTAAGGCTCCCCACTTCCACTGTAGGGGGCACGGGTTTGATCCCTGGTCCTGGTCGGGGAACTAAGATCCCACATCCCACAGCCAAAAAAAAAAGATGTCCTCCTTAGATGTCAACATAGATGCCATTGATCAAATAATCAAGCCTCGAGTAACGTTTCCTGTGGAGGGATTCTAAGAGCGTTCTGCCCAAGAGACCCAGGCCTATGGCGAGGAACAGGACCCCAAAGAGCACGGTCCCGACCAGGAGCCACTGTTCAAATGCGAGGCCCGGCTGCCTTTCTGGAGCACCGCTCAGGGAGGGCCCACCAGAGCTGGCCTTCCCATCTTCCTGGGAAGCTGTTGTATTTGTAGTGGGAGAATTCACATTTGACAAAGGAAACGTAGCAGGGTCCCGGGCAGCCTCTGTGTTCCAGGTCAAGCTGGAAACGTCTCTAAAGGGCACCGTGTCTGGTGGGCCTTTCGAGTGTGTCGATGCCCTAAAGATGGAAGTCGGAACCTCAGTTGTGGTCGTGTTAGTGACCGCGGCTACAGGTGGGGCAGAGGTGGCCCCCTGAGGCTGAGGAGTCACAGAAGGTATCTCTGCAGCGTTGGCGGCAGGGAGAGATGCAGGCTTTGGAGTGGCCAGGACAGCGGGCAGAGTGGCAACTGCCACTGTACTGGGGAACACTGTCACATATTCAGGCAGCAGATGAGCTACTGTTTGTTCTGAGGAAGATGGTGACTTCTGAGACTGGTCATTTTCTTTATAAACAGTCCACTGTGGACTTGCCAGGTCAATCTTGAGTAGTTTCTCCGAGTGATCTGAGGATCCAAACTTCTGAGAAAATGAATCTCTCCATAAGACCGTGGGCTCTGAATCACCTGTGGGAGGAGGGGGCGTGGGAGTGATGGTGTGTGAAGACCTGCTGCGGAACAGAGACTCTTCCTGGGCTACCTCCTGGCTTGGCAAATCAGTTCCCGCCAAAGATGGAAAATCTGAAGACGGAAAGAAAATTTAAAAAAGACTTCCATATTTCCATGCGAAGGGAGGTTAACAAGTACAAACGTTATCAGCTTGTTCAATAAGACCTCAAACTGTTGATTCTTGACATTTCATGGTGCAAAATGGAAAAATACGAATTGCTAAATCAGATCCTGATGACCCTGCCTCTCCCCCAGATGCTGTGGTTTATTTCTAGAGTGTTGGCCCAGAGGAGAAGAGAAATGTGCGGAGGAGCATCGGGCAAATGAAGGAAGAGGTGGGAGGGGACCAGCAGAGATGCTAAGAGGAGCTCAGCATGGGCAGCAAGAGGTTTAGGAAGATGGGGACCCTTCAGGGGCCAAGGCCAGGGAAGGCAGCTGGGCTGGGATGATGTGGCAGGAAGAGGACTGGCAGAGAAAATGCTGGTGTGAGGCACAAGCTGTGTGAGCTGGGACTGCAGTGACAACTGGGAAGCAAGCAATCCCTAGGGGAGATATCACGGTGGGGGGGGGGGGTAGCCCACAGGACAATGAGGAGAGGAGACAAAATCCCAGTGACTTGCCTTCCACAAGGAGGAGGAGGAGGAAGCTGGAGGGTCCCTGAAGCCAAGGCAGCAGCACAAAGCTGATGACGTTTTTCAATGAAAAAAATGGGTTTCAGGGACTTTCCTGGTGGTCCAGCAGTTAAGACTGCGTGCTCCCAATGCAGGGGGCCCAGGGAACTAGATCCTGCATGCCGCAACTAAGAGCCTGTATTTTTATATTTTTAATAGTTATTTATTTATTTGGTTGCATCAGGTCTTCATTGTGGCACGCGGGATCTTCCTTGCGGCATGTGGAATCTTTCGTTGTGGCACACAGGCTTCTTTCTAGCTGCAGCGCATGGGCTCGAGAGCGCATGGGCTCAGGAGCTGTGGCACGCGGGCTCGGTAGTTGTGGCACGTGGGCTCTAGAGCCCTGCAGCACGTGGGATCTTAGTTCCCTGACCGAGGATCAAACCCGCATCCCCTGCATTGGAAGGTGGATTCTTTTTTTATTTATTTATTTTTTTGCGGTACGCGGGCCTCTCACTGTCGTGGCCTCTCCCGTTGCGGAGCACAGGCTCCAGACGCGCAGGCTCAGCGGCCATGGCTCACGGGCCCAGCTGCTCCGCGGCATGTGGGATCCTCCCGGACCGGGGCATGAACTTGTGTCCCCCGCATCGGCAGGCGGACTCTCAACCACTGCGCCACCAGGGAAGCCCATGGAAGGTGGATTCTTAACCACTGGACCACCAGGGAAGTCCCAATAAATAAATATTAAACAAAAAAACAAAAAAAAAACAGCTTTCAGCTGGTTGAAGATTAAAATTTTAGAGCCAACATCTTAGGTTCTGAGGACCATGGACCAGTATTTGAAATCATTATGGCCACGTGGCTAGCATAAAGAGCAGAAAATCACAGTCCCAACTCCTGCTGAGGAGGAACCAGCCTCAGATCCTCCTCCTGTGTGAGAAAGTTTAGAGTTTTGCTCTTTGTCACACATGCCGTTTATCACAGCTCGAACTGAAAAGGCTGGTTACAGCAATCCGGGACAGAGAAAGACCCCTTGAATTGCTCTCTATCACTCTGCTACTTGGCTAATCATTCCACTTAAATTAGAACGGCAGAAACACAAGGAAGGAAGCAACGGTGATTCTCCCCTCTTCTCTTTTCCGTCTTCTATTTCAACTCCCCTCAATACCAGTTTCTAAACTAGACCTCACTCTCCGCTCTGCTAACAAAGAGATCCAGAGGCAACTTCAGATTTGTGACATCTTTGACTGCTCTCTAAGCTTCACAGTACTCAGAGGTCCTTTAGAACTGTCACTTAGTAATCCGTCTAGGACAGGGGTCAGCAAAGGATGGCCACTTATCTTCATATGGCTTGCGAGCTAAGAATGGTTTCTACATTCTTAAATGATTGAAAAAAATCAAGAAGGATAATATTTTGTAACACGTGAAAATTATATGAAATTCACATTTCAGCGTCCATAAATAAAGTTTAATTGGCATACAAGCCTGCCCATTTGTTTACATACTGTCTGTGGCTGCTTCTACGACAAGGACAGAAGTGAGGAGGTCCGACAGATTGCATGTGGCCCACTAAGTCTAACAGACTTGCCTGAAAAGCCTAAAATACTTATTATTTGGCCCTCGACAGAAAAAGTGTGTGGATACCTGCTCTAGGACACTCTAAAATAGAATTTGGATGCCTGAAATTCCTCCAACAATGCTGAAGAAAAGAGTTTCTGCTGCAGGTGATATCACATTCATGGGCATAGTGTCACCACGAGATAAACAGCACCTGTATTTTTAGGTCGTGCCAGATATTTTTAAAAAGAGCAGGACTCATCATACTTCACTTCAAAGTTTAAAAAGAAGGCTAAATAAATGCTCTGTGATATGTGTGAACTCAAAACTTAAAATAAGGCCATTGACAAGAATGACCAAAACAGCTGTTTTCTTTCTCAAGAATACAAGGTCATAAATAAAGCAAAGCTAGGGCTATTCCCATTTCTTGATAAGATTCATCTATTGGCAAAGATCCTAGAACCACACAGGGATTCTCCACACCTGCTCCATTCACCTCACCCACTGATGTTTGCCTTTGGGGTGCGGTGTTTTCTCTCAGTCACATAGCCATGAGCTACAGAAGGAGCTGGGAAATGTGTCCTCAACTGCTCTTTTGACTTTCATTGTCAAGTGACTTCACTAGATAAAAAAAGTTAGGGACTGACTATTAACTTGGCAACCAGCTGAGCAAATAGACTTTCAATTTATTCTATTTCTGAATTCCCCTATTCTAGTCCTTGGAGGAATGACAGACCACCAAGCTCCAAAAACAAACAAACATTAAATAATGCCAAGCTGCAACGGTTTTACAGAATGAAGAGAGCACACTGTTATCTTTCAAACTTTCAGTCTGTAAATATTCGTCAGTTACAGGAAATAGAGTTCATCTGAAAACAAACCACCAATCTTATATCTACTGAATTTCACTCTGACCAGGAGGCAGATATTTATTTTTATGGGGCAATCTCAATCCATCAACACGGGCAGATTCATAAATAGAATTACAAACACAATTTGTAAACATCTGTAGATACAGACAGCCCGCTGCACACCAAGTCCGGGGTTGGTGCCACTTTGCCCCTAGATAGCCACCGGCTCTGGGCTGATGGTGCCCCCTGGTGGCTGACACAGGAATTGTTCGATTTTAATTCCACTTCATTCACCACCTTCACACTTGCCCTTAAAAGGTTTAGGCTCAAGCCAAGTTCACTTTTCTCCCACTTCCACTGGAGAAAATGGAATCTTTACCACATACTCCCTCTTTATACATGCATTATAAAATCAGTAACATGACAGAAGTATTATGAAAGTTATAAAACAAATTCAATGATAATTTCTATCATGTCCCAGCAACTATTAACATTTATGCATACCTTAAAATTAAATTTTTTTTCATGTAATTTAAAAACCGGGTGTTTTTCACCTGAAATTTAGGTGACATTTTATTTCTACATCTCAAACTTATTTTTTAACATCTGCATTGTATTCCCTCAGGGGGATCCATTATACTTTATACCCAACCATTCCCTAGCATTTGGACATTTAAGCTGTAGAAACTTTTAAACTAATTTCCTTTAAACTAATTCAAAAAGTGCTGTTTTCACTTTTTAAGCTAATTACGTGATAAACAGCTTCACAACAGCAGCTTTTTCTTTGGTATAGATTTTTATGGAAGTCGAATGACTAGATTCAATTACCTATAATTTCTTTAATATTCTGCTTTAATTGTGAAATAGCTGATAGACATAGGGAATACACACTGACAGTGGAAGAAAGGACACAATGAAGAAGAGGCAGTGAGAAGGGATCAGAGAGGCAGATGTGATGGTCCAACTTCCACCTGATGGGAGCTCTTGAAGGAGAAAAATAAACACTCCAATTAGTGTCTTGAGCCCTGACCTCACTGGAAACTCAGGCTGCTGGATACCATCCCTGGGTGTCCAACAGGCTCTGCCACGTTCCAGATGATGAAATAAAAAGAGGACAGGCTTCCCTGGTGGCGCAGTGGTTGAGAGTCCTCCTGCCGATGCAGGGGACATGGGTTCGTGCCCCGGTCTGGGAAGATCCCACATGCCGCGGAGCGGCTGGGCCCGTGAGCCGCTGAGCCTGCGCGTCTGGAGCCTGTGCTCCGCAACGGGAGAGGCCACAGCAGTGAGAGGCCCGCGTACCGCAAAAAAAAAAAAAAAAAAAAGAGGACAAGCAAGAAGCCATATCCGCACAACACTATAGGTCCCGCTGTTTTTAGCCAAGATTATATATAGACGTAAAGGAGGCGAACAGTCAGGGGCAACTGCCCTGGCCAGTGTGAAGCCCAGAAGGGGCAGGGAGACAAGATACTTTCCACGGTAAGATCCTGGCTGCTCTGAGGGGCCTAATTTGTTCTGTGCCGTAGTCTTTTTAAAAAAATTATTCTTTTTAACAACTGTGGTAAAATATACTACATACAATGTACCACTTTAACCCGTTTTTAAGAGTATAGTTCCGTGGCATTGAGTTTGTGCAACCCTCACCATCAACCATCCCCAGAATTTTTCATCAGGCAAAAGTGAAACTTTGTACCTTATCTGCCAATCTGTTTAGACTTGAGCTTCTACCAGTAGGTAGGAAGAATTTACACAAGCAATCTGTGCTTTACGCTCCTGTTTAAGGGAATGTTTGACACATCAGGTTTTCCTGCTTCATGAACGAAACTCAGACACAGCCTCACTCAGGGGACACAGCCGCACTCAGGGGACAAAGCAGAGTCAGTGTCCGGATGCCCTGGGCAGCATCCTTCCCCAGAGAACCCTGACTGCACTCTCCCTCCCAACCGCAAATCCACTTCCCCGGCTCAGTAGACGGCACCGCCACCCATCCAGACGCTGGAGCCCAGGACTAGGACTCCGTTTCACTCTTCGCTCTTCCTCATTCCCCACATCCACACCACCAGCAAGCCCTGTCAATGCTATCGCTGAAATGGCTCGTGTTTACTGCCCTCCATCTCTTCCACCGTCTCCCTGGTCCCCAAGGCCACGGCCTTTCACTCGGATCTCGTCCCAGCCTCCTACCCAGTTTTCCCACATGCCCTCTTGCTGCTGCGCCATTGTCCATTCCCAATAGAGCGGTCACAGTGAGCTTTGAGAAATCACCTTTAAAACAGCTCGTTATACATGCCTGCTGAAAACCTTCCAATGGCTTTCCATCATGCACCGAGAATAAAAACTCCCTACCCTACAGAGCTTGACGGGATGGCCCCACCTTCCTTCCTTCTTGCATATCACTCCTTCCATGGTTCACTATGAGTCAGCTGCTGAGACTGGAGCGTTTGAACAAACACCCCCAAACCATTCTGCCTTAGGATATTAGAATAGGCTGTTTCCTCTGCCTGGAAGGTCTTTCTACAATCTTCTCACATCTGGCTCCTCCATTTTCAGATCTCAGTTTAGGGGTTACATCTTCACAGACGCTTCCCCTGATCGCCTAATCCAGCCGGTCCACTCAGTGACTATCTTTTTTTTTTTTTTGGCTGTGCTGTGTGGCATGCAGGATCTTAGTTCCCCGAACAGGGATCGAATCTGCATGCCCTGCAATGGAAGCGAGGAGTCTTAACCACTGGACCGCCAGGGAAGTCCCTCTGTGATTATCTATTACGTTGTCTTAGCTCAATTATCTGCATAGCTCTTATGACTATTTTTTAAATGGGAATTTTATGTTTTAATTTTCTCTGCTTTGAAAATATATTCTTATATAAAGGCCATGTTTCATTTTATTATGATCACTGTTATTTTTTTTATTTAAATTTTTTTATTGAAGTACAGTTGATTTACAATGCTGTGTTAATTTCTGCTGTACGGCAAAGTGATTCAGTTTACATATATACTTTTTTTTGTTAAGGGTAACCAACCACCTTTTTTTAAAAATTAATTTATTTAATTTATTTATTTATTTTTGGCTATGTTGGGTCTTTGTTGCTGCCCGCGGGCTTTCTCTAATTGCGGCGAGGGGGGGCTACTCTTCACTGTGGTGCGCAGGTTTCTCATTGCGGTGGCTTCTTGCTGCAGAGCACGGGCTCTAGGCGCACAGGCTTCAGTAGCTGCGGCACGGAGGCTCAGTAGTTGTGGCTCACGGGATCTAGAGCGCAGGCTCAGTAGTTGTGGCACACGGGCTTAGTTGCTCCGCGGCAGGTGGGATCTTCCCGGACCAGGGCTCGAATCTGTGTCCCGTGCATTGGCAGACAGATTCTTAACCACTGTGCCACCAGGGAAGCCCTTTCATAGGATACTGAATATAGTTCCCTGTGCTATACACTAGGACCTTGTTGTTTATCCATTCTATATATAAAAGCTTACATCTGCTAACCCCAGCTTCCCACATTCCATTCCTCCTCAACCCCCTACCCCTGGGCAACCACAAGTCTGTTCTCTATGTCTGTTCTCTATGTCCATGGTGACTGTTCTTCTTGATTATTTATTTATTAAGGTTATTGTTTCTCTCTCCTAAAATATTAGTTCCATGAATGAGAACCTTGTTTTTCATGTTTAGTGTCGTATCTGTCTATCCTTAAGGCGTAAAAAGTGCTTGGCACATAGAAGATGCTAAATAAAATTTGTTTCTTATTGAATAAATGCAGGGAATATTATTAATACCTAAGGGTGTAAGGACAAAAACTTTATAAAACTAAAATAAAAGTAAACTTCATACTTGAAAGCATTTCATCCTGAAAAATTAACAAGCCAAAATCTCACCAAGGCATATCCAAATAATTATATTATTTTTACTTGTTTATTTTCTGTATTCTGAGCAAATATGTCATTTCCAAATGTGGAGACTCTGTTTCCAATGCCTTGCACAGAATTTGGCATGTAGCTTTTTCTCAAAAACGTCTTTTTTTTTGCGGTACGCGGGCCTCTCACCATTGTGGCCTCTCCCGTTGCGGAGCACAGGCTCCAGACACGCAGGCTCAGCGGCCATGGCTCACGGGCCCAGCCGCTCCGCAGCATGTGGGATCTTCCCGGACCGGGGCACGAGCCCCTGTCCCCTGCATCGGCAGGCGGACTCCCAACCACTGCACCACCAGGGAAGCCCCTCAAAAACTTCTTAAATGAGCTTCCTTCCAGGTCTGGATAATAAAATCCAGTGAGTTTGATTTCAAAGAATGTGATTACAAAATAATTGGAACCTAATGTACCGGAATTTTATATACTGTATTTACATCGTCTTAACCCTTTCAAAATAGTCACCCCTGGAGACCTGGAGACTTATTCCAGTGTTGCTAACACGGTTCTAAAGACATGTTTCAAAATGTTTACATGAAAGATCTGTGTGCCTTTTACCTTAAGAAGGTAAAAACAAAAACAAAACAAAATACTATCATTCATAGGTATTAAATACTTTAACTGGAAAAAAGAAAGATGTTTGGTTGAATCAACTGAATTTTAAATCATGAGATTTTTTCTGATGTGCCTGTATATTTGTGATCCCTTTTGGCAGTTCTTCTTAAACTCTTGCAGAAAACCTTTCTACATGAATCATATCCTTAAATCATTCCAATCACAGAAGACAAAGAACAACGTTTTTATTACCTCTGATTATCCTGTAACTCATAAGTCCCTTTGCTGGTTTCAGGGGACAGGCTTCCTCACTGGGACAGAAGAACAGGTAGCAGTTGGGTAGTTTAGCTGTTTTTCGAGTGTCGAAGATCATCAAGTTACATGCTTTGTCCCCTGCAATGAAAGGTTTCATAAGCATTATTCTGAAATAGGATCTTCCAGAGAATACGGCAAGCAGGAACACATTTATTCTAGTGGCCAACACAAAAACCTTTGTTCATTGCCTGCTGGCCGCTGAGTCATTTCCTTTTCCTTAGTTTAGGCACTGCAAGCAATTTTTAAAGACCCTGGGTTTAAAAATCAGAATGAAGGTAATTTTGGCGAAACGTTTTTAATAGTACATGTCATTCTTTAGAGAGAAGCCTTCCGTTTGCTAAAATATTTATCAAAACATACATAGAAATACTGAGTCTACAACTCACTACTGAGTCCGACCTTAGGAAATGGATCTAACCCTAATGACTGGAGGTACGTCTCGCATCCTGAAGGCATCTTAGATGCCTACGAAGCCATCAGTCTGGTTTTCTTGGTGTGGGGCGAGGGGAGGGTGGTGGGCAGGGAGGGTCAGTAAATTCAGCCTTATACATACCATGCCTCCTTCCACAATGGAGCTGCACAGCATACGGAATGCAAAGTCTATTTTTTACTTTTATCAGTACCATTCTTCTTTGGGTTCTTCAAATTTCTGCTCTTATCATTTTTGTTTGTCTTCCAATCAGGCAGCGGTCAGGGATCACCCTTGACTCTCCCAGTGGGAAATAAGACTGAGTTCGTTTCTGCAGGGGTTTTATCCTATCATGTCTCCATTAGCCAGGTAACAAGAAAGGTACTCTGGTTACTTTGGCTTTTCCTATCACCCACGATGTGATAATTCTACAAACCATTTTGGGGGGCACTTAGGTAAAGGGGAGGGTCCATAGGGTCCAAGTTGTACACAAAATTTTGTGTCCTTTGTATTTGTGGGTATTTTTCTAGAGTCTGTGGCTGTAGGCAAATTATCAAAGTGCTTTTTTGGAACCCTAAACAGTCAAAAACCAACACTCAGTAAAAGAGGGAAAAGCCTGAGCTCCGTTAACTGAGACCCACAAGTATCTCTGCTTACAGTAAAGCAGTAACAGTACTTTTGCTTGTAGAATAAAGCCGCAAACCCTCATTTCTTACTAAACACCTATCACGGAACTGAAGAGAAATGCAAGGTTTCCTATGTTGCCAGGATATGCCCACATGGCACTCAGTCCTATTTGCAGGTGATGTTTCTATTCCACATATATGTTGATATCAACATTTAAAGAAAAACTAGAAATTTAAATGAGATCTCTATGACTTCCATAAATTACTTCTCTATGAAGAGTGTCCAAAAGCACACAGCTCAGTTTGAGAAGATCATTGAAGTATTTGTTTCCTCATGACAGCAAATACCTGGTGTCATTTCTACCCAAATTCTCTAGTTCTCTGATTCTCTAACACCAACAGGGTGTCTTACAATTCAATTCGATTCTAATACTAACCGCCTGGAGTGAGTGTCAGACCCCACCGGTCTAGGGCTCAGTCCCAACAGACTGTCCCCACCCAGAGGCCAGCCACAGTATCAGGTCCCCAGGTCACTCACACATACGGCAAACTTGGCTATCACCCCCCCACCCCAGGTTCCATAACTTGCTAGAACGACTCGCAGAACTCAGGAAAATGCAATACTTACCGTTATAGTTTATTACAAAGGATACAAATGAACAGCCCGATGAAGAGGTACATAGGGCGAGGTCTGGAAGGGTCCCAAGTGCAAGAGCCTCCGTCCCTGTGGAGTTGGGGTGCCTCCTGGCACGTGGATGTGTTTACCAACTTGGAAGCTCCCTGAACCCATTGTTTAGGGGCTTTCACGGCAGTTTTATTACGTAGACATAATTGATTAAGTCATTGGCCACTGGCGACTGAATTCAATCTCCACCCCCTTTCCCCCTACCTGGAGGTGGGTGGAGGAGACTGAAAGTTCCAAGCTTCTAAGCAAAGCTTGGTCTTTCTGGCAACTAGCAGCCATCCTGGCGCGATTGAGGGTCCCACCAAGAGTCACCTCGTGAGCATAAGCTCAGGTATGATTGAATGGGGCTCATTATGAATAACAGAAGAAGCTCCTATGCTCAGAAAATTCCCAGGGTTTTAGGACCTCTGTGCCAGGGAATGTGTATTTATCTTATTACGCCACAATCGTTATAGAATGAAATGGAAATAAAGATCTAAGAGAAAACATGTGATTTAGTCAGCTGATAAATCAAGTAAGGATCACGAGTCCAGTGTTCACTAGTTCCTCTAGGGTCCTTGATGACAAGGTCTTTTCCATCTTATTCACTGTTTTATCTCCAGCACGTACCAAGGCATTAGGTGCTCAATAAACTTATGTGGGTTTTTTTGTTTGTTTATTAGATATATACTTCTGTTTTCAGGTCATAGGTTTGGAGCCTGAAATATGCAAGGGCATGGTTCAAACCTGCGGGGCTCAGTTTCCTTCTGTGTCATAGAATGGGTCATTCTAAACCCCTTCCCATGCCTCTTAGATTCCTAGAAGCTGCAATTAGTGGCCAGTGGCTTCCTGACTCACCTGTGCCACCAGCTCCAGGGAAGGGAGATAAAACAGAAATTTTGTGCTTCTACTTAAAACTCAAATGCTGATTCTCTTATGAGATGACTTTAGAATTTTATTTTTTGTCTCAACTTCCTTTCTGTTTAAACGTTCTTTCTAATATCACACTGTATTCCAATATTCCAT
This sequence comes from Tursiops truncatus, assembly GCF_011762595.2. Classification (NCBI taxonomy): domain Eukaryota; kingdom Metazoa; phylum Chordata; class Mammalia; order Artiodactyla; family Delphinidae; genus Tursiops; species Tursiops truncatus. The sequence continues at coordinate 93,186,469 of NC_047044.1, read as the reverse complement.
GATGATGGAAGCCAAGCATTTAAATAGGACTTCTGTTTTCAATATCCCAGATGCCTGTTAGAACACACCACCAGTGGTTTTCAACCCTTTTTCTACCCACATATCTGAGTGATATATACATCAGTAACTTTGGCTCAGCTTAGGGGAGGGGAGAGCACACCATGGAACATTCCCTAGTGACGTTGCCACCCGCTTTTCTACCCCATTGAGAATCACCAGTACAAACCATTCAGTCTCATCAACCAGCTACTTACATCACAAAACACATGGAATAAGAGTTGCCAGGGCATTACTACTTACCTGATATGTTTTTTGTTGAGCAGCAAGAATTAATGCAGTCTTCTTGAGTTAATGTGTGTATGGGCTCATTGCCTCTGATTCCCTTGGAAAGGGATGACTGGATGTCAATGACCATATCTTCTAGACTCTTGATGGGACAGTTTTGACTGGTGGACAGCCTTAGCATCAGGAAACAAATTATTACACGAGTGTGAGTCAAGCTCCATCCCTCCCGGAAGAACATTTTAAATTTCAGGTTAGTCTTGGTCTCCAAAGGTCGGATAACTCTCCCTCTGCCCTGAGTTTGCTTCAAGAAGATTGGACAGATGACGGAATTTCTCTCTAGCACAAAAATAGACAATCATCAATGAGTTTTGTTTCTTTGAACAAACCTAGAGAAGATACATTTCATTTCCTTCAAGTCAATATAAACAACTCACAATTCATAGAAGGACAGGAATAAACAAGTATTTTTTATCTGTTTCACTTTGAATAGATTTGAGACAACCTTTCATTAAAAACTTGGCAGAAAGCTAGGAAGCACACACACATACACTCTCCCATCAATGCTTAAAATCTGACAAGTATCTATGAAAGAAGAGGTCGTCTGCTTTTCAGTTTTAGAATCTTTCCTCTTCTTGCCTCTCCTAAGCAGGAGAGGAAAGGACACAAAATCTGTGGTCATTGGTCATTGATGAAGCAGTGATCATCGCTTTGGACGTATTTTCTTTCTCAGTAATAACAATTAGCATTTTTAAATGACCTACTGAGTGGTAGGCAATGTGCTAAGAAAATTACATACATTGTCCTTCTAGGAATTAGCCCATCAACAGGGGGAATATTCTGGCTCAGCTGAAGGAAACTGTAGGGGCAAGTGTTCTTTCTGACATCCCTAAAAACACAAAAGTCATAATACATATAATGCCAACTCCATTGGTGAGCTGGTTCTTCCAGAAAAAAAAATGTGAAACTGGCAAGGCTATACCAGAAAATATCCTCATTTCCAGAATACAAATTGTTCACTAAATGATAGCCTAGATCAGAATTATCGCTTCTTTAATTTTTTTTTTTGGTTATGAACCCTTTGGTACTCTGGTGATGCTTAGGCTCTCTTCTGACATGTTTTAAAATATATAAAAGACATGTTGTTAAATGTATACAATGAAATATATAGGATTACAAAGGAAGATAGTTATATTGAAATATAATTACTGAAAAGTTTTTAAAATGTGCCTATAAGACTCTGATGAAAGATATCAAAGAAGACCTAAATAAATGGAGAGATATTCCGTGTTCCTCAATAGGACTACTCAATATTGCTAAGATGTCAGTTCTTCCCAACTTGATCTACAGATTCAATGCAATTCCGATCAAAATCTCAGCAAGTTATTTTATAGACCTCAACAAACCAATTTTTTTTTTTTTTTTTTTTTTTTTGCGGTACACGGGCCTCTCACTGCTGTGGCCTCTCCCACCGCGGAGCACAGGCTCTGGACGTGCAGGCTCAGCAGCCATGGCTCACGGGCGCAGCCGCCCCGCGGCACGTGGGATCCTCCCGGACCGGGGCACGAACCCGCGTCCCCTGCATCAGCAGGCGGACTCTCAACCACTGCACCACCAGGGAAGCCCTCAACAAACCAATTTTAAAGTTTACATGGAAATGCAAAAAGGCCCAGAATAGTCAACACAATACTGAAGAAGAACAAAGGTGGAGGACTGACACTACCTGACTTCAATACTTACCAGAAATCACTGCTAATCAAGACAATGTAGTACTGACAAAAGAACAAATAGATCAATGGAACAGAATAAGGAGCCCAGAAATAGACCCACACAAATACAGCCAACTTATCTTTGACAAAGGAGCAATGGCAATTCAATGGAGAAAGGATATTCTTCTCAAAAATGGTGCTGGACAACTGGACGACCACATGCAAAAAAAATCTAGACACTGACCTTACATCTTTCACAAAAATTAAGTCATAATGGATCATAGACCTAAATGTAAAATGCACAACTATAAAACTCCTATGTAACATAGAATAAAGTCTCTGTGACCTTAGGTGAGTTTCTAGATAACAACACCAAAAGCACAATCCATGAAAGAAAAAATTGATAGGTTGGATTCCATTAAAAACTTCTGCTCTGTGCAAGACACTGTTAAGAGCATGAAAAACCAAGCCACAGACTGGGAGAAGGCATTTGCAAAACACATATTTGGTAAATAACTGGTAGCTAAAATATACAAAGAACTCTTAAAACTTACCAAAAAGAAAACAAACAATCCAATTTAAAGTGAGCAAAAGACCTGAACAGACACCTCACCAAAGAAGCATATGAAAAGGTGCTCAATATCATTGTCATTAGGAAATTGCAAATTAAAACAACAATGAGATGCCACTACACACCTATCAGAATGGCTAAAATCCAAAAAACTGACAATACTAAATCCTGACAAAAACCTGCATACAAATATTTATAGCACTTTATTCATAACTGCCAAAAAACTGGAAGCAACTAAGATGTCCCTCAATAGGTGAAGGGATAAACAAACTGATATATCCACACAATAGAATGTTTTTCAGCAGTAAAAAGAAATGAGCTATCAAGCCACAGAAAGAGTAACCTTAACTGCATATCGCTAAGTGAAAGAAGCCGGTGTGAAAGGTATGATTCCAACTCTAGGACATTCTGGAAAAGGCAAAACCACATCGACAGTAAAACGTCAGTGGTTGTCTGGAGGAAAGGGAAGGGCTGAATGGGTGGAGCACAGGGGATTTTTAGGACAGTGAAGCTATTCTATATGATGCTGTAATGATGTATATGCCATTACATTTGTCAAAACCTATAGAGCTGTAGACATAAGAGTGCATCCTAATATAAATAGACTTTGGTCAGTAAAAAAAAAAAAATCAAAACAGTTTTTTAGAAAAACAGTATATGGTAATACAGCACAAGTCTATACCTTCCTTGCTAACTGTTATGTCCAACTTTCTAAAACAGTAAAATGAAAATAACATTTATGGTTCTCTATGCTAAGCACTTTACATATATTATGTCATTTAATCCTTACAAGAATCCTATAAGCTAGATCCCATTACCTCCATTTTCAGTTAAAATAAGAACAACCGTGTGATAAATAACAGATGGTAGGTCTAATCATTGCCATAATTTTGAAGTAGTGTTGAATGTAATGATTTTGATATATATACAGTAAGTAACATGACATGGAAATATCTATGATTTCTACCGGTGGCAAATCAGAGCTACCCTACCACTAATACTACTGCGGCTTTTGCCTACATGCCTCTTAAAGGAAATACTACACTACATTTAGAGGTTAGTAAAATAAACTTTTCCACCCAAGTTCACAGACTTTCTGAATACTGTCCATGGACTCCCCAGGTTAAGAATCCTGGCACAAGTTACTCTTTATGCTGCCACACTTTACAAGTCACTGGAGAAAACAAATCAGGAACAAAAAAAGAAAAACCAGGCCAACACTTCACTTTGAATGGATTCTTAGAATCTCTCCTCAACCGGCTGCAAAGAAACCTGAACTGTGCCAGGGGATGTAGGGGAGGAGCTGTGCTTTCAGTACCAGCATCTTTATTGCTCCTGGATCACAAGCAATACTAAAGAGCTTATCTCATTAATGATACCAAACAATTATTAGGTAAATTAGTTCTTCTAATACATTATTATTTAGGCCTTAAAGCTCCAAAGATGAATAGATTTTTAAAACGTGGCAAATACATAAAATGGAATATTATTCAGCTACAAAAAGGAATGAAATTCTCATACATGCTACAATCTTGAAATCATTATGCTAAGTGAAATAAACTGGATACAAGAGAACAAATATCGTATGATTGCACTTATATCAAGTATCTAGAATAGGCAAATTCACAGAGATAAAAAGTAGAATTGAAGTTACTAGAGGTTGGTGGAGGAGGGAATGGGGAGTTACTGTTTAATGGGTACAGAATTTTCCTATCTGGGATGCCAAAAATGTCCTGAAAATGGACAGTAGTGATGGTTGCCCAATAATGTGAACGCACTTAATGACACTAAATTGTACACTTAAAATGATCAAAATAATACATTTTGTTACAGTATGTCTATTTTACCACAATAAAGAGATCAAAACAAGCTTACAATTAAAAAAAAAGGTTCAAAGTGAAGTTGAATCCTGTTGAAATAGAGTGGGAAAAGGATACAGGTGGGAAGGAGACGATGCACCTGTGCTTTCATGCCTGCTGACTAGTTACCGGATTGTACCGGCAATCAATCAAATATTGGAAATCATTTTTCTCACAGCATAATCTAACTTAATTTATCGAGGTGTTTATAACTGTGTATAAACACACACTCTACAGAGTATTAGACAATTAGCGGGTTCGATAAATACAGGATACAAATCATACCAAAAAAAAATGGGAAATCTGCCCTTTGAGGAAAGGTACGTGGCTCACTAAACCATTCTTCTAACCCTGCTGCTGGCTTGCCTAAACACCCTCTCCGGGATACGGGGGCCACCAGCATCCGGCTCAGCCAGTTCTCCGAGCTCCCGGAGTGGCGGAGAACGCTCGCCCCGGGAAAGGGCGGCGGGCGTCGCTGCCCCCGCAGGTGGCGATACTGCCCGCGGGGGCTGGAGGGGAGGATGGAGAGCCTTTACCTGGAGACCGGAGGACCGGGCCCTGCTGCCCTCCCGGTGCAGGGCAGCCCAGCGCGCTCGGGGAAGCAGCGGCGGATCCGCGAGGGGCTCGGTGAGGACGCCCAGCAGGCTCCGCAGCTCCCGCCCAGCCCTGGGTTTGCGATTCACGAGTTCCTGCTTCCGTTGCGGCGGCCGAAAGTTTGCCAGAGGTGGAAGGGCACGTTCCCGCCCTGCAACGCGGAGCTGCTTCCCAGCAACCTGGAGCAGGCCCCCTGGGCACCGGGGAGAGCCGGGAGCCCCTCCCCGGGTCCCCAGGCTCCCCACTCACCCACCCCCGGCCCGCATAGCCGCTGTGCGCGCTGCTAGGGCGGGGGCGCCACCCTCGTGGGTGCCTGAGGGTCTGCAGCTGCGCCTTCTCGCTTCCTGGAGACCAGAGAACAGGCAAATACCCACGATGAAAGTCAAACAGTACACAAATGTACACTGTACAGGCATACCTCCGTTTGCACTTAGCAGAGACTGCTTTTTTGTGTGTGTTTTCCAACAAATTTAAGGTTTGTGGCAATCCTGCCTGGAGCAAGTCTATTGGTACTGATTTCGGAGAGGCCGCAGTGGGTGGTGGCATGATGCGAGATCTTAATTCCCTGCCCAGGAATTGAACCTGGGCAGCCCGGATGAAAACCAGGAATCCCAGCCACCACACCCCCTGGCTCTTGCCCCAGTGAAAAATGCATTTCTCATGGAGACAAAAACTGTAAAAACAGGTACAAAGTTTATTACTGGGGACACAGCACAACAAGTGGGAGAGCAGACAGAAACATTTGTTTAGTTGAGGTAGAAGCAAGGCAGAGATGCACACCCGGAGAGAAAGGATGGAGGCGCCCTCCCTAGTGCGGAGGAGCACGAGAAAGAGGCTGTTAGGTCATTTATACAGGGCAGTTCTTCCAGGTCTTTGTTTACCTTTGGCCAATTATCTGGTTTCTTTTTCCGCCTGCCCTGCCCTAAGACCCTCCCCAACACGCATGCGCAACTTTTTCCAAGCTAGATTACAGCCCACAGGCCTGTGGGACGGCCTTAGCATCACATATTATGGGGTGGCGCCCCCTCCTTTTTGACCCCCAAGGAGCCTTTCTGTGCATGTGCAATGTTTCCCTTGCCCCAAGGATGGGAGATGTATGACCTCTTGATCTTTTAACAGGGTTTAGTCCCACTCTGTCGCTGCCATAAAAATGTCCAATGGCTGGTTATTTACTCTATTTCTGTTGCTGGTTTTTACATCGAGGTGCAGATCTCGAAATATAGACAGGAGTCCGGTTCATAAATATGTAGCCCTGGAGCCCATTTCTCTCTTGCTTCAGGAAATGTAAACAGGGGGTTGGTAATGAATGTCCAGCCTGGAGCCCATCTCCTTCTCACCCCAGGAAGTGTGAACAGGATGCCAGATGTAAATGTCTAGCCTAGAGCCCATCTATCTCCTACCTCGGTGCCATGTCTCCAACAGCATTTGCTCGTTTTTTCATTATTATTATATTTATTATGATGGTGATTTGTGATCAATGATCTTTGATGTTATTACTATGACTTGCTAAAGGTTAGGATGATAGCTAGCATTTTTTAGCAATATTTTAACATTAAGGTATGTACTTTGTTTTTTAGACATAATGCTATTGCACACTTAATAGACTACAGAACAGTGTAAGCATAACTTTTATATGCACTGGAAAACCAAAAACTTTGTGTGACTTTATTGCAATATTTGCTTTATCTGGAACTGAACCCTGCTATCTCCCAGATATGCCTGTACAATGAAAACCCTGCCTCTCACCCCTGTGTCCCAATCTAGTTCTCCTCCCCAGAGGCAACCACTGATAACAGTTTCTTCACGTTCAAGAGTTTACAGTGCCTGGGCTTCCCTGGTGGCGCAGTGGTTAAGAATCCACCTGCCAATGCAGGGGACACGGGTTCGAGCCCTGGTCCGGGAAGATCCCACATGCCTCCGAGCAACTAAGCCCGTGAGCCACAACTACTGAGCCTGTGCTCTAGAGCCCACAAGCCACAACTACTGAAGCCTGCGCGCCTAGAACCTGTGCTCCACAACAAGAGAAGCCACCGCAACGAGCAGCCAGCGCACCGCAACAAAGAGTAGCCCCCGCTTGCCGCAACTAGAGAAAGCCTGCGTGCAGCAACAAAGTCTCAACACAGCCAAAAAAAAAAAAAAAAAAGTTTACAGTGCCTTCTATCGGGGGCATAGTTAAGAGAATCCTATTTCAATCGTCCAAGGCATGGCGGGTCCTTAAATAGGTTGGCAATTCTTGAATTAAATGTGCAAGTTAAGACTCCAGGAAGGCATTGGGATTCTGCATGATTTATTTTTAATAGGTATGGGTAATAATGATGAAAACAATGGTTTCTATTATTAAAATTTTATCCCTGATATTTAGCATAGTACCTGGTATGTAATAGGTATATAGTAAATATTTAACAAAAATATATTTGTTGATGGCCTGGGTTTTACAAGTGTGTTTCTAAATTAGTGCTTGCTCCCCCCAGCCTCCTATACAGGTGAACAAGTGCAACGTTACTAAGCCACTGACACAGCTTGCCAAGTGTTCTAACCTTTCACCGTATCTCTACCTTGGCCGGTGAGAAAGAGCTTTCAAAACTAAGGCACCATGCAGCTGTAGATTATTATTCTAGGCCTGAGAACCAACAGCTGTGGTTTTAGCCAGTAGCTACTGGAGGCATATGTTGCCAGAGATGCCTGTGAACAATGGTCCATTGTGTGAAACTAACTCTACTAGTTGTGTCCAGAGGATGACCTGCTCTTGAATTACAATAATGTTGTGAATATTTGTTTTGAAGAGTGACCAAAGTAAACTCCAGTGTGAATTCCCATTGGAGTAATTTTCCTGATGCAACCAGAGACCGAGGTGCTCAGTACATTTTATCTGTAGATGATATACACGAAGGTCCAGGGTATAGAGAGGTCACAATCTTTGAATCTCCTTTCATAGGTGGTCCATGCTAGGAGCTAAGTAGACCTCTCCCCACTTAGGAACTTCAGATTCAAGGTTTTGGTTTTTTAGGTTGGTTTTTATTTTATTTTTTTTGGTGTTTTTTTGTTTGTCTGTTTGTTTTTTACATTTCACTGAAAACTTTTTATTGGACTTTTGGATTGAAACGGGAATTTATTTGCCAGGAAGGATGATCCCATCATACTTCTGCTGAAACCAGCACATGGCCTCCCCTTTGCTGATTAGGTGTTTGGCCCCGGTGTAGCCTGTTCTGAGCTTCTTGTCTGTGATGCTGAAACCTGACCTACCCAGCACCATGTAGAAGTTTAGGCCGTAGATGCCAATGCTTGGGTCATATTTGATCCCCAGATCGATGTGTTCTCGGATCCCAAAACCAAAGTTTCCATACCTGAGAAGTTACTTTTTCTTAATTCACACTGTCGCACCTTTAGACCTTCCTCCAGGATTTCTTCTGCGTTTGGCCTCACGAACTTTGCAGTGGACGGCAATCTTTTTTCATTTCTCCTGACGCCAAAGGATCTGACAGTGTATCTAGCTTTGGAGAACACAGGGGTCTGGCCTGTGAGCTGCTCCAGCACCTTGGCTGCCTCGTCAGTCTATCTCCACTCTCCCCCCGACACTGATGTTGAGGCAGAGCTTGCAGATGCGAAGTCCCCGCATGGGCTTCTCCTTTTCACCTTGATCCTGAACCATGATGGGAAACAGGAAGAGAGCCAGATGCAAGGTTTTGATACAATGAACCTGGTTATGGTTGAAGTAATATATTTTTCAGTTATGACAGTGAACAGAGGACACTGATGAAAATAATGATTAAAGGAAAATTTTCGGGCTTCCCCGGTGGCGCAGTGGTTGAGAGTCCACCTGCCGATGCAGGGGACACGGGTTTGTGCCCCGGTCTGGGAAGATCCCACATGCCGCGGAGCGGCTGGGCCCGTGAGCCATGGCCGCTGAGCCTGCGTGTCCGGAGCCTGTGCTCCACAACGGGAGAGGCCACAACAGTGAGAGGCCCGCGTACCGCAAAAACAAAAACAAAAACAAAGAAAAAATTTCTATTTATATGAACTAGGAGTTTAAATCAGAAATTATATCCATTGTCCCCTTGTTGCCGAAGAGATTCTAAATCCTCTTCTAATACTTAGAAGTACCATTTATGTGGAGGCAGATTTTTTAAAGTATTTTATTCAGAAAGTATGCATTAAGCCTCTGCATGGGAAATTAAAGACTGATCAGACATGAATCTGTTATTGAACACAAGTTCACGTGCCCTACGCACAGTGAAGCCAAACAAACTAAAATGTCAAGAGTTTGGAGTTTGGAGCAGAGAAAGGTTTATTGCAAGGCCATGCTAGGAGAACGGGCGGCTAGTGCCCCAAAAACTCCGGAACTCCCCGAAGCGTTTCAGCAAAGCCTTTTTAAAGGCCGGGTGATGGGAGCGTCCCAGCGTGTGGGATCAGCTCATGCATAATTCTCTGGTTGGTTGATGGTGAGGTAACAGGGCAGTTAACATTATCAATCCTTAGGTGCCAGAAGGTCTGGGGGCTACTTGCTCATTATCATCAAATAGTTAATTTCTTCCATGTGGTGGTGGTTTTTAGCCTCTGAAAAACTCATGAAATATGCGTGAGATACTGAGACCAGCTGGGACCAGGGAACCTTTGCTGCAGTGCTTGCACCTGGACAAACCTCTCCTCAAGCAACAAAATACAAAGAAACTATATGGGACTAAAAATAACTGCGTACATGAGTTGGGGCAAATTATGGACAAAAAGATACAAAAGACCAAAAAACTCAAAAGCCAGTTCTGAAGAGCCGGGATCCAAAAGCAGAGTGCTGGGAGAAAAGCAGGGTACTGAGCCTGCCCCCTGCACGCAACACCACCTAAGGGGTGGGCAAAACACCTAAGCCACCCCTCCGACCCCATATAAGGAAACAGCTTGTTCTCGCTCCCTCCTGCTGCAGCAGGGGCCCCAGTAAAGCCTTGCCTGAATTTCTTGTCTGGCCTCTCGTCAATTTCTACTGCTTGGGGAAGGCCAAGAACCCTGGTCGGTATCAATACTATATCTGGGTACTCCAGAGAAGAGCTACAGCAGAGGATATGGTGGAGGGTCTGTCCTGGGAAGGCCCCATAGGGTCCTGCTTGGTTATAAATCTATCTTCAAGATGCTTATTGTTCAGTGGGAAAGACACACAGGTAAATCAATGATTGTGTAAAGACTACATGTTATAATAGAAGATGCTAACTAAGGAAGCTCACAAAGGGGACATCTAATCTGCACTTCTGGGAGGAGGTGCATAAGTTCAAATTTTTTTAAGACTTTACTTTTTTAGAGCACCTTTAGGTTCACAGCAAAATTGAGAAGGAGGTACAGAGATTTCCCATATGTCCCTACCCCCACTCACGCACAGCTTCCTCATCATCAACATCCCACATAAGAGAGGTATATTTGTTACAACTGATGAACCTATATTGACCCATCAAAATCACCCAAAGTCCGTAGTTGACCTTACACTCATTCTTAGTGTTGTGCATTCCATGGGCTTGGACAAATGCATAATGATATTATCCACCATTATATTATCATGCAGAGTGTTTTCACTGCCCTCCAATTCCTCTGTGTTCAGCCTAGGCCTCCCTCTCCCTTACCCCAAACCCTGGCAAACATGGGTCTTTTTACTATCTCCATAGTTTTGTCTTTTCCAGAATGTCATGTACTTGGAATCATACAGTATGCAGCCTTTTCAGATGGGCGTTTTTTTCACTTTGTAATATGCATTTGAGGTTCCTCCATGTCTTTTCATTTTCCATTGTCTGGTCCAGAGTTTGTTTATACATCCACCGAAGGATACTTTGGTGGCTTCCAAGTTTTGGCAGTTATGAATAAAGCTGCTATAAACACCTGTGTGTAGGGTTTTGTGTGGACATAAGTTTCCAACCATAAGATACATCTTGAAGGATGAAGTTCAGTTAACTAGATGGAGAGAGAAAAGCTGAATATTCCAGACAGAGAAAACAGGACTTTTCAGGGAATTTCATCCTGACTGGCATGAACTTTGCCTGTATAAAAAGGGATAGGGACTTCCCTGGCAGTCAGTGGTTAAGAATCAGCGCTTCCACTGCAGGGTTGCGGGTTTAATCCTTGGTCTGGGAACTAAGATCCCGAATGCCATGCGGTGCAGCCAAAAAAAAAAGGGGGGGGGGAGGTAGAGAGAGGCTGGGGTCAGAGCAAGAATGTTCTCCTATGCTAAATTTTAAACTTTATCTTGAAGCCATGGGGAATTATTGAAGGTTTTTAGCAGGGCAGTGAAAGGTTCAGAGACCTGATTAATATTCTAGAAAATTCTCCGTGCCAGCCACATGAAGGATGCATTGAAGGAGGTGAGGCCAGAGGCTTCTGTTCTCCAAGGAATGAGAGAAGTGAGGAGGCCCTGAACTGTGCACGGAGACAAGAGAGAAATTAAGGAGAGAGGCTCTCCAGACGTGGTGGACACAGGAGGAGGAGCTAGTCTGGAGTAGACAGAGGCATAATGACTTTTAGAAAACTTGAATCCTGGTTTTACCACTTATTAGCTGTGTGATCAGGAGTAAACCCCCTAACCTCTATGTAAAATTAGGAAAGTGTTATCGACTTCGTAGGCAGGTCATACAGGGACAGTATATGTGAAAGTGTTTTATAAACATGAAAAGGTTATTTAATTCTTACTTACTGTGTATATAAGCCACATAGGTTGCTATTCATGTGGAAGTGATTTTAGGGGTGCTACAGGCATCAATCTCAAATGTAACCTACCTCTACAGCCCCTCCAGCGGTGCCCTGAAAGGCTCGGGAAGCTGGGTCCTCACCCCACTCCTTCTTTCTAGCAAGGGGAACTCTTTCTTTTTAATTAACTTTTATTGGCATATAGCTGATTTACAATGTTGTGTTAGTTTCTGCTGTACAGCAAAGTGAATCAGTTATACATATTCATATATCCACTCTTTTTTAGATTCTTTTCCCCTATAGGCCATTAAAGAGTATTGATTAGAGTTCCCTGGGCTATACAGTAGGTCCTCATTAGCTATCTATTTTATATATAATAGTGTGTATATGTCAATCCCAATCTCCCAATCTATCCCTTCCCCCCCTTTCCCCTTGGTTACCATAAGTTTGTTTTCTACATCTGTGACTCTATTTCTGTTTTGTAAATCAGTTCATTTGTATCATTGCAAGGGGAATTCCTTCTTGCTGGCAAGTTCCCTCTTTGTGCTGAGTAGTGCTGGCTGGTGGGGGTGGGACAGTGCGGACAAAATGAAGCTACCTTCCTTCTCCAGCAGAATCCTTGTGTTATAAACGCCCATTTAGGGACTTCCCGGGCAGTCCGAGCTTCCACTGCAGGGGACACAGGTTTGATCCCTGGTTGGGGAACTAAGATCCTGCAACCTGCGGCCAGAAAAAACAAATGTCCATTTAATTTTCTTGCCACCAGACTGTAAGCTTCCTAAGGATAGGGAGACGGAGTCTTGCTGGATCTTCCTTCCCTAGTGTCTAGCAAGTGCCTGGCAAATTATAGGCTCCCAATAAATTCTGAGTCAATGAATGAAGGCATTTTATCTTCCAATATCCTTTTTCTGAGTAACAGCTTTATTGAGATATAGTTCACATACTATACAATTCGCCTAAAGTGTGCAATGCAGTGATTTTTAATATATTCACAGAGTTGTGCAACCACGATCACAATACATTTTAGCTTTCTTTTCTTTTCTTTTCTTTTTTTTCCTTTGGCTGCACCACGGGTCATGTGGGATCTTAGTTCCCTGACCAGGGATCGAACCCGTGCCTCCTGCCGTGGAAGAACGGAGTCCTAACTACTGGACCACCAGGGAATTCCCACCACAATAAATTTTAGAACATTTTCAACACTCCCAGAAAGAAATCCCCACACCCATTAACAGTCACTCCCCATATCGCCTCCGCACCCGCCCTCCTTTTCAGCCTTAGACAACCACTTACTTATTTTTGTCTCTATAGTGCCCCTTGTGGACATTTCATGTAAATGGAATCTACAATCCGTGGTCTTTTGTGATGGGCTTGTTTCACATAACATAATGTTTTCAAGGTTTATCCATGTTGCAGCATGTATTCGTACTTCATTCCCCTTTTTTTCCCCTGCCAAATAATGCCCTACGATACAGATATACCACGTTTTATTTATCCATTCATTGAAAACAAATGGCAACATAGGAAGCCCCAGCCTCTGTCCCCCCACAAAGATGAACAGTTAGACAGCTATCTACAAACAAAAACAGGTCTGGGAGAGCTCTGAAGTCCACTTAAGAAACTACAGCAACCCAGCAGAACAAAAACTTGAGAATAACTACACAAGGAAAGAAGGAAGGTAGCTTCATTTTGCCCACATCATCCCGTCCCCCTAGCCAGCACTGCTCAGCACCAAGAGGGAATTTGCCAGCAAGAAAGAGTGCCCCTTGCTAGAAAGAAGGATCGGGGTGAGGACTCAGCTTCCCCATCCTTTCAGGGCACCGCACGATGGGGTGGTTTCACCCCACCCAGACCTGCAAAGCTAAGACGTATAGAGATGACTAGGAACAGGAAGAAAAGCAGGAACTTCTAACAGCAGTTATGCAGCAGAAGAGATCATGGTTCCAGTGACCTGCTCTGCAAACAAACCCAGCAGCTTTCACCACTGAAGAAACCAATGACCAGCACAGCTACCTCAGACCCCGCCCCCCATAGATTTCACCCTACAGGTATTCACACCCACTGATGGCAGCCGCCTGTGTCCCTCTCTGCTCCCTCCCCTACCCCTATCCTCCCCTGGAGTCTGGAACAACACTGGCAGCCAGCCCAGGCCTCTGTGGTTGCATGAAAGCAAGATGCCAGTCTGGACCCTCTGGTTGAACTCCACCATCATGTGCACCATCTGGGCTAGCCCTTCCCGCTGCAACCTTGCATGCTAACCACCTGATGCCCGTCACTGGCCTCCACCACAGTGCACGTGCCTGGGGCAAACTGTGCAGCCACAGAAGGGCGTGCCAACAGCCAGGGCCCCCGCAGCTGCCTGTGGGCCCAGATCAGGCCCTTCTGTCACTGGCCTGTACCACTGCGCTCACCTGCAGCCAGTCCCTCCAGATGTGCACCTGCATGTCCCTGGCCAGACCCCTGTCACTGGCCTCCACCGCCATGCACCCACGGTGAGACCTGGCAGCTAAAGGAGTGCTAGCCAACAGCCAGGACCCCTGCAGGTGCCAATGACCATTTGGTTGGCACTGACCCTTTCTGCCTGCCCAGTCCCCCACTGCTATGTGTGTGTTGGCAACCAGCTCCTGCTTCTCTATAGGCACCTGCAGCTGCACCCCTGCAGCTGAGTGTGTGCACCACTACTGCATCAGCAACCACTGCTACCTGTCTGGTCTCTAGCCACTGGATCTGGAGGGGCTGCTGAGGACCCCAACAGCCCTTAGAGCCACTATAAACACACTGAAGTGCTTGCCAAGGGCCACAGTTGTTGACACTGTGGATTCCAATGGCCTGAGTTAAAAGATATCATGTAACCCTGAACCCTGTGCCACCTCATACCCCTGCACTTGGCGTCCTGCACCACTAGACTTGGAGTCACAGCATGTTCCAGCACGTCCCCACCTGCAAGTGAAAATCTTCCTTTACCAAAGTCAGCTCATAAAGCCTGGAGGAGGTGACTGCTTCTTCAAATGAGCAGACACTTATGCAAGGTTACAGAGATCATGAAGAATCAGGGAGCCATGAGTCCACCAAAGGAATACAGTAAGCCTCCAGTAACTGGCCCCAAAGAAATGGAGATCCAAGAACTGCCCGATAAAGAATTCAAAATAATTGTTCTAAAGATGTTCAGAGAGCTAGAAAAGGACACAAACAATCTAGCGCTATCAGGAAAACAATACAAGAACAAAATGAGTTCGATGAAGAGACAGAACACATAAAAAAAGAACCAAACAATAATTTTGAAGCAGAATATGACTGAACTGAAGAATTCAACAGGGAGCTTCAATGGCAGGTTTGACCAAGCAGAAGGAATCAGTGATCTAGAAGGCCACTAGATCAATTGAAATTACCCAAACAGAGGAGCAAAAAAAAAAAAGAATGAAGAGGACTTCCCTGGTAGTGCAATGGTTAAGAATCCTCCTGCCAATGCAGGGGACACGGGTTCGAGCCCTGGTCCTGGAAGATCCCACATGCCAGGGAGCAACGAAGCCTGTGAGCCACAACTACTGAGCCTGCGCTCTAGAGCCTGAAAGCCACAACTACTGAAGCCCGCGTGCCGAGAGCCCGTGCTCCACAACGAGAGAAGTTACTGCAATGAGAAGCCCGCGCACCACAATGAAGAGTAGCCCCCACTCGCTGCAACTGGAGAAAGCCTGTGCCCAGCAACAAAGACCCAATACAGCCAAAAATAAATAAATTAATTAATTTTAAGAAAAAGAAAAGGAATGAAGAAAACCTATGGGACTTATAGGACACCACAAGGGAGACGATGTACGTATCACTGGAGTCTCAGAAGGAGAAGAGCAAGAGATAGGGTAAAAAGCTTATTTAAAGAAATTATAGCTGAGAACTTTCCAAACCTGGGGAGAGACTTGGACATACAACTTCATGAAGCTAATAGCTCACCCCAAAATCTCAATCCAAAACGTTCTTTTCCAAGACAAATTATAAAATTGTCTAAAATCAGAAACAAAGAGTGAATTTTAAAAGCATCAAGAGAAACAAAATCTCTCATACATAGAGTTGTCAGCAGATTTCTCAGCAGAGACCTTGCTGGCCGGTAGAGAATGGGGTGATATATTTATCTATTCATCAGTTGATGGACGGAATAATCCTTTTAGAATGAAACGTTTATCCTAAGGGAAGCATAAAAACCACCATCACATCAGTACAGATTAGGGTATGGAACACAAGATAAATATACTTTGGTGTGGAAGAGAGGGAACAAGAGTCAGAATATGACTTACTCTCCCCACTTTTACTTCTTCTCTCACCCATCCCCAAAGAGGGAATGTCTTGAGAGAGAGCCCCAAGAGGGAGTGGGCACATTGCTTAGTAAGGCCTTCCCAGGCCCATCAGCCTGGTGGTTTATGTAAACTTCAAGACTATAATCTTTTAGGAGACTCTTTTGATCTCTCAGGCAGTTTTTAGTTCTATCTTCACATTCCCACAAAATACTGAATTTACATTCATTTGCACTTTTCTCAAGGTACAGTGGGCCCTCCATACCCAAGTGTTCCTACCCTTCGAAATCGGAGAGGCCAACTGTAAGGGATTTGAAGATCCATGGATTTTGGTATCTGCTGGAGGTCCTGGAACCAATCCCCCGTGGATACCCAGGGACTGCAGATACCCAGGGACGACTGTATTGTAATGGTGAGCAGAGGAAAGAGCATGAGATTCGTAACCAGAGAGTCCTAAATCCTACTTTCACCACTTACCTAACCGTGAGGAAGTTACCTGTTTATGGGCGTCAGGGTTGTTGTGAAAATCAAATGAGTGAAGACAGGAGAAATGTGTGTGATATGGTAGAGTAGAAGGGACTTGAAAATCATTTCATCAATTTGACACTCTCAGGGCATTTGCTGGAAATTTCGTGAAACAAACAATATAAAATGAGTTGCAAAGTTCTGAGAACCCCAGAGCCACTCAACTCCTTGGTGGGAATGCATTGTTAGGTGTAAGTCCTTGACCTGCCAAAGCTGGAAGTTTCTGTATTGCGTTAACTGTAGTACTTCTTTCTTGCCTTTGCTCGTTTCAGAATGCCTCGCGGATAATTGTCAAGGTGGCCAGAAAGTGACTAGACTTGGGGCATCCACTTTCCTTTGAAGATGCACAAACGCCCTAACACATGAATCAGCATTTTCTACTCATTTTTCTCTCATTTCCAGCTCCTTCTTTCACCATCTAGTATTTTTTGTACGGTCTTCCACAGCCAAACTTCCAGCTTTGGGAACTGAAACAGGAGCTTGGCATCCAGGCAGTTGTGGATTCCAATCCTAAATCTATCTGGCACCTCTCTTTCCCCATCTGTAAAACAGGGTTAAATTTTTTGCAATATATTACAAATATCGTATCATTATGTTGTACACCTGAAACTCATACAATATTATGTCAATTTAAAAAACCCAAAAATAAATACCAAAAAAACCACACACAAAAACAAAACAAACTCCCCAAAAGCCTATTAATAAAGTTTTAACGATGGGGATAAAGTGCCTAGTGTGTGGACGATACTTAAAGGTGACGCGCAACATTACAACAGGAAACGGGTAACCCTTTGGGGCGGTTCTGGCGTTGAGGTGATCGGGCCCTTTAAGGCTGCGCCCCGGGAGTCGCCGGCGCGAGTTTCCCCGCCCTCCCTCGGGCCCGGGGCGGTGGCCGGGTGGGGATGGGGGGGTGGGCCTTCTAACCCGGAACTGACGGCTGCGCGCTGCCGGCGCTGCCAATCCGCGTCCGAGAAGGAACGAGCGTGAGGCGCCCGAGCGAGCGAGTGAGTGAAAGCGGTGCCGCCCGCCGGCTGCAGGCGCGGCGGGTGCCCGGCGTTTCCCCGCCTCCCTGGCTTGGGTTTCCCTAAATAAGGCAGGCGTGCAGTGTATAGCTCCGCCGCACCTCTTTGCACGTCCTTCCCCGAATAGGGCCTCCCCGTCCCCCGCTACCCGCGCCCCCGCCTGGGCTGGGCGCGCCATCCCCACAGCGCAGCCTGTGTAGCCTCCGCATCCCGGTCCCCGGCCCCTTCCCTGTCGCACCGCCGCCCGAGCGGTCGCCGCCCGTTCCGCCGTTCCTCCGCTGCCACCGCTGCCAGCACCATGGGCAGTGAGCAGAGCTCCGAGGCCGAGAGCCGACCCAACGATCTGAACTCCTCAGGTCGGTGCCCTGATCTCCACCCTTCTCCAGCCAGCCCTGTTTGCTTGCGGGGCGGGCTGCCTTCCAGCCTGCTGGGGACTGGGACCGGCGGACAGGAACGCACAGAAAGCCCTCACCATGCTTTTTTCTTAAAAAAGAAAAAGAAAAAAAAATTACCATCTGCCCTAGCCTTGATTGCCCTGATGGAAGCCGGTACCTGTGATTGCAAGCTAAGCCAGCGTGGGCGCCCGAGCCCATTATTTTCAGAACAGCTGTTCCTCTCAGCTGCAGCCTACTCTTTGAAGGAGGACCTAATTAATATTTGGCTTTAGTATTCATGACTGATAGAGAGATTTGGGTCGCGCAATGGATGGGTCATAGGACCTGAAAGAACAGATTCTTTCTTAAAAATGGGTTCTAGAGATTCTTTTTCAGAAGGGATGTGTGGCAGGTGAACAATCGCTGTGAACCGTTGGGTGAGAGCGAGTCCAGAAACTGCATCTTCCCATCGGAAGGTGTCTCGGCTCCCTTTCTAATATAAAAGTTGGCTAGGAAGGCAGGATCTGGTGTTTTTCCCTATTCTTCCCCCGCCCACGTTGTTTAGATTTCTCTCCGAGTTTGATATAGGAATGGGAGGATTATTGTTCCTGTAGTATAATGAGCACTCGGAACAGCTGATGCTTAATTGAGGCTCATTTGCTCCTTTTTGTTGTTGTTACCCACCAACCTCTAGGACCACTGGGACTGTCCCAGATAAGCTCTGGAGTTGCTAATCCAAATTGGCTTATATCTGGGGCCTAAAAAGAGCCCTGGTCATGGGCTGCTCTGATCTTGGTAGGATATGTAGTTCAGAAATGTAGACGCTAGCAGATCTATGGGTATTCCACACTGAAATGTAACCTTCAAAGCTAGTTCAGTCTACCATTCTGGGGGCTAGATTGAGATAGCTTTTAACGGTGAGCAGCATCTACTGCTACGTTCATTCTTATTTATTTGAAAGATCCAGAATGTAGTATCTGTTGTAACAAATATAGTAATAATTGTTACCCCTTCCCTTCTTGCCTCTGTGTCAGGCCAGAAGCATATTTTGTGAGAAGCGTGTCATTTTTTTTTTGTTTGTTTGTTTTTGCGGTACGCGGGCCTCTCACCGCTGCGGCCTCTCCCGCCGCGGAGCACAGGCTCTGGACGCGCAGGCCCAGCGGCCACGGCCCATGGGCCCAGCCGCTCCGCGGCACGCGGGATCCTCCCGGACCGGGGCACGAACCCGCGTCCCCCGTATCGGCAGGTGGACTCCCAACCACTGCGCCACCAGGGAAGCCCGCGTGTCATCTTTTTAATAGGCTTGCTCACCTACTAACCAACAGCATGGCCTCTAACCAGTACTAGAGCATACTAACCAATACTACCGAATAGCATAGGTTAGAATTTACCTGGTTCCCTGTGCTAAGTGCTTCACATGTGTTCATGTTTAATCCTCACAGTAGCCCCATTTTACAAACACGTAGTAGAGACTAGCTAGAATCTAGTAAACTCTGTTTTCCTCTGGTATCTGGGGAAGGAGGAATCACTGAATTTGTACTAGGAAAGATTTCGGGCTTGGGATTTGTAAAACATTAGGTAAATTACCAAAAGAGGCGAAGAGAGACTTCTTGAAGAGCAATGAAAGTAGCTGAGATTCTAAGAGTGAATGCCAAGCCTTAAGAGACATTAGCCTCCAGGAGGCAGGGCAGTTCTGTGGCATACCTGGATCAACCTTTGAGACATGATTATGATGCGCCTGCAAATACTACCTTCTAGAGTGTAAAACAATAAAGATTCCCTCTTGCCCCAACCGGATGTTTGGGAGCAGAGGATGTCTTGGTCTGGGGAGTCCTTGACAGTTTGAATCACTTCCCTCTAAATGGATTACAGTCTCCTGGGTGCCTGAAGTTGACCCGCCTCTTTAGCGGTCCTTCAAGTTTCTTTATTTTGCCTCAGCCTACAGTGGACCTGCCGGTTCTTTCTGCCCTGTGACTTTAAGGGTGAGGGGGCTCGTGCCATCATCTTGTGTTAAGAGCCAGGATTATTTTTCCTGTGACTAGGATCTATTCATCATGCTGGGCTTGCTGTGATAGGGTGGCTACACAGCTTTGCAACCCCAGCATCACTGGGATGGGTCATGTACACCAACAATCCGTTTACCTCCAGTTCCCTTCTTAACTCTGTTTCTAGCACTGGTGACTTTGGGCAAGCCACAGCTAAATTTGGTATGCTTATTTCCTCATTGGGAAATAGGGACAAACGTCAGGAGGATCAAAGAAGTAAAAATTAAAAACAATCTGGTTATTATTTTGTGTTTTGAATAATAAACTTTTAATTACAAAAGCAGCCTCATAGATGGTATATGGTCCTATAAAGTTTGAAGGTTTTTTTTTTTAATACCGTGGGAAATAGAAGTCCTCTGTAATTCATCTCCCCTACCCAGCCCCCACTGCAGGATAACTGCGGTTAGCATCTTTTGTGTAAAAATTATCCTTTTTAATGACTACAGTGAAAACAGCTTTGGTGAGATGGAGGTCGCTAAATAAGATGCAATTCCTGAGCGGTGTAACTTTATTTTCAGTGGCCCCTTCTCCAGCTAAGCATAGAGCCAAGATGGATGATATTGTGGTAGTAGCTCAGGGCTCCCAGGCCTCACGGAATGTCAGCAATGATCCCGATGTCATCAAGTTGCAAGAGATTCCAACCTTCCAGCCACTTTTGAAAGGTAAGGGCTTGCATTTCTTAAAAAAAATTTATTGAAGTATAGTTGATTTACAATATTGTGTTAGTTTCAGGTGTACAGCAAAGTGATTTGGTTTTATATATATATGTGTGTATACACACACACACACACACACACACAGACATACACATACACATACATTCTTTTTCAGATTCTTTTCCATTAGAGGTTATTACAAGACGTTGACTATAGTAGCATCTATACTGACATCTATAGGCAGATCTTCCAGACAGAAAATCATTAAGGCAACAGAGATCCTAAATGACACAATAGAACAGTTGGACTTAATTGATACATACAGGACACTACATCCAAAAAAACAGAATACACATTCTTTTCAAGTGCACACAGAACATTCTCTAGGATAGACCACATACTAGGACCCAAGCAAGCCTCAATACATTTAAAAGGATAGAAATTATTTCCAGGGATTGCATTTTATCTTATCTGGACTTGCTGGAAAGGTGTGCGTAGCCCCACCATTCTCCCCTGATATCTCTGTGCCTTATGCATCTCCTTTAGGTCTTTGCTTAAGTGGCATTTTCTTGGTGAAGCCTTCCTTGACTGCTATATTTAGAATTGCAGCCCTTTTCCCGGCCTGTTTTTCTCTGGAGTACATAATCACCCTTGACTTACTGCATAGTTTACTTATTTGTTCACTGTCTGTATTTCCCTGCTAGAATGTAAAGCTCCATGATGGTAGGAACTTTCCATGTTTTGTTCACTGTTGAATCCTCAGCACTTGGAATAGAGCCTGGTGTAAAGTAGGGACTGAGTAAATGAATGAATGAATGATGATGAAGTTGGCTTACCTGTCATATTTCCCCAAAAAGATTTTCATTCTTATTTGTGATCTGGACTATGGGTTGACTAGTTTACCTCCACAGAGAAAATCTCCATGATAACTGATACACTTATAGTTAATCCTGGCAACTGTTTTGTTTGACAGGGAGTTCGTGTTTGAAAGGAGAGAATGTGTACAAACCGTCATCCCTCCTAATATATGATTAGCATATATTGAGGTAGTTACCTTTTAATATGAATTTTATTATTCATTTGATAATTTTATTTTATATTTTTATTAACTTGTTATTAATACATGCATTACTTTATTTTATTATTTTCATATCTTTATTAAGTAGTGGCAATGATTTTTTATTAACTGAATGGGGTTTCTGCTGTAAGAATCACTGTGTCCCCCTCTCACGACAAAAGATTAGGAAATGTAAATGATTTAGTTGACCTACCCTGGTTTACTTAACCTGGTACAGTATAATATGAAACATCTTACATTTATAGAGCTATTTGTATTAAAAGGTTCCCTCCCCTACACACACATATACATTATCCCTTTAGTTCTTACATCATTAAATATGTTTGAATGATTTGTGCCAGATTAGACAGCTGGCAGCTAGAGGTTGAACTTGAACCTTTATCACTGATGTCAAATCCTGTACTAGTTAAACCATTCCACACTGTACTTAAAAAACAAAAATAAAACCAAATGGTGCTTTATAGATGATCCATATACTTCTCATTCTTCCCAGTACTTCATCTGCTTTACAGATGAGGAAATACAAGCTTTCTATCTTCCCCCAGAGGCCTCAGTGTTAGACACTGGTAAACTCTTCTGATTCTTATGCAAAACAACACATTACATCCCGTTACCCATCTTCTCATTAGTTTCTGTTATTTTGAGGAATCATGTGATTCTCCAAAGAAGCCAACATTAATGAAATTTCCATTTTCATATATCCTTGTGCAATCCGATTTAAAACACACACCTTTATCTTTAGAAACTTAGAGGCTGACACTTGTATCCTGTCCTCCATCCCTTCTGGAGTTGCATGTATTGCTCACAGTCACGGTGTTCATGCCTCCACTTCCTGTTAACTATGTCCTCTTTCCTCCCAAAGTCGTCTAGTCCTGGGTGAGGCCTGTGAGATCTAGTTTTGTCCCCACTTCTGGGAAATGCTGAAAACAAACAAAAACTAAAAAAACAACCCCAGAACTTTGAGTTGTATTTAATACTTTTCTGGAATTAGTGTTTCTTCTTTAAGCATTTGAAATAATTCGTATTTTATGATAAGTTGACTAGTAGGGGAAACATCTGGGAGAAGGTTTGGTGTTAAGGGAAGCTAACCTCAGATTTAAAATCGTCACTGGGAACCCCAAGAGTGAATTATTAGTGTGGTGCAGTTAATGCGACACAGCTGGACTTGCTTGCATTACTACCTGGATTTTATTTATTTTTGATTGAAGCATATTTGATTTACAATATTGTGTAGTTTCAGGTGTATAGCATAGTGATTCAGTATTTTGCAGATTATATTCCATTGTAGGTTATTCTGAGATAATGGGTTTAATTCCCTGTGCTATGCAGTATATTCTTGTTGCTTATCTATTTTATTGATACATTTAGCAGTTTGTATCTGTTACTCCCATACCTCTGATTTGTTCCTACCCCTTTTCTCTCCCCTTTGGTAACCTCAGATTTGTTTTCTATATCTGTGACTCTGTTTCTCTTTTGTGTATACCTTCATTTGTATTATTTTTTAGATTCTGCTTATACATGATATCATATAGTATTTGTCTTTTTCTCTGTCTGACTTATATCACTAAGCATAATATTCTCCAGGTCCATCCACATTGCTGCAGATGGCAGTATTTCATTCTTTTCTAAGGCTGAGTCATATTCCATTGTATATATATTACCACATCTTTTTTTTTTTTTTGCGGTACGCGGGCCTCTCACTGTTGTGGCCTCTCCTGTTGCGGAGCACAGGCTCCGGACGCACAGGCTCAGTGGCCATGGCTCACGGGCCTAGCCGCTCCGCGGCATGTGGGATCTTCCCGGACCGGGGCACAAACCCGTGTCCCCTGCATCGGCAGGTGGACTCTCAACCACTGCGCCACCAGGGAAGCCCTATATTACCACATCTTAATCCAGTAATCTGTTGATGGGCACTTGGGTTGCATCCGTATCTTGGCTATTGTAAATAGTGCTATTATGAACATTGGGGTGCATGTATCTTTTCAAATTAGTGTTTTTGTTTTTTCTGGATGTATGCACAGGAGTGGGATTGCTGGATCACATGGTAGTACTATTTTTAGTTTTTTAAGGAACCTCCATACTGTTTTTCACAGTGGCTGCACCAATTTATACTCCCACCAACAGTTTACAAGGGTTCTACTACCTGGATTTTAATTGTGACTTGGCTACCGACTGACTGTGTTGCCCTGACTTTGTTTTTCACCTCTCTGAACCTTGGTTGTTGAGTATGTTGAGAATAGGTGCAGGAGAGAGGAAAGCTCGTGAGAAGCAGCGTCTAGTTAAGAGGAGTCCTAGGATTTGGCTAAAGAGGGTAGAGAAATCACCTGAGGAGAGTGATGTGAAAATAGAAATGGTAACAAAGGGCAGTGGCCAGACTGCAGGGCACAAAATAAGCCCGTGAGCATTTAAGTTGATGCTCGCGTTTTACTTGTGAAGAAGAAACATCTTGGACAGTGATTAGAAAAGGTAGGCAAAGGGGACAACTGGGTGGAAGTGATAAGTATAATCATGATAGTAATAGTAGCTAATCGTCACCTCCCGTGCTCTGCATACCTATTATTCTTTCCATTTTCTACATTAAAACATTGAGGCTCAGAGAGCTTCAGTTCATTGCCTAGAGTCACATGGCTATAAGTGATGGCCCATCTCCAGATGACATCAGGACATCGAGTTTTAACTATTTTGTACATAGAATAAGACTCAGTTTCAGACTCCTAGATACAGAGAACAAACTTGTGGTTGCCAGAGGAGAGGGGAGTTGCAGATGAGGGAAATAGGCGAGGGAGATTAAGAGGTATAAACTTCCAGTTTTAAAATAGATAAATCATAGGGATGTAAGGTACAGCATCAGGAGTATAATCGGTAATATTGTAATAACTTTGTATGGTGACAGCTGGTAACTGGATTTATCATGGTGATCTTTTCGTGATGTATAAAAATATCGAATCACTATGTTGTACACCTGAAACGAATATAGTATGGTAAGTCAATTATACTTTGACTTAAAAAAGAAAGTTTCCAATTCTAGCGAAGCCCATGGTAAAAATCATGAGGCTGTAATGGGGAATAGGGTGATGGGCGTGAGCTGGCTTGGATTTTCAGGTGCCGCGTTTGTTACAGAGCCTCCTGCTTTGATGTTGTTCTGCCTGGTAATTTAAAGCCCTGCATCTGCTTGCTGGCCTGGGCAGGGATCACTCATCTTTGTTGCCTTTATACTCTAATCTCTTTCCCCCTTTACTGCTTTCAGGATGAGGCTGTTTCTCAAAGAAGTGAAAGGGCCACACAGTGAGGGCTACCCCCCAGGTTTGATATCAGAAAGCTTTTATTCCAGTTAATGACAGTGTATTCTTTCAAAACAATACATTCAAGTACTACACAGAGTTCACGATTGTTCCATAATGTCATATGATGTAATGCTAATGCTGGTGGGTGACCTGCAGAGGCAGTGGCTGGGCGAGTTTGGGGCTATTCCTATGACTGAGGTAACGTATGCATTTTTAATAAGCAAGCAGATTCTTTCTCTGGTCTTAACCCTTTTGGGTGACTATCCCAGGGTATAGTTTATGCTCCATACGAATGCCAAATAACATTACATTAGTAAAGTTCCTCTTTTATTTTAAGCCAAAAGAATTTCTTTTTTTCATAGCAGTCTCTGAAGTACCAACTTACTTGGAAATGTAACACACTTAAGGGAAAATGAGAAATTAAAAAATTAGAAGGTAGCAATAAATGGCCATGACAGAGCACAAAAGCAAAATGTAGATTTGATGCAAATTAGGTTCCCAGAGGTTAAACAAACCCTATAGATTTCTTACTTAAAATTCAACCATTCATATTTTTTAATTAATCCCACTCTCATGTCATTCTATAGAAATGAAATACTCACAAGTGAAATGCAATATTGATGTTTTATATATAAAAGTTATAAAATAATTATTCTTTTCACTCCTGGCAATGAATATATGTGCACGCATGAGAGGACATGGTGGTGCGTACATATATGACTTTCTTTGCAACTGACTGATCATTTTTGTTACTGACCCTGGATACAACAAGACATAAGATTATAAGACTTCCCTGGTGGCGCAGGGGTTAAGAATCCGCCTGCCAATGCAGGCGACACAGGTTCGAGCCCTGGTCCGGGAAGATCCCACATGGCAAGGAGCAACTAAGCCCATGTGCCACAACTACTGAGCCTGCGCTCTAGAGCCCGTGAGCCACAACTACTGAGCCTGCGAGCCACAACTACTGAAGCCCGCTCCGCAACAAGAGAAGCCACCATGATGAGAAGCCCACGCACTGCAATGAAGAGTAACCCTGGCTCGCTGCAACTAGAAAAAGCCCGCGTGCAGCAACGAAGACCCAACACAGCCAAAAATAAATTATTTAAATAATTTTTTAAAAAAAGATTCTATTGCTGCCTAAGGAGGGGACTGTCTTTGTTACCGACAAGGGAGATCAGACATACACAGTGTAATAGCCTCAGTGATACTCAGCAGCTCTGTTGGGAGTTCTGTGCTTGGTTGTTAAGAATGTGCTGCATATGTCCAAGTATATTGTTTTATTGTAGTTTGCTGTTGACAGTTCTGACAGTTCCCAGAGGTAACGTTTGTGCAGATGCCAGTGCGATGGGTGCAGAGACAAGAAAACCAGTCCCCATGCACTGCCCTCAGAGAGCAGGAGCCCCTCCTCTCTGCTGGGTCACAGCCACTGCTGCCCTGGCTGCTGCTTCTGCAGATCTGTATCCAGGTCCTGACTGGGTTTTACAGAGTCCCAAGAGTCCTGGACTGCCCCACACGTGCTAGTTATTGCCACGTATATTTTCTTTGCTTATAGACCCGCTCCATTGTTCCATAGGACTTCACTTAGAGACACAGGTCCTAAGATGAAATTATTAAGAATTTCAGAAGGCAGCACAAGGGCATTGAACCAAATGTGGAGGACCCCTTTTGAGAACGGGACCCTGTGGGACTGCACAGTTGCACAGCTGTGAAGCAGTTGTAATCCCACAGGTAGTTCAGGTTTAGGTGCTGTTCGATCCAGAGGTTTATCATGTCAGGGTCTCATTTTACTTTTCTGTAATTTTCTCTGTCTTTTCACTCTGTCATCCTTCATGTATTGGTTCCATCCTTTGACTAGTTTTCTACATGAAAGCAAAATGGCTGCAGGAGTTCCAGGTCTTTTATCCATATAATGCACACTCTGTAGCAAAAGAGATTCTCATTAGTCAGGCGTGGGTCACATGGTCATATGCCTAGGTGACAGGCTACCTGATTGGCTTAGTCTAGCTCACATACGTCACCACTAAAGTACAGTAAAGTTTTCTGGAACCATATGGCTCCTAGCATGGAAACTGAGGACAGTTAGGCAGGAATTGCTACTGTGGGAGAAATCACAAGTGTCCACTACAGACTGTTTCTTGAATTAATGACTGACTGACAGATTGGAGTACTTCATCCTGGCAAAGGATGTGTAAATATGCCTCTTGTTTCCAAAGTCTTAACTGAAATTGTAACTAATACTGTATAAACTGATATCTAGATAATTATAATGTGGCAATTGTTAAAAGAATTGTGATAAGAGAAAATCCTATTGCCTATTTAGAGATATTGAAAAAGAAGCACTTAGTGCCAAAAACGTTACCAGTGTTTTTCCAGCACTGCTGGAGGAAGATGCCTCAAGGCTTCCAGTGACCAATACTGATTATATTCTAGGTATATGTGTCTCTGAAGATATAAAGGATAAAATACTAATGTCATGGGACTACCTTTCAAGCAATAGCAAAATTTCTTCTTCTTCTGCGATTAACGGGCAACTTCTATTATGTACAGTAATTTGGTTGTTTTTTTTTAAATATATATATTTATTTATTTATTTTTGGTTGCATTGGGTCTTCGTTGCTGTGCGCGGGCTTTCTCTAGTTGCGGTGAGCGGGGGCTACTCTTTGTTGCAGTGCGCGGGCTTCTCTTGTTGGGAGCACGGGCTCTAGGCGTGCGGGTTCAGTAGTTGTGGCATGCGGGCTCAGTAGTTGTGGCTCGCGGGCTCTAGAGCGCAGGCTCAGTATTTGTGGCGCACGAGCTTAGTTGCTCCGCAGCATGTGGGATCTTCCCAGAGCAGGGCTCGAACCCGTGTCCCCTGCATTGGCAGGCGGATTCTCAACCACTGCGCCACCAGGGAAGCCCAGTAATTTGGTTTTTGTGATGAACCTACACACCAGGAGGAAATGTATACAAATGTATAGTAGCTATTAATAAATTATCAATGTAGCTTAAAAAAAAAAAACACGATGCATGTGAAGGAGATTTTGACAATTAAAAAGAGCCTGGGACTTTCCTTGGTGGAGTAAAATCTCACAAAACGGCAGTGAAGGCTCTCAAATCACATGGAACATTGAGAATTAGCGCTGGAGGTTGAAGCCGGGAAAGAATGAATCGATGGAAAAGGTGGATGTGAGGAACATGAGGGAGCTGGATTTCAAATGACCAGTGAATTCACATCTTTCTCACCAACCCACCTATCAGCCAGACAAATAATATAAGCGAAGAAGGTCCTGGCATTTATCAGACATCTGCCTATGCCAGCTGTCAGGCCTTACCTCTGCACTGGAAAGTGGAGTGGCAAAGGAGGGGATGAGGGGGTGGGTCTTAATCAGAGCCACAGTCTTCTCTGAACCGCTGAGCGGTGACCTCCAGACCCAGGGTTGATCCTCAGGGTGTATTTTCCCCCAGATACCATCTTTGAAAAGTTGATAATTCATTCCCGATTACCTTGTAGGTTTATTTGTATGTGTAATAGCGCTTCAGTTAACCTTTCAAACGTGGCCGTTCACTGGCAAAGTGTGAGTCTTACTCAGAAGAGGGGGACGCACTAGGAGAATGGTCACTCGAAACCAATGGAGAATGTTTGCAAGAGCAGCCTCACTTTGTTCTGCACTCCAGCAAATCTCTGTGCCTGCATCCATTCTTGTTTCTTCCCATGAAATCTCAGAGGAGGTGTGTCTGTGTCTTTTAGTAAAGAATTATATATCTTCTAAAGAAATCAAGGGAAGAAAAAGCTATATGTTGAGTGTTTACTCCCATGTTTGTCATTTCTGGAATTCTTAATCTCTTCCTATGGATTCACGTTTCCATTTGATGTCATTTATTCTTAGTCTGAAGAACTTCTTGTAGCATTTCTCGTAGTGCAGGTCAGCTGGAAACAAATTCTTTGTTTTTATTTATATAAAAATGTCAGTTTTGCCCAGTTTTGTTATAAAGTTTTTTCTTTTTTTGGTAACTACTATATTTTTGAGGAGATATTGTGAGACTTTATGTAATCTTGTTTTTCAGCACACTTTCTTTCACCAGTCATAATATCCATTGATATTTCTTGCTTGAATTAATTATACAGTGATGGTTACCAAACAGTGATTTTTCTAAGTTTGTCATTCCTTCTACATTTATTAGTTTGCATTTTACTGTAAGGAAGACCTTTCTCTTATCCCCAGTTTTTATTCATTTATTTGTTTAAGTCAGTGTGGAACAGCGACTTCCTGTTTTATTCAATGAGTTCTGATCTGTTAAAGTCATTGTATTTGGCCCTCCGTATCAGTGGGTTCTGCATCCACAGATTCACCCAAGGGCGGATTGAAAATAGGAAAAAAAGTCCAGAAAGTTCCAAAAAACAAAACGCGAATTTGCTGAGCGCTAGCAACTATTTACATATCATTTACATCAATTTACATCGTATTTGCATTGTATTAGATATTATAAGTAATCTAGAGATGATTTAAAGTATACGGGAGGACGTGCGTAGGTTATATGCAAATACATTTTATATAAAGGACTTGAGCATCCAGGGACTTTGGTATCCACGGGGGTCCTGGAATCATTCCCCTCATGGACACCAAGGAGTGACTGTTTTTTTTTGTTTTGTTTTGTTTTTTGCGGTACGCGGGCCTCTCACTGTTGTGGCCTCTCCCGTTGCGGAGCACCGGTTCTGGATGCGCAGGCTCAGCGGCCATGGCTCACGGGCCCAGCCTCTCCGCGGCATGTGGGATCTTCCCGGACCGGAGCACGAACCCGTGTCCCCTGCCTTGGCAGGTGGACTCTCAACCACTGCGCCACCAGGGAAACCCCGACTGTTTATTTTTAATTGCAAAATGCTCCATATTTGGCTAGTTGCAATACCATCAATTTAGCTTCCTGTGTCCTTTTGACGTATTCTCATTATTCTTTCAACATATTTTTATTTTATGGCACAATATAACGTTCCAGACTTACCTTGCTCTTCCCTGGCCTCAGCCCTAGAATCAAGCATTTCTCCAGGAGCCCCAGTTCTTTTAGTGGAGGGTGGTGTTTAGAAACCACTCCCAGACCCTCTTGGTGTGTTTAGCAAGGAATATATATATATATATATATATATATATACATATATATATATATATATATATATATGTGTGTGTGTATATTTATATATACAAACTCACACATTTATACCTGTATTTATTTTTATATTTAACCTATGTATATTGAAAAGGATGAGTTCACACTAATGTGCACCATATGTTCTTTGATCTATAGAGTTATAGTTATTATCAAATACTTTGGCCATTATTTCTTCCAGTATTTTTCTGCCCCTCCCTTCCCAGTTTCTATGTTTGACCACGTGGTGTTTTCTCACAGGTCATTGATGCACCTTTTGGATTTTTTTTTCCTTTCTGTCTTTTTCCTTTCTGACCTACTTTGGGTAATTTTTAATGCTATGTTTCCAGGTTGAGTGGTCTTTTTTTTTCCTGTCATGTCTATGCTGCCATTAATCCCATCCAATGCATTTTTTTTAAACTTTTTATTTTATATTGGAGTATAGTTGATTAACAATGTGATAGTCTCAGGTGTGCAGCAAAGTGATTCAGTTATACATATACGCGTATCTATTGTTTTTCAAATTCTTTTCCCATTTAGGTTGTTACATAATATTGAGCAGAGTTCCCTGTGTTATACGGTAGGTCCTTGCTGGTTATCCATTTAAAATATAGCAGTGTACATGCCAATCCAAAACTCTCTAGCTATCTCTTCCCCCAACCCTTGTATTTTTAATTTCAAATAACTGTGTTTTTCAGCTTTAGATATCCATTCCCCTCTTTTTTTAAAAAAAAGTCATTTCTTGACTTTATCATGCTTATGTTCTCCTCTACTTTTTGAACATATAGAGTATATTTATAATAACTCTTTTAACTCTTGTCTGCTAGTCAATCATTTCTGGATCTGTTTTTTTTTTTTTATTGAATGAGCTTTCTCAAGTCACATTTTCCTGCTTTTTTCATGCCTGGAAGGGGGGGGAGGTAGGAGTTTATTAATTAATTAATTTATTTTTGCTGTGTTGGGTCTTCGTTTCTGTGCAAGGGCTTTCTCTAGTTGTGGCAAGTGGGGGCCACTCTTCATCACGGTGCGCGGGCCTCTTACTATCGCGGCCTCTCTTGTTGCGGGGCACAGGCTCCAGACGCACAGGCTCAGTAGTTGTGGCTCACGGGCCTAGTTGCTCCATGGCATGTGGGATCCTCCCAGACCAGGGCTCGAACCCGTGTCCCCTGCATTAGCAGGCAGATTCTCAACCACTGCGCCACCAGGGAAGCCCCGATGCCTGGAAGATTTTTACTGTATGCCAAAGATTGTATATTTTATGTTTTTGGGTGCTGGATTTTGTTTGATTCCTTTAAAGGAGATTGGACTTGGTTCTGGCAGGAGGTTAAGTTACTTGTAATCAGTTCTAGGCTTGCTTTTGAGTTTGGTTAGGGCTCATCCAGAGCAGCCTTACGTCTGGTTTAATTAAACCTCCCTACTAAGGCAATACCCTTCTGAGCATGCTACCCATTGCCCCATATATTATGAGGTTTTTCCACTCTGGCTGGTGGGAACATGAACTGCCCTTAGCCTTATGTGAGTTTCAGAAATTGTTTGGCTTACTGCTTTCCTGGTTCTTTCTCCAGACTTGTGGAATTTCGGCTCATAAATTCACAAGTTACTGTGCAAGGGTTCAAGAGTGCCCTGTGTGATTTCCGCAGTGTGCTTGTGGAAGGCCCTTCCCTCCCATCCTCTGTCGTGCAAGTTCTAGACACCTTAGTCTCTGCAAACTCCACTCTTCAACTCCGAGGCCACTGTGCCTCCCTGGTCTGCATCCTGAGACCTGCCTTTCAGCAGTAAGCTGGGGAAATGATAGAACTCACTTGTTTTCCTTCTTGTGGGGCTCAAAGTCCTGCACTGCCTGTTACACAATATCTGAAAAGAGTGTTTCATATATTTTGTCTGGTTTTCTAGCTGTTTATGACTGTCAGGCATAACAGCAGATAATATTTCATGGGCAGAAGTGGAAATCCTCCCCCAAAGATGCTTTTTAATCCATATTCTTCTCTCAGTTACCACTTCTTCATTTTACTTTTGTGCCTCATGCCAACAGCTTTTGATAACTACATTGGCATTCATTTCCGCAAAATATTGGTAAATTCCTGCCCAGGTCCTGGTGGTGCTCCAGATAGCAGAGATACAAAAGAATATAAGACACCGTTTCTGCCCTTTGGGAGCTTATAATTTTGTGAGTGATTTAGACAGGTAAATAACTCGTAGTAATATAGTATGTGTAATACTGGCCAGATGCCCAAAAGACTAGGTAGGCATGGAGGAGAGAACCATTAATTTGACCTGGGGTTTTGAGATAGGCTTCACAGTGGAAGAAATATTTGAGCTGGGTTTTCAGGGATGAATGGAAGGTAGCCACATTGAGAAGACAGGGTCGGGGGAGTGTTCATAGTTTAAAATCTTCCATATAAATAAAAAGATAAAAGTTGCCAAGAGAATTCTTGACCAGAACTACATCTGGGATGTACTGCTTTAATTTTCTGTTCTTAGTCAATGTATGCAGGTTACCCAAATGTATGCAGGTTAAATTCTGATTTTAGTTTCAAGCCATATTAAATATCAACTTACTGGAATAATTATCAGATAGTTTATGTACTGATTATTCATTCTTTTCTGTTTCTCTAAACTTTCAATTTGTGTTATATTATGACTTTAAATAAAATATACATGGTTTTCTTTAGCTAGAACCCAAGGATATATCTTTCTAAACAATATCATTTCCTGCATGAGCTAGCCTTTTACCCCTGGAATATAACAGTAAAGGATGTACAGTGTATATTTCCTTTTAAGGTTCTGGTTTGTCAGCAGTTTCTGCTAAGTGATAGCCTAGAAACAGCCTAAGGCTGAATAGTATAAAATTTTGTTAGTCGTTTTCAATTTTTCTACTTTTCCAAAATTCGCATATAAAAATTCTTCTATTTTAAAACACACTAGCGACCCACCACCAGTCCCTCCCATCAGGAAACTTGCACAAGCCTCTTAGATAGCCTCATCCACCAGAGGGCAGACAGCAGAAGGAAGAATGACAGTCCTGCAGCCTGTAGAACAAAAACCACACTCACAGAAAGATAGACAAGATGAAAAGGCAGAGGGCTATGTACCAGATGAAGGAACAAGATAAAACCCCAGAAAAACAACTAAATGAAGTGGAGATAGGCAACCTTCCAGAAAAATAATTCAGAATAATAGTAAAGATGATCCAGGACCTCGGGAAAAGAATGGAGGCAAAGATCGAGAAGATGCAAGAAATGTTTAACAAAGACCTAGAAGAATTAAAGAACAAACAAACAGAGATGAACAATACAATAACTGAAATGAAAACTACACTAGAAGGAATCAATAGCAGAATAACTGAGGCAGAAGAACAGATAAGTGACCTGGAAGACAGAATGGTGGAATTCACTGCTGTGGAACAGAATAAAGAAAAAAGAATGAAAAGAAATGAAGACAGCCTAAGAGACCTCTGGGACAACATTAAACGCAACAACATTCACGTTATAGGGGTCCCAGAAGGAGAGGAGAGAGAGAAAGGACCTGAGAAAATATTTGAAGAGATTATAGTCGAAAACTTCCCTAACATGGGAAAGGAAATAGCCACCCAAGTCCAGGAAGCACAGAGAGTCCCAGGCAGGATAAACCCAAGGAGAAACACACCGAGACACATAGTAATCAAATTGGCAAAAATTAAAGACAAAGAAAAATTATTGAAAGCAGCAAGGGAAAAATGACAAATAACATACAAGGGAACCTTCCATAAGGTTAACAGCTGATTTCTCAGCAGAAACTCTACAAGCCAGGAGGGAGTGGCATGATATACTTAAAGTGATGAAAGGGAAGAACCTACAACCAAGATTACTCTACCAAGCAAGGATCTCATTCAGATTTGACGGAGAAATCAAAAGCTTTACAGACAAGTAAAAGCTAAGAGAATTCAGCACCACCAAACCAGCTCTACAACAAATGCTAAAGGAACTTCTCTAAGTGGGAAACAAAAGGGAAGAAAAGGACCTACAAAAACAAACCCAAAACAATTAAGAAAATGGTCATAGGAACATACATATCGATAATTACCTTAAATGTGAGTGGATTAAATGCTCCAACCAAAACACACAGGCTTGCTGAATGGATACAAAAACAAGACCCATATATATGCTGTCTACAAGAGACCCAGTTCAGACCTAGGGACACATACAGACTGAAAGTGAGGGGATGAAAAAGAGATTCCATGCAAATGGAAATCAAAAGAAAGGTGGAATAGCAATACTCATATCAGATAAAATAGACTTTAAAATAAAGGATGTTACAAGAGACAAGGAAGGACACTACATAATGATCAAGGGATCAATCCAAGAAGAAGATATAATAATTATAAATATGTATACACCCAACATAGGAGCACCTCAATATATAAGGCAACTGCTAACAGCTCTAAAAGAGGAAATCGATACTAACACAATAATAGTGGGGGACTTTAACACCTCACTTACACCAATGGACAGATCATCCAAAATGAAAATAAATAAGGAAACAGAAGCTTTAAATGACACAATAGACCAGATAGATTTAATTGATATTTATAGGACATTCCATGCAAAAACAGCAGATTACACTTTCTTCTCAAGTGCACATGGAA
The DNA here is from genome assembly GCF_011762595.2 of Tursiops truncatus. NCBI lineage: Eukaryota > Metazoa > Chordata > Mammalia > Artiodactyla > Delphinidae > Tursiops > Tursiops truncatus. The sequence continues at coordinate 93,151,794 of NC_047044.1, read as the reverse complement.
CATTCTCCAGGATAGATCACATCTTGGGTCACAAATCAACCCTCAGTAAATTTAAGAAAATTGAAATCATATCAAGCATCTTTTCTGACCACAACGCTATGAGATTAGAAATGAATCACAGGGGAAAAAACCTTAAAAAACACAAACACATGAAGGCTAAACAATACACTACTTAATAGCCAAGAGATCACTGAAGAAATCAAAAAACACCTGGAGACAAATGACAACAAAAACACAACAATCCAAAACCAATGGGATGCAGCAAAAGCAGTTCTAAGAGGGAAGTTTATAGCTATACAAGCCTACCTCAAGAAACAAGAAAAATCTCAAACAATCTAACCTTACACCTAAAGGAACTAGAAAAAGAAGAACAAACAAAACCCAAAGTTAGCAGAAGGAAAGAAATCATAAAGATCAGAGCAGAAATAAATGAAATAGAAACAAAGAAAACAGTAGCAAAGATCAATAAAAGTAAAATCTGCTTCTTTGAGAAGATAAACAAAATTGATAAACCATTAGCCAGACTCATCAAGAAAAAAAGGGAGAGGACTCAAATCAATAAAATTAGAAATGAAAAAGGAGAAGTTACAACAGACACCGCAGAAATTCAAAGCATCCTAAGAGACTACTACAAGCAACTCTATGGCAATAAAACGGACAACCTGGAAGAAATGGAAAATTCTTAGAAAGGTATAACCTTCCAAGGCTGAACCAGGAAGAAATAGAAAATATGAACAGACCAATCACAAGGAATGATATTGGAACTGATTAAAAATCTTCCAACCAACCAAAGTCCAGGACCAGATGGCTTCACAGGTGAATTCTATCAAACATTTAGAGGAGAGCCAACAGCCATCCTTCTCAAACGCTTCCAAAAAATTGTGGAGGAAGGAACACTCCCAAACTCATCCTATGAGGCCACCATTACCCTGATACCAAAACCAGGCAGATACTACAAAAAAAGAAAATTACAGACCAATATCACTGATGAATATAGATGCAAAAATCCTCAACAAAATACTAGCAAACAGAATCCAACAACACATTAAAAGGATCATGCACCATGATCAAGTGGTATTTATCCCAGGGATGCAAGGATTCTTCATATACATAAATCAATCAGTGTGATACACCATATTAAATTGAAGAATAAAAACCATATGATCATCTCAGTAGATGCAGAAAAAGCTTTTGACAAAACTCAACACCTATTTATGTCAAAAACTCTCCAGAAAATGGGCATAGAGGGAACCTACCTCAATATAATAAAGGCCATATACAACAAACCCACAGCAGACATCGTTCTCAATGGTGAAAAACTGAAAGCATTTCCTCTAAGATCAGGAACAAGACAAGGATGTCCACTCTCACCACTGTTATTCAACATAGTTTTGGAAGTCCTAGCCATGGCAATCAGAGAAGAAAAAGAAATAAAAAATACAAATTGGAAAAGAAGAAGTAAAACTGTCACTGTTTGCAGATGACATGATACTCTACATAAAGAATCTTAAAGATACCACCAGAAAACTACTAGAGCTAATCAATGAATTTGGTAAAGTTGCAGGATACAAAATTAATGCACAGAAATGATGAAAAATCTGAAAGAGAAATTAAGGAAACACTCCCATTTACCACTGCAACAAAAAGAATAAAATACCTAGGAATAAACCTACCTAGGGAGACCAAAGGCCTATATGCAGAAAACTATGACACTGATGAAAGAAATTAATGATGATACCAGCAGATGGAGAGCTATACAATGTTCTTGGATTGGAAGAATCAATATTGTGAAAATGACTATACTACCCAAAGCAATCTACAGATTCAATGCAATCCCTATCAAATTACCAATGGCATTTTTTGCAGAACTAGAAAAAAAAATTCTTAAAGTTTGTATGGAGACACAAAAGACCCCAAATAGCCAAAGCAGTCTTGACGGGAAAAAACGGAACTGGAGGAATCAGACTCCCTGACTTCAGACTATACTACAAAGCTACAGTAATCAAGACAATATGGTACTGGCACAAAAACAGAAACATAGATCAATGAAACAAGATGGAAAGCCCAGAGATAAACCCACGCACCTATGGTCAACTGATCTATGACAAAGGAGGCAAGGATATACAATGGAGAAAAGACATTCTCTTCAGTAAGTGGTGCTGGGAAAACTGGACATCTACATGTAAAAGAATGAAATTAGAACACTCCCTAACACCATACACAAAAATAAACTCAAAATGGATTAGAGACCTAAAAATGTAAGATCGGACACTATAAAACTCTTAGAGGAAAACATAGGAAGAACAGTCTTTGACATAAATCACAGCAGGATCCTTTTTGATCCACCTCCTAGAGTAATGGAAATAAAAACAAAAATAAGAAAATGGGACATAATGAAACGTCACAGCTTTTGCACAGCAAAGGAAACCATAAACAAGACGAAAAGACAACCCTCAGAACGGGAGAAAATATTTGCAAACGAATCAACAGACAGTTACTCTCCAAAATATATAAACAGCTCATGCAGCTCAATATTAAGAAAACAAACAATCCAATCTAAAAATGGGCAGAAGACCTAAATAGACATTTCTCCAAAGAAGACATACAGATGGCCAAGAAGCACATGAAAAGCTGCTCAACATCACTAATTATTAGAGAAATGCAAATCAAAACTACAACGAGGTATCACCTTACACCAGTTAGAATGGGCATCATCAGAAAATCTACAAACAACAAATGCTGGAGAGGGTGTGGAGAAAAGGGAACCCTCTTGCACTGTTGGTGGGAATGTAAATTGATGCATCCACTTTGAAGAACAATATGGAGGTTCCTTAAAAAATCAAAAATAGAATTACCATATGATCCAGCAATCCCACTACTGGGCATGTACCCAGAGAAAACCATAATTCAAAAAGACACATGCACCCCAATGTTCATTGCAGCATTATTTACAATAGCCAGGTCATGGAAGCAACCTAAATGCCCATTGACAGATGAATGGATAAAGAAGATGTGGTGCATATATATAATGGAATATTACTCAGCCATAAAAAGGAACGAAATTGGGTCATTTGTTGAGACGTGGATGGATCTAGAGACGGTCATACAGAGTGAAGTAAGTCAGAAAGAGAAAAACAAATATATTAACACATGTATGTGGAACCTAGAAAAATGGTACAGATGAACCAGTTTGCAGGGCAGAAATTGAGACACAGATGTAGAGAACAAACGTATGGACACCAAGGGGGGAAAACCGTGGTGGGGTGGGGATGGTGGTGTGCTTAACTGGGCGATTGGGATTGACATGTATACACTGATGTGTATAAAATTGATGACTAATAAGGACCTGCTGTATAAAAAAATAAATAAAATTCAAAAAAAATTAAAAAAAAACACACTAACATTTGAGACTGAAATGTTTATTTAGGAAAGCCAGTGTTTTAAAGGTATTCTCACAACTTAAAAAATTCCCTTTCCCCCAGCCCCCGAAACTGAACTGATTATTGGACATTAATTTGATGCTAATTTAATCGTTTTTGGAACTGGTACCACATAATATTCCTCACTGTGAGCACAAGTGGAAGCCACATGCTTTTTTTTAGAACTGTGATATTTCATATATTTTATTCATTCATTTAACCAAATTCATTAAGCTCGTGCTCTTCATCTGATATTGTTAGGCTGGAGACACAAAAGCAAAACACGTTACTCCTTCCCATGAAGAGAGCTCGCAGTCTAGTGAGGGAAACTATATTGTTAACAGATAAATTGTGACCCAATATGGTAAGTGCTGTAAATAAAGTGTAACCCATCAGAGAACAGCTTATTCTGTCTGAAAGAGGCAGGCAAGGTTGACTAGAATTAGAACAACTTAGAAGAATTTATATTTGTGGTCTTGATAGTAATTATTTCCAAAACCTTATTATGCGTGATAAAGCTGATTATAGGGCCCCAAACTCAGAGAGTCTGACTCAATAGGTTCATTTGTAAGGTATCACCTGTATGTGGAACTAGCATTCCAGGTGATTCTGAAATGGGTTCACGGACCACACTTTGGAAAATATCGAGCCAGAAGTTTATGAACTTGAATCTTACCTGAAATTACAGAACTGTTAGATCATTCAACTAAATGATTCTAGAAAATTTTTTTAAAGAGATGTGGTTATCAAAAGTGTATCTTGGAATATGTTATTAGGTTTCTACTATTTTTGGATGAACTCAGTTATTAAAACTGTGATTCACAGTTAATGCCTATACATTAAATTTTAGACTCATTGGGAATTCATTATTTGTAGAAGAATGTTAAAAGTCACAGGGTTTTGATAATGTTTAAGTGTGTTTCCCACCAAAGTCCAGTTTCACAAAAAGCCAATGAAATGCAAAGTGATATTTTAAAGAATAAGTTTCGATAGATAATTATTTGCATTATATGAGCAGATGAAAATCATTAACAAAAGTTTACTGACCTATGGAAGTGTCAGTAAACAAATATTTGGAAACAAAAATGCAGTTTCGATTTGCCAGATTTTTGGATCAGACATACCGCCATTGGGGGTTACTTGGTTCTTCATTCAGTCTTTTTAATTGAGGGCTTTTGTCTCACTTATAATTAAAATATTAGTACGTTTTATTTCAGTAAATCTTATATCAAGAATCATGTTTACCAGCTACAAGAGAAGGAAAAAATGATAAACCCCAGTGAGAGGGGTTAACAGTTATATAGGCCAAAGAGACAGTAAAACATCTTCGAATGCTAGTAAATACCATAGTTCTCTCTCATATTTTGCCACTTGTTTTCATAAGATGGCCTCCCTTTAATGTAGTTTAATTTATAGCAGTGCGGTTTTTAACCCTCTTGCCACTAGATGTCACTAGACTAAAACAGTTGGTAAGCTGGTGGAAACTTGCTACAACTTGTGGCAATATTTGCAAAAGCCTTTGGTTAATTAAGTTTACTCTGTACCATCTGGATTCCTCGTAAAACCAGGTCACAGCTTGCTTCAAGCACAAGCTGGCTGGAAAATATACATGTTCTGTGACACATTAGCAATCTATAATTAGTTATTTTAGTGTTTATCAGGACAGAAAAAGAAAAAATTTACTACCACAGGAAACTTGCAGTGACCTTAATTTTTTGAAGAGAAACTCTGTTTCCAGTGTATCACTGTGCTCAAATGTTTATCACATAAAAGATTTCTGAAGAATTGGGATTGTGTCTTAATTATCTCTAATTTCCCAGGGGCTACCACAAAGCTTGGCACTTGTAGGTATTCAGAAAATGTTATTAAGCATTAGGGTAGTGTAGGAGATGTCAGAGGGAAAAAAGTCCACAAGTTCTCCTCTCAAAAAAGTCTCATTTGGGAGACAATCTACAAAAACATATGCCCACAGCTCAGGGTAGTGTGTATGTACCAAATGAGGACTGCAGTTGTTAAATTCTGTGGGATTCCAGAGGGTCAGTAGCTCTTGGGAGCTAGGGGCAGTGATTAAAGGTGTCTTCAAGAAAGGGTATTTAGAGGTGAAAAGGGAGGGCAGGTACAAATAAAGAAAGCAATGGCCAAGGTTCAAGGGTAGGAAAATGTGGGCAGCAAAGATTCAGAAGGATTAACAACTCAAGGGCTCTGAATTTAAGGCTTAGTGTTGGACTTAGTATTTTTTAGGGGGGACATTAAAGGATATTGGAGTGGGGGAATAATAATCTGTTTGGTAATGCTTTGTAATTTACAAAATACTAGCACTCGAAGAAAGGTGAGTTGGAGATGATTACTCTTTGATTTTAAAATGCTTCTGTTCTAAAGTCTACTAAAAACATTTCTATTTTAAAAGAGATGATCTAGATAGAGGGCTCAGCATTGTGCGTGGTACTTAGTAAACCCTCAATAAATGATCCTTGTTAATAGTAATATTATTAAATCAGAAAACATGTTAGAGTCATTCTACAAAGTAACTGCCTACTGTTCTTCATAAGAGTCAAAGTCATGAAGGACACGGAGTGACTGAAGAATTGTCATAGATCGGAGGAGACTAAGGAGACCTGTAATGTGGAGTCCTGAAATGGATCCTAGAACAGAAAAGGACAATAGCAAAAAAAAAAAAAGGAAATTTGAGTAAGGTGTGTAGTTTAGTTGATTGCATTGTACCAATGTTAATTTCCTGGTTTTGATCATTGTACTATGGTTGTATACTCTGTTAATTAGGGGAAGCTGGTGAAGGGCATATAGGAATCCTATACTTCGTGCAGTTTTTCTTAAAGTTATTTTAAAACTTAAAAGTTTAAAAATATAGTAATGGCTTAGAAAAGGTTGCAATTCCATATTTGAACTGGATGTTCTACTGAGGTCAGATGTTAGAAGAAAAGTTTTACAATCTCCTACCTTGTGGAATCTTTAGGATGGACAACTACTAGGATGGCTTAAGGCAAGAGTGCGTTCCCTTGAAGACAAGGGAGTAGAACTTCTGAAGACCCTCAGTCCATTTTAACACCTCTAGACATATTGTAGCTAATACATAAAATTTTCCAGTGTCTTGGCCTTTAAGGCCACTTGAATTTTGGCTCTTCAAACTGTCATTTAATACCCTCAGCCCCCTTTTCAGGATGTTCACAGTAATCTAATGAGGCTTCCCAGGGCTTTGCCATCAACCCATACACTGTATTTTAATAAGAAAGGATTTCTTACAGCATTCTACCTATGGGCCTTTCTATATATTTCATCATCTTTACTCAGATTACCTGTGGGCCAGAACAACAGTGGAGGAACATCTCGTGTTTGTAGAGGTGTTGGGTGTAATTAAGTTCTAAAATCAGTGCAAGAATTTTATATTTACTTACAACCTTGGAAAAAATTTTAAATTATCAATAAAGCATACTTTAAAATATTTATGCTCCTGTACTTTAAATGTTTAGGATAAAAGGAAAGTCTGCATGCACATATCTGGACATCAGACCTTTATGACTGATCATAAATAAGGGATTAGTTTGTAGGTTTTTTTCTTTTTCTTTTTTTTTCCCTGTTGTGATTGCTTTGGTATGAGGGCATACTGGATTCATGAAATCAGTTGGGAAGTATTTTCTCCTTTTTTTTCTGTAAGAGTTTGTGAAGGATTGGTATTGTTTTATCTTTAAATATTTGGTATAATTCACAGTGAAGCCACTGGGCCTGAGATCTTCTTTCCTTGGTATAGGTCTGTTCAGATTTCTATTTCTTCTTGAGTAAGTTTTAGTAATTCTTGTCTTTCTAGGAATTTATTTCACTTATCTAATTTATTGGCATAAAGTTTTTCTTAATCCCTTTTAATCCTCTAAATTTCTATAAGGTCAATAGTGATGTTCCTCTTCCCTTCCTGATTTTGATCATTTGAGCCTTTTTTCCTTTTTCCTTGGTCATTCTGGCTACAGATTTGTCAGTTTTGTTGATCTCTTCAGTGAACTAATTCTTGTGTTATTGATTTTCTCTATTGTTTTCCTGTTTTTAATTGCTTTCTGCTCTAATCTTTATTATTTTCTTCTGCTTGGTTTGGATTTCATTTGCACTTTCTAGTTTGTTGAGGTACAAGTTTAGTTTATTGATTTGCCATCTTTCTTTTTTTCTGAAATAGGCATTTAAAAGCCATAAAGTTTCCTCTGAGCACTGCTTTAGTCATCACTAAACACAACAAAACCTAGAATTTCTCTTGTTATTGTCTAGGAGTTTTATAGTTTTGTGTTTTACATTTAGGTCTTTGATCCATTTTGAGTTAATTTTTGTGAAAGGTGTAAACCATGTGTGCACTTCTAAAGAGTGTGTCCTCTGCAGTCATTGGCTGAAGTTATGTCAAGTTGGTTGATTGTGTTCAAGTCTTCTATAAACTTATGGATTTTCTGTTTAGTTTTAACCATTATTGAGAGTAAGGTACTAAATTAAACATGTTATTGTTGGATTGTCTGTTGCTCCTTTGAATTCTGTCAGTTTCTCCTTCATTTGTTTTGAGGCTACACTGTTAGGTGTGAATACACTTATAATTATATCTTACTGATGTAGTCACTCTATCATTATGAAATGTCCTCTTTCTCTAATAATACTTTTTGTCTTAAAGCCTATTTATTTTTGGTTGCATTGGGTCTTCGTTGCTGCACGCGGGCTTTCTCTAGTTGCGGCGAGTGGGGGCTACCCTTCGTTGCGATGTGCTGGTTTCTCATTGCAGTGGCTTCTCTCATTGTGGAGCATGGGCTCTAGGTGCTCAGGCTTCAATAGTTGTGGTGTCCGGGCTCAGTAGTTGTGACTTGTGGGCTCTAGAGCGCAGGCTCAGTAGTTGTGGTGCATGGGCTTAGTTGCTCCACGGGATGTGGAATCTTCCCAGACCAGGGCTTGAACCCGTGTCCCCTGCATTAGCAGGTGTAATCTTAACCACTGTGCCACCAGGGAAGCCCTTAAAACCCATTTTATCAAGTATTAATATAGCCACATTCTCTTATACTGTCTCTGTAGTATATATCTTTTTTCATCCTCTTACTTTCAACTCATTTGTGTCTTTGAATCTAAGGTGTGTCTCTTATAGAAACCATGTAGTTGGATCTTGCTGTTTTATCTAGTCTGACACTCTTTGCCTTTTGGACTTTCATTTGCCTTTTTGCCATTTCTTTTCCGTACATTCTATTCTTGTCTATTTTGTCCCTTTGTTTCCTCCTTGACTGCCTTCTTTTCTATTAAATAAGTATTTTTAGTGTACTAGTATTTTAACTCTTCTGTTGATGTTTTTTAAACTGTATATTTCTTGGAGTTGTTTTCTTAGTGGTTGCTCTAGGGATTACAATATGTATCTTAGTTAATCAGACTCTACTTCAGATTAATACTAAGTTAATTCTGTTAAAATATATAAGCTTTGTTCCAGTATAGCTCCATTCTTTATTTCTCCTTTCTGCTATTATATATAATATCTATGATATAACATATTAAAACCATAAATATATCTTTATGTATATTATGAACCCCAAAATGCACTGTCATATTTATTACTTTTAAAATGTTTACATCTTTCAAGGAAGTTAGGAGAATAAACGAGTAAAAACATATTTATAGAATCTTTTATATTAAGCCACACATTTACTATTTTTGGTGTTCCTCATTTCTTGTGGCTTCAAGTCACCAACTGTTGTCATTTTTTTTCACCCTAAAGAGAGTTCCTTGGGTATTTCTTGTAATATAGGTCTACTAGCAATGAATTTTCTGTTTTTGTTTATCTGGGAATGTCTTTATTTTCATTTTTGAAAGATAAATTTGCTGGTTGACAAAAATTCTACCTCATTAAATTTGGGGTTTTTTTTTTTTTTTTTTTGTATAATAGCTCCAAATTCATCTGTATTTGCCCCTCATCCACATTTGCTCTTCAGGTAGCACAGAGGATTCACTGTTGCATAATTTAGCATGGGTAGGTATGGCTCCTTTTTAATGGTTCTTGGCCATTTTAATCCAAGAAGTGATCCAAGTAAGTCAATCACAGTAGCATCTTTTGCAAGCCTTAAATTTGAATTTCTTATAATTAAAAAAAAAAAATTGACAGAAATTTTTTTCCCCAGTACTCTGTGTGTGTCATTCAACTCTCTTCTAGCCTCCATTGTTTCAGATAAGTCACTTTTCTCTTGCTCTTTGACTCTGGCTTACAACAGTTTGTTATGTAACTATGTGTTGATCTCTTTGTATTTGTCCTATGTTGAGTTTATTAAGCTTCTTGAATGTGTGGATTGATATTTTTACCAAATTTGGTAACCTCCTCTCTCCTCTCCTTCTGGGATTTCCATTGTGCACGTGTTTGTATGCTCGATGTCGTTGCACCTATCTCTGAAGCTCTGTTCATCTTTCTTCAATCTTCTTTTTCTGTTACTAAGATTGGATAATTTCTATTTTCAGGTTCACTGATTCTTTCTCCTGCCATCTCCAAACAGTTGTTGAACTGCTCTAGGGAATTTTTTATTTCAGCTATCATACTTTTCAACTGCAGGATTTCTGTCTCCTTACGGGCAATCTCTGTTTGCATATTCGTTGTTGCCATACTAATTTCCTTTAGTTTTGTGAACTTATGTGTAGTAACTTCTTTGAAATATTTGTCTGCTGTATCCAGTATCTGGGATACTCAGAGACAGTTTTTATTGGCTGCTTCTTTTCTTGAGTATGAGTCACGCTTCCCTGTTTCTTCTGTCTTGTAATTTTTTGTGAGAACTGGACATTTTTGATAAAATATTACAGTAGCTCTGGATTCTGATCTCAAGATTTTTGGAGTATTTGACAATTAAATATTGTATATGTTGAAAGTGTACAATTTGATTTGATATACATATTCATTGTGAAATAACTCACCACATTCAACCTAATTAGCATATCCTATTGTTACTTTTTGTTTGTTCGTTGTTTCTTTGCTTAGTAACATGCTTGCTAAACCTGTAAAATCTCTCTTCCCTGTGATTTGTGGTCGTTGATGTCTCTGCTCCTTTTTAAACTTGTTTTATTTTTAAGTCTGCTTTCCCAGGGGTTGTCCTTATGTTTCCCTGGCTTATTAGTCGGCCAGTGATTGAACGGGGATTTTATTCAACCACCCTGATCCAGTAAGGTTTTTGTCATCTCTCAGTGGATCTGCGTGTGGGTAAGTAGCACATTCAAAGTTCAAGCCATTTTCCAGTCTCTCCCATCTTTTGAATTCCACTGGGTCCTTTCACCTCTCCTCTTGGCATGCGCACAGCCTCACTTTCAGCCAGGAGTGTGTGACTGGCTGGACCCTCTCGGGTCTTTGCTGTAAATGCATGCAGCCTCAGCCAGGAATAAACTTTCCCCAGCCATGACCTCAGCCTTGCGCTAGTAGAGCTTTTAGCCCTTCCCACCTGCCATCTCTGAGATAGTCATTCCACCGACGCTGTCGCTGGGCATGGATGTTACCCACTGCTCAAAATCATGTGAACCTCTTTCCGCTGCAACAGAAAAGTTGCTTATTCTCACAGCCTGCCCCATTCTGGCACAACATCTGCTTCAACTGAGGCAGGAGAGGTAGGAGAAGCCCCAGGTTAGAATGCCGCAGATTGCCACTGTTCTTATCCAAGTTCATCTGTCTTTTAGGCATCAGTGCTTTTTAGATTACTGTATGCCTTTGGTTGATTTCTCAAGCTTCAAAATGCTTGTGTTTTTAAATGTGTCCATCTTTATAGTTGCTTTTTATGGAGAGGGTTTGTTGATCGCCTCATTTAGCTATAGTAAGAAGTCATACCTGGCTCATTCATTTGCTGGTAATCTAACTCTGTGTTTATATTTAAAGTGGATTTCTTGTAACCAGAATACAGTTGAATCTTGCTTTTTTATTCATGTTGAAAAATCTCTGTCTTTCAAACAGTATCTTTAGCCTTCTTACATTCGATGTAATTTCAGCACTGTTGGATTCAACTCTTCCACCTTTTTGCCATTTTCTGTTTATTCCATTTGTTCTTCAGTCTTTTCTCCCTCTTTTCTCTGTCTGCTTTAGCATTAATCAAATCTTCTTATGATCCAATTTTTATCTCCCCTGTCGGCATATCATTTAAATGTTAAAAACTTTTTGTGTGGTTGCCCTAGGGTTTATAATGCACGTCTTTAATTAATCACCACTTCACATATAGTATAGAGTTTTTATCGCAGGAAGGTATTTATACTTCAGTTTCCTCTTCATATTTTGTGCTATTGTTGTTATATATTTTTCTTTTACATATGCTATAAACCCACAATACATTGCTATTTTTGTTTTAGATCAGGGTGGCAAACTTTTTCTGTAAAGGGCCTGATAGTAAGTATTTTAGGCGTTGTAGGCCATCTGGTCTTTGTCTCAACTACTCAACTCTGTCATGAAAGCAGCCATAGACAATACATAAAAGAATGGGTGTTACTGTGTTCCAATATAACTTTACTTACAAAAACAGGAAGTGGGTGCGATTTAGCCCTTGTGCCATACTTTATTGACCCCCTGCTTTAGACAATCATTATTGAGAGCTATTAAAATTAAGAAAAAAGGTATTTCATATTTACCTTCATTTCAGCCATTTCTGGAGATCTTCATTTCTTCATATTGATCCAAGTTTCTGTTTGATATCATGTTCCTTTTGCCTGAAGAACTTCCTTTAGCATTTCTTGTAGTATGGATCTGTTGGAAATGTATTCTTTCAGTTTTTGTTTGGTCTGAAAAAGTCTTTACGCTTAATTTTTAAAAGATAATTCTTATCATTCCTCTGTATGTAATGTATTTCTTTTCTCCGGCTGCCTTCACGATTTTCTCTTTTTCTCTTTTTCTTACAAATTAAGATGTAATTTAAATTCAGTAAAATTTACCCATCTTAATATACAGTTCTGTGAGTGTTGATATATCTGTACAGTTGTGTAACCACCCTAACAATCAAGAGATAAAAATCTTTATCATTGTCCCAAACTCCTCCTGTGTCACTTTGCAGTCAGTTTCACTCTTCACCACAACCTCTGACTGCCGTTGATCTGTTACTGTAGTTTCGCCTTTTCCAGAATATTGTTTAAATGGAATCACATGGTATGTGGCCTTTTGAGTCTGGCTTCTTTCACTTAATAATAATGCTTCTGAGATTCACCCATCTGGTTATATCAGTAGTTTGTTCCTTTCTGTTGTTGATCAGTATTCCATTTTATGAATCTACCATAGTTTGCCTATAAAGCCACTAAAATAGCAGTTTCACAGCTGTCACAATGTATGGCAGGAGTGTTTTCCAAGAGATTTAATAAACCAATTTATAGTAAAACCAGCAGTGTCTGAACATGTTAGTTTCATAGTATCCTCTTTAACACGGGGCATTATTTACATAATTTTTTTTTTTTTTTTTGCGGTACACGGGCCTCTCACTGTCGTGGCCTCTCCCTTTGCGGAGCACAGGCTCCGGACGCTCAGGCTCCGCGGCCATGGCTCACGGGCCCAGCCGCTCCGCGGCATGTGGGATCTTCCCGGACTGGGGCACGAACCCGTGTCCCCTGCATCGGCGGGCGGACTCTCAACCACTGCACCACCAGGGAAGCCCCTATTTACATAATTTTTTATCCAAAATGGAAGTGTCTTTTAATCTGATCATAAAAGTTATGTGTGCTCATTTAAAAATTGTGGAACAGGCTCTTCTGTAGACAAAACAATTTCAGTTCCTTGTATAAAATGCTTTTGCCCCTCTCAGCCCTCTGAACTGAAACCCAAACATACTCTGTTTTGGCCCTTTTAAAGTGTGACCCCGAGCACTGATCAGAGTATCCCACGTGTGAGCTGGATCTTCTGCCCTGCGCTTCATGCTGTATTTCTTTTAAGACAGCCCAAGTTTGAACTTGCGTTTTTGGCAGCCGCATGCATTTGAGTCATATTGAATCATCTAAAACCTAAAGTCCTTTTCACATGTGCTGATGTTAAGCCACACCTCCCTCATTCTGTATTTCTCCAGAGAGATTTTTGGACCTTCAGTGCAAGACTTTACAATCATCTATAGTTTGGTGTCATGTGGCCTGTGTCTCTAACTTCTTGAGGCTCTTTTTGGGCCCCCATGATTAACATACTTTGTCCTCATTCCAGTCATTGAAAAATGCTTGATAGGACCCAGATCAGAGAGCCAGAGAAGAGCTCAGGCCATGTTACAGTCAACAGACACAGAACTCTTGCCATCTGTTTAGGATATTTTTTTTAATTTTCTAATTTCTGTTTAGTGTTCTTTGGGATAAGGAGATTGCCATCTTATATGTAATTAGTGAGAGGTAATGTTCAATATTGTTAACATTTATTGAGACTTATTTTGGTATCTTTTTATTAGCACCATGTTTTATTATATATGTCATTGATGGAGTATTTATTATGATATCCTATGTATAACCCTGTGTATATTATTATTATTACAGTACTTATTTAAAATGTTGAGGTGTTTTTCCTGAGACTTTAAAACACCTTGTGGACCACACTTTCCAAACATATAGCGGGAGTCACCAGAGAGGTAAAAATCATACCATTGATGGGAGAAAAAGATCCTATTTTAAGACCTGCCCCAAACCTAAATAGGCTAGTAGTGTCATGGCTGATGCTAATTTAGTTTGCATGAAATCAACAAAGAGGAACTGCTAGCCAGGGATAGTTAATATTCAAAAGCAAAAGAAATATATCTGTAACTAAAGAAGTTAAAATAAATTTCATCATGACATCCACTGTTTTCTTTGGATGTGGTTATTGAGCAGTAGTAGATAAGCATATTAATAAAACCACTGTAACAGGCAGTGTTCCATAGTAATGCAATAAGGAAAAATAGGACAAGGCATGAGTAATTATGGAAAGGAAACCAGACTCATAGAGGGCGCATATAAGAAAAGGTAAGTTATTTGGAAGTCTGGTCGGAGGACCAGAGGAAGGCTAACATTAACATTGTGGCCAGATGGGCTTTATCTTTCTGCTGTTCTTTCCATTTCCTGCCAATATACTAGAAGAGTTGGGAACACAATATCAAGGCAGCCCCACACATTGAAAGTGTGAGATGGAAATGAAAAAAATGTTCCCAGATATGAGCATAAAATAACTCCCTTTGGTTAGACAATTAAGCCATTCTTTTAGCAAGTTGAAGCCAGCCCTCCTCCGACTTGCAGTAAATCCTGGCAAGAAGCTGCAGTTCTGGGGCCTCTTTATTTTGGCCTTGTTTTATCCCTACTTTTGCTTTGGAGACATTCATTGACTCTTAACGGCTTCCAGCATGGGGACAGGACACAGGCTGCTGAGACGAATGTTATGGGTTCAAAGAGAAAGTATGCAGAAAGATACTAACAACCCCTAGCCAGTTTTTTTGCCTAGGCCCATATGAATACACTTTAAATGAACATTTTTAATTCTTTCTAATTAATGAGGCACGCTTCTGCCAGAATCTTTCTTAAGGCTAACTCAAGTTGTGTGATTCCTGCTTCGAGTGTTGGGTTGCCCCATACTGGCTGTCAGATTCAGGGCTGAGCTCCTGAGCTTCACGTGAAGATCTCAAGAAGTCATTATATCCCGTCAACGACTGCTTGCATGTGTCTTGAGCTCTAGGCCAAATTGGACTGCTTCCTTTGCTTTACCACCTCCAGGCCTTTGCTCCTGCTGTTCTCTCCGAAGGCTGTCTTCTCCATCGTGGCCTGCTCAAATCTGACCATCCTTTGAGATTCTTTTTAAATTAATTATTTATTTTTGGCTGCGTGGGGTCTTCATTGCTGCACGCAGGCTTTCTCTAGTGGCTATGAGCAGGGGCTACTCTTCGTTGTGGTGCACAGGCTTCTCATTGCATGGGCTTCTCTTGTTGCTGAGCATGGGCTCTAGGTGCATGGGCTTCGGTAGCTGTGGCACATGGGCTTTGTAGTCGTGGCTCGCGGGCTCTAGAGCGCAGGCTCAGTAGTTGTGGTGCACGGGCTTAGTTGCTCCACGGCATGTGGGATCTTCCCGGACCAGGGCACGAACCCGTGTCCCCTGCATCGGCAGGCGGACTCTCAACCACTGCGCCACCAGGGAAGCCCAATGCCCTAATTTTTAAAGCTTGTGTCCTAAATGTAGAAAGAAGCAAATGTGACCAAAGACGTATACAAGAGTGATATAGGAACTAGGATGAATAGGGTGAGGATATACAGAAGTTAGGATGAACAGAGGCTTCTGAGGTGAGGGACATGAAGGATAAACAGAAATACAGAAAGTTATGTTCAGAGCAAAAGCAGCTATAAGTAGATATAGGCAGCTTCTTGTGCCAGCTGAGGTCATATTAATGTATGACACAGCGGAGCTATTTATCTTTTGCTTCCATATTTTCTGTTGAGAAGAAAGATAATAAACTGGAAATAATAAAACAAAGGAGTAGCTAAAACCCCGGATGGAAGGAAGACATCGTAGGTACCATTAGCTGATCACAATGCATTGTTTTCTGGTGCTTGTCTCGTCACCCCTGCTCTATCCCTCCACTGCCTCCACACCCCTCCAGTCCAGGGAACTGAAAGAACTTGTAGATGAAATTACTGAACCCGCCGTCTTTAGTGAATTGTGGAGAACAGAAGAGGTGCCAGAAGCTTAGACATAGAAAAAAGTATTTTCATTAAAATGGGAAGACATGAGGGAAGATGGGGCCATTGAAAGAGGGAAGATAATTCCAAAATGTGCATCACTGTAACATTCCATCCATTGGTGCCAACTCTGTACCTGCAGAGCCTGCTGCCTTTTAAAACATAGACTATTGTGCCTTCATCAGCCTTGTCCTTTGCAAACTAAATATTTTAAAGGTAAGCACAAAAGAAGGTCACAAGTAAGACGCCGCAGAATTAATGACCTTGACTTCTTATTCAACATTGTATCAATTACTTAGCTCCAACCAAAGGATCCTGGATACACTTTATAACTCATTAAAGATTTGTTGATTGACTTTAAATAAAGAGGTAGAAGCATATTAATCAAATTTGCAGATGATAAAATGTTAGGAGGAGTATCTAACATGATGCATGACAGATCCAGGGTTCAAAATGATCTCAACAGACTTGAAAGATGGGCTGAAACCACAGTAACATTTTAAAGCAATAAATGTCAAGTCCTGCATTTAGATTAAAAACAGTCAGTTACATAAGGACAGGGTGTGGGAAAACTGGCTCAGCAGCAGTTCACTGGGGGTTTTTAGTGACAGCAGGATCGGAACTGGAAGCAATAGTCTCAGGCACTGGTCCCTCTGTACCTGCAAGAGTGTTCTGGGTGTCATGTTGAAGAAGGTGTTTATAAACTAGGGTGTATACTGAATAAATGACCAGAAGGTCGTTGTTTGGAAACCATGTCATGTAAAGAAGTCTTGAAGCAGATAAGAGTTTTTAGGCTGGAGAAGAGATGACTTAGGGGAACACATCTCTCCTAGTATTTTTTTAAATTAAATTTAATTTTTTTAATGACTTAAAAATCTTTTCTTGAAGTATAGTTGCTGTACTCTCTCTTCTAATATTAAATGGCTGCTGAATGGATATAGCATTAGATCTACTTTTGTGACGTCCCAGTGATAAGAACTGGGGTCAATGGGGAGAAGTTATTGGGAGGTAGAGTTTGGTTTGATATAAAGAACTTTCTATAGTAATCACTTTAATGGTAATATTTATTGAGCAGTTGCAATATGTCAGGCAGTGAGCTAAGCACTTTTCATGCAGCCTCTCACATTTAATCCTCACAGCAACCTTGTCATATGGGTACGTTTTAGTCCCATTTTATAGGTAAGGAAACTGTTGTTCAGAGAAATAGGTTTGTTGAATGTCGTGCAGCTAGGAAGTAGTGAAACAACTGTTCATAACCTAGATTTGGCTGGTCTCAAAAGCCTGTGCTCATAACCACAAAGCTGTCTTGCAAAGTAATGAACTGTTCCATTTCTAGATATGTTTAAGCAGAACTGAAAGGACCCTCTTTCATAACTTAGAATCAGTTCTTGCAATTCACAAGAGTGTGCAGGGGCAGTGTGGCATGATGGGAAAAGAACACAGACTTTGGAGTTAGTTCAGGAATGGAAAATGTCACACATGGGCCATATGATCTTGGGCAAGTCACTTAACCTCTCTGAGCCCCGTTTAATATCTCCCTTAGGGTAGGGGGCTAGTAGGCGGATTAATTTATTTGAGCAGCATGGCTTATGTGTAATATGTATTTGGTACATAGTGGGGATTCAAAAAATAATTGCTTTAATCATGCAAAACGTTTTTCTTACTTTAACAATTATGATCATTGGACTTAGACCACCATTATTTTAACCTTGTACGTTCCTCTCTGTATTTTTTACCATTAGGGCTACTTTACCTCTGAAACAATACATGCTAAATACCCCAATTAGAACAGAAGCTTTGGTTGCTAGACTTGATTTTGTTTACGGTTTTGTGCAGGTCAGGCATGTATGTTTACTTTTTATAGTTTTTCTGTTGTCACCCTTGCTGATCACAAATAGCCACCTCCTAATTGCTGCTGTCGGCTTGGAGACGAGAATAAAAATCAATGGCCCTTAGGGACCGTCTGAAGGGCTTCCTGTTAATAAAATACATAGGCGTTAGTGTATGGAATTTATAATAACTATCTGGGTGACCTGTAAGCCATTTTATTTGTTTTTCCTTGTTTCTTGGCTTTTTAGGGAGTTGAAATTATTAAATAAGTGAGATGCAATTGGATGTGACATGATTTTTGCTCCTGGGTAGTTTTACAACCTAGTAGACAAAACAAGACATCATGATTGACTTAAAGCCTAGACTCGTAGAAGCACAGCGCTCATATAATATCATATTATGTTATAATACCTACCATTTGTTGAGTGCCTGTTTACCATGTACCCAGCTGTACTAGTTGCTATCCGTGAGGAGTCTTTTTTTTTTTCATCTGCAAAACAGTCTTATGAAGGAGGTATTAACGTCATCCTCATTTTGTAGGTAAGAAGGCTGAGCTATGAGAAAGAGAAATTAGACGACGTGTTCAGTTTCCACAGAGGTTTGAACTCGGGTGTGTCATATTCCAAAGACCCAGTTCTCCTGATCACCCTGAGCGAGGTGGACCATAGTCGTAGGAAACAGCCATGCAGAGGGGTTGTTAATTGAGCTGCACCTGAAAGAACAGGCAGGATTTTGGTGGGATGTGTTGGCTTGGGCTGGGAGGGGTGGAGGGAGGAATTCCTGCGTGGGAGGATAGTATGAGCACAGTGGGCCTGCATCTGTTGCTCTTAGGGAGCTGAGGTGGAGACCATGAGAGAACCGCTTGACCAAAGAGAAAGGTGCATGCATCTTGAGGAGTAAGAAGTAAGGTCAGAAAGTTAAACAGTGGCCAGATCATGGGTGCCCTTGAAAGCCAGGGGAAGGTATTTCGAGGTGATGCTGTGAGAAGCAACTGGAGTTTTATGTTTGTTTGTTTGTTTTAAAGAGTTTTTTGATGTGGACCAATTTTAAAGTCTCTATTGAATTTGTTACAATATCAATTCTGTTTTACATTTGGTTTTTTGGCCGCGAGCCATGTGGGATCTTAGTTCCCTGACCAGGGAGCAAACCTGCACCCCCTGCATTGGAAGGCGAAGTCTTAACCACTGGACCTCCAAGGAAATCCCAGAGTTTTATGTTTGTTACAATAGGGAGCAGGGTGTTGACAGGTTGAGAGCTGTGTTTTTTGGAAGGTTGGTATGACAGTAGCCAGAAATGAACACACCAGTTAGGAGACTGTTGTATTTTTTTAGTTTTGATGAGCTGATGAAAGTCTGGACTGGGGTGGTGGGGACAGTGGAAGGAAGAACAAATTTGAGAGACATTTTCAAGGAAGCAATGACAGGACTTGACAGACTAGGTGTAGGAAATAAAGGGAAAACAGCTATAGGGTCGCTTGCTTGGGAGAGCAGAATGACGGCAGAATTGGGGAGGGAAATTAGATTTTTAAATTGGCCCTGCAAAACCACAGCTAGTAGGAGTCATTTCGGTGCTGCACGCAGAATGTTCCCTGGCTGAGAACCATTATAACACCCCCTCTGATCCCGGAGGAGAACACTTAAGAAGGTGGTGCTGGGATGGGGTGGGGTGAGGAGTGCAGGAGGGAATGAGAGGGGCAGGTGTCTTTCAAAGTTTGCTCTGTTTTCCTGACTTGATTTGCTGTGGGTCCATTGAATGCAGTATGACAGTCATGGCAGATGCCTCCGTGCTGATGTGTGTAAACACAGATGGGATGTTTTATAAAGAGCGAGCTAAAAATCTGGGGTGGGAGTTGGGGGGCTTATGACTCTTTGTGTTATTATTTTACTCTTCATGCCAGGGACCAGTGCACCCTTCTGGGCCTGTATCTTCAAACAGAGTGAATGCTAATATGAATTTACAGTACTCAGGTTGGAAATTGCTACCCTTATTTAGAAGCCATTAACCTTTATGTTGATAAAATAATGTTCTTCACCGAGCATTGAAATCTGTGCTCAACAGCTGCAGCCTTTCCGGAGCACTGACTTAAAAAGCACTCGTCATACTTTTTGAAAATGAAAAGCATGTGGGTGGGATGAAGTCACCTGAGCAATTTTCTATAATTACAACTTTCAAGGCCTTTTCCTTTGTTTTTTTTTTTTTTTCAGGCTGACTTCACACGCGCACACACACAGCACAAACCTATGATTTTCTTTTTCTTTATAGACTTTTTGCACTTGTTTTTGTTAAATAGTTGCAGTTCTCCGGGAAGGTAAATGCTTTCCTGTTCCTCTCCTGTTTTATTTTCAACCTGGTATCTCTGAGGGCTTTGGAACCACCCCACACAGAGCTAGCTGTCTACCTAGACTTCTGAGCTATGAGCGACTCCTCTGAAAGTATGTGTGAGTGCTTTGGAACTAATGCCTTGATATCCTGGACAGTGAACCAGGAAAATGAGAGCATCACCACACGTGTTGTGTGTGGCTTAGGCTCCTCAGCGCCATCCTAGTCAGCAAGTACTGGAATGCGACAGAACTGGCACTTGTGCCGGGACCCAGCCGCGTTGGGAATTCACTTCTCCATTCTGATAATGAAGTGAGGTTAGCTGCTAATATTCCCTGAAGGAAGGAGAAGGAGGGAATCATATTGTTTCCAGTTGTGCGTTTTAATTAACCGAGGGATGGAATGGAAAGGGTTTTAAAGAAGACTTCATGAGGGAGGATTAGTACCTGACATAGCTCAGTAGTTCCGTCATAGTTGGACACGTATTACGAATACCAGCACCAATTTTTCCAGCAAACTAACTGAAAATAATTCTGAATTGTAGCTTATTTTATGTGTAGAATAAAATTGTTGGCTTTTCAAAATTCTGCATTAAGTAGTGCTTTGCCAGAGCGATGTTGAGCAGGAAGTAGTGTAATACATCTGTCTTACTATTTTAAAGATCACCCATTTTTCTTCTTCTTTTCTTCCCCTAAGTAACAAAAATTCTTTACCTAGAATAGACTTCTGGGGCTTACATTTTCTTTAATATTGATAGTTCTTTCTTGTTACTGAAAGCAGAGGTATCGTTTTCAGGGAGATTAAAATGATCAGGTTACCTTATGTTATCTTTTGCCTTCTTAGTAACAGAGGCGATACTTTGTCTTCCTGAAGCCATTTGAAAAGATCTCTGTATACAGGTATAGTGCCTCAGGTCATAGAAACGAGGTGTTAGGTCATTTGTTTCAGAAGATACCTAATGCATCAAAAACAAGTGACAGGGAAAACAAAATGCAGTTAGTAATCTTGTTGCTTCAAAACGAGCAAACGTTTTGTGAGAGCGAGTTCTTGCTGGACATCACTAAATAAGAATGAGTTGATGTCACACTTGGCAAGAAGCAACTCCGAAATTTTTTTTTTTTTTCCATACAAATAGTACAACATGGTGGGGAGGGAGGGGGGATTTCGGGCAAAGGGTAAAGGATTACAGGGGAAAAGTAAGCTGGAAAAGGAATAGGAGAATGAGTTGCTTGTTACAAAAGCATTACTATGATATAAAAGCCATGTCTGTTTTGTCAGGAGGTATCTGAGTTGGAACTCGCACTGATGAAGGAGAGAGATGCTTCCCGGGCTCCTCCCACGCTCCCTCCGAGCCTTGTGTGCTCGGATCCCTGTGGAGGGTCGTGTAGCTGCCTTGACTCATTTTCAGGGAAGAATGGCCCCTGTAGCTGTTTTGGCTCGATAGAGGGCTGCAGCAAGTATGAGTCAAGAAGTCCCTAAAACCCAGTAATAGCAAACTCAAAACAAAATCATTTTCGTTAGGATTTCCAAGCACCAGTGGGTAATACTGCAGGCTGTGTGGGGTATGTGACACCACCTGCCTCCCTCTTCCCAAAATTCTATGCAGCCTTGGGAATGGGGGGCAACCTGATGGCCAACTTCACATATTCCTAAAAGCCCCTATCAAGTACTGCTAACCAACCTTTGTGCTGCCTTGAATTCACGTGACACATCTTAAAGCACCAGACCCTGACTGGACCTTGCCTTTCCAGCAAGGTTGAAGAGAGTCTTTCTGGAGGTATCTTTGTCTGTAGACAAAATCTCCAGGTTACAAGGTGTGCTGTTTATGGTCTTCATCTCCTGAGAGCATGCTGTGAAAAGATTGCTTCACCAAAGATGGTTATTTTTAATAGAAGCAGATAAACCTTTGCGATATTGAAGTATATCTCCTTTTATCAGACCCAGATCAAAAGAGGCAGGGGCCAGGTGCCTTGGATGTCCTGTGATTGTATCACACGGTGAGAGCTTATGAGTTCCAAAGGTGTGGACCTGAAATTTGGAAGGACCAGTAGCAATGCTTTTGGCCAAGGTAGTTGGAGCGTGCCTACAGGTTTTGCCAGTTGAGTCTTAATAGTGCTATTAGAGCACTCGACTAACCCTGGAACCAAATGTAGTCCTTGTTCTGAGGTCCCGTGACTTAAATATTGAAACTGAGTTTGAGCAAACTGTAATTTTTGTTTGGAGACTTTATGTCCCCTCAAGGCCAAAAGTTTTAACAGGTGGATGCTATCTTCTTGTGAAGAGATTTGAGAAGGGGAGCAGAGAAGCGAATAATCTACATATTGTAACAAAGTTGAGCCTGCAAAAAACTTTATATCATCCAAATCAGCTTTCAAGATTTGTGAAAAGTAAGAGGGGCTTTCTTTGAAACCCTGGGGCATAACCAGGTGTATTGCCTTTCTTCCCAAGTGAAAGCAAAGAGGTATTGGCTAGCCTTATCAACTGGAATACTGAAGAATGCGCTGTGTACATCGATTACAGTGAAAAATTTGCTTTCAGTGGGAATGAATGTCAGTAGTGTGTTCAGGATAAGAGCAACAAGGTGTCAGGGGATAACCATGTTGTTATTGCTCGTAAGTTCTGGACAAACCTCCATCCTTGGCCATTGGGTTTTCTCACAGGTAAAGTAGGAGTGTTACAGGGACTAGAACTATTGTGGCCCTGGGCCTTGTCATCCTCTGTTATGGGCTTGACACATTGAAGAGCTTCTTTATTTATAGGATATTGATTAATACTTGGGCAAGGTTTTGAGGGATCTCTTTGCAACTTGATAGGAGGTGAACTGTGAATTCTGCCAATATCAGTTGAAGATTTTGCCCACAAGGAGGATAGTAGCTGATCCAGTAGGGACAGTCGATCTGTGTCCCCAGATTCAGCTATAGTGCCGTGAGAAACGGAGCAAATAAAAGATGTCAAAGGGTCACTTAATTCCCTTGGTTGACTGTTTTGACTGCTACTGTCAAATTCTAGAATTATTTCCCCCTTTTGGGTGAAAGTAATTTCAGCATGCTACTTTTCTAAGAAGTCTCAGCCTAATAAATGAATAGGTAGGGGTAGAGGAACTAAGGCGAAAAGGGTATGTGTCTCTTAAAGGGAATAGGTTCAGAGATAGGAACCTGTTGAGGTTTATTAGAGACCCCTACTACTTGAACTGCTTTAGTACTCCAAGGCAGGGGCTGCTTTACAGCAGTGGGATTGAGCACCAAGGGAGTAGCTCTGGTGTCATTAAGGACAGAGAGAGATTCATTCCCAGTCTAGAGAGTGGTTTCTCTGAGTCGATTAAGAGGGAGGATTAGATAGAGCCCATGTAGTTCCTTAGAACCCCATCACTGGGAATTAGGAGAACACTGGAAAGACTGGCTAGAGGGATGGGAGCCTGGAACACTTAAGTTTGCAACAATCTTTTTTCCAATATCCTGGCTCTTTGCAATAATAGCAGAAACCCGGGCGGGTGTGTGTGGGGGTGGGGAAGGGGTTGGCTTGGTTCAAGGGCCCTCATTTGCCTGAGTTGAAAATTAAGATTTTCTTTTTCTTTCATCTCGAGGCTTGTGGGATCTTAGTTCCCTGACCAGGGATTGAACACAGGCCCTTGGCAGCGAGAGCTCAGAGTCCTAACCACTGGACCGCCAGGGAATTCCCCCAAATTAAGAATTTTAGTGATATTTCTTTTAGGTGGTTCATGTAGCACGCGAGCAAGCTGGTTGGCCAGATTAACTAAATCTAGAGTGGACATAGTTTTCTATTCCACCCTGGTGCTTTGAAGTAAACGAGAAAGATCCCGGTTCAGCTCATTAATAAACATATAGAGTTAAAGGCTACCTGAGTGGATTCAACATCAGAAGGAAGACTGGAATTTTCTTTGAAAACAGTCTGAAGTCGATTATAATAGTCATGAACAGGTTCATCAGATTTTTGTGTGCAAGCCTGAATTTTGTTCCAGTCAGTAGGCTTAGGAAAAGGTGCTGTTATTGCTTGGTGGAGGTTTTCAGCATTTTGTCAAGTTAGGGGTTTGTTTTTCTTAATTCTGTTCAGAATGTTCCCATCAGGCAAGTTTCATCCAATGTTTGACCCTCATCAACAAGCATGTGGACTGACTAATATAAATCTGAGAAACCAGGTTGGGGAATTTGAATAACTATGTTAAATTCTTCAGCAAACCTGTGGGGTCCTTGGTTACTTTAGGAAACTCTTTTAACTATGACTCGCAATTTGGCCTTACTCCAGGAAACATAAGAAATTTGGGGTTTATTTGGATCCTCAGAAGAGTTACCTTTAAAGGGGCAGGTTCTGATAGGTTCAGAGGGGAAGGGACTGGGGAGAGGTTCAGGGAAAGGGGGAAGTATAGTGAGAGCATTAGAATGGGAAACTGAGGGTGTAGAGGAGGTGGCGGTGGTGTGGAAGGGGGTGGATGATGGCACTGGAGGTGGGAGTCAAAATGGGGCAGGGGAAAGAGACCTCAGAAGCCTTCTTTCCTTTTTTAGTTGTTTGTTTGCCTCAGTTAATTTGTAAATTGTATTTTGCAAAGAGGCAATTTTAGACTCTTGATAGCATTTGGAAGCCTCAAAATACCAGTCAAAATAGGCATCTCATTCAGTTTTAACAATTTTAGAGCCACGGCTGTCCAATTCTGTTTTAAGAAAAGTAATTTTGGGGAGTACGAAAGTTCCCTATAATGGTCATCGTTGTTCTCAATTACTTTTGGGTTAACTTGTTCCATTTGGTTAGAAATGGGCATGAGGAGGGACCTCAGTTTTTAAACATAAAACTGGCTGGGGTCCCAGAAGAGGAGGCACCCTCAAAGCATTTTGATGACTGGGATCCCATTTCTTAGAGGTTTTTCTCTGGAGCAAAAAGAAAAAATCCTAAACACCTGTTTCAATAGGCACAGTCTGGTTCCCAGAGGAATTGGATCAAAGGCCAGTGCAATTCTAATAGGAACCACCTGGTTCCAAAAGGAATCAGACCAAAATCCAGCACGGTTCCAATAGGAACAGCCCAGTTCCAAAAGGAATTGAGACAAAAGCCAAGCAAGTAGTCTCAGAAAGGACAAAGCCTTTAAACAGATCCCTAATAAAACCCAGAGAACTCAAAATGCAAAGAGAGCAGAGCTCAAAATCCAGGAGAGACTTGCCCTGAAACTCCAGGGTTGGTAAGAAAGCAGTGGGCCCATTTGGCTCAGTGGTTACCAACACCTGTTTGCTCACCAGCCTCAGAGAGTTGTTGGGGTGGGGAGGGTTCGTCTCTGGATCCCACTTCTGACACCAAGTAACGTTGACCTTAAAAATAAAAGTCGGACTTCCCTGGTGGCGCAGTGGTTAAGAATCTGCTTGCCAATGCATGCGACATGGGTTCGAGCCCTGGTCCGGGAAGATCCCACATGCCATGGAGCAACTAAGCCCATGCGCCACAACTACTGAGCCTGCACTCTAGAGCCTGTGAGCCACAAGTACTGAAGCCTGCGCACCTAGAGCCCATGCTCCATAACAAGAGAAGCCACCGCAGTGAGAAGCCTGCACACAGCAATGAAGACTCAACACAGCCAAAAATAAATAAATAAATAAATTTATTTATTTATTAAAAGATAAAAGTCAGTTATTTTATCAGCAAAAATGGGTTTATTCAGGAATACTAGAGAATTGCAATTCAGGATAAGCAAGCCACTGCAAAAACCATAAGCAAGTCCAATAAATAAAGGTGTGGAATGTTATTTTATAGAGAAAAAGGAGGAAGTTGGGAGGGGTTGTTTTGAAGGAAAGGCCATTGGAGAAAAGTGAAAGTACAGGGTGGTGATGATTTCTCACCGGCTGCCTTGCTGGGGTAGTCAATTTCTTGTAGGAGATGCAATGTACACCTTTTCCTGTTGGGTCCTGTAATAGATGATTCTTTTCTGTTGGTGATTCTTCTGTTGGGATCAGATGATTCTTTTCTGTTGGTGATTTTTCTGTTGGGATCTGAAATTGACAATTCTTCCTGTAATTGACATCAAGTGGTACTGAATGAGAACTCCCTCTTCTGGCCTCCCAACTCCATTTTAGTGAGGCTTCCCTTTATTAGTTTTCACACCCAAAAGAGTTTAAGAGTTATTGCTGTGGATAGAGAACCTTGCCCTCAATAGGGATTGCCAGCTGCTACCTAAAATTTCTTTTTTCATTTGAAATATCTTAGCATGTAGCAAAAATAGCAAACACCTGAGTCTTCATTTACCAATTTTGTCCAACTTCAGTATTTTGCCATATTTGCTTCCGATCTTTTTTTTTTTTGCCCCCAGGAGAAAAGCATTTCAAATAAAGTTAAGTCCCCCATCACCACCACCAACCTTCCCTAATATTCCTTCTCCCTTCATCTCTGAATGGAATCATTGATCTGACTAGTGTTCCTCATGCCCATGCATTTTTTTTACGGCTTTACCTTTTTTCTTTTTTAATATTTATTTATTTATTTGGCTGCGCAGAGTCTTAGTTGTGGTACACGGGATCTTTGTCGATGAGTGCGGGATCTTTTAGTTTCTGCATATGGGAACTTTAGTTGTGGCACGTGGGATCTAGTTCCCTGACCAGGTATTGAACCTGGGCCCCCTACATTGGGAGCGTGGAGCCTTAGCCACTGGACCAGCAGGGAAGTCCCTCATGGCTTTACTTTTTCCTACATGTTTATGTGTCTCTAAACAATATCTAATATATTCTTTTATGTGTTTTGTCTTTATATGAATTGCATTCTACTAGATGTTTACTTCATATACTTTTATAACTTGCTTTTCTTTTTTTTGGTTTATATTTTTGAGATTTATCCATGTTGATATATGCCTCATTTTTTCACTGCTGTGCAGTATTCCATTGTATGACTATTTCACAGTTTGTTTATCCATTGTCCTATTAATGTTGGAGTTGTTTCATATTTTTTCACTATTAAACAGTTTTGCAGAGGGCACCTTGTACATGTCTCCTTGTGCACATGTGTGAGAGTTTTCTGGAGGGTATGTAGCTAGGAGTAAATTGCTGTCTAGTAGGGCACATGTATTTTCAGCTTTACTACATATAGTCAAATGACTTCAAAGTGATTGTGCTGATTTATGTCCTTACTAGCTATGTATGAGAGTTCCTGTTCCACATCCTCAATCACACTAGATATTGTCCCAGCTGTTCCTTGTTTACTGATTAGTTTAAAGACAACACTGCTTAGCAACCACCTCAAACATAGGGTCAGATGCATACTTATTTTTTTATATCAGGCTTCCTCCTTTTAAAGGAATTATTTTCACTTTCAGAGTTATAGAACCAAGATAACTATTAGATAGGGTTTTTTGGCTCATATTTATTTTTAGAAATTAATGTTTCTTTTTTATGATCACAAAGTGAATATGTGATTATTTTGGATAATTTGGAAAAGAGTTACAAAAAAGAAAATTAAAAATTCCACCACCTGTACATAGCCACTGTTAACATTTTACTATGTATTTACTTCTAGTGTAAACATATATATGATATACATTTACTCTCCAATTAGAATCATGCTAAATTTGTCATTTTATATCACAATCTCACTTAAGATTATATTGTGGCATTTCCTGTCATTGACTATTATTTTTTTAATTTATTTTTTATTATTATTTTTTTTCGGTACGCGGGCCTCTCACTGTTGTGGCCTCTCCCGTTGCGGAGCACAGGCTCCGGACGCGCAGGCTCAGCGGCCATGGTTCACGGGCCTAGCTGCTGAACCATGGCTCAGCAGCCATGGTTCACAGGCCCGCGGCATGTGGGATCTTCCCGGACCGGGGCACGAATCCGTGTCCCCTGCATCAGCAGGTGGACTCTCAACCACTGCGCCACCAGGGAAGCCTTTGACTATTATTTTAAAACTCAAATGTAATAGCTGCATAACATTTCTTCGTATAAACGTTATAATTTAATCATTCTCCCCTTAGAGGACAGCTTTGATATTATTTTAGTACTGCAATAAACAATCTTCGTATATAAATCTTCTTATGAGTTTCAGTTTGTTTCTTTGGGATAGATTTCTAGAAAAGGTCAGTAAATATGTGTGGAATTAGTTTGAAGAGATTGTAAGGAAGGCATCCAGGGAGAAGAAAAAAGCAGTCAAGAGAGGAAAACAGAACATGGTTCGGGGGTCATGAGATCCATTAATTTAGCTTCTTTCATATTTGAGTGGAGTGGCAAATCTGTCCTTTAATTGAATTTGGACACCCTTCTCTTATTAGGGATGATATTAGAGGTGAACTTCACTCTACCATGGACACCAGAGAGTTGCTTGTATATTGTAGTGTTCAAGGATTATAGAATTTTAGGGCTTCCCTGGTGGCGCAGTGGTTGAGAGTCCACCTGTCGATGCAGGGGACACGGGTTCGTGCCCCAGTCTGGGAAGATCCCACATGCCGTGGAGCGGCTGGGCCCGTGAGCCATGGCCGCTGAGCCTGCGCGTCCGGAGCCTGTGCTCCGCAACGGGAGAGGCCACAACAGTGAGAGGCCCGCATACCGCAAAAAAAAAAAAAAAAAAAAAAAAAAAAAGGTTTATAGAACTTTAGAATTGGAAGGGACTTTTAAAATTTTATCATCCAATCTTCTACTTCGTGCAGAGTCCCCGAATTGAGTGTATTTTGTAGACTATCTCACTGAAGTAGATTTACAGGCTTGACTTGCTAAATATCTAATCCCAAACAGGTTATTGTGATAAAAGGCAGTCTGCTCCTTTTTTGGACAGCTTTGATTAGTTGAGTGTGGTTCTGTCCCTTAAGCCCAAATTTGATTTTTTATAACTTTCACTTACCATTTCATTTTTTTAAATTGAAAAGCTCCCTAAAAATAATGCTGGAAATACTTTACGTTTATGTATTTGTCTGTTAGCTTTTACTCTAATTAACATGAAAACAAACATATGTTTGACCTGCTTTTTGTCTTTGTTTCCTTCCAAGGTATAATTTAGTTTTATCTTGCTTTGTAGTGAAAATTATATATGTGAACATAGGTAGGCTAGAAAAACCTTCCACATATTTTTATACTTGATAGAAAACTTCCAAAGCGCCTATAGGTACTACTCATTTTATCACTATTTCTTTCTGTGTGTCTCTTTTTTTTTTTTTTTCCCCAAAGGTGTTATATATATTACCTCCTTTAAATCCTGAATAACCTCTTAGGGTAGGCATTTCCCTCAGCTGGCAGGCGAGGATACTGCGGCTCAGAGAAGTTTAAAGACTTCTGCTGTCACACAGCTATTAAAGGTAGAGCCAGGTTTAAACGCAGGTCTAATTGTAAAACCTATATATTCAACCAGTTTGCAAGTCTGTTCTCCTCACTTATTTGTATTAATTTCATAATATAAGATCATAAAATCAGATGTACTTCTGTTAAAAAATGTTCGTATGTTTGGGTTACTCAGTTAATATGTCATGTTGGTAGTGTGGTAAGATTGTTGGCAGTATATTGCTTCTACTTGCTTCTCTTTGGTAATCCCAGCCCCTCTCTGCTTGGTTTGGACACACCAAGGATTTCCTTCCCATCTCTCCCTGGCACCCTATGGGGCTCCTTTCTGTCTCTGGGGAAACTGAAGCACAGGGTGAGAAAAGAGTAACAAATACATAATTTTTTCTTTCTGAATATTATCAACTGGTATGTCCCATAAAGAAGGATGTTTTCACAGCTGTGTGCTTTACGGATAGTGGGGAGAGGTTGAATTTTTATAACTTGGGTATCCTCTACGACAAAGGCAGTGGCACACATGCTCGATGGGCTTGGAATGTGGAAACCCGATCTCTCAGCCCTGTGAATCTTGCGTTTATGTCACATTGGGATCCAGATACATTATCTCAGTGAACTTGAGACCAAGGGTCAGAGGACCAAGGAGGGGACTTGTTGAGTATCTGATTTAATTACACTAGATCAATCAAGCTTTGACTTAGTGATGACGGGATATACTGTGTGTGTGTTTAGGTAGTTGCTAGGGGAAAAGAACAAAGTTTAATCCTCGGTTTTGTTGACCTTTGGTATCACTTTTAGCAGTAGTTCCATAGCACTGCCTTTGCCGAATTTTCAAAAGACTGCAGTCAAGTGATTTATAGATTAAGGCCTCATTTACTGCTTGCACAAGAAGAGCCTATATCTTTCAATACGGGTGACGTAAGTTTACTTTAGAGACAGGAATGAGTTCATTTCTTTGGAGAGATATGAACAGAATGTGTGTCTCTTGCTCTGGTGAGAAATAAATTTAAATCGGAACTTTGCTTGAAGGAAATGGAATGGGGTGGCTGAGCACTCGAGCCTTCAGGATTAGGGAGCTTTAGCCAAGGCCCAAGGGGGCACTAATTGTGTGTTTGCAGAACTCATCCAACTATGAGCATTCAGTACATGAAACAGCAGACGTATACGGAGAACTACTTTGTATACGTCTGTAAGGCACTTATGTGCCTTGGGTCTGAATTTCAGAGACAAAAATACATGATTCCTCCCTCAAGGACCTTACCAGGTAACCGCGAGAAAGCAAGATGGTCAATAATAATACACAAAAAGGATGCTAGGGTAACTCCCAAAAATGAACCTTCCACCAAGCGTATTCCAGAGATCCAGCCCCTGAAGAGTAAGATTGTCATAACTGAGCTATGTTGCTGCTGAAAACATTTTGATTCCAAAGTGTAATCAAGTCTCAACTAAGCAGAACTGTCTTAAGCATAAATTAAGAGGAAAATGGTATTTTAAATAAGTAAGTTGCCAAATTTTGGACCCTAGAATTTCAAGAACTGGCAACTCCAATTCTTGGTTTGGCTACTGTATTATCTCCCTTAAATTACAGTAATATTTCTGTCACCAAAACCCATTAATTTACAGTATTTCTTCGTTAATTCCATCACTGTGACTTGTTGTCATGATTATTATTACTATTTACTTACTTAGTATAGGCGAAACTAAAATCTGCCTCCCAAGGTTGTCCTGACAAGGAAGGGAAAACGTGTAACACGTTCAGCACAGTGCTTGGCTAAGAGAATGCCATCATTAATGTTAGCTGTAGTTTTTCTCAAAAGTTAATGCTTCATCTAGTACCTGACATACAGTTAAATTTTAGTAAATGATGATAATATATGGCTTACTGTTTACAAAGGGCTTTAACATATCTTGTTTAATCCTCTCAGCTACCTTCAAGGTACGTCGTTTTACCCCTGATAGAGAAATCGAGGTTAAGTGTATCAGTCAGATTTTCTGGCTGATTTAAGCCAAGAAAGAACTTACTGAAAGGACAACGGCTAGTTTACGGGATCTCCAGAAGAGCTCTAGAATCAGGTTTTGGACAACCTACCCAAGCATAATGGCCAAAATCAGGCCACGGAACTCACCCACGGAGGTCACTGCTTGCTGTCACGACCAAGCAGTTGACATGCCTTGTGCCACAAACGGTGCTAGCTGGCCGTAAAGACTGAACTTGGCCACTGGTTCTGCTTCTGTTGCTTCCTCAGAAGCACTGGTTCTCCAGAAACTGCTGTCACCAGAGAATGTACCTCTTGGAAGTCCCCTAGTTTGCAACACTTGCTCCCTATTTAGAGGCTGGGGCATGTGTATAGATTGGCGGAACTTCTGTTACAACCTTGTGTTCTGGCTGCAGGGCAGGTGGGAAAAAAGAGGCTCTTGGTTCTTCAGCTTTGATATAATAGGTGACTGGGTTCTCGTATGTGACACTTTGCTTTATTGCCAGCTCCCTGGGTCTTAAGTCTCTCTGTTTATAGAAAAAATACTCTTTATTTCCTGTTAATTGTATATAAGCTGCATAGAAATCAAGATCGTTTTCCTTATTAGTAGACTTCATGTGTAGAAAAATCAGTTTTTTCCCCTAAAAATCCATCTTGTGCTTAGAAATTAGCTGTTATAAATGAACGATATTGCCTCAGCATTTTAAGCTACTAATAAATGAGAGCTTTCCATATGATCAGGGTGTTTTCTTCATTGTAGACAATCCTGTGTGTGTCATTATCCACGGGACAGGGTATGTAATCCTGCAAGGAAGCCATGAGTTAGCACCTACAAGAAGGGCAACCCCTCTGAGCAAGGAAGTCCGGTATTAACATTTCAGATGGCTTTTTTGTCGCATCCTTTTCTTAGTACTTCATTTGTTTTTGTGGAAAGTGAATCTGTGATTCATCTTTCTGAAAACCTAAAAAAAAAAAAAAAAAAATTCAGGTTTCCAATGTGCTTGCTGTTGGCTCTAAAAAGATAGCCTCTCCTCTTTTAGAGTCGGTCTTAGTGTGCCTTGCAGAGCCTGTATTTCTAAGAAGCTGTGTACACAGTCTTCAAACTACTATAAGTAGAATCATATGTTAAATGCCAATTTTTAAAAGACCACTTCGTTCCTTAAAGCAAACTCTTTTAGCAGGGGAAGAAGCCTTTGGTGCTGCAAGCAACCATCCTCACTCTGTCTGGACAGCTGCAGTTTTGGGGTATTGACGTTTCAGCAAGTGGAGAACACCTGGGCGTGGTGAATCCTAGCTACCAAGTTGCAGGGAGGACCCAGGTGCCTCATTTTTACAGGCTGGCAGTCCTTCTTCCAGACAAGTGAGACAGAGTGGGCTTTCTGTGTTCATTCAGTGAGACGTGCTGAAAGGTTGTGGCATCCAAACTACGTATGTTTGTAGTAGACTGCTTTTTTTTTTGAGACGCACCATGTGGCATGCGGGGTCTTAGTCCCCCAACCAGGGATTGAACCTGTGCCCCCTGCAGTGGAAGTGCAAATTCTTAACCACTGGACCGCCAGGGAAGTCCCTAGACTGCATTTCTTTTATTTGCATACTCAGAGTAAGGGTCTTCTGAATTTGAATATGTTCCTTTCTGCAAATAATTCTAAATCAGTCTTTGTAAAAAAAAAAAAAGAAAAAAAGAAGCACGCATGGTATAGCAGTCTAGAATATTACTTTGTCTCTCTCCTCATAGAAACATGGAATTTTCAAAGTGTAGACTTGGAAGAAAACATGGTTCAACTCAGTTTTCAGAGAAGGAAATGAGACTTATTTTTTTCCCCTTGGTTTATCCTTTTTTATATTGGTATATATAAATTGGTATATATAAATGTAAATATTGGTATATACATATTGGTATATCCTTTTTTATATCCTTGGTTTATATTTTTTCTTTTGTTCCCTATTGGCCACACATTTTTTGACCACTTTATTAGAGGGGTATTGTGAAATATTTTTGTTTAGCAAAAATTAAACTCAATCTACTTGACTTTTTTTGTTGTGTAAAACATACATAACAAAATTTACCATCTTAACCCTTTTTGAGCCTGAAACTCAGTGGCATTAAGTCCATTCACATTTTTGTGCAACATCACCACTGTCCATCTCTAGAACTTTTCCATCATCCGAAATTGAAATTCTGTACCCATTAAATAGTAACTTCTTATTTTCTCCTCCCCTCAGCCCCTGGCAACCGTTATTCTACTTTCTTTCTCTATGAATTTGACTGTTCTTTGTACCTCATGTAAGTGGAATCATACAATATTTTCCCTTTTGCGTCTGGCTTATTTCACTTAGCATAATGTTCTCAGGTTTCATCCATGTTGTAGCGTATGTCAGAATTTCCTTCCTTTTTAGGCTGAATAATGTACCATTTAGGCTGAATAATGTAATAATTGTATGTATATACCACATTCTGCTTATCCATTCGTCCATTGGTGGATACTTGGTTTGCTTCCACTTCTTAACTCTCATGAACAATGCTCCCATGAACGTGAGTGTACAAATATCACTTTGGGACCCTGCTTTCACTTCTTTTGGGTATATACCTGGAAGTGGAATTGCTGGTAATCATATGGTAATTCTATGTTTAATTTTTTGAGGAACTACCATGCTGTTTTCCACAGTGACTGTACCATTTTACATTCCCATCAGCAGTGCACATGGGTTCCAATTTCTCCGCATTCTCACCAACACTTGTTGTTTTCTGCTTTTTTGATAGTAGCCGTCCTAATGAGTGTGAGGTAGTATCTTACTGCAGTTGTGATTTGCATTTCCCATATGATTAGTGATTTTGAGCATCGTTTCATGTGTTTATTGGCTATTTGTGTATCTTCTTTGGAGAAATATCTATTCAAGTCTTTTGACCATTTTTGAATCAAGTTATTTGGTTTTTATGTTGAGTTTTAGGATTTTTTAAAATGTATTCTGAATATTAACCCTTTGGCTGTCTTTTTACTCTGTTGATAGTGCCGTTTGATGCATAAAATTTTTTAATTATCATGAAGTCCAGTTTGTCTGTTTTTTTTCTCTTGTTGCTTGTATCTTTAGTGTCATATACAAGAAATCATTGTCAAATCAAATGTCGTGAAGCATCTGCCATTTGTTTTCTTCAAAGAGTTCTATAGTTTAGGTCTCTGACCCATTTTGAGTTAATTTTTGTATGTGATGTTAGATAAGAGTTCAACTTCATTCTTTTGAGTGTGGATATCCAATTTTCTCAACACCATTTCTTGAAAAGACTGTTCTTTCCCCATTGAATGGTCTTGACACCCTTGTAGGAAATCATTTGACCATATATGTGAGGGTTTGTTTCTGGGCTCTCTCTTCTGTTCCGTTGATCTGTATGTCTGTGTTTATGCCAGTAGCACATTGTTTTGATTACTGTAGCTTTGTAGTAAGTTTTGAAATGACAAAGTATGAGTTTTGCAACTATGCTTTTCTTTTTCAGGATTGACTACTGAGGTTTCTTTGAGATTCCATATGAATTTTAGGATGTGGTTTTCTATTTCTGCAAAAAATGTTGGGACTTCCCTGGTGGCGCAGTGGTTGAGAGTCCGCCTGCCAATGCAGGGGGCATGGGTTTGTGCCCCGGTCCGGAAAGATCCCACATGCCACGGAGCAGCTAGGCCTGTGAGCCATGGCCGCTGAGCCTGTGCGTCCGGAGCCTGTGCTCTGCAACGGGTGAGGCCACACAGTGAGAGGCCCGCATACTGCAAAAAAAAAAAAAAAAAAAGTTGGAATTTTGGTAGGCATTGCATTGAATCTGTAGATCACTTTGGGTAGTATTGATATCTTAATAATATTATGTCTTTCAGTTCATGAAAGATGAGTTGTCTTTCCATTTAGTTATGTCTTCAACTTCTTTCAGCAGTGTTTTGGAGTGTTCATTGTACAAGTCTTTCATCTCCTTGGTTAATTCCTAAGTATTTTATTCTTTTTGATACTTCTGTAAATGTAATTGTTTTCTTAATATCTTTTTTGGATTGTTCATTGTTAGTGTATAGAAATGCAACTGATTTTTGTGTGTTGACTTTTTTTTTTAACATTTTGGGTTTTTTAAATTTATTTTATTTATTTTTGGCTGTGTTGGGTCTTGGTTGCTGTGCACTGGCTTTCTCTAGTTGGAGCGAGCGGGGCTGCTCTTCGTTATGGTGCACACGCTTCTCATTGAGGTGGCTTCTCTTGTTGAGGAGCACAGGCTCTAGGTGCACGGACTTAAGTAGTTGTGGCACGTAGGCTCAGTAATTGTGGCTCGAGGGCTCTAGAGCGAAGGCTCAGTAGCTGTGGCACACAAGCTTAGTTGCTCTGCAGCATGTGGGATCTTCCTGGACCAGGGCTCGAACCTGTGTCCCCTGAATTGGCAGGCGGATTCCTAACCACTGCACCACCAGGGAAGCCCTTGTGTGTTGAGTTTGTATCCTTCTACCTTACTAAATTCAGATATTAGTTCTAAAATTGTTTTTTAATCTGTAAGGTTTTCTATATTAGTTCTTATTATTCTAGTTCCTTAAGTTGTAATGTTAGGTTGTTGACTTGATATCTTTTTTTCCTTTTTAATGTAAGCTTTTGTAGCTATAAATGTCCCCCTTAACACTGCTTTGCTGCATCCCTTAAATTTTGGTATACTATGTTTTTGGTTTCTTTGTCTCTAAGTATTTAAAATTTTCCCTTGTGATTTCTTCTTTGATCCATTGGTTGTTTAATTTCCACAAGTTTGAATTTTTCAGTTTTCCTTCTGTTATTGATTTTTAACTTCATCCTGCTG
Organism: Tursiops truncatus; assembly: GCF_011762595.2. Classification (NCBI taxonomy): domain Eukaryota; kingdom Metazoa; phylum Chordata; class Mammalia; order Artiodactyla; family Delphinidae; genus Tursiops; species Tursiops truncatus. The sequence goes on along the minus strand of NC_047044.1, from coordinate 93,115,574 downwards.
TGATTAGAGAAAATACTTGGTATGATATCTGTAACTTGTAACTGTCCTGGGATATTCCCATGTGTACTTTAAAAGAATGTGTGTTCTATTGTTGTTGGGTAGAGTGTTCTGTGTATATTAGATGTAAGTAACTTACTGTGTTGTTCAGGTCCTCTGTTTTCTTATCTTTTGTCTGATTGTTCTATCCATTATTGAGAATGGGGTATTGATATATCCAACTATTATTGCAGAACTGTCTATTTCTCACTTTAATTCTGTCAGTTTTTGCTTAATGTATTTCGATGGTCTGTTATTAGGTGCATAAATGTTTACAATTGTTATGTATTTTGCTGTATTGAACCTTTTATTAATATATAATGTCCTTCTTTGTCTCTTATAAACTTTTTTGATTTAAAGTATATTTTGTCTGAATTAGTATGACTACCCTTGCTCTCTTTTTGTTACTATATGCCTGGAATGTCTTCTTTCATCCTTTCTCTTTCAACCTATTTGTGTCTTTTGATGTAAAGTGAGTCTTTTGTAGATAGCATATGGTTGGATTATCCTTTGTTTTTTAAATCCATAATGCCAATCTCTGTCTCTTGATGTGAGAGTTTATTCCATTTACATTTAATTAGTGATGAGGAGGGACTTCTGTCATTTTGCTCTGTTTTCTTTTATGCCTAATAGCTTTTTGTCCCTCATTTCCTGCATTACTGTCTTATTTTGTGTTTAGTTGATTTTTTTGTAGTGAAATCTTAAAATTCCTTTCTTACTTTCTTTTGTATATTCTGTAACTATTATATTTGTTGTTACTATGGGGATTATATTTAACATACTAAAATATTAACACTCTATATTGAATTTATATCAGACTAACTTCAGTACCATGAAAACTCTGCTCCTTTACAACTCCATCTTCACTCCTTTCAGTTGTAGATGTCACAAAATTACATCTTTATACATTTCCCCAAAACATAAACTAATAATTTTTAAAAATATATGTCTCTTAAATCATGTAGAAAACAAAGTGGAGTTTCATACCATTGTTATAATAATGCTAGCTTTTATAATTTTCTGTGTATTTACCTTTACTGAGATATCTATTTATTCATATAGTTCCAAGTTACTGTTTAGTATCCTTTCATTTCAACCTGCAGGACTTCTTTTAGCATTGCTTGCAGGTAAGGTCTAGTGGTAATGAATTCCCTCAGCTTTTGTTTATCTGGGAATATCTTAATTTCTCCCTCACTTTTGAAAGATATCTTTGCTGCAAATAGGATTCTTGGTTGACAGTTTTGAACATAAAAGCACTTTAAATATATCAGCCCACTGCCTTCTAGCCTGTGAAGTTTCTGTTCAGAAATCTGCTGATAATCTTATAGGGGATTTCTTGAATGGAATGAGTTGCTTTTCCCTTGCTGCTTTCAAAATTCTCTCTTTGTCTTTGACTTTTGACAGTTTGATTATACAGATCTTACTCAATTTACAATGGGGTTATTTTCCTATAAACCTAGCGTAAGTTGAAAATATCACAAATTCATTTAATACACCCAACCTACCAAATACCATAGCTTAGCCTAGTATACCTTAAACATGCTCAGAACACTTACATTAGCCTACAGTTGGGCAAAGTCATCTAACCCAAAGCCTATTTTATAATAAAGTGTTGAATATTTCATGTAATTTATTGAATACTTTTCTGAAAGTGAAAAACAGAATGGCTGTATGGGTACAGAATGGATGTAAGTATACCATTTTGATCACATAGCTGACTTGGAGCTGTTGCTCACTGCTGGTGCCCAGCATCTTGAGAGAGTATCATACTGAATATCACTAGCCTGAGAAAAGATCAAAGTTCAAAATATGGTTTCTACTGAATGTGTATTGCTTCTGCACCACCGTAAAGTCAAAAAATCAAGTTGAACCATCATAAGTTGTGGACCATCTATAATGTGTCCTGGTATGGATCTCTTTAAGTTCATCCTACTTAGCGTTCGTTGGGCTTCTTGGATATATATATATTCATGCCTTTCATCAAATTTGGGGAGTTTTCAGCCAATATTTCTTCAAATATTTTCTCTGCCTTTTTCAAGAGAAAAGGCCTTTCGGGACTCCTGCAGTATGTTTGTTGTTCTGCTTGATGGTGTCCCACAGGTCCCTTAGGTTCTTTTTACTTTTCTTCAATCTTATTTCTTTCCGTTCCTCAGACTTGGCAATTTCCATTGTCCTACTTCTAGTTCACTGATTCTTTTGCCTGCTCAAATCTGCCTTTGAATCCTTCTAGTGAAATTTTCATTTCAGTTATAGTTTTCAGCTCCAAAATTTTTTGTTTCTTTCTTTTTCGGTTTTCTGTCTCTTGAGATATCTCCATTTTGTTTATACCTCATTATTCTTGACTTTAATACTTTGAGCATCTTTAAGACAGTTTAAAAATCTTTGTGTAGTAGATCTGCCATCAGATCCTTTTCTGTTTCTGTTGTTTGGGACAGTACCTTGGAATGCTTTTCTGTTTCTTGTGGATTTTGTGATTTTTTGTTGAAAACTGGACATTGAATTTAACAGTGAGGTAACTCCAGAAATCAGCTGCTTCTTCTCCAGGGTTTACTGGCTTTTGTTTGATTGTTGTAGGCTATCGATCTGCTGAGGATTAGGGCTTCCCAGATCTTTTCTGAGCCTGTACCTTTCCTGGGCATGCACAGTGACTTTCTGATTTCCCCCAAATATGTGGCTGCTTTTGAATGTTCTCATGTTCAATGTCTAGCTCCAAGAGGGGAAAAGAGAAAAACGAAAGGGAAGGAAAAAAGTACCAGTCCTTTAAGTCCCCTGGAAGTCACTTTAGCTGGAGAGTGAGGGGCCTGCAATAATGGAGGATGTGCAACAACAGTGGCCACTGCCTCCGTGTCTGTACCATTGTGATCAGAAGAACCAATCAGTGGTCAGAATACAGACCCCTGATGTTTGAAGGATAGGGTCCTTTTTGCCCACCCTGGCTCCTGAAAGCTGTGTGTAAGTTGCTCACAGCTGCCTGCCACAGGGGTTGGGGGATGGATAGGTGCTGCTGTGCTAAGAGCTGAAAGTGACTGAAATTAACCACAGTTTACCATCCAGGCCTTCCCCTGGAAGTTGAAGCCTTCTATAGACTACAGAGCTCCAAAGTATAATAGTTACATCAGACAGAGTCTGCCTGTGCAATTGTTGTTTAGGTGAGGAGACAGATTCCTGGTGCTTCCCATTCTACCATTTTCCCTGAATGCTCTCTGTGTTTCGTTTTGAAAGGAACTACCATATTGCCTTCCGCAGTGGGTGCGCCATTTTACATTCTCACCAGCAATGCATAAAGGTTTCAGTTTCGCCACATCTCACCAGTACTTATTATTTTCTATTTGGGTAATAGCCACTTTGTTGGTTAAAAGTGGTATCTCGTGGTGTGTGTTTCTTTTGTTTGTTGTGGGATTTTTTTTGCATTCCCCTGAGGATTAGTGATGTTGAGCATCTTTAAGGTGTTTGTTGACTTCTTTGCATCTTTGGAGAAACGTCTACTTAAGTCCTTTGCCCATTTTTGAATTGGGCTTCTGTTGTTCTATTTCATTTTAGTCCCTATTTATATCTGCATTCTTTGTATTTAACTCCCGCTTCTTCTAGTAATCTGCTTGAGGTGTAGGATCACTTCTTTATTATTTTCTACAGTGCTGGTTTATAGAAGGAGGTGCTAGCAAATATTCATATATGGTAGGGTTGGCCAGTCATACAGCCAGATTTGAAACCCTGCTTATTTGATTGTGGCAAGAGTTGGTAGTTGGGGACCTGGGGACATTGAGAAAATTAACATGAGTTGAGTACCTACTCTGTGCCAGATACTCTGCCAGGCATAACTTGATATAATTCTCACAGTACTCCTTTAATGTGCATAGTATTTAATTTATTGATGAAGGGTTTGAGTTCAGGGAAGTTAAGTGACTACCCTCACATGACACAAGTGGTAAATGGCAATCCCTGGATTCAAATTCCCAGGTCTATTTGACTCCAGAGCTTGTACTTTTTTTCATTATGTCATGTTGCCTCCCTTCCCTGGCCTGAAAGTTCAACAGGAAAGCAAGGCTTTGAACCTGGGAACTACTGAGGGAAGATGATGAGTTGAACCTTTTGCTTAACTCTTTGGGAGGAGATTTTAAAAAGCTAAGTTCATAACGGTGGATAGGATTCCTCGAGGGTAGTGAGGTGGCTCATTTGTGGTTACTGATCATTTTTGTAAAAGCTGTATCTACTTTTGGTTGTTGACATCCGCTGTTCTTGTTTCTTTGGTACCATAAACCAGGGCCGTTGACCATGGACCAATGGGTGCCTGAACCTAGAGGGATGAAATGCTTTCTGTAACCTACCATAGATTCCCTCCAAGCCTGAGTGCCCCTTTACCTCCTGGGTCTTAAGAAAGGCAAGATTAAAGGGAACAGATATTTATCAGGATCCTGTATGCTAGGCAAACCCTAAAAGGGAGGTGATTATTATCCCAGTTTTACATGAGAAAACTGAGGCTCAGAGGTATAAGGTAAATTGTCCAAATTCACACAGCTCAAATAATAATGGGGCTCAAATCACATTTTCCCTTGTTCCCTGTCTTAGTCCATTTGGGCTTCTGTAACAAAATACCACAGATTGGATGTCTTCAAACAACGGAAATTTATTTCTCACAGTTGCGGAGGCTAAGAAGTCCAAGATCAAGGTGCTGGCAGATAGATTCAGTGTCTGGTGAGGGACCACTTCCTGATTCACAGACAGCAGTCTTTTTGCTGTGTCCTACATGGTGGACAGGCCAATTGAACCCTCTGGGGTTTCTTTTATAAGGACACTGATCCCATTCATGATGGCTCTACCCTCATGACCTAATCACCTCCCAAAGGCCCTGCCTCCTTATACTATCACATTAGGTTTCAGCATATGACTTCTGGGGGGGACACAGACATTCAGTCTTTAGCACTACCTCAGTGAGGAAGTTCTTCTTTCTTGGCCCTCTGGTAGGTATTGGAAACCGTTAGGAGGGACATCCTGGGAGCATTGTTTCTCTCCACACCAAACATTGTGATAGGTTGGTTGTTATTCTAGGGCTGTCTATACTTGCAGTCTCTTCTGCCACATAGATTAACCAAAACAATGATGGTAGCCATTCTGGGTGGCTGCTTCTCCTGGGTGAGATTGGTGTGCCTCTGAGGTGACTGAATGGAGATACAAGTTTCTAAGGGAACCAGTCATGGAGGGCACCCTTTTTCTGAATACCCCAAAGGAATTGATCACTAACACACATCATAAGGTCCTGTCCAGGTGGGTCAGGTGTTTTTAGACTTTTCCCTTTCTTTAAGGGAAGGTGAGAGAGTGCCTTTGAGAACTAGAGTTCATATTAGGTAAATAATACACATGGTTTATGTGCTTTTGACTTTGAAATATACTGTGACCAGCAGAGTCAAAAATCCCTTATTAGTTTGGGGGGAGATTTCTTTTTTAATTATCTGTTGCCTAATTGTACCTTCACAGTAACTTTTGTCAAAGTTACATACATTCTGCTTTCTGGATTCTGTAAGAGGAAATGGAGCTTGTTATACTGTTATCCAGATGTGAGCTCATTACTCACAGTACTCATTTCCAGTCCTGGAAGCAGCTAAACGTCTAAAAGTTAAGGAATTCAGTTTGATAATAGCAGAGGTTAATACCCATATGGCTCTGTACGATACTTTAGAAAAACTTTTTTTTTTCCTACCTGACATTTCAGAAAGAAAAAGATTGCTCAGCAAAATATTTTCCAAATTTCTAACCTGATGATTTTTCCACTCAACACTTTATACAAAGAGCTAGGTACAGATGGCAATTTGCTGGGTCTGTGTAATATTCAGGCCTGGTCCTCACCCATTCCCTAGAGCCCACTCCATTCCTGTATAAACAAAGTGGTTTCAACAAGGCCTTAGGAAATGTCTCCAGTGTTTACCATTTGCAAATATGGAATCTATTAAATCATGTTTTTAACTCAATAAACATCTACTTTGCATGCATCACTGTTTTAAGCTAAAGAAGAATTAGAAAACGGAGGGTAATGGCCCTGTTCCCTAGCACAATAAAGAAGACGTAATTTAGAAACTTTTATTTAACATGAACTAACCGTAGATACGTAGAAGAACGGAGTATTAGGGATGAAGTGTCGTGATCTTTAATTTTTTTCATATTGCTCAGGAAAAGAAAAAAACAAAGACGAAGTAGATATGGTAAAATGTCAGTTGCTGATTCTAGATGGTATCTGGGTATATATTTTTTTCTTACTTTTCTGTATGTTTGAAAATTTATGTAATGTAAAAAAAGAAAAAAAACTTAACCATAAAGACCATTTATAAAACTATACAAAAGATAATTTCAAGGGGATACAGGGTTCATTCTCTGTTACCTGAGCTAAGGGTTTAGGTTATTATTAGAGTTGGTAAGTAAGGATTGAAACCGAGGTGTAAGCCTAGAGGCCCTCAGAGGCCGGGCCGGTAATGGGAGTGAGTGAAGCTGGCTGTCCATGTTCAGGTAGGGGTTGAGAGAGCAGGAGAGCACACGCCTCATTTAAAGCGTCTACAATTAAAAAAAAAAAAATTGAATGTGCATTCAGAGTAAAAACAATTCGGAGGCCTGGCAGCATGTGGTCTTCTGAAAATGAAAATAATTACCACCTCTAAATTTACCCAGCTTTCTGTCCTCCCTCTTCCTTTTATCAGAAGATATAGGAGTGGGTCAGTCATCAAAATGGGGGAGACGGGTTCCTGACGCTTGAGAGTGATGGGAAAACTTTGTACTCGTTGCCTGTAGGATTGGCCTGTCTTGCCATAGCCCTGTAGCTTCAGGAGTAGAAAAAGTGGCCCATCTTTTTCTCTCTGTCTTGCTTCTTCTGTGTTCTAGAGCAGGATTTGTGGCAGATTTTCAGAGATTCCTGTGAGTCTAAGGAGCACATTCTGATGATAGACCCACGTACCTGGGCTTTGTTTTTAGGTGATTTGGGGGAGGGTGCAATTGTGCTTTAAGAGGGTGATTGGAAGTGTAATTTCTTTGACTTTGGAGTTGGCTGGGCAGCTTGATTTGAACACCGTAGTGTGCCTTCTAGACTTGGCAACTTTCCCCCCACTTCCCCCACCTTCTTCTTTTTAAGAGGAAGAGTCAGGGTTTTGGTTTGAGAGCTAACGCTGGGTTTGGGGCCCTCTGCTTCAGGCCTCTGGTGACCTGGGCTGGCCCTGCAGCTTTCCGCCTTGCCGCTCTTCAGTGCAGCCTCTGGAAATCTTCCTCACTCACCTGGGAGGAGCAGATGCGGACTGAGACCACGCCTCACTCCGAAGTATATGTGGAGAAGACAGAGTAGGGACCCCGAGAAGCCTTTTTTCCTCCTAAAGTCTCCCTCAGCTCACTCTTCCCTTGGAATTCCAGCAACAGAGCTGCATCCTCTTAGCCTAGTCGGAGAACCTTTTATGTACCAGGTGCTGTACTGCACGGGATAAAAAGTAAAACATGGTCCCTGTTCTCCAGCAGCTCACAGTTTGTTAGGCTTTTAATCACCTTGGAGAAGATACTGTTTGAAGGTACATCCAGCCATATAGGCCCTGGTGAGCATGAAAGATAGGGAACTGGTTTTGACGGACAGAGTTGGGGATATTTGGGGTGGGGAAGGGGAGAGAACACCCAAGAGGACATCACTGATAGATGAGAAGGACCTTGGCTGCTTTTTGTTAAAATGACTTTATTTATGTGAACATTTTGGAAAGGGAAATACATTCATATGGTTTTAAAAATGTTAAAAGTATACTCTGAAATTCTCCCTCCCTACCCTTGTTCTCCAACTGTCTCGTTCTTGGAGTCATTCCAGAGTTTCTATGACAATGCAAGTAAATATGAATATATGTTTTTATTTATTTGTACCCCTCCCCAATTTTTACACAGTGGTAGCACACCCCATACACTATTCTATATACCTTTCTTTTATTTTTAATAAATTTATTTGTTTATTTTTGGCTGCATTGGGTCTTCGTTGCTGCACACAGGCTTTCTCTACTTGCGGCGAGCAGGGGCTACTCTTCGTTGTGGTACGCGGGCTTCTCATTGTGGTGGCTTCTGTTGTTGTGGAGCACGGGCTCTAGGCGTGCAGGCTTCAGTAGTTGTGGTGTGAGGGCTCAGAAGTTGTGGCTCGCGGGCTCTAGAGCGCAGGCTCAGTAGTTGTGGCGCATGGGCTTAGTTTCTCCGCGGCATGTGGGAACTTCCCGGACCAGGGCTCGAACCTGTGTCCCCTGCATTGGCAGGCAGATTCTTAACCACTGCGCGACCAGGGAAGTCTGTGCCTTCCTTTTATTACTTAATATCTTAGGGAGATTCTTCCATGTGAGTATGTACCTTCCTCATTCTTTTCTGTGGTCACATAATTCCATTTATGGATGTTCCTTGATTAATTAGCAAGCTCCCTACTGATGGATACTGAGGTGTTTGCTTAGCTTCTACTATTACAGTCACTGCTACAGTGAATACTCTTATACGTAAGTATATGTCATTTAGCATGTGTGCTAATGTATATATAAATTCCTAGTAGAGAAATTGCTGCATTAGAGACTTCATGCATTTGTAATTTTGATACCTTTGCCAACTCACCCTCCATGGCAGTAACAACTTACATAAAAATCAGCAATGCCTGTTTCCTTACAGTTCCACCTGGAGAGTTTTTATCACACTCTTGGATTTTTACCTATTTGATAGGTGTAATATGGGCTTGAGGTGAAGCTTTAATTTCTATTTTTCTTATTATGAGTGAGGTTCTGCATCTTAGAGTTGAGGCCTTGGTATTTACTTCTCTGTGAAACGCCATTCACATCCTCTGTCTGTCTTTCTTTTGCTGAATTTCTTCTTGCCAATTTCTAGGAGCTCTTTATCCAATAGGAAGCTTACCCTTTGTGATATGAGTAGCAGTGGGTTTTTTTGTTTGTTTGTTGTTGTTGTTTTTAACTTATATTGTTTTTGCCATGAGGAATCTTGTTTTCTATCTTGCTGGATATATCAGTGTTTCCTTTATGGCCTTTGCGTTATCCTGGCCCACTGTTGGTGGCACAGAATCATTCGTTCCTCTTCCCACATTGCCTCCTCACTCTTTTTTTTTTTTTTTTTTGTCTGTGCTGCACGGCTTGCAGTATCTCAGTTCCTGGACCAGGGGTTGAACCCGGGCCACAGCAGTGAAAGCACCAAATCCTAAGCACTAGACTAGCAGAGAACTCCCCGTTCTCACTCTTCTTCTACTTCAGTCCTCGATTGACAGCAAAAAGCTGTTCCTTTCTTCCGAAGGCTGCACTCCTGGAACTGTGTTCTTTGTCAGTAGTAGGGTAGCCCTTGATAATTTGGTTAGGAGATTTTGGTGGTCTGAAAAGCCCCCCATTTGCTAGGTTACGGGCACTCTAGAAAACAGTTTGACCGTTTCTCATAAAACTAAACACGCAGTTGTCATGCGACCCAGCAATTGCACTGTTGGGCATTTATCCCAGAGAAAGGAAAACTTACGTTTACGCAAAAACCTGTACGACAGCTGTATAGCAGCTTCGTTTGTCATGTCGCCAAACTGGAAACAACCCAAATGGCCTTCAGTGGGTGAATGGTTAACCAAACTCTGGGATGTACATACTGTGGGATACTACTTAGAAATAAAAGGAACAAACTACTGATACATGCAACAACTTAGAGGAATCTCTAAGGTATTGGGTAACATCTTACGGAAAAACCCGATGAACTTTTTGGCCAACCCAATATTATGTTGGGTGAAAAAAATCCCAAAAGGTTTACATGTTAGATTATTCCGTTTTTGAACATTTTTGAAATGACAAAATTTTATTGATTTATTTATTTAACTCTCTTTTATTCTTTTTTGTTTTTAATTAAATTTATTTATTTTATTTTTGGCTGCGTTGGGTCTTCATTGCTGCCCACGGGCTTTCTCTAGTTGCGGCGAGCAGGGGCTACTCTTTGTTGTGGTATGCAGGCTTCTCATTGCGGTGGCTTCACTTGTTGTGGAGCACGGGCTCTAGGTGCGTGGGCTTCGGTAGCTGTGGCTCGTGGGCTCCAGACCACAGGCTCAGTAGTTGTGGTGCACGGGCTTAGTTGCTTCGCGGCATGTGGGATCTTCCTGGACCAGGGCTTGAACCCGTGTCCCCTGCACTGGCAGGCGGATTCTTAACCACTGTGCCACCAGGGAAGCCCCTGAAATGACAAAATTTTAGAAATGGTGAACAGATTAGTGGAGGATTGGGGAAGGCATCCCAAGACAGACTTTGATGTGGGCGAGTTCATCCCGATGGTGTGCAGCGCACGTGCTGTCGTGTTTATTTCAGAGGACCTGTGTTGTGCCATTGGCCCTGGTGTGAGGTTACTGCTCTCAGCGGGGTGGGGAGTGCCTGAGAGCCCCAGGGCCCTGCTAGGGATTCTCTGAAGTCAGAACTATTTTCACAGTAATACTTAGACATTTGCTAATTACTCTCACTCTCTTACAAGTGTAAAGTGGAGTTTTTCAGAGGCTACATGATGTGAAATAGCAACAGATTAAATGCAGAAGCAAGTCTGAGAATCCAGCTGTTTTCTATGAAGCCAAGACATTTAAAAGACTTACAAAAATGTAAACGAGTGCCACTCTTCTCACTTTTTTGTTTTGGGGAGTAGAGTTATTTTCTTTAAAATATGTTATTTATGTTAACATGTAATGGGATTATTAATTTTTAAAATGACTTAATAAATATTCAAGAATTTTCTGTTTTAATTTTTAACAGATGAATATTGATTTAAACTACATACACAAGTGCTCTTTGGGGGTCCTCAGTAATTTCTGAGAGGGTAAAGGGGTCCTGACACCAGAAAGTTTGTGAACCTTCAGGGTGACAGTAAGCACTTGACCAGAAGTCAGGAGGCTTGAGTTCTAGTCAGGACTTTGCTGTGTGACCCTGAGCACGTCATTTAGCCTCTTCCATTGGTATTTCATCTTTTGTAAATGCTAATAATTATCCGGTTCTACACACCTTAAAGAAAGGGAAGATAATTCTGTGTGAAAGGCTCTGAAAATATAACGTCCTGTTCAAATTTAAGGGAATTTAATAGTTACACAACTAAACTGATGTTGAAAGAAAATGTAAAGGTTGAGGCTTATGGTGTGTTAGTGGACATCCTGTTCACCTTTTAAATGTTTTCCTTTTTGCATCTCCTCCTAACAGTTTCCATATATATATATACACTCTTTCTGTTTCTCAGACAACCATTTTAATTAGTTAAAGGAATTAAGTAGGTGCATCTTCCAGATTTTTCAGTCAAGAGGGGGTTTATACTCCTGATGCTTTAAAGTAGTGCTGTAAGGTCAGGTGCTCTGTCTTGGAGAAATCACTTATTATGTGACTTTAGGAAAGTTACTTAACCTCGCGGCGTCTTGGGTTTCTCGCCTATAAAACGGGGCTAATAATAATTTACTTTCCTGAGCGATTATATGAAAAGTGATGCACAGGAGGCGCTGTGCCAAGTGCTTGGCACGTAAGATGCTCCATAAATGATAGTTGCTGTGATTGTCACAGGTATATGACAAAAGATGCAAGATTACATTTAAGCCTCTTACCCTGCCTTCAGTGAACTTGTTATTAAGCTACTTTATTCACAAGCTTATTAGTAATTTCCATCTCATTTGGTTTTATTCTTTTTTTGCTTCCAAGGGCTGTTGAGTGGCCAGACTTCTCCAACAAACACCAGACTGGAGAAGTTGGATTCTCAGCAGGTGCTGCAGCTCTGCCTCCGTTATCAGGATCACCTCCGTCAGTGTGCAGAGGCTGTTGCTTTTGATCAGAACGCTTTGGTCAAACGAATCAAAGAGGTAACTTATTGTGAGAAAATATCATGGCTGACTCAATCTTGTGCCTCCCTGTGACTCCTGAGTCCTTTTCTCCTGGGGTGTAGAGCCAATGATCCCAACTTTCTGGGAAACAGTCATTTTCTATCTAAGTGTCTTGACATCTGTCCCCATTGCTTTGAGAAGATTGTCTTTCCCAGCAGTGGAATGTGATGGTGGAAAAGAGTGGTCCACGGAGTAGACTAATCTGGAGTCTGAATCCTGGTTCACCACTTATTTGCTTGGGAAAGTTACTTCACTTCTCTTGGTCTCAGTTTTCCTCATCTGAAAAATGGGTCTAACCTTAGTAATCGACCCGCAGGGTTGAGTGAATATTAAATTGCTTAGTAAGTGTTAACTGTTATTAGTATATGTGAAGTCCTGCCATACTGATTTGCTTTGGCTAACATTAATTGATTTCAACCCTTTCCTGCATGTAATTTATATTTTGTTTTCCAGTCGGGTATCAGTTCTTTGAGAGCAGGAGCCCTGACATCTCCCTCAATTATATTTTTCACTGTGTTAGCAGGAAAAGCTCGGTGATTCTTATTGGTTGGATAGAAACAATTATGCCTACTAAACCCACAGGGTTTTTGTGAGGAAAGACACAAGATAATTCATGTGAAAGTGCTTAGTAAGTGAAAGAGTGTGGTACACATGTTGAGTAATTATGAATACCAGAAAGTAGGTACTCTTTGAAGCATTTAAATATATCACTGATTGGGCCACTGCATGGCACAGCTCTGGGAGCACCAAGGTATAAGTAAATACGTTTTCCAAAGTTTTCAATCAAGAAGGGATTTCTGTTCTGTTACCTTAAAGTAATGTCATAAAAAGAAGAGGTCAGGAGCTGCATCGTGGAGAAACCACTTATGTGAATGGCACTGCCTGGAGTTTAACAAAATAGTCCTGATCATTGACTCTGGAAGAGAAGGTAGACATGAGGAAATACACAAGGAGAGGGTGGAGAATCACTGCAATTAATGATCAGTTTGTAATCTCAAGGATGTAGTATGTCTATAACTAAGTAGTCATTAGTTATACTGATAGATTTAAATTTGTCAACACCTCCAATATTTTACTACTTACCTTTCATAAAATGTTGTATGCATGTATGCTTCTCTCATGGACTAAATACTTTTATATGGAAAACTATTAAATATGACCTTTTATTTTGGTTGGCATCTGTGTGGCCTTTCAGATACTATATTTATTTTACTGCGTTATGATCTGAAGAGCTTAAGTCCCAAACATGACTATGCATTGGATTATATGAATTATTATTATTGGATTTTTTCTTTGAATACTGAATTCTCCTCTCCCCCAGTAGGTCTAGGACATGGTCTGCGAATCATTATTTTAATAAACTTACCAAATGATGCTAACGCCATTCTCCGTTACCTGGGATTTGGGAACCACTGGTCTAGAGCATTGTTTTCCAAAATAAGTTCCATAAAACTAGTTCCATGTAAAGAAGGTCAGACTTTCTGCATATTTCATAACCACCCTTGGAAAGTCACAGTGCATGTTATCTTATTTAAAAGTTCTTAGGAATCTTACAGTAAAGAAAATCAACACTTTTCAAACTTATTTGATTTCGGAACCCTTATCTTAGGTAACATCTATTAACATCTTATAGAAATAGTGCTTTTTAGAGCATCCTTTGGGAAAATGCTTTTGTGGATGTAAGACCTTATCATTTTTGACTGTGCTAGAAATTAATTATGGTATTAACTTTCATAAGATTTTAGAATAAATCAGCTTTTTAATGCTTCCTGTCTTCTTTTTGAAAGGTCCTCTACTCCATTCCTGTCATTTCATAGTTAGGAAAGTGTGGTACAGAAAGATTAAGTGACTAATTCATTGCCAAGGAGCTGGGGAAAGTATTTCGTAGCTGATAGTACCAGACAGAGCTCATTATACCACATTTTCAGGACTCCAGAGCAGTGTTTTTTGGCCCTGAATGAGTGTTAGAATCACCTGGGAATTCTTTCCTCCAATATATATGACGGAAAATTTTACACACACACTGAAGTAGACAGATACCCTTCCTGTCCTCATTGCCCAGCTACTACAGATATCAGCTTGTGAAGACTCCTGTTTCATCCACACCCGACTCCCTCCCTGCCATCTTCCTAACTGGTCTGTGTTGCAGGAAATCTCAGGCGTATCATTTCATTCATGAGTATTTAAGTATGCATCTTTAAAAATAAAGGACTCCTTTAAAAACCTTTTTAATTTGAATTCCTTTTAGACTTAGAGAAAAGTCACAAACATAACTCAGAGAGTTCCTGTATGCTTCTCACACAGCTTCCTCTAAAGTGAGCATCTTACAAAACCTTAGCCCAAAGACAAAACCAGGAAATTAACATTGGTACAATACCATTAACTAAACAGAGACCTTATTTGAATTTCACCAGTTTTTCCACTAACGAAAGACTCCTTCTCAAAAACACAGCCAGAGTGCCCTTATCGTACCTAAAAGATTACCTGAATTCATTCAGTATAGCTGAGATGCTTTGAAGAAAATACTGATGTGTAGATCTCACTCCATAGCAATTAAATGGAAATCTTGGAAGGCTGGGTTGGTGGGAAGGAAGCTGGGCATTGATTGGTGTTCATGAACGTGCTCTAGATCAGGGGTCCCCGACCCCCGGGCCCCTGTTGGGAATGGGGCCTCACAGCAGGAGATGAGCGGCAGGAAAGCGAGCGAAGCTTCCTCTGCCAACTCCGCATCGCTCCCCATCGCTCGCATTACGGCCTGAAACATAACCACCTCACCACGGGTCCATGGAAAAATTGTCTTCCACGAAACCGGTCCCTGGTGCCAAAAAGGTTGGGGACCACTGCTCTCAAGGATTCTCACGTGTGACCAGGGTTGAGCACCAGTGCTGTGGAGCATTCACTGAAAACAAAATGGTTTTTTTTTTTTTTTTTTTTTGCGGTACGCGGGCCTGTCACCGCTGTGGCCTCTCCCGCTGCGGAGCACAGGCTCCGGACGCGCAGGCTCAGCGGCCATGGCTCACGGGCCCAGCCACTCCGCGGCATGTGGGATCTTCCCGGACAGGGGCACGAACCTGTGTCCCCTGCATCGGAAGGCAGACTCTCAACCACTGCGCCACCAGGGAAGCCCTGAAAACAAAATTTTAAACTGAGTTTAAAATTCTGCTTGAGGAAGCTTGGGATTCACTTTGAGCCATCAGTAGTGACCCAGGATTGTTACCAAACGGAGAACAGCACTCCCGGTATGAGCAGTACCTTGGTAGTTCTCTTAGGGCCGAGGAGGTGAACACTGCTTTAGATTCTTCACTGAAGACCTGTCTTCTCTGTTGGTGCAAACTCCTGAAACATACACAGCCATGTGCGCTCAACTTCAAACCTAAGGGTTGAAATTAGTCACTTCCAAGTGAATAAAGCAGAGGATGTAGTTTTGATCAAACACCAACTCTCTGATATTATTCCAGATGTTTCCTGGAAGTTGAGTTGCAAGTGTGCGGAAGTAACATAATGCTATATGTGTTGAAAAGTCAGGGAACTTAATAACCGTGGAGAATGTGTGTTAGTGGAAGTAGAACCCGGGTCAAACAGAGGCCCAGAAAGCTTCAGCACTTGCGATCACTTACATTTGGATCAAAGGGAAACGTGGCTGTTAACAGTTTCTGATTCGGAGAGAAGAAAATCAAGGAGTTAGCTGAGCTTTCCTATTGCTAAATTTGGATGATGCTTTTGAATAAAAAGTTGATGTTTTACAAATTTCTGTGTAAGAGAGGCGTGGAAGCTAGGGGTGGTCGTCCTTCACACCAGAGTCTTGTACACGGACCACTAGTTTCCTCAGTGGCTTCAGGGTGACCCTCAGCCAACCAGCCAGCAAGGCTGAGCAGCTACTGCTGACCAACTTAGTGTGAGGTCCTTTAAGGGTTACAGAGAAACGTGACTGGTCCCTGCTCGCTGAGAGCTTAGTCTGGGCGAGGGCATGAAGGTCCACAGAACAGTAAGGTGAAGGATACAGTGCCATCAGTGGAGAGTGCTCAGTTGTGGTTCGCAGCTGAAGTCCTAGGAGAGTTAAAGATTGGGACATCCTGGGATACAGCGGGTGAGGCTGAAGCCACGCCGTAAAGGACAACCGGGATTTGGAAAACAAATGGCGAGAAAGCGGAGAGCGCTGCTGGCTGCAGGAACAGCTGGGAGTCTCGGAAGAAAATTAAGTTCGGGGCTTCCGGGGACAGTGGAGAAGCTCAGTTTGTTCCAAGAAATTTCTCCATTAAGAGCCACAGATGTCGGAGCTGGAAGGACCTCAGAGACCTTCTGGTCCAGGACCCTCATGACACACAGATGCAGAAATCGAAGCCTGTTAGAGAAAGTAAGCAATTAATCCGTGGTCACAGAGGAAGATAGAGGCTGAAACTATAGAATTAAAAGTGGATGAAGGACTTCCCTGGTGGCGCAGTCCGCCTGCGGATGCGGGGACACGGGTTCGTGCCCCGGTCCGGGAAAATCCCACATGCCGCGGAGCGGCTGGGCCCATGAGCCATGGCCGCTGAGCCTGCACGTCCGGAGCCTGTGCTCCACAACGGGAGACGCCACAACAGTGAGAGGCCCGCGTACGGCAAAAAAAAAAAAAAAAAAAAGTGGATGAAGATTGGGACTTCCCTGGTGGCATAGTGGTTAAGAATCCGCCTGCCAGTGCAGGGGACACGAGTTTGGGCCCTGGTCCGGGAAGATCCCACATGCCGTGGAGCAGCTAAGCCTGTGTGCCACAACTACTGAGCCTGTGCTCTAGAGCCCATGAGCCACAACTACTGAGCCTGTGAGCCACAACTACTGAGCCTGCGAGCCACAACTACTGAAGTCCATGTGCCAAGAGCCTGTGCTCCACAACAGGAGAAGCCACCGCAATGAGAAGCCTGCTCAGTGCAACGAAGAGTAGCTCCCACTCTCTGCACCTAGAGAAAGCCTGCATACAGCAACAAAGACCCAAGGCAGCCAAAAATAAAAATTAATTAATTAATTAATTATTTTTTAAGTGAATGAAGATCAAAGGAGGTTTAGGGTGTTTTTTGCAGGTGGTATATTTGAATGTGCTTCCGGGTTGAGGGGAAGAGATGGAAGAGAAGAGATGGAGGGTGAAGGATAGAAAGGGGATTCTGAGAGTGAGGTCTCTGAGGCAGCAGGAGAGGGGGGACTTAGAGCCCTGAGGGCATTTGTTTTGAGAGAACAGGGGAGCCCTAGGCAGGTTTTTAAGAGGATGCCTGCCACAGACCAGTCACGGCTAGGAGCCTGTGTATTCTCTCTGAAGGAGAGGGGAGGTCGTTTGTTGAGAGTGACTGTTGGGTAGTAGTAAGTTGTGAGTACCAGAGCCATTGAAGGCTCAGCTGAGGTGGGAGAACTTGGACCTTGATTTTGTGGGCAGTTCTGCATAGTGGTTCTGAGTATGAACGCCAGAGCCTCACTGCCTGAGTTCAAACCCTGGCACTGCCTCTAGCTGTGTGACCTTGAGCAAGTTACTTGATTCTTCTAAGCTTCAGTTTCCTCTTCTGTTACATGGGGATAAGAATACTAGTCTACTGCAGAAAGGTTCTCGTGAGGGTTAAGTGAGTTACTCTATGTAAAGTATGGGACCATGTCTGCCGTGTAGTAAAGACTATGGTGTTAGCGCTCGTTATTGTTTTAAATAAAAATGATGACTAATAGAAAAAAATAACAACAACAAAAAATAATGACTGATAGGGAAAAGCCTAACCTTATTGCTGTGAACTGGCCTGTGTGAAGTTTCTTGATACCAGTAGCAGCCTAAATATTGGCTCCTTTTAAGCTCTACTCTCAACAGCCTGAGTGTCATGAAGGACTAACTGGAGGCAAGACCCATCGTTTACAGCCCAGGTTGCAAGCCCTGCGTGATTTCTTTCATGCCACAGATGTGTGCTTTCTGGCATTTCTGTAGTTAATTTAACTGTGTATTCTGCTATGTGAAGAGCAAAGTGGTGGCTGGGGACCGTGGATGGTGAGAAACGGGAAACTGGACGGCAGCACGTGGTGAGTCCTCGGCTTCTGGGCTGTGGATGCCTTGCCTCTTATCGTTCCTGTGATTTCTGTGATGTCGCATCATTTCTAGTTAAGGGTTCAAGTTGGCAGGCAGACACTTTCAGTTTTAGGTCACATCTGCCATTGAAATCCGGGTTACTGAAAGGTAAAG
The DNA here is from genome assembly GCF_011762595.2 of Tursiops truncatus. Taxonomy (NCBI): domain Eukaryota; kingdom Metazoa; phylum Chordata; class Mammalia; order Artiodactyla; family Delphinidae; genus Tursiops; species Tursiops truncatus. Next base: position 93,097,503 of record NC_047044.1, on the reverse strand, counting down.
GAGAAAAGAACGTGCGTCTTTCAATTGTGCGGGCTTCTCACCAGCGCGGGGGCAGGAGGCAGGTGGCAAACGCACAGCCCGAGGAAGACATTGTTGATACGTCTGGACTGGCTCTGGTGGCTGACCTGGGTCTTGTTTCATCCTTACTCTGGTTGCTATCAATGGGTAAATATAGTCATGGTTTAGAATACCTTCCTAACTAAGATGAAGCCGTGAGGTTAATTTTATTACAGTTGCTATGTGCTTGCTTAAAGGCCTTGAGACTAAACTCATGAGTGCTTCTGGTAGCCTCTGTGTGTTTCATTGTTAGGTGTGCGGATAACATGCTGTCGTAGCATTAACCAATGTGAAACCTTGAATTGGAGGTTCAGATGGACACATAAGAGTTGCAGTCCTTAGCAAGCCACGTGATTTCCTGGGATTATAAAGACACCCTCAAGTTTCTCTAATTCAGCCCTTTCATGGCACAAATGAAGAAAACAAGGGTTCCTGAGTTTATTTGGAATTTGTCCTAGGTTTTTCTCCTAGTTAATGACTAAGATGATAGAAGACGAATCTTCCTGATTGCTGTCCTGTTATCTTCTCTACCATACTACTTATGTTCTACTTTTGTGGAATCTTAGCATTGCGTTTTTCTTCCTTTTTCATGCGTTAGGCTCTCAACTAGTGTTGGAAGGAGTGAGCTACCGTTCGTGGGCCTGCACACAGAGCTGGGCAGGGATTTCTTTCAGTGGACAAAACTGTAATGTTTAAGACCCAGCTGGAGCCATTTTCCAAGTATTTGACCTGACTTCCTGTACCGTGTTTCCTCCCATGGGGCTGGGGGAGAGGCTGACCAAGGTTAAATGAGTTTCTCACAGTTTGCACAGAGAGTCAGTGTTTGAACTGACGTTAGCATTCACTCTGAGCCCCTTCAGTGAAAAGCCAGGTTCGTGAGCCGTTGGCCAGGTGAGGCTGTTACCCCGCCTGCCACCTTGAACCGAATCTCCTTTAAATGACAATGTCGTTAGACTCCTGTTGCTGCTTTTAAACATACTCTGGCATTGGTCACTGCTTGCTTGACTTCACATTGTAAAATGGGTTGGGAGTGTTTAAAACTACAAAGTTTGAACAAGAACACTGAGCTGTTGGGCTTTTTTTTGCCGAGATACTGAGGGCAAGGCATTTCAGGAACATTCGGGGTTTCCTTTCTATCTTACAAATTACTCTGGTGTGAATTTCAAGTTGAGTCCTTAGAACACAGAGTTGTCCCCCCTTCTTGTCCTTTGGGCAGCCTTTCTTTTTGGTAAGAAGTACAGCTGGTCCCTTGAGTGGCAGGAACTCCAGATGGGGGATTGGACTCAATTCTAGTTCGTCTGGCTGTAAGGTATGCTATGCTGTACAGCGCTTCCTTGGGCCTGGGCCCACACTTGCACCAGCGCTGTCCTGCCACAAGGCAGAAATCCTGGAGGAGGGCCCAGTCGAGTTTATTACTTGCCTGTTGGAAATGTAGGCTTGTATTTTTTGGCGAGGCATAAGCAAAACCCAATTATTCGACTGCCCTGAGATTTACCTCCATTCACGTTCTGGATACGGACATGAAACGTGTGAACAGCAGCCCCATTTCCCACCTGCCCTAGACATGCCCCTGGACAGCTGGCTCTGCCAGCTTTCCCAGTACTGGCTGCGTGTGCCAGGTACTTGAGCCCCTGTCCCACTCCCTCCCCCGGCTCCTTTCCAGCCTGCGAGGGTAGCCCATGTTAGAGGCCCCTTCAGCTGAACTGCAATCTGTAAGCCAGCAGGTGAGCAGTATTAAGGGCACGTGGTTGTAGAACTGGAAGTAGGGCCGGGAAAAGAGATTCCCTATCCTGTGTCTCTTTCAGTGAAGAAAAACAAGGAATTTTAGCACATTTGAGTGTTGCTGTAATGCTTAGAACAATGCCTGGCACATAGTAGACGTGTAATAAATGCTTGTTAAATGAACAACTTAATATATTCTTCAGTTCTGTCAATATCTTTGTCATAGTGACTGATAAGCTTTCTCATTCTATTAGAGAAAGTATAGGTTATGAGAGTTTTATTAGGTACGAGTAGGCTAGACTGCAGCTATAAATAGACTCAAAAATGTGTAATAGCTCAAATGCAAGCAAAGTTCATTTCTTGCTCATGTTCAGGGTGGATGTTTCTGGTTAGCGGGTGATTCCTCCATTGAGTTCAGGGATTCAAGGCTTCTCCCATTTTGTAGCTCTGTCATATCCAGAGACCACATTGCTGATAGCATCCAGTTGGCAGAAGGGGAAAGAGAATGGAGTAGCATAGATGGGAGTTTCTCCGGGACCAAACCTATAAATGTCACACATCACTTAGGCTAGAACTCACATGGCCACAGCTAACTCCAGAGGAGGCTGGGAAATGTAGTCTATATGTGTGCCCAGGGTTGTACTAAATTTTGAGCTACATTTTGAACATCTGTGTCATCTGTGAACTTATGTTCCTAAAATGCATCTTTAGGTCAACTTTGAGATTCACAAGGGTTGGTGCAAGGTCCCAAGGTCCCATGGTAGATTTCACTTGATTTAGGTCCTGCTGTCAGTAAAAACCAAGTGATATTAAGCAAACACTTAAGCCATTAACACTAAGTGAAAAAGCTAGTACACAACATTATATAGTTAACATGATTTCAAATATGTTAAATATCTTCTTAAAAAGATTAGAAGGAAATATGACAATTAGCTGTGGTTGCCCTTGAGTGATGCGATGACCAGTGGTATTTGTTTTTAGACTAGTTCGTTCTGTTTTCCTGTATTTTACAAACCTCTGTCTTGGACATGCATTTTTTTCCAACTTGGAATAATTCTGTTCTCTTTTCCTCACAATATATGAGCCTTATTAGGGTTCTGTCTCCTTGGCTGCAGCTTTTTGACTCACTGAGATAAGAATATGCCTTTCAGAACATATGCCTCTACAGGTCCACTTCATTTATGAATTCATTCAGCTCTGGGCCAGGCTCTGCTCTAGGTGCTAAGGATATATCACTGAACAAAACAGACAGAATCCCTTCCTCATAGGCCTTACATTCCACTGGGGAAATAGACAGATAATAAACAAGTACAGAGCAAGCCAGGAGACTCTTCCTCAAAACTCTGTCTATACCTAAAATTTATCAAAAATCTTTTGACGAATGACAATCATAGCACCCGAGATTCTATCCATTATTAACAGTCTGTTCCTTGTCACACTTATCTGGATGTTCTGAACTAGAGGCTCATTTGCTCTCTCTGTTGTTACTTGGGAGGACACTTACAGAGCCACCATACTCCTTTTAAAAACATCTCTCATTCTTTCAGGTCTCAAGGATTCCCACAGAATTTCTCTAGGAAGTGTCCTTAGAGCTTGAGGCAACAGTTAACTTTTTTCCACCCATGTTGACAGACCGTACTTTGGTATCGTGAGATTTTATTTTATTTATTTATTTTTAAAAATATTTATTTATTTAGGCTGCACTGGGTCTTAGTTGTGGCATGCGGGATCTTCGTTGAGGCATGAGGGATCTTTAGTTGTGGCATGCGGACCTCTTAGTTGCGGCATGCAGACTTCTTAGTTGTGGCATGCAGACTCTTAGTTGCAGCATGCATGTAGGATCTAGTTCCCCGACCAGCTATCAAACCCGGGCCCTCTGCACTGGGAGCACGGAGTCTTACCCACTGGACCACCAGGGAAGTCCTGGTATCGTGAGATTTTAGATGCCGTCCTGGCCTCACTCCCCAGGGCTCGTTCTGCACATGAGTAGAGAGCATGTCGTTTGTCTAAGGTCATGTGAAACAATTACTAGAGCTGCTCTTGCAGAAAGTCAAGGCAGTAGCCAACCTGCAGCCCAGAGCAAATGGGACAGTGAAGGTGTGAGTCCTCTGCAGGACTCTGAGGGGCTGTGTAATAAAGGGTTCTTTTAGGGGGTAGAAGTCCTTTCTTTCAAATGCAGCAAGACCAACAATGGAGTGATTGCAAGATGTTATTGTAGAAGCATGAGCATTCGTGGCACAGTGACAATATAGTTTAGAAGTGATTTCTTCCTGCATTCTAGCGCACCTCAGCCATTTTCTTTTCATTAAAGTATAGTTGATTTACAATGTTTTGTTAGTTTTAGGAGTACAGCAGAGTGATTCAGGTATACACACACACACACACACTTTTCCAGATTCTTTTCCCTTATAGGTTATTGCAAAATATTCAGTATAGTTCCCTGTGCTATACAGTAGGTCCTTGTTGGTTATCTATTTTATATGTAGTAGTGTGTGTATGTTAATTGCAAACTCCTAATTTATCCCTCCCCCCTTTCCCGTTTGGTAACCATAAGTTTGTTTTCTGTGTCTGTGAGTCTGTTTCTGATTTGTAAGTCAGTTCATCTGTATCATTTTTTTAGATTCCACATATAAGTGATAGCACATGATATTTGTCTTTCTCTGTCTGACTTACTTCACTTAGTGTGATAATCTCCAGGTCCATTCATGTTGCTGCAGACGGCTTTATTTCACTCTCTTTTATCAGCCATTTTCTCTTTCACCCTTGCTGATACCAAGACTCTCTGTCAGCACGTACCTGCCTTGTCATCTTGTAATCGTCATAGTTGTGTTCCGCAGAATCCACCCACTTTAGGTGTCTCTCGGGTCCCCACTCCCGCCCCACGCGCCCCGTGTGCTCCCTCCTGCTGGACTCTGCCCACCCTCCATCTCCGCCTGGTGCATCTCTATTCCCATCTGGGTATGCCAACAGCCTGTCCAAATGCACTCCTGCTCTCACCTGGTCAGAGGGGTCTCCTGCCTCATTCCTCTCCTCGTGCCCAGGACGTGTTCGCCGGGTAAATCTGGGTGGGGAAGTGGAGTTGTCACTTCAGCTGTCTGCACGGGTTAGTGACACAGGCCTCAGGACTCTAGGCCGGGTGCACACATGTCAGGAGAGGCCACCCGGCACAGTGTTGAAGAGCATGGCCTCTGGCGTACCCTGAGGTCTACCAGATGATTATGTTAGTCTTATCCCCGTCATCAGTGTCATTGTCGTCTCTTCCTGGGTATCTCTGGTTCTTTCCTCAGGCATAGGGTACAGGATTCTAGCTGTAAAATACCTACCTCCACACCACCTCTGAAGTCTGTTCTCTACTCTGAGTCAAAAAAGGGGTTATATTCATGGATAGTTTGGGTGCGTAAAGGAGGGAATTACAGGACGCCTCATTGACCCAGTTTTACATGGTTTAGTAGTCACTTCAGCTCAGGTTTTAAAATCTTGAATGTGTGGCTTAGGTCATACAAACTTACATTTATTTCCCTTTAATCCTGGACATTGGGAAGGGGAATCCAGGTCACTGATGGGGCTCCCAGATTTTATTCACATCCACCCACTCCATCTGTTACCATGGTTCCTGCCGCTTCTCTCCTAATGTAGAAGTAAGAGTGGTAACAGTGAGACTGCTGTTGTTTTTCTACATGTTTGCTATGTGCCAGGTCTAGAATAGGCATTTCATATACATTATCATCTACTTCTGACAGTTACAGAAACCAAGGTTCAGAGACCTGAAAGGAAAACCATTTAAGGTCACATGGTTATTAAATGGTAGAGCCTGAGACTCAAATCCAGATCTGAAACCCACATGTAAGACTCCAGAGCCCATGCTTTTTCTACTGTTCTTTTTCCTTTACTTCTTTATCCAAAGGCTTTTTACTTCCCAGCTCCTCTCCTTGTTTGTACCTAATGTCCTCTTTCCCTACCACCATATTCCTTTACAGTATTCCCTCCGTGGTTTCACAGCATACTTTTATATTTCAAATGCAGTCGTTAATGGGAAGCAGCCACACTTAAGGAAATAACCCTGATCACCCCACGTTTACATCTTGAAGATGCCAACTCTGCCTATTTGAGGCTAACTTTCCCACACTCCCAATCGGTCACTTTTTCGAGAAAGGGATTTTTACCAATATCTCGGAGGACCATGGTAGCAGTGAAGGTGGACAGAGGGACACCATCAGGGAAGCCAGACAGTGGTCTCGTGCTGCCCCCTCCCACTCAGGAGGGCTGCAGAGAGGGGGCTTTGAGAGAGAAAGCAGAACAGGGACTTCTCAGGGAAGCAGATCTTTTAGGGTGTCTGTGGCCCCTGAACTAGTATCAATATCTTTCGTAGAGTGCAGTGAAAGTCTCCCAGGGGAGGGAGGAGTGGAATTTCTGCCCTTGAGTTTTGATTTTTACCCTGATCTTTTTCTCCTCTTGTTTTACTGCCTCTCAGTGTCACTCTAGCCCTTTTCCAGGGGGAGGGGGGATGGGCGGGGTGTGTGTGTGATCTGCCTGACTTTTATGTTTTGAGCTTTGGGACCCACTTAAAGGGTTTGAGATTTCTTTCCTCCCTTCCTGCCTGGACATAATGCCTCCGAGGGTAAGAAGGCACATGGGGAAGTTGGACAAGTCATAAAATAATTATTGGGGCACAGTGATGCAATTCAAACTCCTGAGATCCCAGTACCTCTTCATTCTCTTGAAGGCCCAAATAGAAGGTGTTCCTTTACTGAGACATTTAGATACATTGTTTGAACAAAGGAAACAGGGTCACTGCAAAATGTCCATTATGTGGTAATCAATGCCATTCAGTCTGTGGTGTAATTAATGAAAACACTGGCGACAGTCTGCCCATTGTTTGTCCCTTGCGCAACAGGAAATGGCAGACTAATAAGGAGCTGGAGAAGGCTTACGTAATTCCAGAAGGACACAGAAACTGTGCACAATTGTGACTGACATCCTTCTAACTGCAGGTCTAGGCCCACCTGAGAGGTTCCTATTCCCGATGGACATGGGGACATTTGATTTGACCCTGTCATTTGATTTCTTTTAAATTTTTATTATTTTTTTTAAAATTTATTTTTAATTTTATGTATGTTTTGGCTTCATTGGGTCTTTGTTGCTGCGCATGGGCTTTCTCTAGTTGCAGCAAACTGGGGCTGCTCTTCATTGCAGCGCGCAGGCTTCTCTTGTTGCGGAGCACAGGCTCTAGGCACGTGGGCTTCAGTAGATCTGGCTCACGGGCTCTAGAGCACGGGCTCTAGAGCACAGGCTCAGTAGTTGTGGTGCACAGGCTTAGTTGCCCCGTGGCATGTGGGATCTTCCCGGACCAGGGATAGAACCCATGTCCCCTGCATTGGCAGGCAGATTCTTAACCACTGTGCCACCAGGGAAATCCCTGTCATTTGATTTTGACATCAGTTCACAATAGATTTTTGTGTTCCTTATGGCCAGAAATGGTGTCTTGAGAAACTTCGTTTTATTCATTTATTTCTTTTTTTATTGAAGTTTAGTTGGTTTACAGTGTTGTGTTAATTTCTGCTGTACAACAAAGTGATTCATATATATACATTTATATATATATATTTTTTGGCTGCATTGGGTCTTCATTGCTGTGCGTGGGCTTTCTCTAGTGTGGCGAGCAGGGGCTCCTCTTCGTTGCGGTGCGTGGGCTTCTCTTTGTTGTGGAGCACGGACTCTAGGTGCACAGGCTTCAGTAGTTGTGGCACGTGGGCTCAGTAGTTGTGGCTCGTGGCTGTAGAGTGCAGGCTCAGTAGTTGTGGCACACAGGCTTAGTTGCTCTGCGGCATGTGGGATCTTCCCCAACCAGGACTTGAACCCGTGTCCCTGCCTTGGCAGGTGGATTCTTAACCACTGCACCACCAGGGAAGTCCCTACATTCTTTTTCACATTCTTTTCCATTATGGTTTATCACAGGATATTGAATATAGTTCCCTGTGCTGTACAGTAGGACCTTGTTGTTTATCCATTCTCTGTATACTAGTCCGCATCTGCTAACCCCGGACTCCCAATCCATCCCTCCCCCGCCCCTTTGGCAGCGGAAGTCTGTTCTCTAGGTCTGCAAGTCTGGGGAAATTTTGTTTTAGATCACAGTTGTGACACACAGTTAGAACTCATTTGACGAGGTAGAGCCAGCTATGGAAAAGCTGGCAGTCGTGTTGTGTGGTGGCCCTTCAATCAGCAGATCTGGAGTCCAGCTCTGGCTCTGGCAGTACCTGCTGTGTGGACTGACCCACTCTGGGGTGGCCTCCCTCTGTAAAGTGAGGGGGGTGGGATTGAATGATCTCTAAGGACCCCTGCAGCGCTAAAATTCCATGTTCTGAGCCCCCTCTGTGAAGTCAAGGATTGTGAAATGCTTATACAAGTGAAAAATCAGAGTACAAAGTGTACAAACAGACTTTGCCAGTGAAAATGTCATTCAAGTTTATCTGCTAACAAGTAGTTTATTCCCTTTGGTTTCCTCTTAGTTTTTGTTTTGTGAATGTTCATATTATGTCTGGAAACTTGTTCTTTTTGTTATTAAGAAAAGAAATGGTGGTTAAATTAGAAACAAAAGTGTTCTTTCATTCTACTGGAAAACTGTAAAACTTGCCATTTACATTCATCTGTCAAGAATTTCAAAAAGGTCCTGAACACATTGCCCAACATGGTGTATATTTAATTGAAATGAATTGATATTTAAGTTAATGACCTCTGTAGAAAAGATAGGCGAAGATTAGGCTAAAAAGCATGGGTTTGAATTCTGGCTTCACTGCTAGTACAAGCTGTGTTACCCTGGACACATTTTTATGATCTCTGACTCCCTGATTCTGCAGCTCTAGTAGGAGAAGGGAATTTTCCCTGTAGGCCTATTGCGAGGAATAAAGATAATGTATGTGTAGTACCTAGTACAATGCCTGACATTTAATTGATACTCAGTGAATAGTAGTTGGAACTGTTATACATTATTTTATTACATTAATTAAAATATCTAGGGAATTACTAAGTATTATATACTGTGTTCCACCTTCCTGGTCATCCTAGTATGATATACATAGATTGCTAAAAGAAACAGTCCCACTAGTATGGATTTCAGTTTTTGTTTTTGGTAGACCGTGTAGACTGAGGTTTGCCAGAGAGGGATTTCTCTTCTTGTCTGACTTACAGATCAAGGGTGTGGTATGAGAATAAATGGCAAGCGTTTACTCTTATAAGCTGTCATTGTAAACTGTTGCCTTCAGAAACACACTCACTTCAAAATGTCCAGTATGTGGCAATTGGTGTCATTTAGCCTATGGCATAATTTTTGAAAACGTCTGCCCATTGTTTGTCCATTGTGCAAGAGAGAGGCACCCGGGAGAAGGTTCCCACAGAGAGCTCCTAATCCTCTGCGGGGATGGTCATCTGGAGAAAGGTCAGAAAGCCAGAAAACACAGATTTTCCTTGGGGCATGCGGGCTCTAGTTCCCTGACCAGGGATCGAACCCGGGCCGCCTGCATTGGGAGCGTGGAGTCCCACCCACTGGACCACCAGGGAAGTCTCTGCTTACAAGTTTTTGTGTGAACATATGTTTCAGTTCTCTTGAGTATATATCTAAGAGTGAGATTGCTGGGTCATATGGTAACTCTGTGTTTAATTTTTGGCAAAACTAAACTGTTTTCCCAAGTGCTGCACCATTTATGTTCCCAGTAGCAGTGCACGAGGCTTCCATTTTCTCCACATCTTCAGCAACACTTGTTATTGCCTGGCTTTTTATTTCAGCCATGCTAGTGAGCGTGAAGTAGTAGCTCTTTGTGGTTTAGGTTTTCATTTTCCTAATGCCTAAAGATGTTGAATCCCTTTTCATGTGTCCAGTGGCCATTTTTACATCTTCTTTGGAGAATTTCAAGCTCTATTTGCAGCACCAGATTTTGCCCTTGGGACAGTACTAATTTATAGAGTACTAACTGCTAACTGCTCTCTAATCAGGAGAATTGGTAGTTCTGAGATTCAAAAGACATGAAAGAGTGAAGCTCTTTATAAAACATTGAAGCAGTTTCTTTTGAATGTGATCATGTAATTGGAGAATTTCTTAGCTTTATTTCAGTTCTATGAAAAACAAATCTCCAAACGTATTTGGCCATTCAGTGGGATTTTTTATAATCACATAACGTTACATTTTTATACCTCTGATCTGTTTTTAGATCACTCTTATATATATCATCTCATTTGTAATCTTTATAACATTACTGTAAAATTGGATGGATGGACAGATGGACAGGTATTATTATTCCCATTTTTAAAAAGTAGAAGCTCAGACTCAGCTTGTGATGTGTCCAAGGTCACATAACTAGTAGGATTTAAATTCAAGCCTTCTGACTTCTATCTTTTTATGTTAGTGAATTATTACCCATGTCAAGGATGAGGGGGGTGAGCCTACATTGCTAAAAATCAGTGATATACCCATCTCCAAAAAGACATTAGAGGCATGGCCACGTCCCCATAGATTGTTATTGACCTGAAAATTCATTCTTTGGATAGCTGTAAAACAGAATGAATTTTCAATTTTCCATTTAGCCCCTCTAGCTAGAAAAAAATTACAGTAAAAGCAGAATTGTGCCTCACTGTCTATTCATTACATGTGGGGGCACAGAAGGATATCCATCGAAAGTACAAAGCTGGGGCTGGGTTTGGAGGGTTTTTTTTTTTATTTTTGTGTTTTTTTGGCTGCCTTGGGTCTTCGTTGCTGCGTTCGATCTTTCTCTAGTTGTGGCGAGCGGGGGCTACTCTTTGTTGCGACGCGCGGGCTTCTTATTTTGGTGGCTTCTCTTGTTGCGGAGCATGGGCTCTAGACACACAGGCTTCAGTACTAGTGGCTCACGGGCTCTAGAGCGCAGGCTCAGTAGTTGTGGCGCGTGGGCTTAGTTGCTCCTCGGCATGTGGGATCTTCCCAAACCAGGGCTCGAACCCGTGTCCCCTGCATTGGCAGGCAGATTCTTAACCACTGCACCACCAGGGAAGCCCTGCGTTTGGAGTTTGAGAAGATAGCAGCCCTTGGTTGGCTGGCCTCAGCCCATCGTGGCCTCCACCTCCCAACCCCCATGTTCCTAAATTGACCTCCTTGGGAAACTGTAATTTAAATGTAGAATGAGTGCAGAGAAAGTGAACTGTTTGAGACCAAATAAAAATTGACCTTGAGGCTTAAGTTAACATTAAGAGCTGAACATTTAAAGGGTGGGAAAGATGAGTAACTTTTTAAAATGTAGTCTCAATTAAGTCCTTAAGCAGTGTTTTTTGTTTTTAACATTTTTAAAAACCTTAAGTTACTGAGGGAGAGGAAAAGCAACAGTCTGTTGATCGTATAGACTTGAATTTTGTTAACTGTGAAACACAATTTACCTATTCATTTTCTTTTGATCTATGAAAAAGTTAAATTTGCTTTTGACCACCTTGAACCTATCTACAACTTAAGGTTTTAGAATTTAGAAGATGTACAGTCTTCTTTCTGAAGCTCTTACTGTTGTTCACGCATCTTTTTTCTAACTTAGAACTATAAGCCCTTGTAGTATGTATCCCTACTTTGACAAGGTTACCTTTACTTTGAAAAAGAAGTTACATCAAGCATTTAGACATCTTTCATAGGACAACCCACCTGTCCCAAACCAGCATCAAAGCTTATTCTATCAGGAATTTTGTATTTTTAATATTTATTTATTTATTTGGTTGCACTGGGTCTTAGTTGCGGCAGGCGGGCTCCTTAGTTGTGGCATGCGAACCCTTAGTTGCAGCATGCATGTGGGATCTAGTTCCCTACCGATGGATCGAACCCGGGCCCCCTGCATTGGGAGCATGGAGTCTTATCCACTGCGCCACCAGGAACGTCCCAGGAAATTTTTAAAAATAATTTTTGAAGCAGTGTACTCTTGTTGGAGAAGATATCATTTATTAAAGCTCTTCTGCTTGTTTTCAAAGTATTTTTGAAAAATATATATATATCTGCAAGTACATGGGTATTTTTAAATTTTACTATGTTGGGTAGCAGCAAACAGTGGTAATAGTAACTCATTCTCATGGCTGAACATATAAATCAAAAACACATGGAAGGACTTGTAGGTGAATAATGATTTCAGTTATTAAGTAGTGTGAAATGTTTCTGTAAGGGAACTTTGGGGTGAGTAATGTGACTCTTTTGTAAGATTTTCAGTAGCAGAAGTTCAGAACAAAAATAAAACATGTCAGCAAAAAACACAATGGTAGATTGTCCTCTGAGTGATTGCATAAGCCTTGAAGATAGTGTAACAGGGATGAGGCATAACAATAGCTCCCTGCCTTTACAACGGAGATACATGTGCCCGTTTGGATATCTTCAAATGTCATTTTTTCTGCCCTCATTTACTTAATCTTGCTTTCCATTTTTCATGTAAAAGAGGTTTCTAGACATAGTTTCTCTTTCAGTTCACATATATTTTATAATTTATCGAGCTCTGGGGGTTTATTTGGTTTTGTTTTTTGGTGGTTTTTTTTTTTTGGCCATGCTGTGCGGCTTGTAGGATCTTAGTTCCTCAACCAGGGATGGAACGTGTGTCTCCTGCAATGGAAGGGCCGAGTCCTAACCACTTGACTTCCCTGGAGCTCTGATCTGGGGCTGTTCTTTATCTCATTTATTCCTCACACTTAATCCCGTGAGATAAGACCAATCATTATCCCCAGTTTAAGGGTGAAGAAACTGAAGCTCAATGAGGTTCAGTAATTGGTTCAAGGTTACAAAGATAATCATATGCACAACCAAGACTTTGACCCAGTTCTGTCTGACACTGCTGTCTTCACCTGCCAGCTACATATAGTTGTCCGTAAAGCTTGGTGACTCGAGCCTCACAATAATTCTTTGTTTATTTCGTTGTTTCTGTCGAAGCCCCCTCCCCTTCTGAGAGAAGCCCTCCCCTCTCAGAGGGATTCTGAGTCACTCACCTCCAGCTCAGGATGCCTCCAATGTGTAAACAGATTATTCCCAGGCTCTGGATGGTCATTTCACACCTGAGGTGAAAGCTCTGGTGAAACCTTGGGAGGTGAACTATTGAGAAGTTAAGCCAGTGGGTCTGAAAACCAGAGTCCTTTTCTGCCACCGCAGCTCAGCCAGGACGGGAGCGTCCATGAAACAGGTCCCTCCCGAGGTGAAGTGCGCAACCTCATGGACATTGGGGTCGTGAATAGCCACTTCTCGTCCGGTAGCAGTAACTGTCCAGAGACAGGGATGGCATCCAGGATAATCTTGGTCATGGACCTGAAGCCTCCAGAGTCCTCAAAGTGATGTGAAAATTGACCAGAATGTCTTCCCTTCCACACCGTGTCGGGCCTTCCCCAAATGAGTTCTGGGGACACTATTGTCTGGTTAACATCTAGCTATTCCCTTTTTCCTGGTCTGTAGTCCAATTTAACAGTGCCCGTGGGTTCAGTCTTCAAGCAAGTTTTACTCTTTTACTTCCTTGGACCTTTTGTCCCAAGAGGACCAGATCCCACTTCAAGCTCATCTCTGGCAGGACTTTTCTGTAGGCTCCCAGCCCGTTTCCAGTGGCTCTTCACTGGCCTCCTCTCCCCTTCTTTTCTTTTTATAAATTTAGTTGATATTCAGCTTATCAGTTGGAGACTCACTTTCCTGGAAGGGATCTAAATTCTCCTTTTAAGGATCTCAAAAGCAGATTGTTGTTGTTTTTTTTGTTTTTTTTTTTTTTGCGGTATGCAGTCCTCTCACTGTTGTCGCCTCTCCCTTTGCGGAGCACAGGCTCCGGACGCACAGGCTCAGCGGCCATGGCTCATGGGCCCAGCTGCTCCGCGGCATGTGGGATCTTCCCGGACCGGGGCACGAACCCGTGTCCCCTGCATCGGCAGGTGGACTCTCAACCACTGCGCCACCAGGGAAGCCCAAAAGCAGATTTTTTAAAGAAACTCAATGAAGGTTTTGAGACAGAGGCCCAGGTCAGTTCTCCTGAAAAGATCCCAAATTTGGATTTTTTTCTTAATATTGAGTTGTAAGAGGTCTTTATATATTCTGAATATGTCTATTATCAGATGTTGATCAATAGATAATATTTCTTCTCTTAGTCTGTGGCTTGCCTTATCGTTTTCTTAATGGTATCTCTCAAGGAGAAGTTTTAAATTTTGATGAAGATCAATTTAACCATTTTTTTGTTTTATGGTTAATGTTTTTTGGACCTGTTTAAGAAATCTTTGCCTACCGCAAGGTAGCAAAGGTTTTTCTTCTAAAAGTTGTATAGTTTTAGCTTCTATGTTTAGGTCTGTGATCCATTTCATGCTAATTTTTGTGTATGGGGTGAGGTGTAGGGGTTCAGGTTTTATTGGGTTCTTCCAAAAATTGTTGAAAAACTTTCTTTTCCCCATTAAATTACCTTGAAAACTTTGTAAAAAAAAAAAAATCAATTGACCCATGTATGTTTAGATCTGTTTCTACACTCTGTTCAGTTTCATTGATCTATATATGTCTCTATGCCAATCCTGATTACTATAGCTTTTTTTGGAGTATAATTGGAGTATATAATTGGAGTATAATTAAGGAGATTAATCCTTTGTTGTTTCATAATTGTTTTATAATTGGAGTATATAATTGGAGTATATAATAGGAGTATAATTATTGGAGTATAATTGCTTCACAATATTGTGTTAGTTTCTGTTGCACAACAAAGCGAATCAGCCATATGCATACACATGTTCCCATATCCCCTCCCTCTTGAGCCTCCCTCCCACCCTCCCTATCCCACCCCTCTAGGTCATCGCAAAGCACCGAGCCGATCTCCCTGTGCTATGCGGCTGCTTCCCACCAGCCAGCTATTTTACATTCGGTAGTGTATATATGTTGATGCTGCTCTCACTTCGCCCTCCCACCCCATGTCATCAAGTCCATTCTCTATGTCTACTTCTTTATTCCTGCCCTGCAACTAGGTTCATCAGTACCAATTTTTTTTTTTTAGATTCCATATATATGCATTAGCATACAGTATTTGTTTTTCCCTTTCTGACTTACTTCACTCTATATGACAGACTCTATGTCCATCCACCTCACTACAAATAACTCAATTTCGCTTCTTTTTATGGATGAGTAATATTACATTGTATATATGTGTCACATCTTCTTTATCCATTCCTCTGTCAATGGACGTTTAGGTTGGTTCCACATCTTGGCTATTGTAAATAGCACTGCAGTGAACATTGTGGTATATGCCTCTTTTTGAATTATGGTTTTCTCAGGGTATATGCTCAGTAGTGGGATTGCTGGGTCATATGATAATTCTATTTTTGATTTTTTAAGGAACCTCCATACTGTTTTCCATAGTGGTTGTATCAATTTACATCCCCACCAACAGTGCAGGAGGGTTCCCTTTCACCACACCCTTTCTAGCATTTATTGTTTCTAGCTTTTTTGATAATGGCCATTCTGACCACCGTGAGGTGATACCTCATTGTAGTTTTGATTTGCATTTCTCTAATAATTAGTGATGTTGAGCATCTTTCCATATGCCTCTGGGCCACCTGTATGTCTTCCTTGGTGAAATGTCTATTTAGGTCTTCCGCCCATTTTTTAACTGGATTGTTTGTTTTTTTTTGATATTGAGCTCCATGAGCTCTTTGTATATTTTGGAGATTAATCCTTTGTCTGTTGTATCATTTGCAAATATTTTCTCCCATTCTGAGGGTTGTCTTTCTGTCTTGTTTATGGTTTCCTTTGCTATGCAAAAGATTTTAAGATTAATTAAGTCCCATTTGTTTATTTTTGTTTTTATTTCCGTTACTGTAGGAGGTGGGTCAAAAAGATCTTGCTGTGGTTTATGTCAAAGAATGTTTTTCCTATGTTTTCCTCTAAGAGTTTTATAGTGTCTGGTCTTACATTTAAGTCTTAATCCATGTGGAGTTTATTTTTGTGTATGGTGTTAGGTAGTGTTCTAATTTCATTCTTTTACATGTAGCTGTCCAGTTTTCCCAGCACCACTTATTGAAGAGGCTGTCTTTTCTCCATTGTATGTTCTTGCCTCCTTTGTCCTAAATTAGGTGCCCATATGTGTGTGGGTTTATCTCTGGGCTTTCTGTCCTGTACCATTGATCTATATTCCTGTTTTTGAGCCAGTACCATACTGTTCTTGATTACTGTAGCTTTGTGGTATAGTTTGAAGTCGGGGAGCCTTGATTCCTCCGACTCCACTTTTCTTTCTCAAGATTGCTTTGGCTATTTGGGGTCTTTTGTGTTTCCATACAAATTGTAAAATTTATCCTAATTCTGTGAAGAATGCCATTGGTAGTTTATTAGGGATTGCATTGAATCTGTAGATTGCTTTGGGTAGTATAGTCATTTTCACAATATTGATTCTTCCAATCCAAGAACATGGTATATTTATCCATCTGTTTATGTCATCTTTGATTTCTTTCATCAGTGTTTTATAGTTTTCTGAGTACAAGTCTTTCACCTTTTTAGGCAGGTTTATTCCTAGGTATTTTATTCTTTTTGTTGCAATGGTAAATGGGAGTGTTTCCTTAATTTCTTTTTCTGATTTTTTGTTGTTGATGTATAGGAATGCCAGAGATTTCTGTGCATTAATTTTGTATCCTGCAACCTTACCAAATTCATTGATTAGTTCTAGTAGTTTTCTGGTGGCATCTTTAGGATTTTATATGTATAGAATCATGTCATCAGCAAATAGTGACAGTTTTACGTCTTCTTTTCCAATTTGTATTCCTTTATTTCTTTTTCTTCTCTGATTGCTGTGGCTGGGTCTTCCAAAACTATGTTGAATAAGAGCAGCGGAGTGGACATCCTTGTCTTGTTCCTGATCTTAGTGGAAATGCTTTCAGTTTTTCACCATTGAGTATGATGCTTGCTGTGGGTTTGTCATATATGGCCTTTATTATGTTGAGGTAGATTCCCTCTATGCCCATTTTCTGGAGAGTTTTTATCATAAATGGGTGTTGAATTTTGTCAAAAGCTTTTTCTGCATCTATTGAGATGATCATATGGTTTTTATTCCTTAATTTGTTAATGTGGTGTATCACGTTGATTGATTTGCATATATTGAAGAATCCTTGCATCCCTGGGATAAATCCCACTTGATCATGGTGTATGATCCTTTTAATGTGCTGTTGCATTCTGTTTGCTAGCATTTTGTTCAGGATTTTTGCATCTATGTTCATCAGTGATATTGGTCTATAATTTTCTTTTTTTGTGATATCTTTTTCTGGTTTTGGTATCAGGGTGATGCTGGCTTCATAGAATGAATTTGGGAATGTTTCTCCTGCAATTTTTTGGAAGAGTTGGAGAAGGATTGGTGTTAGCTCTTCTCTAAATGTTTGATAGAATTCACCTGTGAAGCCATCTGGTCCTGGGCTTTTGTTTGCTAGAAGATTTTTAATTATGGTTTCAATTTCATTGCTTGTGATAGGTCTGTTTATATTTTCTAATTCTTCCTGGTTCACTCTTGGAAAATTGTACCTTTCCAAGAATTTGTCCATTTCTTCATGGTTGTCCATTTTATTGGCATATAGTTGTTTGTAGTAGTCTCTTATAATCCTTTGTATTTCTGCAGTGTCAGTTGTGATTTCTCCTTTTTCATTTCTAAATTTATTGATTTGTGTCCTCTCCCGTTTTTTTCTTGCTGAGTCTGGCTAAGGGTTTATCAATTTTGTTTATTTTCTCAAAGAACCAGGTTTTAGTTTTATAGGTCTTTGCTATTGTGTTTTTCATTTCTATTTCATTTATTTCTGCTTTGATATTTATTATTTCTTTCCTTCTACTGACTTTGGGTTTTCTTTGTTCTTCTTTCTCTACTTGTTTTAAGTGTAGGGTTAGATTGTTTATTTGAGATTTTTCTTGTTTCTTGAGGTGAGATTGTATTGCTCTAAACTTCCCTCTTAGAACTGCTTTTGCTGCATCCCATAGATTTTGGGTCGTTGTGTTTTCATTGTCATTTGTTTCTCTGTATTTTTTAATTTCTTCTTTGATTTCTTCAGTGATCTCTTGGTTATTTCGTAGCGCACTGTTTAGCCTCCATGTATTTGTGCTTTTTAGTTTTTTTTCCTGTAATTGATTTCCAACCTCATAACGTTGTGGTCAGAAAAGATGCTTGATACGATTTCAATTTTCTTAAATTTTCTGAGGCTTGATTTTTGACCCAAGATGTGATCTATCCTGGAGAATGTTCCATGTGCACTTGAGAAGAATGTATTCTGCCACTTTTGGGTGGAATGTTCTGTAAATATCACTTAGATCTATCTGGTCTATTGTGTCATTTAAAGCTTGTGTTTCCTTATTATTTTCTGTTTGAATGATCTGTCCATTGGTGTAAGTGGTGTGTTAGAGTCCTGTACTGTTATTGTGTTACTGTTGATTGCTCCTTTCATGGTTGTTAGCATTTGCCTTATGTATTGAGGTGCTCCTATGTTGGGTGCATAAACATTTATAATTGTTATATTTTCTTCTTGGATTGATCCTTTGATCATTATGTAGTGTCTCTCCTTATCTCTTCTAACAGTCTTTATTTTAAAGTCTATTTTATCTGATACGAGTATTGCTACTTCAACTTTCTTTTGATTTCCATTTGCATGGAATATCTTTTTCCAACCCTTTACTTTCAGTCTGTATGTGTCCCTAGGTCTGAAGTGGGTCTCTTGTAGACAGCATATATATGGGTCTTGTTTTTGTATCCGTTCAGTCAGTCTGTGTCTTTTGCTTGGGGCATTTAATCCATTTACATTCAAGGTTATTATTGATATGTATGTTCCTATTACCATTTACTTAATTGTTTTGGGTTTGTTTTTGTGGGTCTTTTTCTTCTCTTGTGTTTCCTGCTTAGAGAAGTTTCTTTAGCATTTGTTGTAAAGCAGGTTTGGTGGTGCTGAATTCTCTTAGCTTTTGCTTGTCTGAAAAGCTTTTGACTTCTCCATCAAATCTGAATGAGATCCTTTCTGGGTAGAGTAATCTTGGTTGTAGGTTTTTCTCTTTCATCACTTTAAGTATATCCTGCCACTCCCTTCTGGCCTGCAGAGTTTCCACTGAAAAATCAGCTGATAACCTTATGGGGATTCCTTTGTATGTTATTTTTTGTTTTTCCCTTGCTGCTTTTAATATTTTTTCTTTGACTTTAATTTTTGTTTGTTGGATTAATATGTGTCTTGATGTGTTTTTCCTAGGGTTTATTCCTATATGGGACTGTCTGTGCTTCCTGGACTTGGGTGACTATTTCCTTTCCCATGTTAGGGGAGTTTTCAACTATAATCTCTTCAAGTATTTTCTCAGACCCTTTCTTTTTCTCTTCTTCTGGAACCCCTATAATTTGAATGTTGGTGCATTTAGTGTTATCCCAGAGGTCTCTGAGATTGTCTTCAATTCTTTTCATTCTTTTTCTTTATTCTGCTCCTCGGCAGTTACTTCCACCATTCTGTCTTCCAGCTCACTTATTCATTCTTCTGCCTCAGTTACTCTGTTATTGATTCCTTCTAGTGTATTTTTCATTTCAGCTATCATGTTGTTCATCTCTGTTTGTTTGTTCTTTAGTTCTTCTAGATCTTTGGTAAACATTTCTTGTATTTTCTCAGTCTGTGCCTCCATTCTATTTCCAAGATTCTGGATCACCTTTACTATCATTACTCTGAATTCTTTTTCAGGTAGATTGCCTATTTCCTCTTCATTTATTTGGTCTTGTAGGTTTTTTATCTTGCTCCTTCATCTGTGAAAAAGTTTTTTGCCATCTATGTTTTTTTTTTTTTTATGAGTGGGATTGTGTTCCTGTCTTATTGGTTGTTTGGCCTGAGGCTTCCAACACTGGAGTTTATCGGCTGTTGGGTAGAGCTGGGTCTTGGTGCTGAGATGAGGAACTCTGTGAGACCTCACTCTGATGAATATTCCCTGGGGTCTGAGGTTCTCTGTTAGTCCAGTGGTTTGGACTCGGAGCTCCCACTGCAGGAGCTTCGGCTTGATCCTGGACTCATGATGCCTGGGGTGGCAAAAAAGAACAATAACAAAGTGAAAAATAAAATTAGACTAGGAAACTAACAGATATATTAGGAAGAATATAAAAATAAAACTGTAGAGGAATCAACAACCAGAAGGTACATCAGTACCACAATAGTAAAAAAGAGGAGGGAAAAAAAAGGGAGGGGGGAAGAACTTGGCTCTGGAGGGTGGGGCCTAAGCAAGGGTGAGGTTTGGGTGGTGGGTGGGGCCAGTGCTCAGGACCCACGGGGCTGGAAAAGGCCCTGGGGGCTGTGGGGGGTGGGGCTTAGGCTCAAGGAACAGAAGGGGCCCAGGTGTGGGTCTCAGAGGGCAGGACATCTCACCTGGGAGCCTAGCAGGCTTCCTGGGCTTGAGTGAGTGGGACAAATGCCCTGCTCTCTTCTCCTGCTCCTGCAGTCTAGGAGGGCCTCTCCTGCCTGCCTCTCCCCATCTCCCTGGCCTCCCTCCTATGCCCCGAGGACCCACGTGGCCTGGATGGGGCTTTGTGGCAGGGGTACCGCCTTGGGAGCTCAGCAGCCTCCCCTGCCTGAGTGGGCCAGGCGATCGCCCTCTCTGCTCCTCTGCTGCTCTTCCTGGAGAGTCCCTCCCACCTGCCTCTCCTGATCTCCCTGGTCTCACGGTCACTGATCCTGTCTGGCTTCCACTTCTCCTCCCTCCTCAGTCCCTCTGTGTCCTACCGGTTCACTTTGGGGTTCCTCCCATCCCCTGGGCCTCAGAGTACCTCACCAGTAGCTGACAGGCGCCCTAGTTGTGGGGAGACGCTAACTCTGCATCTTCCCACACCACCATCTTGCCTCCGCCCTGTAGCTTTAAATTAAGTCTTGAAAGAATTACTATAAGTCTTCAGACTTTGTTTGTTTTCAAAATTCTTTTGACCATTCTGTTTACTTAGAATCAGCTTGTCAAATCCCTACCAAAAAAAGCCATCCAGAATTTTGATTCAGATTGCAAATGAATCTATAAATCGATTTGGCAAGAACTGACATCTTAATGATGTTGAATCTTCCAATCCATGAACATGGTATACCTCTCCATTTTCGAGATCTCCTTTAATTTTTCATTGCAGGGTTTTGTAATATCAGTGTGTAGGTCTTATACATATTTTGTGACATTTTCTCTAAGTTTTTTATGTTGATGCAATTGTAAATTTTGTATTTTTTATTCCATTGTCCAGTTGTTCATTGCAAATATATAGAAATACAATTGATTTTTGTATGTTGACCGTGTATCTTGCAACCCTGCTAAATTCACTTGATGGTTTTATTAGTTTTGGTTCTAAGCTTCCTTAAGATTTTCTAGGTACACCATGTCATCTGCAGATTAAGACCCTTTTATTTATTCCTCTCCAGTTCCTGTGCCTTTTATTTCCTTTGGTTGACTTATTGCAGTGGCTAGGACCTCTAGTACAACTTTGAATAGAAGTGGTGAGAATGGGCATCCTTGCCTTATTCCTGATCTTAGGGAGAAAAGTGTCTTTCACCACTAGCTGTGATGTTAGCTGTTGGGTTTTCACAAATGCCCTTTATCAGACTGAGGAAGTTTCCTTCTGTTCCTAATTTGCTGAAATTTTCATAATTTGTTGAATGCTTTTTCTATGTCTGTTAAAATGATTATATGATTTTTAACCTTTATTATACTGAAATGACAAATTACTTTGATTTTCAGATGCTGAAAAAGCTTACATCCTTGAGATAAACCCCACTTGGTAATGATATACTATCCTTTTTGTATATTTCTGGATTTGATTTGCTAATATTTTGGATCCATTGCTGGCAGTGGACCGACCAGGGGGGCAAATAGGATGCCCCATCCACATAAGGTATTTGGAACGACTTTGAGCCCCTTCTATAGATGTCTAATGTCATAGTAAAGCCTGCACTGACACCCACAAATAATCTCACCTCCTTTTTCACCTGCCCTTTGAAAGGTACTGCCACCAGAGACAGTATGTGCATATGTGGAGCAAGGTTTGAAGTATGAGTTTAAGAGTAAACAGTGAGCTCCTTAGGGCAGGGACTTTATCACATTCCTTCTATCAGTGTAAGGTTAAATCGAACTGGTGTTACAGAGACCCAGAATTATGGTGGCTTATACAGAATGGAAATGTTTTTTTACCTTTTTTTTAAAAAAAAAATTTATTTATTTATTTAGTTAGTTGGTTGCACCGGGTCTTAGTTGTGGCAGGCGGGCTTCTTAATTGAGGCTCACGGGCTCCTTAGTTGAGGCATGCGAACTCTTAGTTGCAGCATGAATGTGGGATCTAGTTCCCTCACCAGGGATTGAACCCAGGCCCCCTGCATTGGGAGTGCGGAGTCTTAACCACTGCGCCACCAGGGGAAGTCTCTACCTTGTTTGTTTCTTTTAAATTAATTTTTATTGGAGTCTAGTTGATTTACGGTGTTGTGTTTCTGCTGTACAGCAAAGTGAATCAGTTATACATATACATATATTCACTCTTTTTTAGGTTCTTTTTCCATATAGGTCATTACAGAGTATTGAACAGAGTTTCCTGGGCCATACAGTCAAAATGGAAATTTGTTGTTCTCTCCCACACCCGGTACGACTCTCATGGGGAAAAAGCCTCATGGACCCAGACTTCTTCTAGTTCACTGCTCTGCCGACCCACAGATTATGAGCTTAGTTATTCTTGTGGTCCATGGGGGCTGCATCTGCATTTCAGCAGCAGCAGAGGGAGGGAAGGGACAAAGAAGGAGAGGAGGAGCATGCCAGCTAACTTTTAGGAAGGCACCCGGAAGCTCCGTGAGAGACTTCCTCATATACATGCCGCTGACTAGTACTTAGACATGTGGTCACAGCAAGGCCAGGGTTTTGAGGCAAGAGTCACGGGGAATAAATAGTCATTCTCTGTCTATTGGAAAATCTAATAGTTTTACATTTAAATGGCTCCTCTGGAAGTTCCTGAAACAAAGTTATTTGCAACATTCCTCCTTCTGGGCCTGAGTTTCCTGGAATAGTAAAGTCATGTTAACAAAGAGAGTGGAAAAGAAGAGTCATGTTAATGTACACAGTAAGCCGTGTGGGTGTAAATAGTTTTGGTTCTTAATATCCATATCGCTAGGACTTTGCATGGTGCATGGTACACGGTAGTACTCGATAAATGTCTGTTGACTCTGTGTGTTGTATTTATGCTTCCTTGTTGGAGTCTACATGCCAAAATAGAAACAGGAAAGGTGAATATGTTCCCGATTGTCAAAATGCTAAGATTCGGAATTGCATTAGATGCTGACATTGCCTAAAGTCATGTCAGAAATGCTGGAGTAAGTGTGTACCTGGGGTTCACGGGCACATGCTTAGGTAGGGGTAGGGGTCAGGAGCGGTATTGTCTGAGCAAAGGGCGGGGCATGAGAAGCAGGCATTGCCCATTTTATTACACTCTTCCAGGTATTAAAGTCTTAGCTGCACCAAATTGAGACTTTACCTGCAGCAATCAGAAAGAATGGGAAAAGATTTAAAAGGCAATAACTTTTCCATCACGTGATTTGATGCTCTTTAATGCCATGCCATGTACCAGCTAAAATCTCGTGTGCCCCTAATGGCACACTCTCTCGATTAAATACAGTGAAAGGAAGAGGCTGGACTGAGGAAATCTGGGTTTTAGTCTTGGTTCTGTCACTGTGAGATCTTGGAGGTCGCTCAGCCCTAAGTTTCCTCTTCTGTGGTTTTTTCCCTCTGGGACTGTCATGGAATTGACTCTTGGAAGATGTACTCTAAACACGTTTGAACAGCGTGCTTGAATTCAGTGTGCTCACCTAAGCATTCAGCATGACATGGCTGCGGACAGAAGCTCTGGACACATTAAACGTGGCCTCAGCTGGATGTGGAAGTGTGTAAGGAAGTGTATGCCATTGAACAAGAACTCTGCTAAGATGGTTGTAAAAGCTGTCTGATAGGTGTCAGTCCGGCCGTAGGGGAGGGGATGGGTTGATTGCCAAGGGCCTTAGGCACGATAAGGTAGAGCCTTGGAGGCCATTTCAGATAAACTCTGACTCGGGAGTCTGTCTGGTCTGGTAGAGTCGGGGGCTGGGGGCCGGGAGTGCCCCCGCCAAGCGAAACGTGATGACGCGAGAAGCTTCTGAATTCTGGTGCAGGCTGTTCCGTGGGCTGTGCTGGCCCACGAGTGGGTCCCAGCTGGCTCCCACAGTCTTGCAGAGGGCGGAGTGTTCTAGGTGCTGGACCGAACTGCCATCCTGAGAAGGCTGGCGCCGACTGTGAGGAAGACGATCGTTTCCTGCCTCCCCACCTCCGAAGTGCTGAGCGCCTGAACAGGCTTGCAGAGAGCCCTCGGAAGGTAGAAACCGTTTCCACCTTGTCTGGAGCTTCCCATGCAGATGTATTATTTTCCTCCCTGCGCACCCCAGCCCTTCACCAGCTGTCTTTCGTTGTCCCCTCGGCATTTCAAAACAAGTGACGGGAGAACCAACGGACAAAAATAAGCCCTGAGTTCCTGTAACAACCCCCCTGCTCCTCAGCACTGTCCCTCTCTCCCCACACGCACAGCGTCAAAATAGAATTGGTTATTTTGTTTTCGGGGGGTGCCCTGGCTTGGGGCTCTTATATGTTAGAGTGTTTGTTTTGTTTTTGTCTTTATCACGCCGTTTTCAGAGGCTCTGCGGTAACTCGCGTTGAGGGCCAGCACTTGGCTGGCTGCCGGGGTTGGGAAGGGCCGCGCTCCTGGGAGGACAACAAGGAAGGGTTGAGGTGCCACTTGAGCTTTGGGACAGAAGCATGAGTCTCGGGGGTGTGACTGTTTCCTCCCTGGTTGGGGAAGGAAACAAGTGGGGAGGGAGTGGATGCGGGTCCATGCAGAGGAGGGCTGCGGGCATCCGACACGCTGGCGGTTCCCTCCTCCTCCTGTTTTCATCCAGATGATAGGTACCAAAGAACCTCGCCAGGGGAGGAAAAGAGGCCACAAAAGGGGAGCCCAGAGCCTCCAGTTTGCTTGACTGGGGGGAGAGTGCCCAAAGCAGCCCTCCGTTTGCCCCGCATGGTATATAGACTTGACTTGGTTGGCGTCTGTGGTCCTGGCGGGGAGTGCCACCCCCTCCAGGCTGCTCTCCCGGAGTGACTGCGGTCTGCAGCCTCCAGGGAGGAGGGAGGACAAAGCCGAGTCCTGAGCACGTCGTCATCTCATTTCGTCCTCACAGCAACCCTGCAAGTCTGCCATCAGTCCCCTGATTTTTGCAGATGAAAGACCTGAGACAGAAAGCATACATATTAGCAGCTCAGTGGCAGAGCCGGAGTCAAACCTTGGTCTGCCTGATTTCTGAGCCCAGGATTCTTTCCTATAGAGAGAAAGAGCTAGAAATCCCAGGGTCTCAAGAAGGACTAGATGGCTCACGTGTCCAGAAGGCAGAGCTGGAGGCCGTCATCCCAGTCTCCCTCTGCAGAGGGTTCTGGGGCAGCAGCCGGTCAGGTCGTGTCCTGGAAGGTTTTTATGCCCAGCGATTCCGCTTCCTGCAAAGCTGGTCGCCCCCCACGTGGCCTGTGGGCTCCGCACCTCGTGCTCATCCCCCAGCCTTGTGACGGGACTTGTTTCCTCTGGGTTGAATGTGTCTCACTTCTCTCCCTCCTGCAGATGGATCTGTCTGTAGAAACCCTCTTTAGCTTCATGCAGGAGCGCCAGAAAAGATACGCCAAATACGCCGAGCAGATCCAGAAGGTCAACGAGATGTCGGCCATCCTGCGCCGTATCCAGATGGGCATCGACCAGACGGTGCCGCTGCTGGAGCGGCTCAACAGCCTGCTGCCCGAGGCCGAGCGCCTGGAGCCCTTCAGCATGAAGCCCGACCGCGAGCTCAGGCTGTAGCTGCCTCCCCCCACCGGCTGCGGTCGGGGGACCGCCAGGGCCCCAGGACGCTTGGAACCAAAGGCGTCGGAGGTGACCGAAGGCCACTGGGGGTGTGGACGCTCCCTGAGGGCACGGGAAGCAGTCCAGCCGCCCTGGAGACTGCGATGCCCCAGCCCTTCCCTTGACGCGCTCTCCCTCTGCAACCAGCAAACCTACTCTCAGTGGTCACCGAAGTTGGAATGTTTCAACTATTAGGGATTCTTTACAGAACTCTGCCTTGGGACTTATTTTTATTTTGCGTAGTTTTTTTCTTTTTAATTGACCGTGTATATTATCTAGTCTAGCTTGCAGACTGAAAATATGAAGAGAAGGGGAGAAATATTTTAAGAAGCTCTGTGTCCCTGACGCCTTCGTGAAATTTTTCTCAGTCGGCTGTCTTGTGGGTTGTAAACATAAAGAACTAATTTAATCCAGGTGTGTGTGTTGTGTTTCCATCGTAGCAAGTCTTTATCTGGCCTGGCACTGCTCCTGTGTCAGCTTAGGGTGCCCCTCCTGTGTCGTCATCGGAAACTGAAGACTCCCTTTCCACAGCCTGGTCGGGTTCATCTCCCACTGATAGCTGGTTTCCTTGATGCAGATACAGTTTAGGTTTCCTCTTATTACATCAGCGCCGGCAGGACTCCCGTTTTTGAGGCAGGTTGTAGCCCTCATTTGCTTTACGAGCTTTGCAGACTCGTGGAGCAGAGCGGAGAGCGCTCACCCAGCAGGCGTCCACGGAGCCCACTGGATGGGCCAGGCCTTGTGCCGGGGATACAAAAAAGGCTGAAGAGGAAAAACTCCAAGTGCTGCTGAATTTCTATGGGCGATTAGGAAATGAAGCAATTTGAGTAACCACAGAAGTACTCAGTGCAGTACTTGTTGCACATCATAAACGTTCTAATGGAAGAAAAGATTGCAGAAGCAAAGAAGTGGAACATACGAACAGATCCAGGCAGGCATATGGAGACCAGGAGCCGGGGATATAGGGAGGTCACTGAGGCCCACGGGGCTCCCTAGATTCCTCCAAGCCTCAGAGGGTGTTTTTTGTGTCCAAACAGCCTTAGGTATATTTGTAAGGTTAAAATTGATCCCACTTAGTTTAGCATCTCTCAGTTAAACTTTATCTGATTCTAACCTCGAATTTTTTTATTTTTTAAACCTCGAATTTTGATTGAACACTATCTTGTAAGGTTCTTAGAACCCGGGATAAAATGTAGGGCATAAAACAACTGGATGACAGCAGAAATATGAACATTCCAAGCTAAATGGAAAAAATAATTGAAAAAAAATGTAGACACAGGGAAAAAATCAATAGCTTCTAGCATTTTCTAAGGACCAAAAAATATCAAGATTGCTCATTCCCTGTGAACTGGAAAGACAACCTGGAAACCAGAGCTGGGGAAGAGGCCAAGGCAGCATCTGCCTCCTTCAGAGGGCAACCTTCTGGAACTGCTTCTTTACCCATCAGGAAGGAAGGCGGGTAGAGACGTCCAGCCAGAGGAGATAAAGGCGTCTGAGGGAGCCAGGGAGGCATTGGAAGCACTGAGCTGGGAGTGGGGAGCTAGACCTTTAGAGTTTGTTGGGCCACTCTGGTGAAAGAAGCTCATCTTTATAATGCCTTTGGTGGTCAGGATTTTAGTGGGGCTTTAAACCATTCCTAGAGCATTTCATTAGAGTACAATCAAGAAAGATGTTCTGTAATTTTAAAATCTGTTAAATAGCTAAGGTTATTCTAGGAAATGTCACGGAGGGGAAGGCAGCCACATTTATTGAATAATGCATTCCCCCACCCCCACCCCACTGTGTTCAGTGCTCCTTTCATGTATTAAATTTCCATGTAATCGAGGATCTGGTTCTGGACTGTATTCAGATCCATTGATCTTTCTGTCCATACTGTTTCATGCTGGGTTTTGTTCGTTTTTTCACACTGCTTTTTTTTGTTGTTTTGGCGGTATGCGGGCCTCTCACTGTTGTGGCCTCTCCCGTTGCGGAGCACAGGCTCCGGATGCGCAGGCTCAGCGGCCGTGGCTCATGGGCGCAGCCGCTCCGCGGCATGTGGGATCTTCCCGGACCGGGGCACGAACCCGTGTCCCCTGCATCGGCAGGTGGACTCTCAACCACTGCGCCACCAGGGAAGCCCACACACTGTTTTAACATTATAATTTCACAATACATTTTAATATCTGATGTGGCTAGACTAGGTACCCACCTACTCTAATTACTATTTTTTCCTAACTTCACTTTTTTTTTTTTAACTTCAAACTGGCAGAAAAGTTGAATAATAAAAGGCATTCTCATAGTCCCTTCCCCTAGACTGACAGAAAGTGGCATTTTTCAGCTCTCAACCATCATTGTCTTTTTTTGAGTTCCTGGAGTATACAGAACCTGGCTCTGAACACAGAGACGTGCTTGTAGCTTTCAAAGAAGGAAAGGCTGGTTGTCTACAAGCTGTCAAAATAGCTCAGAGATCACGTTGCATTATCCTCACTGCACTTAATACAATTTACAAATAAAAGCACATAACAAAGTGACATGCAGACTGAGCCTGCGAGGACAGAGCTTTCTCAACTGTGTTGCAGCAGCTGATGGTCTGGACGTGGCAGAAAGGTGGCCTCACACAACGCGCAGAACTCCTCTGCCGCCAGCGCTCCATCCAGTTCTCTTCCTTCTTACAAAGACACTAGACAAAACAGGGTATATGAACTTAGATTTGGGTCCAAAGTAGACAGACTGCTTATTCCTGGGTAGAAGCAGAGAAGAACAATAGGAAATCTGATGTGTTTTGAAATAATTCTAGTTAATTTAATATTTGTGGTATGTGGTGGTTTTGCAACGTTATCAACTTTGGCTAAGTCGAGTTATGTTTCCTGGAATTCCCTTCCCTGTTCGTTTTTGGTTAGGGTTGGCCACAAGAGAAATTTGCAGGAGACTTGTCAGTGGAAGTGAAGCAACATCCACGTGTATTTGAGGACGTCGCTGTCAGTCAGGCCCTGGTGCACTTTTGGTGTGTGGGCAGCAGCTCCTCCGTCCGGCCCCACAGAACTCTTCCTTCAGCTTTTCCAGATCCTGGGCCAGGTATGAGTACTAACTTCTCCTTAGGTCTTCTGCAGCAGGGAGGATGAGGGCTTAGAGAAGGGAAGAGCCAACGTGGGTTCTGGTGGGAGACAGATGTGGTTCCAGCTTGTTGCTTGCAGGCTTCAGGTGTCTTGGCTCTCCGCCACTGCCCATCCATCCCTTACTGCCCATCCATCCCTCACTGCCCATCCATCCCTCACTGCCCATCCATCCCCCCCACTGCCCATCCATCCCCCACTGCCCACCCATCCCCCACTGCCCATCCATCCCCCCACTGCCCATCCATCCCCCACTGCCCACCCATCCCCCACTGCACATCCAGCTGTTTTCTGGACCACCTGCCCAGCGACTCCTGGTGAAGAAGAAACAGCGCAACTGGGGCTCTCATCAGCTCCTTTAATTGCTTAAGGTGAGTTTCTTGAACAGCCTTCTTATTCTACATCATTCCTGGTGGTTCTTCTCTGATTGAACCCTGACTGGTAACATTTTACTTTTCCCTCCTCAGTATTTTACTTTTTCCAATGGATTCTGGGAATCTGAGGGGTTTACTGTTTCAAGAGACAGTAATGCTGGATCTCTGTTGGTTAATGGCCAGTGACCTAGCTGGACGCTCTCGGACGTTTCAGGGATGGGGAGGCTGCCTGGGGTTGTCAGAGAGCCCTGGCTGGAAGTTTCCACCCCCGCTAGAGCACGAGGTGGTCTGGGTGGGGTCTCACGCCCCTTCCAGCTCTTAGATCCCATGTCTGCGGTTCTGATACATCACCCTCGAGAAGCAGTGAGGAGCGTCTTTGCCTGTTGTGTCTGAGCAGCGGCCCTGGGTCTTGTAGTGACTTTAATTTCTGAGTTGCCAAGGGAGAGCTTCTTTCCTTCTTTTTCTTAACTATGAATTAGACAGGTGTCAAGTGGCTCGCTTCCTTTAAGGACCTGTTTTGCTTGTCAGTCTATTCACCTCTAGTTATGAACCCCATCCAACAGGCCGCTCTACTGCAGCCTCCTTGTTTCACTAGTTGAAGTGGAAGATCAGTAGAAAGGCCTTCACCCCTTGTATTATGTGCATATAAGTTTACAATAAATGAATTGTGGGGTTAAGAGCCAGAGAGAGATTTCATGGGCAGCTTTATAATCATTTCATAGATTTCACATCTTTATTTCCCTCAAAGTTTTATCATTCTTAGTAACTTACGTTCTCTGCCAGAGTGAACATTCGATGGAATGAGTTTTTAAGGACTCCACATTCTCAGTGCACTCAAGAAATTGGTTTGGTTGGCTTGTCTTTGGTAAAGTATTCTCTAGCTTATTTCTTTGCTTTCTCCTCCGACGCGTGAAAAAGGTACATTACAGGTATTATGGACATGCTGTTTCCAAGGCTACGTAAACCAATGGCCCTGGGGAACTACATGTGCCACTTACTCTTTCGGGTTTATTTGTAGAACTTATTTAGCTTTGGCATTTCCCTTAGCAAATCCCAAGGAAAACAAGGAATCTTCAGTAATGAGAGCTGTGAACAAACACGTATTAAAATCCTAGAGTAATTGAAAATTTTGTCTTCCTGTTTTGTTTACACCTCAGCTAAACCCAGATATGTAGTATTCAGTCGGAAATTACTTAACATGTTGATACTAAAGATTGAAGGGCAGCATGGAGAGAAGGGAAATGTTTTCTTCTTGTGGAATTTTCAGCTGTATGTTTTTTCTTAATTGTGAGAGAAGTAATTTTGCTTTTCTTTCCCCTACCCTGACTTTCATTCCTTTGTTAAGAGCTACATAGTGCCTCAGAGATGTCATTGTTGTTTATTGGTTTATAATAAGTAACACTGAATTTCTTGCACACACACAAGGCATGTACCTTCCATTCAAATGTTGTGACTACAGAGGGAAAGGGTAACCAGATAACTTAATTATTCACATGCTTCAAACCATAACATTAAAACTTTTTTGGCAACTAAATCTAGTTGCTTATTAGTATGAGCAGTATCTCATGTGGTGAGCTGCGTGTATGTGTCCATTGCTCTTAGGAATTTGTTCAGGGTCATCTGTGTCAACATAGGACATGATAGAATTTACTGACGATTTGATTAATTTTCTTCACCAATCAAGGCATATTCCTACTGCTACCTGTTCTATATAGTGAAGCATGATTTATGCTAAAAGCTTCTGTGAACCAAGTATTTTTAATTCAGTCTTTGAAACTGTCATACTTCCCCTGACCAGAGAACCCAGGCCACAGCTGAGCTCACCCTCTCCCAGTTATCCTGTTTGCCTATGATACCCTCCTACAAGGTAACATTCTGCATGTCCTATGGGAAAGCATTTCCAACTGACTCTGGGGTGTTAGCCAGAACCAAAGGAATGAAATTTGTTTTTACATAAGCCCAGTTTGACATCTATATGCACATAAACTGCAACAATATGATTGACTTGTAAACATCTTCCAAGATGGTGGTGTCATCCTCCAGTTGATTTTGCAACATTGTAAAGATATAACCAAGTATAATTTTGCCGTACAAGGATGAATGGGCCCCACAGAATGCAAGAAATACCTTGCTTCCCTCTTTCATTGATAGAGGCGGAAGAGTTATATTCAGAGAAAAGCACCTAGACCTAAATTTTGTTTACTAGACCTAAAACATATCTGCTTAGTGTCAGAAAGCGAAAACCACCAGACAGGAGTATCTAAGACAAAATGACGGTGAAGGTTCTGAGGATAACAAGGTCTTGTTCACTTGTCCCAGTATCTATACCTTCCCCGTTTCCCCTTAGCCTGAGCCCTGGTCTGATGATGTCAGACCCAAACTAGTCCTTTGACACCAGCCTGCTGCGGCTGGTGGTCCCCAAGAGGCCCTCAGATCTGTCTGCGTTTAAGTAGTAACTGGCTTGACTTTCGGGCCTTCCAACATCTACAGCTTCCCACCCAAAGCCTCTCACTGAGACACCTGCTCCCTCCTGCCACCTCCCATCTCGAGGCAGATTTATGCCATGTGCCCTCTCTTCCTTTATCCCACGCCCACCTCCAGTTTTTGGTAAGGCCCTGGTCAAGACAGCTCTTCTGGTCTTCACTCACCCTGTCCAATCCTTCTTGTTTTTAAATTTCCTTACATCTGACTTCAACTCAGAAGCCTTTCACAACCAACTTAAATGATGTCGCCTGTGATTCTTCTTATCGCCACTATCCCAGCTGCTTGCACTGAAGGTAAATGCTTTATTCCTTTAATGCCTGATTCTTTACTAACAACCTGATGAGGCTGAGCTTCTGTTCTCATGAGTCATCATGCCCAGTGTCACTTACAAGCATCATGCGACACTGGACGTGATGTACGCGGCAAGGATGGAGAACAGATCGTTAAATAACTACTCTCCCTCAGTTTTTCCTATAAGGATTATAAAACCGTCCACATATTACATTAAAATGCACCACAAATGTTTACCTGGTCTTTTTTCTTCCTACCTTGTACCTATTCTGCTTTCAGTCAGTCACCAAACCTGAGGTCATCGGAGGTTTCTACACCACAGTTGCGTCTGGCGTACACATTAAAGAATGAAGGCGATGGCCACAGACCGTTACCGCCTGAGCGTGTTCCCTGTGAATGATGGATCCCGTGACACAGCTGATGCCTCCGGCGGGAGGACAGCAGGTCAGGTCCCACCAAGGCCTCCTTCACCACTCGGACATGCTGTAGAGAGAGGTCCTTTCTCATACTTATGTATAAACAGGTACCAGTTTTGATTTTATTTCATCATATTAACATTCATGACACATCAGAATGAGAAATGCACAATTCAACCATTCAACAGCTTGCCTTACTACAAAAGAACACTATATTCATATTAAACATTTATACAGTCTTCCCACCTAGCTTTACAAATGTCCTAAACCATTTTCCAGCATTTCTCACGTAGAGCTCTAGTTCTATCGTATAAAATCACCATCCCGTATCATCTGGTAGGCTCCAGGGCTCCCCCTCGGATTCCACGCTGCAAAGAGTCAGCCACCGCCCTGCCCGGCCCTCGGCCACCCACGTGGCTCTGGGGCTGGCCCGAGAGGCTGCCCCTTCGGCAGGGCAGTCTCCATTCCAAGGGCTGATTACTCGACGTTAGTGATCAAGGACCAAAGGGTGTAGTACAGGACCACGTTGGTCACAGGAAGGAAGGGGACCATGGCCAAGAGAAATCCCAAATGATGGAAGGCCAATTCTGCCCAAAGATCGCATTAAAACCAAGTCCCACAACCCTCCTGAAACGTACAGCATTGGAGCCATTGATTTCATTTCTCAAAAATGTTCCACAGTTGTGACCAGACTCTGGAAGCAGGGAGCTGTTACACGTTTGGTGCATGTGTACATAACACATCAGAAATTACTGTGTGAAACCTTGATAATATCTGATTACATCCAAAATGTACATGTATATAGAAAAGCTAAATCACTCTTAACAGAACTTCTCCAGTTTGGTAACAACGCACTCCCTACGCAGTTCTCTCTCCATTTAATACCCATATCGTAGCCCATTATTTGTGCATAACCAGTTATGTTCTATGAAGCTCATAATCGCCACAATCAGTTCAGTTTTGAATCATGTCATCTATGCTGGTTTTAGCAGTCACCATGGGAAACACGAAGTCACATCCAACTCAAAGGACTGTCCATTTCTCACATGTAGAAAAACCTGAGATATGAGTCAGCAACTAGCTACACTTACAGTAAAGAACAATGCTAACACCCGCCCACCACCCTAAAAAAAAGCTGCTGACGTGAATTAAGGCTTCAAAACAGGACCAGACTGTAGCTGACAAAACTCAAGCCAGGAAGTTTAAAAGCAGGTAAGTGCTGTCACTTGTGGACTTGTTCTAATCACCTCCTATTTTCAGCTGCCAGGATTGATTCCATACAGTGATTGTAGGTCACGGACGGAGACCACTTGGTCCCACTCCACTTTGATATGTCCGTTCTACTAAAAAATGCTGGGGTTAGTTTCTGAGAACAGCTTGGCTGTGTCTTTCCGCTCTGCTCGCAACGAAGCAAAATTCAACCGCCTTCTCCTCACCTTCCTACACTGTTTCTCTCTGAACGTTCGTTGCTTACCAAAGCCTCTCTCAGCCCTATCAGTATGAAAGTCTAATTATAGAAATACCACCTTGGTCGCATGCTAAGGGAAAAAACCACTGAGAAAATAACAGTTTCCTGCTTCTCCTCAGCAATTCCACCTTCTCTAATCCTTCCGCAGTTTTCTGCCTCTTAGTAGTTTCCTATAAAATGCTGCCTTACCGTTCCATTTTCACAAGATGCATCTGCACGATGAACCCGAAATGGAAGCCGTCTAGCGCGGCTGAGGACGAGACGGTGCTGCTGCTCTGCTACCGAATAAATTCACGTCTGGCTTGAAATTAACCTTCATCGAAAGGGTTGACAGCCCCATCTCGAACAACTCTTTGATTTATAAAGAGGGAGGGAGACTTGTTTAGCCTCCCAGCCTTAGCTTAAATCGTGATGCTGCCAGACTCCTGGCTGTTACATTGATCCTAGCTCGCTTCCTTCCTTTCTTTCTTCACAAAGCTGAGAAGAAGAACGAACAAATGAACGCCCTCCATCCAGGCCCGACTGGAAATGTGTGCAGAGAGAGACCGTCTGAATTGGTCTGAAAGGGGTGACTAGCTACCTGCCTGTTCACAATGCCTAGAAAACGGGCCACCAAACCTGGTAGTGGTGAAAGCCCCGACTTTCCGTCTGAGGTACTGGGGTTGCTCTATAGTAGATCTTGGCAAGGCCCCTAATGGTCGGTCAGCAGAACGATGCTCTCATCGCTCGGCTGTCAGGTGCTCTTGGGTTTGTGAATCAGCTTTGGATGTGGTCATTTCTCTTGGATTTACCATTAGGTTCTGTTCCTAATAGGTTCTCCCCGCCCGACCCACAGGCTGGCTCAGTCTCAGCACTAAGGTGCACTATGGAAGGGACCGGACAGGACTAGTATTTGAGATCTCGTTGTAGCACGACAGGAAAATGGTGGGCGCGTCTGTCCTCTGACACCAAATAGAACTCGATTTAGTAAGAATGATGAGAGGATGTGCAGTCCACTGCATAGAATTGTTTCGTGTGCCTGGGGGGAAAGCTAGCCTCTGCCCTTCTTCCACTTGTGTTGAGAGAAATACTAGCTGCTCTCTCAAGTGCAGAGATTAAAAGAGAGCAGCGGTGTTGATCCGTGTTTTGCTTTTACACCGTAGCTCCATTTTCCAAAAATATATATGTATGTACATATATATATTTCAGATTTACAGGGAATATTTTTTTGTGAACAAGAAAAAAGCTGTCCATAGAAGTCACAAGTGTCTTTCTTCTCAGGAGACCTCGATGATTTCCATGCTGCCTGAAAAGCTCGACTGGCTGCCCACCTTCCCCAGTTCCTCCCGCGACCGGTTTTCGGACATGATGCTCTCGCCAAACTCCATCTGGCAGCTTCTGCGTTTGAACTGCTTCTCGAAGGGGCTCTCCTCGTGCCAGCTGCGCCGGGAGTCGGCCCTGTCGCTGGGCTTCTGCCGCCGGCGCACGGAGTGGCCTGGGTCGCCGCCGCAGGCGGGCAGCTGGCCGCAGCTGAAGGCGGGGGGGCCGGCGTGGCCTCCGTAGACGGCCGAGGCCGAGTAGAAGTGAGGGGGCTCGGGGGCGAAATACCAGCTCTTGGCCAAGGAGGGGGCGGAGGTCTGGGGGGCCAGGATGTCCGAGTGCCAGCCCTCGAGGCCCAGCCCGGCGGCGGACGGGGCCAGGTGCTGCTGGCTGGCCGAGAGGCCGAAGAGGAAGCGGGGCTGGCAGTGGTCCTCCACGCTGCCGCTGCGGGGCAGGGGCGACAGGAGCGGCCTCCCCGCGCGGGGCCGCGCGCCCTGGCCCTCGGGGGCCCTCGGAGGCTGGGGGCCCCGGGGGGGGCCGGCCTCCTCCCGCTCCGGGCTGGCCTCGGGCGTCTGCTCCGACACCTCCCGCACCGGGGAGAACTGGCACGGCTTGCCGGCGCCCTCCAGGGCGGAGGAGGGCTTGTAGGGCTCCGGGGCCGCCTCCGGGGAGGAGAGCCCGCGCAGGGGCGCGGCCGCGCCGGCTGACGGCGACACCGCCTTGATGTCCAGGGAGAAGGAGCGCTTGAGGCGGCCGCTGTCCTCCCGCCGGTCCGCGGGCAGGTGGAGCCCGTTGAGCGCCTGGACCAGGGGGCCGTCGTCGGGAGGCGAGGGCTGGGCGCCGGGCGCACCGGCGTGGGGCACAGGCCGGGGCCCCAACGCCTCGGGGGGAGCGGCGGCGGGACGGGCGCGGGGCGGCCCGAGGGGCGGCTGGCCTCCCTGCCCGCCCTCCGCGGCGGCGACGGCGACCGGGACAGGCTCGCTTGGCTTCTCCAGGTGCAGCAGCTTCAGTTTGCTCTTGGGCCCCGCCGCTCCGGTCTGGCTCTTAATCCTCTTCTCGTAGTCCAGGAGCTGGCCCAGAAAATTGAAGTTCGGAGATATAGTAGGTCTTTTTTCTTTCACAAATCTATGAAAAGAGGAAAAAACCTAAAAGGCTTGAATTTGACGACTACCTGTTACTGTAAGAATGTTACTAAGCTACGGCAAGTGAAGAGCTGCGACAGGGAATCATCAGAGAGACCCTTCCAAGACCTCTGTCAGGTGGCTGGTTTAAAACTTGGGGCAGAGGGTCAAGGAGGAGATGAGGGCCTCTGCGTCGGGGAGCTTTATAGCCCGAGCCCGGAGGTGCTAGAAGGCGGGAGGCCAGGCCCCTAAAGTTCTAGGTTGAGCCTCCTTATTTTCAAGGACCCAAGGCTTCCAGTGCAACTGGTAAGAGATGATTCTTCCCTCACCACCCGGGATGACACCGCCCCTCCCCACCGGCGCTGCCATCAGAAGTACAGCTTAACAGCCATGCGCCACCTTCAGCTTCCCAACATCAAAGGCCCCACAGCCACTTCAAGACGTTGCACATTTTTAATTAACGATCAAAAGAGAGAGTATCAGATGGCCAGGGCATCAAAGCACACACTTCCGAGTTCCTTCCCTTTGGATTCGGTGTGACAGAGTAACCAGCTACACAGTGGGCTCTGTCTGCTAAGCATTATGCGAATGCACTAAAGGGAGTATTCTCTCATTCAGCTCTCACAACTACCCTCTGTCAGGTGGGTGTAATTACCCCCATCACAGAGGTACACACAGTCCTTAGGTGACTCGCCCTAAATCACACAGCTACTAAAGGACGGTGCCGGGATTCAGAACCAGGTCTAGGAACTTCCCTGGTGGCACAGTGGTTAAGACTCCGCGCTCCCAATGCAGGGGACCCAGGTTCAGTCCCTGGTCAGGGAACTAGATCCCGCACACATGCCGCAACTAAGGAGCCAGCAAGCCGCAACTAAGGAGGCCACCTGCGCAGGTAAGACCCAGCGCAACCAAATAAATAAATTAAAATATTAAAAAAGAAAAAAAACAGGTCTGATGTCTGGCTTCATTTCTGTAACCACCTTGTTTAAAAAAGAGTCATCAAGGGATCAAAACTAGTTATAAACAGCTTTTCTGTTTCATCGTAGAAACAGAGACTCTTTAGAAATAGTAGATACATTCTTTAGTGGCCCCTGACCCTTAAGGCCACTTCTCAGAAGATGCAGGAGTGAAACTACACTGAAAATTTATATTTGGATAAGGAAGAAAAGAGAAAAATCAAAAATAAACTCCTTGGAAATCAGTAACCTAAAGCAAATTAACGAAGCCAGAAACAACTGCCTCAACTGTGACAAGTGTACATGCAGGACCCTCGCGATGAGACCCGGCAACAGGATGGAAGGGCGCCTCTCCTGCTGGTTTCTACTGGGCGCAGGAGGACCTTAGGGAGCAGCCAGACTGCAGGGCGCGGCGCGGTGCGGACACAGGGAGGACCCACCGCCTCAGCTCCTTCCTCAAGTGAGGAGCTGTTCAGGTAGCTCATTTCTTTTCTCCAGATTTTCCAATTTGAGAAGAAAGTCCAATTGTTACAGCAGGCCTGGCTCCACGTGCCTGTATTTATCGATCCTTTATCACACGCAAACTAACCACCTCTATCCAACAAGACACACAGGGGACTCCGATTCAGGCGTCCCTGAACACAACCCCAGTCCTTGGTGCTGCTGTCACTGGCTGCCTTCTGTCTGGAGAAAGGGGGGGTGGAGGCAACCCCCTCAAAATTATATACTTAAAAATCTGGGCAACTCTATGCACAGCCACATGCAAATCAGGTTAGAGCACACCCTCACACCACACACAAACAAACTCAAAATGGCTTAGAGACTTAAGTATAAGACATGACACCATAAAACTCCTAGAAGAGAACACAGGCAAAACATTCTCTAACATAAATTGTACCAATGTTTTCTTAGGTCAGTCTCCCAAGGCAATAGAAATAAAAGCAAAAATGAACAAATGGGACCTAATCAAACTTACAAGCTTTTGCACAGCAAAGGAAACCATAAATAAAAAGACAACCTATGGACTGGGAGAAAATATTTGCAAATGATGATGTGACTAAAAAGGGCTTAATTTCCAAAATATACAAATAGCTCGTACAATTCAATAACAACAAAAAAAAACCCAATCAAAAAATGGGCAGAAGACCTAAATAGACATTTCACCAAAGGAGACATACAGATGGCCAATAGGTACATGAAAAAGATGCTCACCATCGCTAATTATTAGAGAAATGCAAATCAAAACTACGATGAGCTATCACCTCACACAGGTCAGAATGACCATCAAGTCTACAGATAATACGTGTTGGAGAGAGTGTGGAGAAAAGGGAACCCTCCTTCACTGTTGGTGGGAATGTAAATTGGTGCAGCCACTACGGAGAACAGTATGGAGGTTCCTCAAGAAAACTAAAACTAGAGTTGCCATATGACCCTGCAATCCCACTCCTGGGCATATCCCCAGACAAAACCATAATTTGAAAAGACACATGCACCCCTATGTTCACAGCAGCACTATTCACAATAGCCAAGACATGGAAACAACCTAAATGTCCATCAACAGATGAATGGATAAAGAAGATGTGGCGCGCGCGCACACACACACACACACACACACAATGGAATGTTAACCATAAAAAAAACAATGCCATTTGCAGCAACATGGATGGACCTGGAGATTATCATACTAACTGAAATAAGTCAGAAAGAGAAAGACAAATACCACACGATATCACTTATGTGGAATCTAAAATACGACACAAGTGAACATATCTATGAAACAGAAATAGACTCACAGACATACAGAACTGACTTGTGGTTGATGAGGGGGCGGGGAGAGGGAAGGTCTGGGAGTTTGGGGTTAGCAGATGCAAACTAGTATATCTAGGATGGATAAACAACAGGGTCCTACTTTATAGCCCAGGGGACAATATTCAATATCCTGTGATAAACCACATGGAAAAGAGTATGAAAAAGAATATATGTATGTATAAATGAATCACTTTGCTGTATAGCAAACTTAACACAACACCGTAAATCAACTATCTACTTCAATAAAATTCTTTACAAAATCTAAGCAACTCTAGATTGCAGGAAATTCTACTCAACGAATGGAGTTTGACCATTATTTGGTTTTATACTTGCATATATTGGGATTTTTCCTCAGTGAAAGAGACACAGAATCTGAAGCACGGTAGGAATTCTACAATGAGTTTCTCCTGGAGCGTTTCTTTCTCGTGTGTAAATTAGAACAAATGATATTTCCCCAACCAGGCAAAGATACAAACTCAAGTAACAGGATGGAGATCTCTGTATTTGCTCTTCCTTAAACTTAAAAAGTAGCTGAGGATGAACTTGATATATGTGAGGGCAGAATTAGTACTAAATTATAAAAATGCATTTTTCTCCAATCTTTGAAAAACCATTTAAAAATCCAGTCACCTGTAAAGAGTATAACTAAAATAATCATGATCTGCTTTAACGTGGTCACCACCACCCTCTCCCCCACCCACCATGTCTTCTCATGATTCAGGTCAAAGGAGAAGCCAGTCTCACAGGGCATGATCCTGTCCTCACCTGTAAGCTTCATCCAAGGACATATCCATCCTCTTCATGATGTAGGCAATGGCGATGGTGGCAGAGCGAGAGATCCCTGCCAAGCAGTGCACTAGGACACATCCATTGGAGGCTTTTGCTTTCTCTATGAGTCAAATTCAGAAAGGGTCATTAATGACAACTTTGTTCGGCAGTGAAATCTTATTTCCATTTACTCACACAATGGCTTTCATCTGGCAACTCGAAGTAAAGCCCATCTATTTACCTATTGTTCCTTTCAGTATTCTTTTAAGGAGGTAGGGGAAGATGATTTCCCCACAATTTACATATAGAACAATGAAGGTCCACATGTGTTAATAAGCAATGTGTCCCTAACTCAGGTTGCCTCTTATTCAGTACTTTTCACCATGTGTTTTTTACATTATTATTTTAATAACTTTCCCTGAGTATAAATCACACATTGTGATCACGTGATTCTACTTGTTTAGTGTAGAAAACTTCAGAAATACAGAAGAGTATAAAGAAAACAACATCCCAAATCCTAAGATTTAGCTAATATTTTGTTTACCTATGTTGTCTGATACTTAAGTTTTTTACGAATTATGTAAGAGATACTACATTTTTTCCAGCTTTGAGATATAATTGGCATATAACATTGTACTTCAGGTGTGTGGCCTAACGATTTGATATATATGAGCGATTAAATTAAAAAAATTTTTTTCATTTTAAACATATGTGACACATTAACTGTAAAAAGTAGGGAGGTGGGGATGGGGAGAGACTTAATCACAGTGACACCACATCATGACGCAGGGACGCCAAGTCAAGCAATTTGTAAAACGCCGACTCAGAATCCACCTTCCTATAATTTCCCTATTTTTCTCTGGGAGACTTTTCTGTGTGTCATAAAGTGGCTCACTTTACTTGCTGAATTTAAGAAGAAGCCATGTGTGGGCCATGAATCAATTTCAGGAGGTCACCTTAATGAGGACCAGGAGAACTCTGACCTCTTCCTTGATCTCCAGGAGATACTGTCTGACTGCGTCATGCTAACTCCCCATAACATGGTAGAAGGACTCGTGAACACTGTTAGAACCAAGAACCAAGGAAACCCGATCGCACGGTGCTGCCACCTCTCACTGTAGATGAGCTTTAAAAGCTTTCTCGTGGACATGGATGAAGTTATACCACGCCTGGAAGCAACTACCACTTTAGCCGGTACAGTGACTACCTTACATCTGAACAATTACGTATGTGCTTACCCTTTACCTACATGCTGCTGCCGGGAGCTAAATTCTTCCCTTTTCAGCCTTGTTTTCATTGATAACTACCAAAAGTTTACCAAACCTTATGGTAAAGTTCTCGTAATTAACAAGGTATCCAGGGAATCTGCTCTGGCAGCTGAGTAATACAATATACAATAATACTTCAATCTCACCGCCTCTGTTATACATATAATAAATTCCCAACGTATAGGACTTATTGTTTGTTACGTACAAAACACCGTAGAGCTTTAAGGTACTACATGAACAATCAAGCAGCTTCCCTTTAGACAGGGAAATCAAACACAATAAAACAATAACAAACGAACACAAAACAACATTGAAACAAAGAAAAAAGGATCACGCTATACAACCTAACAGTATATAAACACACGTACGTCAAGTCCAAGGCTTCCTGGGCTACACAGCTCTCTTCCTCCTCTCAACTATTCAGTATTTAGCCTATACTGCTCTTAGTATTTCCTCTTTCACCTTGGCTGCTAAGAAGCTCAAAGGAAAGGTGTTCACTCAATTTCAAGAGATAACTAATTCCGGTTTTACTGTGCCTTTCCTAGTCCCATATTACCTGGCTCTTGCCCTTCTGTCCTGCTTTAATGGGTACGCGTGTGAATGTGTGTTATCTTTTGATCCCAACCTCTT
The DNA here is from genome assembly GCF_011762595.2 of Tursiops truncatus. Taxonomy (NCBI): domain Eukaryota; kingdom Metazoa; phylum Chordata; class Mammalia; order Artiodactyla; family Delphinidae; genus Tursiops; species Tursiops truncatus. The sequence goes on along the minus strand of NC_047044.1, from coordinate 93,055,872 downwards.
ACTGTAAGCTGCTTCAAATTCTTATTGGAAGTAGGCTGGCTTTAAATATTTTTTTAATGTTGACAGTACTCTCTCATCATTTTTAATAATTATCACGAAACTAGACTAGGAGGACCGAGAAGGGTCTTGCTTCTAACACTCCCCAAAGCGTTTAACACTGAGCACACAGTGTGAACCCAGTAAATACTGGCTGGCTGACCGATACATACTTTAAAAGGTAATCTTTATAAAAAATTTGAAAAAGGCTGGAAGGAAATAAAGCAATGATGATAACCGATGTGTTAGGATGTTGAGGTTACAGGTTTCTTTTTCAAATGTTCTGCATGGTACTTACACTGTTCTTAAAACTGCTTTGATGATATATTTTAAAAATCTAAAGTGATTATACTTAAGTGGGGTTCATTAGAACACATTTCTTGGCAGAACTGAGTGCTAAACTGAGTCTCTTAAGGCAGAGGAAGTAATACCTGTCGACCTGGCGGAGAGGAGAAGGGAAACATTTGAGAAAGACCCACGGTGGGGCTGGACCACCACTCAGAAAACAGCCTTGGCTGGCGCATGCTGGGCGGGAAGTGACCGGAGAGGAGGGTTCGGAGGTGCGAAGCAGGTGTTGGAGAGTCTGGGAATGTTGGGCTAGGGACTCGAGGCAATTAAGGAGCCTCTGCAGGTTCCTGAATAGGGGGCAACAAGAAGGCGCTGACGGGGAAAACCGGAAATAAAAAAAAAGCAGGCTGCCACTACAGCAATCCAGGAATTAAACAAGATGTATCTATTTTTTCAATTTTATCTATTTTTCAGTTTTTTCTATTTTATCAATTCTAGGATTAAAAAGAGAGAGGGGATAACAAATGCAATGGGTTAAGAGGGAGTCAGTGACGGGGAGAAGTTAAAGAGGCTAAAAAGAAGGAAGAAATAACTGAGGTGACAGAGCACAGCTCCAAGGAAAAACAGAAAAGGACTTAGGTAATTTTTAAAACAGTTACTATTTTTTTTTTTGCAGTATGCAGGCCTCTCATTGCCATGGCCTCTCCTGTTGCGTTGTGGAGCACAGGCTCCGGTCGCGCAGGCTCAGCGGCCATGGCTCACGGGCCCAGCCGCTCCGCGGCATGTGGGATCTTCCCGGACTGGGGCACGAACCCGCGTCCCCTGCATCGGCAGGCGGACTCTCAACCACTGCGCCACCAGGGAAGCCCCAACAGCTACTATTTATTAGAGCCAATTATGAGTCAGGCACCTTGCAAGGCGTTTTACATGCATTATCTATTTTAATCTGAACAATATCCCTAAAAGGTAGAAACATTATCTTTAGTCTCCAGATCAGGAAACTGAGGCACAGAAGTTTTAGTAACTCACCTGGAGTCACTTAACCGATAATCAGATACAGTTTGGCTCCAAAGTACATGCTCTTAATTACCTCCCTGGATTGCCCACATAAGCCCTGAGTTTGCGCGGGCGAGTGAAGCAGGAGCCTGTGCGAGCGGCCAGCTGGGCCGGGGGCCCTGGTCGGTGACTTGGGGCGCTGACGGGCAAACGCGCCCGCCGCGGCCTGCATCCACTAGAAGTAAAGGCAACACCCCATGAAAACTGTGTCCTTCCAACAAACTCTACTGAACAAACTTACTGAAATTTAACCTGAATAATAAAAAGTATGAGCCTATACGTTATTAAGTCCTGGTATGAGGGTATGTCTTCAAATTATATTCTCTGACATGACTAACTATAGCTTAGAACAGCCTGGACGAGACTAGCAACTGTAGCAAACATGGGCTGAATTCCACAGTGGGCTGGACGTGTTGCCCTGGATTGTCTGGGTGGGAAAAGGATGGTGGCCCTAACAGTAAACAGGGCCAAGCAAGTGAACTACTGGTAAGTAAAAATATCTTCAGATATACAATAAATCACGGTACGTATTTGGGTGGGTATTTCACCAACCGGCAACATGATAAAATTCCTTTTGCAGGAATTAAAAGTGGCTAAGAGCTCCAATGAAAGAAGAAAGTAAGCTGGGGCAAAGTTATTCATATTCTGTCTTTTCTACCAACCTCCTAAAGCTTAGACATTGCCATGACTTAACAGAATCAGGTTCTATTCTAAATAGATACTGAAATCGCACTTTTAGCTGAAATTAGAGCCAATCATCTCCGGATCAATGTGACATGCAATGGGGACATTATAACTGTCGTCTTTTAAAGAGGCAAACATTGGGCTTCCCTGGTGGCACAGTGGTTGGGAGTCCACCTGCCGATGCGGGGGACATGGGTTTGTGCCCCAGTCCGGGAGGATCCCACGTGCCGTGGAGCGGCTGGGCCCCTGAGCCATGGCCGCTGAGCCTGCGTGTCCGGAGTCTGTGCTCCGCAACGGGAGAGGCCACAACAGAGAGAGGCCCGTGTACCGGAAAAATAAATAAATGAAGAAAGAGGCAAACATTGAACGATATGCTGAATATCTCCTAGAAGTAGAATGGTGGGAAGGATTAATTTGGGGACTTTTGTTTGTGATTATTTTAATGTGAATTATCAAGCCATTTATCTTCAGGTGTTTCACAGAATGCATGCCAATTAAAGAGGAGACGACTTGGCAATCTGAAATCTTGAAAAAAAGAGATCTGTTTCAGAATTACCCGAAGTTCCAAAAGCACTGTCTAGAAAATTCCTCTCACAGATGAAAGCATATAGTGAGGGGCTTAATTTACACAGTTTCACTGTTTAAAAGGAACTAGGGGCTTCCCTGGTGGCACAGTGGTTAAGAGTCCGCCTGCCGATGCAGGGGACACAGGTTTGTGCCCCAGTCTGGGAAGATCCCACATGCCGCGGAGCGGCTGGGCCCGTGAGCCATGGCCGCTAAGCCTGCGCGTCTGGAGCCTGTGCTCCGCAACGGGAGAGGCCACGGCAGTGAGAGACCCGAGTACCGCAAAAAAAAAAAAAAAAAAAAAAAATGGAACTAGTTCTTTATTTTTAAACTTTCAGTAACCAATTCAGAGTATTTAATTGTGGATGAGGGTGCTCAAACTTGTGTGACTAGGGAGAAAAGTAACGAAAACTCTTCACACGGACATCAAGAGTCACACCTTCTTGTGTTGGTCAAGAGCAAAGAACACGTCTCCTTGGTTTAGCCACTTTCCACCAAAACCACATTTCAAATACACATCATCGATTTCCTACCAGCAGATCTGATCCCGGGGCACCAAAATGTCACAACAGCGCCAGAAGCTGGGAGTCAGGGAGGCTCCAGGGCTGACGGGCCCAGTGAGCAGAACAAAGTACGGTATGGACCAGACCCTGTCACAGACAACGCCAAGGAACGACCACACAAGTATTAGAGTGTGTGTGTGTGTGTGTGTGTGTGTGTGTGTGTGTGTGTGAGAGAGAGAGAGAGAGAGTGTGTGTGAGTGTGTGTGTGTGTGTGTGCGCGCGCTGGAATTTCATTAGATCCGATACTACTTGAAATTACTGGCACACGGACTGAGGCTTAGGAATCTTGTGACATAAAGACTTTAAATGTAATGGGATTTGTTTTCACAGGATTTGACTTTTCTCTGGGGAAAACATAGCAGCAAGGCAGAACCAGTTTAAGGAATGCCACCACAGTTTCCAAAAGTCTTTTACAGGATTTGACGAAGTGGGTAAAAAGTTTAATCCCAAAAGTTTAACCGATTTTCAAGCACTTGCCAATACATAATCACAGTTCCCATCAGGCTTAACCCTGGTCGTGTTAAAGTTAGCGAGGATGTCACAAGGCTAGTCCCTAGGGAGGGCCTGGCACACACACCACCTTGGCCACTAAATGAGATAAGGAGCATCATGTGTTCTCAAACTTTTGAACTGTATGAAATAGGTTCCTTTTCTCTAATGAAAAAAAAGGGGAGGAAGGGAGGGAGGGATATACCTCTACATGAGACTATAACCCAAAGGGCTTGTAATATTACTTGAGCTACTTACCAATGAAATCTACTGACTTGTCCAACCACGGCAAAATTTTCTCACAGAAGCTATCATTCACAGGCACTCGCAGGAAATGAGATTCAGGGATAAAGTCAGGCTTGGGACAGGTGTTGCTGGCATTTAACACATAACCAATCCCATTCTGTTGCATCAGCTCCTAGGGACGGAAAGAGCAATTAAAGTAACTAATAACATACTAGCATGATCATTTTTAAAGAGAAAAGTTTAGCATGATTAAAATGACGAGTTTCCTTGAAACAATCAGACTACATTCAATCAGTGAAATCCAATAAACCTAGCAAAATGACATGTAAAGACTTAAGTTTAAAGCAGAATCTAAAACTGAAGTGTAGTTAATTTACAATGTTGTGTTAGTTTCAATTGTATGTCAAAGTGATTCAGTTATACATATATATATATATTTAGATTCTTTTCCATTGTAGGTTATTATAAGATACTGAGTAGAGTTCCCTGTGCTATACAGTATGTCCTTGTTGTTTATCTATTTTACATATAGTAGTGTGTATATGTTAATCCCAAATTCCTAATTTATCCCTCCCTACCACTTTTCCCTTTTGGTAACCATAAGTTTGTTTTCTATGCCTGTGAGTCTATTTCCGTTTTGTAAATAAGTTCATTTGTATCCTTTTTTCTTTTTAGATTCCACATAAGTGATATCATATTTTTCTTTCTCTGACTCACTTCACTTAATATGATAATCTCTAGGTCCAACCGTGTTGCTGCAAATGGCATTATTTCATTCCTTTGTATGGCTAAATAGTATTCCATTATATTATATATTATATTACATTATATTATATTATACTATACTATATACACCACATCTTCTTTAACCATTCATCTGTTGATGGGCATTTAGGTTGCTTCCACGTCTTGGCTATTGTAAATAGTGCTGCAATGAACAGTGGGTTGTGTGTATTTTTTCAAATTATGGTTTTCTCCAGATATATGCCCAGGAGTGGGATTGCAGGATCATAAGGTAGCTCTATTTTCAGTTTTTTAAGGAACCACCATACTGTTCTCCGTAGTTGCTGTAACAATTTACCTTCCCACCAACAGTGTAGTAGGGTTCCCTTTTCTCCACACCCTCTCCAGCATTTATTATTTGTAGACTTTATAATGATGACCATTCTGACTAGTGTGAGGTGATACCTCATTGTAGTTTTGATCTGCATCTCTCTAATGATTAGCAATACTGAACATCTTTCCATATGCCTGTTGGCCATCTTTGTGTCTTCTTTGGAGAAACGTCTATTTAGGTCTTCTGCCAACTTTTTGATTGGTTTTTTTTTTTTTAATTAAGCTGTATGAGCTGTTTATATATTTTGGAAATTAATCCCTTGTCAGTAGCATCGTTTGCAAATATTTTCTCCCATTCTGTAGATTGTCTTTTTGTTTTGTTTATGGTTTCCTTTGATGTTCAAAAGCTTTTAAGTTTAATTAGATCCCATTTATTTATTTTTGTTTTTATTTCCATTACTCTAGGAGACGGCCCGAAAAAGATCTTGCTGCGATTTATGTCAGAGTGTTCTGCCTATGTTTTCCTCTAGGAGTTTTACGGTTTCCAGTCCTACATTTAGGTCTTTAATCCATTTTGAGTTTATTTTGGTATATGTTGTTAGAGAATGTTCTAATTTCATATTTTTACATGCAGCTGTCCAGTATTCCCAGCACCATTTATTGAAGAGACTTCTTCTCCATTGTATATTCTTGCCTCCTTTGTCATAGATTGACCATAAGTGTGTGGGTTTAGCTCTGCGCTTTCTATCCCGTTCTGTTGATCCGTGTGTCTGTTTTCATTCCCAGTACCTTACTGTTTTGATCACTGTAGATTTGTAATATAGTCTGAAGTCAGGGATACTTATTCCTCCAGCTCCGTTCTTCCTTCTCAAGATTGTCTTGGCTATTCGGGGTCTTTGTGTTTCCATACATACAAATTAAAAAAATTTTTTGTTCTAGTTCTGTGAAAAATGCCATTGATAATTTGATAGGAATTGTACTGAATGTGTAGATTGCCTTGGGTAGTATGGTCTTTTAACAATACTGATTTTTCCAATCCAAGAACATATATATATCTTTCCATCATGTTGTGTTCAATTTCTTTCACCAGTGTCTTACAGTTTTCAGAGTACAGGTCTTTTGCCTTCTTAGGTACGTTTATTCCTAGGTATTTTATTCTTTTTGATGTGATGGTAAATGGGACTGTTTCCTTAATTTCTCTTTATGATATTTTGTTAGTGTATAGAAATGCAACATATTTCTGTATATTAATTTCATATCCAGCAACTTTACTAAATTCATGGATGAGCTCTAGTAGTTTTCTGGTAGCATCTCTAGGATCTTCTATGTATAGTAGCATGTCATCTGCAAACAGTGACAGTTTTACTTCTTTTCCAATTTGGATTCTTTTTATTTCTTTTTCTTCTCTGATTTCTGTGGCTAGGACTTCCAAAACTATGTTGGATAAAAATGGCAACAGTGGGCATCCTTGTCTTGTTCCTGATCTTAGAGGAAATGCTTTTAGCTTTTCACCATTGAGTATGATCTTAGCTGTGGGTTTACCGTATATGGCCTTAATTATGTTGAGGTATGTTCCCTCTATGCCCACTTTCAGAAGAGGTTTTTTTTTATTATTATAAATGGATGTTGAATTTTATCAAAAGCTTTTTATGCATCTACTAAGATAATCATATGATTTTTACTCTTCAATTTGTTAATGTGGTATATATCACACTGACAGATTTGTGGATACTGAAAAGTCCTTGATCCTTGGCATACTTGATCATGATGCATGATGCTTTTAATGTATTGCTGGAGTCGATTTGCTAGTATTTTGTTGAGGATTTTTGCATCTATGTTCATCAGTGATATTGGCCTGTAATTTTTTCTTTTTTTTGTGATATCTTTGTCTGGTTTGGGTATCAGGGTGATGGTAGCCTCATAGAATGAGTTCAGAAGTGATCCCTCCTCTGCAATTTTCTGGAAGAGTTTCAGAAGGATAGGTGTTAAGTCTTCTCTAAATGTTTCGTAGAATTCACCTGTGAAGCCATCTGGTCCTGGACTTTTGCTTGTTGGGAGTTTTAAAATCACTGATCCAATTTCAGTACTGGTAATTGGTCTGTTCATATTTTCTGTTTCTTCCTAGTTCAGTCTTGGGAGATTGTATTTGTATCTTTCTAAGAATTTGTCCATTTCTTCTAGGTTGTCTACTTTATTGGCATATAGTTGCTCACAGTGGTCTCCTATGATCCTTTGTATTTCTGTGGTGTAGACTGCAACTTCCTTGTCACTTCTGATTTTACTGATTTGGGCCCTCTCCCTTTTTTCCTTGATGAGTCTGGCTAAACGTTGATCAATTTCACTTATCTTTTCAAAGAACCAGCTTTTAGTTTCATTGATCTTTTCTATTGTTTTTTTAGTCTCTATTTCATTTATTTCTGCTCTGATTTCTTTCATTCTACTAACTTTGGGCTTTGTTTGTTCTTCTTTCTCTAGTTGCTTTAGGCATAAGGTTTAGGTTGTTTATTTGAGATTTTTCTCATTGCCTGAGGTAAATTTGTATCACCATAAACTTCCCTCTTAGAACTGCTTTTGTTGCATCCTGTAGGTTTTGGATCGTCGTGTTTTCATTTTCATTTGTCTCAAGGTATTTTCTGATTTCCTCTTTGATTTCTTCAGTTATCCACTGGTTGTTCAGTAGCATATTGTTTAGCCTCCACGTGTTTGTGCTTTTTGCAGTTTTCTCCCTGTAGTTGATTTCTAGCCTTATAGCGTTGTGGTCGGAAAAGATGCCTGATATGATTTCAGTTTTCTTAAATTTATTGAGGCTTTAAAGCAGAATTTTTTAAGGGCAAAATAGGCTGTTTAAAAGATCACACATCACTAATATAGTCAACTCTCTATTATCTTCATTACTAGAGAGAGAAGTGGAACAAAGAACAGAAAATAAAACCGTGACAGTTTACTATGACTTGCCCCTCCTGGGCAACTATGTAAATTTATTATGACCATGTTAGATGTAATCCCCAAAATGCATGAATAAGTGCATTGATTTACAAGATTTGGGAGTATGCTAGAATACTTTTGTTTGTTTGTTTTGTTTATTTTGTGCTATGACTTCAGAATCTATGCACACACAATGAGAACATTTTCTTCCCAAACTGAACATGCTGGTTGTTCTCTAAGATACAGTCCTAGGCCATCTTCTGGCTGTAAATACTCTCTCTGAAGGTTGACTCTGTTTCCGTAGTTTCTTTTTGTTTGTTTTTTTGGGGTTTTTTTTTTGCGGTACGCCGGCCTCTCACTGCTGTGGCCTCTCCCGTTGCAGAGCACAGGCTCCGGACGCGCAGGCTCAGCGGCCATGGCTCACAGGCCCAGCCGCTCCGCGGCACATAGGATCTTCCCAGACGTGGGCATGAACCCGTGTCCCCTGCATCGGCAGGCGGACTCTCAACCACTGCGCCACCAGGGAAGCCCCCTCTGTAGTTTTAATTATCACCTCTACATGCTGATGACTCTTAAATAAATACACACACACACACACACACACACACACACACACACACACGCCCTCTTTAATTTCTGACGTCATTTCCAGCCACTTCCTGGTATCTCTATTTGGATGTTCCTCAGGACCTTCAAACTCAAAATGTCAGAAACACAGCACATTCTCTTTCTCCCTTCTCTGCCTCAAATTCTTGTTTCCTCTCTGTAATCCAAAACCGGTTTTTGGTAATAACATCCACCCAGACACTTGAGCTAGAAAATGGGATCATTTCATCCTGTTTTTCTTCCTCACCACCCCCATCCTAATGTTGCCAAACCCTCCTGGTATCGCCCCTCCCGTCCACCCTTTCTCTCTATTCCCAGTCGCTGCTCAGGGGTAAGCCCTCACCATGGTAGCAAAAGAGCCAACAGGGAGCTCTTGAAGTTTGCGGTGTTTTCCTCTCCAAACAACAACCGGAGTAATCTTTCTTGTAATTAAACGCGAGCTACGTGCTTTCTCCACACTTAGTTTCATCATGTCTCACTGCCTGCTCCTGTTCCGTACCATCGCCAAATCCCCTTCACATGTGCATCCCCCTTCCCCGATGCTGCTCGCACCGTCTGAGCTCAGCAGGCCCTGTTCCTCTTCCTGATGACTCTTCCACTTTTCTACTTTAAGTTAACCTTACTATGAAGCCCTCCTACGGGTGCATAATTAACCATTCTGTTCTCTGCCCGTCCGAAGGACTTTGGACATGCTATTAGTAAAGCACCGAGCACATTAGCAGGTTCCCTCGTCTCTCCTATTAAGCAGTGAAGTAGTGAGGTCTTGGCCGGATGCTTGCCTGTGCTTCTCCCTTCAGCACCAGGTACATAGCTGCACTCGGTACGTGTTTGTTCAGCTAACATCCCGTCCACCATTTTCCAGGCAAGCCTATACAACCCGCTTCATTTAGTCATCCATTGCTGCCTCTCAGGAAATGTCCCTGGCCTGAAATCATTCTCTTCGAAGCAACTCTGGTCACGTCTTCCTTTTCTTGGAATGCTACCTCCTCTACAGATCTGTTCCAACTCCAACTCCCCGAAGGACAGTTGGTCATTTTCTCCCTATTTTAGCCTCCTGCCAACGCGCTCATCCCTTCAATTACCACATTCAGTGCAATAAATATATTGTTTTACAGAAAAGTAGACTGAGTAAATCCAGATCAGGTGTGCAGCCCTCTCGGCTATCAGATGACAGAGTCAAGAAACAGCTTGTGGAGCTGGGCGAGCTTCTTAGAGTGACTGACCCTCGCCTTCCGAAGGTCTCGTAGGCTCCCGTTAGATCTCAGTGGTGTTTACAACTTTTAAACGTCTGTACACGAGCGAAGGTCACACTGTTTTCTACCACTGTCTGATCACCACAGCGTTTCCCACGCAAGAACGGCAGCATTACTGGAGATAAAAGTCTTTCATGCCTCTCTCATGAACGCTCCTTAAAGAAAGGAACCTTTTTACATTTCCATCTCCTTTCCATCAACAGTGTGACAGAGATTTATTAAATTAAAAGTAGTACGATAATAAAGACACAGGAGTTTCTGAGGAGAGAGGCTGACACGGGCAGCGTTACCTACTCTACACAAAAGACCACAGGCGATGCTCACAAATGACAACACTAACGTGAGACAAGTCAGTAGTGAGCATCAAATGTGATTTCCCCACACAAAGTCTAGAATAATGTACACTTCTGACAATTAGCCTAATAGTCTACATTCTGTAGAAATGACCACTTAAACCTAAATTCAATGAAAAATGTGTTGGGCACCTTTGCTACAGGTGCTATGTTATATTAACAATATACTACTATGGTACACGTTAATAAACAACATCTAACGTTTACCGAGTGCCTACTGTGTACCTGGGACTGTGCTAAGCCTTTAAATGGACCGTCTCATTTAATCCTCACAACCACCCTTTGAGATGGATACTATTCTTCTTCTCATTTTTAAAATGAGGAAACTGAGGCTTAGAGAGTTCATGGAATGTTTCCAAAGTTATACAGCTAACAAGTGGTCCAGAGTAGAAATCCAAATCCAAGCATATTCTCATCTCCAGAATCCGTCCTCTTAACTGCCATTCTCTACTGAAGTTCTTTTTAAAGCAAATTAGATGGAGCAATAAAGTAACTCGCCTACATACAGACTTTCTTTTTAACCAAATGAAGTAACAGAATATGAAGTCTTAACTGCATCCTTTTCCACCCTTTTTAACTGTAACCAGTTAGGACATAAAGGAGCACCCCTCTGGGCATGGACGTAACTCAGGACACTCGATGGCTACTGGAGGAGACTAATCACCTGTTTTACCTCTTTCTTCCCTCATTGTCACCTCAGTTGCAGCCACGGGCATCACAGCGTGGCCCTGCTGCCGTGTTCACACTGGCATCTGCTGCTCCCGGCTGAGGCCTGGCTGCCCACGTGCACGTCCCCCAGCCTCACGCCACTGCTGTCACGTGCCCAGTGGTCATGGCCCGATGGAAAGGAAACACGAAAAAGGGGCAGTTCTGACCTCACGTAAGAAACATCAGTCATCCAAGCCTACAACGTTGTTTATGTCTCAACAATATTCTCCACGTATAAAACGGTGTGCCACGAAGAGAGGCACTTAAGTAGTAGCTTTATTTTAGACAACTGATGTAAGGGGGGAGGGGACATTAATGTGTTGAAATGGAGTGATAATAAAATAATTTAACCGCAAAATGAAATGAGAAAAAAATGGTAGTTATACATCAGTGGAAAAAATGAGTTAAAAGAGGAAACTGTTAAAAATGTTACATATATACGTAAAACATTTTAACTCAAAACAAATAAATGTACTTTAATTCACTAATTTCTTGGTGTTTTTTTTAAAATAGGTTAGCTGACTGGAGTTCTTAAGAAAATCACAACCAAATGCATCTACCACTTATACTTTCCATTCTTTAAAGAGCAAGAACTAGTAAAGCAATAAATCAGGACAGAATCTTCTAGATTATGACTGTCCCCTAAATATTCTACGGCTGCCTTCCCCTGCCTAGTAAGACAGAAAAAAACGTAGAGCAATCAGTCTTTCCTGAATCTTTTTTTTTTTTTTAACATTTATTTATTTATTTGGTTGCACTGGGTCTTAGTTGCGACAGGCGGGCTCCTTAGTTGCAGCTTGTGGGCTCCTTAATCGTGGCTCGCTGGCTTCACAGTTGAGGCACATGGGCCCCTTAGTTGTGGTGGCATGCATGCGGGATCTAGTTCCCTGACCAGGGATCAAACCCCAGCCCCCTGCACTGGGAGTGCGGAGTCCCAACCACTGCGCCACCAGGGAAGTCCCTTTCCCGAATCTTTTGAAACCACTTAGCTTAGGTCATAGAAAAACAACTCTCTTTCCTCATTCATATTTCATCCGTGTATGCAATATTTTAACTAACGTACATCGTTATGATAACAAGTACATTGGCCTAAACAGGTCCGAGAACAAACACAATTGCGTCCTGGTGAGTAAACTGTTCAAATGGGGTTAGTAGCCCTGCGACGGCCCGGAGCCCACTGCTGCCAGGAGACAGGAGCCCACCTGCCGAGGGCGGCAGAGCAGAGGGGTGGGTGGGGGCTGCAGTCAGCTAAGGCGTCACGTGACTGTCATGTGACCGTTCTGTTCCCTTCTCTCCTGATGATGTTCACGGCCAGGCATGTAAGTGGCCGAGAGGGCATCTTATGTCAATGCTCCTGACAGCAAGAACTGGGATGGAACCACAAGTATGAAGAACGGGTTTGTTTTATAGAATCATGACTGCTTTTACTCAGAGATGGAGGTCTTGACTTCCTACCACATTTTAAGGAATTTACGTAATTCATTCATCGTTGTTTCAGTGTGTTGTGTAAAGCGTACACAACTCAGTATGACTCTGTCCCGTCATTAAACACCGTAATCCTTAGGCTTCCAGAGAGCCTTCATGCTGTTGCATATTTGGCTCAACTTTGTGCTCAGTCGGCTAACACGTGCCTCCTACTGATAACGTAATCTTTCTTCTCCGGCCTTCAAATATCCTTCCGACACCGTGGCCTCTGGGTTCTCTGAGCGCCTCACCTTGAGCACTCCCTCCCGAGGCCCGGTCCGGTCTCTGCCATTACCAGTAACCATAACCTCACACAACGCGCTGCAGGACGCCGCCTCCTTCCTTCCAGCTTACTGCCTTCTACCACCACTCCTGGCGTCCCTCGATCCCCCCCGGACCTCATTCAGCCTCCTCTCTGTCCTTCATCCTCATGACGTCTGTCCTTGCTTCCTGGCCCAGCTTAAATTCTGGGGCCAGTCACTACACAGTTGACCCTTGAACAACTCAGGTTTAAACTGTGTGGGTCCACTTATACGTGCATGCTTTTCAACAGTAAACACTGCAGTATTACAGGCTCCACAGCTGGTTGAATCTGAGGTTGCAGAGGCCCTGCGGAGGGCGAGGGCCGACCATAAACGATACGAGGATTAACCCCCTCACTGTTCGAGGGTCACCTGGAATCCCTCCCTCGCTTTCACCCTCAATTACTGGGTCCCTCCGTCACCTCTTCACACTCACGTGGCAAGATCACAGCCCTGGATGAACCTGGCTCGCCACCGAGTCTGCACCTGCACGCAGGCAGCTGAACGTGGCCCGAGAAGAACACTCAGCAGCGCTGCTGCCGGGCCCCCTTCCAGCCACGCTCCCCAGCGGGCACTCCATGCCCCTGGTCTTCACCTGGCCTCTAGCCTGGATGCCATTCCAGCCCTTCCCCGTTCTTTTCAAACCCTCCATATGTCCTCCCTCACCCTCTCTCTCTGCTCATGGAGAAAACAGAAACAGTCAGAAGGAAGTTTTGATAAACTTCTACCACCACTTCCCTTTCTGCCAGCACACGTGCCTCTAAACCCTCCTTCCTCCTGTTACTGTGGGTGAACTCAGTGTGCAGGACAAGCACACGGGCACCAGTCCCAGAAAACTGGGAGCCCGGCTCAGCACGTGACTGTCCGCCACCTGAGTGACCTTGGAGGGGCTACCTGACCTCCCTCAGCTTTAGTTTCCTTACCTGTAAAACAGGGCTAACGATCTCTATTTTGTAAAGCTGTTATGAGGATAAAGTGGCACATAATATACAAGAAGTTTCAATAAACGTTAGTTCCCTTACTTTACCTTATTTTTAAAATAATAGTTTGTGGGAATGTAAACTGGTACAGCCACTATGGAAAACAGTGTGGCGGTCCCTCAAAAAATTAAAAATAGAGCTGCCGGGCTTCCCTGGTGGCGCAGTGGTTGGGAGTCTGCCTGCCGGTGCAGGGGACACGGGTTCGTGCCCCGGTCCGGGAGGATTCCACATGCCGCGGAGCGGCTGGGCCAGTGAGCCATGGCCTCTGAGCCTGCGCGTCCGGAGCCTGTGCTCCGCAACGGGAGAGGCCACTGCAGTGAGAGGCCCGCGTACTGCAAAAAAAAAAAAAAAAAAAAAATAGAGCTGCCATCTGATCCATCAATTCCACTGCTGGGTATTTATCCGAAGGAAACAAAAACACTATCTCCAAAAGACACATGCACCCCCTTGTGCACTGCAGCACTATTTACAGAAGTCGAGACATGGAAACAACCTAAGTGCCCACTGACAGATGAATGGATAAAGACGACGTGGTATTATGTACACAATGGAATATTATTCAGCCTTAGAAAAGAAGGAAATCTTGCCATTTGCGGCAGCAAGGATGAACCTTGAAGGCATTATGCGAAGCGAACTAAGTCAGACAGAGAAGGACAAATACTGTATGATCTCACTTACATGTGGAATCTGAAAAACAAACAGAAACTGAATTCATAGGTACAGAGAGCAGAGTGGTGGCTGCCAGAGGTGGTGGAGGGGAGGGGTAAAGGTGGTCGAAAGGTACAAACTTCCAGTCACAAAACAAGTCAGTCATGGAGATGTAATGCACAGCATGCCGGCTACAGATAATAACAGTGTATTGCATATTTGAAAGTGGCTGAGAAATCTTAAAAGTTCTCATCATAGGAAAAAAAAGGAGTAGCTATGTGTGGTGGTAGATGTTAACTTAGATTTATTGTGATCATTTAGCAATATATACAAATACTGAATGTTGGATATAATGTTACTTGAAACTAATATACTTGAAATATGTTATATGTCAATTATATAATGACGTATAACATATACGTCATTATATATATGTTATACGTCAATTACATCTCAATTAAAAATAACTTATAAATCACATGGTATATAAATTATATCTCAGTAAAGTTGCTGCCCACCCCCCAGCCTGTAATGTATATCTTTCACTAATTCAAACTGTCCTTTCTCCTAATTGGCCTCAAGTAGGGAAATTACACTGAATGTAGCAGGCTGGGTATAAAAAAGGGTTCAGCTGTAAAGTAGAAAAGACTACCCCCTAAGAAATTAAAAAATAGATTCTGGTTTCAAAACACAATCAAGAAAGTGTTCAAAAATAATTTTTGTGAGTCAAAAAATAAATCTTAATTTTACTGCTATGATTTGCATTCACTTTTTTTCCCCCTTTGTTTCCTTCTCCTAAACCATGAAACAACTTTGCCCCGTAGTTGGACTAATTTCTAAATATGGGCTCTATACTCTGTTGATACAGACTGTGCAGTAATATATGGAATACAGCTTTAATACAACTGCTCTGTTTGGTCAGGTTGCCCACGTTCATTCAGGCTGAGGACAGAGGTCCCATTAAATCACACAGGCACTGCAAATGTACATAAAGGAGTTGTAGTTTTTCTTTCTGAAGTCAATTTAATGAGTGAGTTTGCATTTGCCACTCCCCTTGCCTTCAGAATTGACCTACTTCCTCCAGCCAGCCTTCCTCAGCCAGCCACGCCCAATGTACCCACCACTCACCCCAGACCCTTGTACACCCTACCCGGTGGTGACAATAACAGTGTCCCTATAAACCAGGAACTGCTCTTGGTGCCTGGCGTAAGGCCACGTCACAGGAGCCTCACAAGAACACTAGGGGGCAGGAATCATCTCAGGTTGCAGGTGAAGAAGCAGATTCGGGGCACGTGGCTCCGGCTGGTGAGGCGAAGACCTGGCATGCGAATCCTCCCGGTCCGGAGCCGGCTCTCGCTCCTGCCTGAATCACCTTGTTTGCGAATTACCGTCTCAGGAACAGGTCTTGTCTAACCAACCTGCACTCTGTATGGCGTTCTACACACCGTGGACCCTGAATAAATACTTTCACTGATCATTTTGACGACATGAGCCTTTGTCTTCCTAGATCACAGAGAAACCTGAAAGCAGTATTTGGCTATACGGTGTCCAGGCTACAGCCTAACTCTCGTACGAAAACACCAGAGAAAGTGGCAGTAGTCCTGGGGACGGGCAGAACAGCAAGGCAGCCCAGGAAAGCCAACTGTGCGTGTTAGAAGACTGAAATAAGAAGCTACCCCCCAGGGCTTCCCTGGTGGTGCAGTGGTTGAGAGTCTGCCTGCCGATGCAGGGGACACGGGTTCATGCCCCGGTCCGGGAAGATCCCACATGCCGCAGAGCGGCTGGGCCCGTGAGCCATGGCCGCTGAGCCTGCGCGTCCGGAGCCTGCGCTCCGCAACGGGAGAGGCCACAACAGTGAGAGGCCCGCGTACCACAAAAAAAAAAAAAAAAAAAGTTTAAAAAAAAAGAAGCTACCCCCCAAAAAGCTGGCCGCACCCTGTTTAAAATGGGTAAGGCGCGGGCACGGCAGCTTTAGGGAAGAAGCCGAAGAGGTCCCGGCTCAGGAACGACTCGCGGTAGGGAATCCCATCGTACACCCTGTGTGTAAGTGGGAAACAAAAGTCCGTTTGAAATTTTAACTGGTCAAGGAGAAAAAAACATCAGGAACTTCTGTCTGTCCCATTATAACTAGAGATTCTGGTTCAAGTCCCACTCAGTCAGATGTGAACTGTGGGCACCAGCAAACTGCTTTAGTGTAACAGCTGTACAACTCCAGTTCAAAGACCAGAGGAGGACAGATTGTGGGAAACAAAGTACAGATGCGAGGGGAAAGGAAGTGTGTTCTTTTTGCTACCAGTGCCTTCTTACAGTCTTTTACAGAAGAGCTATGTCTTTGAGACCTAAGTAAAAACAATCACATGCTGAGAGTGTTGACCTGCACCGTCTGATCTGTGGAAGCACAGGCACATGTGGCACGTCCACAGTGAGAGTCCATAAGACACACACCAGATTTCAAAGACCTAGTACCAAAAACTGTAAAGTGCCAATAATTTTTTATATTGATTGCACGTTGAAATGGTAATATTCTAGACATACGGTGATGAATGTCATTAAAATTAATTTCACTTGGGTTTTTCTTTAACTTTTTAAATAAGGCTATCAGAACATTCTAGATTATATATGTGGCTTGCATTATACTTCTGTGGGATGATGCTGGTATAGAACATGCTGTAGACAAAGCAGGAGGAAACAAATCTCAGCTGTGATTCAACAGACTGTTAAGACTTGTCAGTCCTTCATGACAGCCTGTTACAGAGATTTCAATTTCCAGACGATGAGGATTTCTGGTGTTCTACAAACATAGGACTTAGAGCCAGAGTAGTTTGGGTTTGAGGAGGTCTCTGTCACTCACTAGCTTTGAGGTCAATGACTTTCTAGCCACAAAATCTTGGGTAAGTAAGTGACATAACTCAGAGCCAACCTACCTCCAAATCCTATTATGAGGGTTAAATGCAGTGACATAAAGGGCCTAGCATTCTAAATGATAAACACTATCATCCTCCCCAGAAATTTTCCGTGACATGCTTTTAACATATTTTAGTGGCACTTTATTACAAATAAATAAATAAATAGGAAGATGACTAATAAGATTAGTGGTCTTGTGGTGGTGGTTCTTAGAAACTTCTAAGTTTGACTAAAAAGGAACGTACTATCAGGGGAGATTATAAAATCTTCATCTCTGGAGATCTTCCAGAAGAAGAGAGCACATTATTTCTCCTGGGAAGTTTAAACCAGAGAGTGGAGCAGGGAGATGAGTTTATGCTGTTTTCGAAAGAGAGGCACATCCAGTTCTAAGACCCAGCAGCGGGGTGATGTGGTGGAATTTATGTAACATTTCTGGAATTACGATTTCCTCATTATCGAACGAAGGAGGCTGACTAAATGATCTGTAAGGTCCCCTCCAGCACTAGGACTCTTCTCAACAGTGAATCTAGAGGTTACGTACATAGAAATTTCTACTCGCCACCTTGAAAGCACTCTTCTCACCACTCCCTAGTCTGCACGTCGGCAGCTCCCAAAGCAGCTTTCTCACGGTCTTCCCCAATGACTCCTTGCTCAACCTGTTTCCCCGTGAGCTTGCATAAGCCCATTCTCCCCCTACAACCATTTCCTTTCAAGGCATCTGTGTGCCTATCCTGTTTAGCACACGGACATGTAGAAGCCAATTAAAAACAGAAAACTATCAGCCCCCGGCACACCTCAACTTCAGGTTCCAGTTTAACTGCTCTCACCCTGCAGGCCTCACTTAG
The DNA here is from genome assembly GCF_011762595.2 of Tursiops truncatus. Classification (NCBI taxonomy): domain Eukaryota; kingdom Metazoa; phylum Chordata; class Mammalia; order Artiodactyla; family Delphinidae; genus Tursiops; species Tursiops truncatus. The sequence goes on along the minus strand of NC_047044.1, from coordinate 93,037,902 downwards.
CTGTTAACTGACACATTTGTTAAACCTGGAAAAGGTATGCAGCAAAATCAAGGTACCACTGCACTGAATGTCAGAAGTAACAGAAAGGACCTGTCACATAACTACTTGTAAATCACCTGCCAGTGACTGGTTAAGTTTTACTGGGGGGGATTCTGAACAGGATCCTTAACTAGGAATTTTATTTCATTTTGTTTTATTTGCTGATCTAAGGATTAAATAAAGCACCTCCGGGTGTGCCCCAGGGTTGCATGTGACTTTAGGAAATCAATTTTGCTTTCTGTGACATAGTTTGCTTATCTCTCAAAGAGAACTAATAAAATGCACGTGCTCAAAGACATCGTGACCCCACCAGAAAGGCTCAGTGCAAGCATAAGCTATCAAATTTCAAATACCTCACAGAACGAGCAGACATGTTAGCAAAAATGTCCAGGCAAAATTCTGAAGAGGCAGGAGTTTTGAGAACAAAAAAGAAGAAGAGAGCAAAAAGAATGCCTCCTTGCTGCCCAGTGAGAGGGTGTTCTTGCTCTCCACGTGCTAAAGTAAAGCAAGCCCACCTGGAAGCTTATCTTACGGTCAGCCCAATTCTTTCAGCTCCTCAAGCAGAAATACCCAAAAAGCAGCACTTGCAGATCACCAGCGGTTGAATTACGATCTTTGACTGCTTTTTCTATTAGAGGTGATGTAAACAAGAGGTTTTAGAGACAAACCACTTTCCAGGCAGTTAGAGCACTGTTTTCTGGCACCACTTGTTAAGAGCATATAAGCAGTGGAGACAGACGGATCTTAGTTCTGCCGCTGTCACGTGTGTACCGTTATATATAATGGCCTCAAGCAATCAACACGGCTCCTCCGTGGGATACACCTTGTTCAGAACGGCTCACATCCTTTTCATCCAGTTATTTACGGTCCTCCCTCTTCTTTCTCAACCAAACTGCTCCAAGGGGCCTCAGGCGGGGCGCCTGCAGAGCGTCTTCTTAGCGCTGGTCCTCACCATCCTTTTACCCCCCTCCCCGCCCCTCTAGCCAGGAGTCATCGTGAGATCTTCCTCAGTCCAAGCCAACCCGAGTCCCTTTCTAGTTGCTGCAGTAAATAAATACATCTCTATATGTGAAATCATCTAGGCGGCATGAGCCTTCCTGGGTGTGCCCAACCGCAGGTCTCCTGGACCTGTAAGCACAGCACACTTGACAACGGCTTAGCCTTCCTACAGCGAGCAGAACGTCACAGCAGACGGCACTGGGGAGGATGGTACGGCCGCTGGGCTGCTCACAGGGGAGCTGCACTAAGAACACGGGGTGCGTGTGCCTGAAAGGACAGCCCGCCGGCAGCCCAGTGCTTCTCCAGCTGCTGTCAAGAAACCCTGCAATGAAGGTTATGTTCAAAGCACCCACCTTGTTGAGGACATCTCGCTGGCAGCCAAGATAGAGATTGGGCAGAATTCGGGTTGGCCCAATGTTGGCAACAGGTAAGCAAGGCTGAGAAATGCAGGTGGGGACTAGGGTGGATTTTCCTTCACAGAGGCCAGGGAAACAGCGGGAGAACTCGGCAAACCCACCTAAGGACAGACAGGGTACAGTTACGCCGTGCATAAAGATGAAAACCAGCCTTCTGCTAACTACTCAAATACAGTTGTCTGAAAAGAACAATCAGATCCCACAGATGGAAGTGGAGCCCCGTCCACAGCTGCTCGGTCTGGGGTACAATCCAGCACCAGACCCGGCTTTGCAAGCCCACGAAAGTGACCCCTGGCCCTGAAGGCACTTAGTGACTCACCCCCTCGCTCTCACTCCCTTCACCTTCACGCATCCTATGTCTTCCCCCTGCTCCCTGTCGTATTTCGTGTGACTTAAAGAGGACTGAAAGTAGCAGATAACCGAGCCAAGACAGATGCAAAATGCGGATACAAAAACACATGAACTGAGGCCAGACGTGACTTCTTCAAAATAAAATTGACAGAGTTAAAAGCTCCTTCTAGAATGAACTTTAAATCTTCCTACTGTATAAGTTTTATATTTCAAAGATACCACATACCCCCCTTACTCTTACAAATATTCTCTATATCAAGGGTCGCATAATGACCCCCGATTCCGGGGTCTCCTGTTCACTGGCTGAGCGCTGTGAACAAGGGCCGACAGACCCTAACCGCTCAGGTTACATGGATGCCTCGTGGCAAGATTTCTGGACTCGGAGGAATTCAGTGTTTTCCAGTCCCTTCCTTATAATGACCTACTCTATGATCTTCATTAGGTCACAATCTCACTCCCTGTTAATGAAGAGAAATCTATTGGCTAAGGAGACACTCTCACCTCCTTTCAGAAAAGAAAAGATGAACAAGGTCTTCCCTGGGTTTTCCAATCTAAATCCTCCTTGCTACCCAAATCCAGACCCAAGAACTGAATACACTCTGATACGTTTTCAGGTGAGTCCCTCACTATCCAGACCCTCCCTAGTCACTACATCTAAACTCGGAACCAAAGACATTTGGATTATAGGGAATATGTGTATATTTTTAATACTACTAAATTAAAAAACAGTTAAGAAGACAGAGCAGCCTCATTTTTACCTCTTTAATCAAGCCTTAAAAAGGACCCTAGCTGGGACTGACATATACCCACGACTATGTATAAAATAGATAACTAATGAGAACCTACTGTATAGCACAGGGAACCCTACTCAGTGCTCTGTGGTGACCTAAATGGGAAGGAACTCTCAAGAAGAGTGGACATATGTATACATATGACTGATTCACTTTGCTATATGGCAAGAAACTAACACAACATTGTAAAGCGACTATACTCCAATAAAAAATAAAATAAAATCTTAAAAAGGACCCTAAAATCTCACTAAATATTTATCTCCATCTCCTTGAGCTACATTCCATTAGCCTTTCCTGCGCTTCCAGAGACATATAAAATATGCCCTCAAAAACTGCGGAAGTGCAGGGAGTTGATGGGGGCGGTGTCACCCGTTTTTATCCCCTGTATTATGTTCAACGCAAGCATGACCCTCGGGACTCCTGCGTCCACTGTCTGTGCCCAGCATGGGGAGCGCGGTACAGCAAGCTAGGACAGCAGCAAGTCGGTGACGACAACCGCGCCGCCTGCAAATGCAGGTGTGCATCCTAGCCTCCAAGCCAAGCGTCTGCACTGTTTTTACCCTTAAGCAGTTTGCTTATTAAAGTTCTTAAGGTAACCTGACAGAAAGAGCAGGGGGTTCCATTATAGAAACCCCACCTTTCTTTGCGGGACCGACGAGGCCCTGGGGACCTGTACCTGTTCAGCGTTAAGGTTGCATTTCTTGCCCTTTCCAAACGCGCTCTCCAGCCACACAAAACTCACGGTCACCTCACACTTTCGTGCTGTTCTCTCACCACCACCGGCCCGCCCCGTGCACACACGCAGCATACAAGCCACACGCACGTGAGCCCCGCGGCCGTACAGCAGAGGGAGGGCGCGCAGAGGCCCCTGTACCTGAGTCTGTGTCCTGGCTTCACCATGTTCTAGCTGTTTGGACAAGTGACTTACGCCCTCTGGCTATCAGTTTCCTGTCCGTAAAATGGGAATAAGGATCACACCCGCCTCACAGAGCTGTCAGAGGACTGAGTTAGCTGATACGCGTGAGTGCTTTGTGCCCGCGCAGAGGGAGCCCTCCGTGGTACGGTGATCCGACATCGAGTGCCCAGCTTCATCTGGGGGCCCCCCTCCTCCACCCCTGATCTGCAGCTACACCTCGGTAGGATACACCTGAGACAAAGCGAAAACAGTCATGCTTCTAAGGCTGCATTTCCCAGAGTCTGCTCCAGGGCGCTGGCGTCCTTGCAGGAAGCTGACAGACGGGATATCGGTCCAAAAAGTAACAGAAACACTGCATATCACGTCTCCCCGGGAGACTCACAGCACACGTATTAAAAGCTCTGAAAAAAAATCTCTAAGGAAACTAGTTTACTTTCATTTAATTTAAGGGTCCCAAACTTATTTGACCATGGAATTTCCCCTCCCATTTCCCCCACTAAAATCTCTTAAAATCTAAGCTGGTGGAACTCAACACTCAAGGAAATGCTGTGCTAGGGCTGTCGCAGCTACTGAAATGAAGTAAATTAGAATCCCTACACCTAAAGTATAAGCCACGGCAATCTCAAAAAAGGGGTCAGTTAATATTGGCATACGTATGTGCCTGTCACTGTTTAGGATTTATCGTTTTATTTCATTAATGTTTTGTCCTTTTCAGTCTCTTAACTGCATAATGCAGTTATTTAAGGTGAGTTTTTCCCTCAAAGCAGTTCTTGTAATAATAGATGTTAAAGAGTCTATACGTTATCTGCCTATGTTACACCTACCCAACGTGATAACTGATGGCCACTATTGTGATTATAATGTAAATTTTAACTTCCATTAACTTTTGTTGTTCTGGTGTTTCTCTAAAGAACTGTTTTCATGTTTTTTCCTATTCTGTTTCCAAAACAGTTCATGGGATGATCTCTCATTTAAATCCAACAAAACGAGAGTCCAGTAAATGTTCTCAGAGAACAGAGAAACCAGGCAATCCAAGGAAACGCCACTTGAATTCCATCTGAAACTTATGTCATCATATTTATAAATAATGTAAGGACTCCCAGAGTTACTGGACATTTACTATGTGACAAGCGTTGCTCTAAGCACTTTACAAGGGTTTGTTCAGTCTTTACAACTGCCCCATGAGGTAGGTGCTTCGATTACTCCCACTTTACAGATAAGGAAAGAGAGGTTCAGAAAGACGCCGGGTGATAATCAACAGGGCTGGACGTGAGCCCGCCTCGAGACTGTACTCTCACTCGCTCTGCTAAGCCGTGTCTCTAAATACCACGGAATTAACTGCAACGCTCTCTAGGATGTGGGGACAGCCTGCTGACATCTCTGGGGTCCTGCCCTCATTTCAGTCTCATTTCACCAGCCTGAAAATGGCCACGGGCCTCTCCCAAACTGACGGAAGAGCCTTGCTTCCCCCAAGCCACATGGTTCAAAAACTTCGATGAGGGAGAGAAAAGGGAAGGAGATCTGACCTGACCAGAGAAACAAGAACTCTGTAAGTGTGAGTCACACGAGACCAGTAACAAAGCTGAGGAAGAACTAGCGGGGGATACGAAAAACACGGTCACGGCCGGCTTATGATCACAGTTTGTGAATCGGTGGTGAGACGGTGGCGGCGTCTCGGTGACTTTCGGCCCGTCCTCCACCGAACTACGCTCAGAGGGGACAGATTCTCCAACAATCGTAAACGGAAGGCGGGCCAGCCTGGGCTGTTTGAAGTGCTCATTTTATCCTAAATCGCTTCTAACTTCGGTCCTAACAAGTAAAATGTGAGTGTGGCTCTAGAAAATTCTAAGAAAACAGAAAAAAAAAAAAAAAAAACGAGAGAAAGCAGCCACTATTCAGCCTCAAAACAAGACCCCAAAGCCAAACAAAACAGCAATAACACATTATAAAACAAACAGAAACTTTTTTTCTTCCTTACAAATTTTTTCAACTAATCTCTAGCAGCACAAATCCAAACAGCCTTAAAATACTTCACAGATTTTGCGAAATCAGAGCATTCATCTAGGGCTCAGGCTGCCTTGAAATGTCCCAAACCAGGACTCCTGGTAACTTCCACACAACACTACCTCAGCCAAAGAGTACGTTCTCCCTGATCTTTATCTCTGACAATGTTCCACTCTGCTGACATCCTCCTTTATTGACAGTTTTTTCCATTCGCTGACCTTTCATTCATCGTTGGACTCCAGTGACCCCAGTTTCATTTCATTAATTAACAACAGATGAGACACTGCCTGACTTACCCGAACCCTCGAGAAACTATCTGTAGCCTCATCGGCAACTCAGTTTTGAAATATGTCTGAAATGTCCCTCTTCCTCTTACAAGAAGACAAGTACAATTCATCTACGTAAACTTTCTGTTACAAATGGCTGACAGACACAGAATCAAGAGTCATCTCTGCCCTTGTCCCAGCTCTGCTGTCCCCAGACCCTGAGTTAGATCCTGTTATGACAAGAAGACACAACCCCAGTTCATGATCTCCGCTTGTTTACTGTGAAAGCAGCACTGAGAAACTGACACGCTTCTTGAAAAAGTTTAAAAATATTTTTTAAAGTCGTTCAAGTATCTGACTCACCGTCCAATCTTGCCAAGTTTCTCCTGTCCCTAGATTTTATGCTGCTTATCATCTAGGAATGGAGAGAATAGAAAGTCGAACAACGCACGTGTGCTTCCCTAAGACAGACCTGAATCTCAGAACGCTGTACCAGCTTTGGCCCCTTGAGCTAGGAGTGTTTGTTTTAAGAGGAAGGAAGACACATATGCAGACACCCTGGCCTGTAGAGAAAGGCGGGTGGGGAGACCAGCAGATAGACATACGGACACCACTGGCCTCTACAGACTTGGATGAACAGGCAGACAAACTGCAATGTTAAAAATCCATATTTCTGTTAGTCTTCCACAAATTTACCTGTAGAATGCATATTTATAAATAAAAACATACATATTACTTTGGACGGAGAAAACACCTGGTACAGCTTAAAGCCATTCATAATTTGTATATCACTTTCTTCTCATTCAGCCAGGAAATACTTCTTCCCTTAAGAGTACCTCCTTCACAATTCAAACCATAAATATAATTTTCTATAAAAGCCAATGTCAACCACCATTCCATTTTCAGAGGCAAAAAAAGTCTGCCATGTGAAATAAAATACATAAAACGATGCCGCTAAACAATTCTAACTGGTCGGTTTTCTCTTCCCTCTGACCCTTGCAGTTATAAATCACAGAGTTGTTTCTTAAAATAAAGGAATAGTCACAAAAGTAGCACTTTACTACAGATTAGCAATGTTAATTTTCAGACGCAAATTCTCAAAATGTATCCGTATCCTTTTAGTCAAACCAGAGATAAATGTCAATTCCATGACTCTGAAGACAGTTCCTTGCAGGGAGAAACAGGGCTGCTCACTTATGCTTCAGTTCAAATGGGGAGCAAGTCCTAAGAGCTTTATCAGCTGACAGAGCTGCCTAAGCTGGGAAGGGGGATTAAAGGTAGCCCCTTCCCATACTGGGGATGGGTTCCATGGCTACGTACAGAAATCTATTTACACAAAGCTCTACTTTATGAAAGATATTTTTCTAAAGTCATATGCAAATTTAATTTCTGTACATTAAACCATTTTCACAGTTTATATAATTTCAGCTTTTAAATATAGTTCTCATGCAGCTTAACCCTTTTGTAAAACAAAGACCCCCTTTTTGGGACATAAATACGACCCATTCATTTACTTATTCTAGAATGTATGTGAAGGAATTTTTTTTTTTTTTGCAGTACGCGGGCCTCTCACTGTCGTGGCCTCTCCCGTTGCGGAGCACAGGCTCCAGACGCGCAGGCTCAGCGGCCATGGCTCACGGGCACAGCCACTCCGCGGCATGTGGGATCTTCCCGGACCGGGGCACGAACCCGTGTCCCCTGCATCGGCAGGCAGACTCTCAACCACTGCGCCACCAGGGAAGCCCTATGTGAAGGATTTAAGTGAAGTATTCCTGCACCTGTAGAGAACAGTTCTCTCCACACTGAAAATAAAATCTGGGCTTTGCTATTAAACAAAGGAGACAACCCTAATATTAAACAATGAAATGCTGAAATGTGTATTTTGCAAGTATTTTAATTGCTCTCATGAATAACTATTTTGCACTTTAGTCTGAAGTGACTGATTCAGGCAACTTTACCCTCTAACCATTTAAAAACACACAAGCATGGTCACAGTTCTCCCAGGGTCAGTGGAGTGTATACATGGAAAGCTGAAACTACTGACATGAAAGGCAAAGGAAAGGCAACATAATTTTGTACCTCCGAAGAAAGCAAACAAAAATATGTAACTGTACTTTTCCAATGCACATAGGTTGGTCTGGGTGAGCCCAACCACACAGGCTTGATCGATCATTTCCAGGGTGGTAGAGAGCATGGCGCACTTTCCTCAGCAACAGCAGCAGCAATTATGTCCTAGCTAGTCAACTCTCCGCTGAGCAGCCCAGAACAGAAAAATCCCAAATGACGTGGAACGCTCATTTTAAACTCTCATTCCATCTCCTCCATCCACCTGACAGGATGGTGGTCAGACATGCATTTCTGTGGAGATCCTCCAGGAAGCCTGAGAAGTAGCCTCCAACTCGTAAAACTTGCCCCATAAGTAACACTCCCAAAAAAGCTCACTCTGTATGAGAACAACCTATCCCCTGGCACAGCTGGGGAATGGGACATTCTAGCTAATTTTTTTTTTAAACAAAACAATCCCATCTCTCTTTTTTTAAAATAAATAAATTTATTTATTTATTTATTTTGGCTGCTTTGGGTCTTCATTGCTGCACATGGGCCTTTCTCTAGTTGCGGTGAGCAGCAGCTATTCTTCGTTGTGGCGTGCGGGCTCAGTAGTTGTGGCTCACGGGCTCATCAGTTGTGGCTCGTGGGCCCTAGATCGCGGGCTCAGTAGTTGTGGCTCACGGGCTCATCAGTTGTGGCTCGTGGGCCCTAGATCGCGGGCTCAGTAGTTGTGGCTCACGGGCTCATCAGTTGTGGCTCGTGGGCTCTAGATCGCAGGCTCAGTAGTTGTGGTGCACGGGCTTAGCTGTTCCGCGGCATGTGGGATCTTCCCGGACCAGGGCTCGAACCCGTGTCCCCTGCACTGGCAGGCGGATTCTTAACCACTGCGCCACCAGGGAAGCCCTCTAGCTGATTTTTGGATTAACACAGTTATCAAACACACGATAAACGAATTAAAAAATTTCAAAATACTAGCGTAAAAAAAGCACTAAATACTAAAATAATGCAACTTACAAGAGTTCTCGTGTCTCATAATGTCTAAATCTTACATTCCTCAAGATAATGTTATCTAGATCAATTCGACTGGCAAAATCCAGAAGTGTTGTTTAGTAAAGAGTTCTCAGAAGATGTCGAGTGGTATTTTTTACTCTTACTGATCTTTCAAATTGGCAATACATAACTATACCCAGAGGCTCTTCTTCAACACACACAAACACACGCACACACACACAGCCAGGCAGGACTCTCAATACCTGCCTTCAAACAAAGGTTGTTCTGAACAGCACAACCAGAACGACCAATCAAAAGGAACTACGGCCAGAATCCACCCTTGGCTAAGCAAAGGCAACAAGCTCTATAAGCAGGAGAGAGGTTCCCAGAGGCCACCCGACTGGTCCTCCAGTGACTTTAAGACGTGAAGCTACAGCCAAGCGAACAGCAGCCTGGGGCTTCCTGAGGAGGAAGCACCTAGAAGGCCTCTGCTTCCATCAGCATGGAAGGAGGAGGTTACTAAGGAGATCACCTTTGCTCATGTTCACCTGAAAATCAAAGATTTCCAAGGTTGCATTTGGGGGCTTGAGGTCCCAAACTCCAACCTAACATTTTCAATCCTCTTTTGGTCATTTTCACTTGAATGACTTATCGATACTTCTAAAATAAATTCCAAGCCAACATCTCGCTCTCTTTGGTTCTGTATCCCTGTTCGCATCTGCCCCGTTCTCCCAGTCACCTCAGCAGCAGCCGCCGGGTATGCCAACACTCAGACTTGCTTTTGCGAGGTCCATCTGCCTGTCCCCGCCTCCTCCCCACCCCCAGCCCACAAGCTCCATGCCGCACTGCTAGATAAATTCAGGAACAGCTCTCTCTGATCTGTCCGTCCTTTTCCCAACTTGTTTCCACTCTGCGGCCAGATTAAGGTCCTGAGATAAAGTGTTGATATATCCTCTGCTCCCAAATACACACAGAATACAATTCAAAATTCCTGATCAGACACTCAAGCCCTTCATCACCTGATCCCACTCTACTGTCCACCCTCACTGTCCCTATTCTACCCACCACCATGGCCCAGGCCCATTCATCTTCTTACTGTTTTCCCACCACACCTGGGCTTTCTCTTCTCCAGCCTCTGGTAACAACCAGGGAAGTCCCTCTAGTTTCAATTCTATTCTGTTGCATTTTTTAAAATTCTGCTGTATTAAAAAAAATTCTTCCCTGACCAGTGTATTTAAATATGGTCTTGCCAACTTAGAACTTCTATAAAAGGTATAGCCATGGGAATTCCCTGGCAGTTCAGGGGTCAGGGCTCCGTGCGTCCACTTCAGGAAGCACAGGCTCGATCGCTGGTCAGGGAACTAAGATCCCACAAGCCACGCAGCCAAAAACTACACACACACACACACACACACACACACACACACACACAGCCATCACACAGCAGTAAGAATTTACCATTAACCTGGTAATTGTGAATTCTCTTTCCGTGTGTGTGTGTGTGTGTGTGTGTCTGTGTGGTGACCTCTTACCTCTCCGGCTATAATACCCTGTGAACTGTCTGCATAAGAATTGTGTCTCACACTCCTTTGCAATCACCTCTGCATTTAGCACAGTGCTTGGCACATAATTAAATGTTTATTGAATCCTCCCTTGATACAATGAATAGCTGTTGATGGACATAAGTCTTGTGTATTTTGGGTGTTCAAAAGGACTTCCTGGGGCTTCTCTGGTGGCGCAGTGGTTGAGAGTCCGCCTGCCGATGCAGGGGACACGGGTTCGTGCCTCGGTCCGGGAAGATCCCACATGCCGCGGAGCGGCTGGGCCCGTGAGCCATGGCCGCTGGGCCTGCGCATCTGGAGCCTGTTGCTCCGCAACGGGAGAGGCCACAACAGTAAGAGGCCCGCGTACCACAAAAAAAAAAAAAAAAAAACGACTTCCTGATTCCATTCAGAGCTGAAAGCTCTGCGGGCCTGGGTGTGAGCCCAGAACCTGCTTCCTACTCCTTGACCACAAGGCCCCAGAGGACCCTCAGGGTGAGCAAAGCGGCACAGGGCAAGGAAAACATTTCTCTGCTACAAAAGGTTAAAAGAGGAGACTTGGTCAATTCTGCTTTCATCACCCAGAAGCCCCAGTGAGTCCTCAGGGTGCTTCTATCACGTCCAGGGAACTTTCCACGAGAGGTGGGTTCCCTCAGCGGCTCAGGACGACAGAGTCCGGTACGACATCCAAGGCTCAGGGGACCAGGGGCACAGCTCTCAGGAAACGAACTGGACCAACTATAATCAGATCCCGGCTAAGGATGAAGCGGCTGCCGGATGTGCCCCTGGTGACCGTCGGGGGCAAGGCCTCACGAGACCATCCATCGGGAGACGAAGCTCTGAGTCCCGAGGAAAAGCGAACAGGAGTCTGGTCTCTGGAGGACGACTCTTTGGAGTCCCATCTGCCTGACGTGCGAACTGTGCACGGGTCACCACACAGCTCACTTCTTGGGCCTTTTCCCGTGAAGCTCAGGCTTCCTAATGCACCACGAGCAGGCCCTCCCGGGACCCCCTGGGGTGTGTCCACTCTGGCAGCCGTCCTCCTCCGGGGCCAAGCGCACCGCCTCCCAGCAGATGCGGCGGAGCAGCGGGAAGGAAAGGGTCCCTGTTTGTCAGCCAAACAACCCTGGAGACCACTGGCATCCACAGGAGGGTGCAGAGCCGTGCCGTGGGCACTGCTGCGAGCCGGACACGGCGCTGGCTGATGGGACAGCCGTGACCACGACAGAGGTCCTCTCTGGAATTGACAGTTCAGTGGGACAAACTTCAACCAAATAATTAGATGAATAATTGGCTAATTATGGTGGGTGGCCAAAGGAGTGCGTGTGACAAGAGGATACCCAACTCTGCCTGGGAGCCGGGGGGGGGCTTGACGGCCACCGTGAATCCAGCAGGAGACACCCAGGTACATGGGGAGAGGGGGACACTTGGAGGAGGAGGAGGGTGCCTCTGGGCTGCAGGTCTCGGGCCCCTGAGGCTAAAGTGCTAAAATCACACACACACACACACACACACACACACCCCACCCCCAACCTGAGGACGGAGAGGGGCACGAGATGAGGGCACAGAGGCAGGCAGGAGCCATCACTGCAGGGCTTCGGAGTCGGGGAAGGGTTCTGGAATTTTCCCTAAGAGCACTGATGCAGACTAGGCTGGGGAGTGATATAATCACAGTTACGCTGAAAATATCAAAGAGAGACGTAACGTTGGCGAGGGTGCGAGGAAAGGGCAGAGAGGCAGCAAGACAGGGTGAGAGAGCAGGGAGGAGGGTCCCGGGGCAGGTCTGAGGGCTGATGTGGGCCTGAGTTGGAAGCATAGCGCAGGGAGGCCAGAAGAGAGGTCTGGTGGCCAAGAGGTGACAGGTGTCTCCGAGCCTCCAAAGGCTCCCCAGGCCAGCCCAGCGAAGCACAGACTCGTCCTGCCAGGCTGAAGGGCCCGCACAGCCTGCCTGCACTTCCTCTCAAGTCCCCTTCCTCCCGTCACAGAAAGTCCACTCAGTCTCCTGGCTGCCTCCTAAAATCTGTGTTCGCTCCTGCCATTTTTAATGATGTCAGTCCACAGAGGACCCTCCCCACCCAAATCTTCCTCATTTTTCAAGGTTCGATTAAAATTCCACCGCCGCCCTCAAACCTTCCCCAACTCCTGCAGGCAACACCGAGTCACCCCTTACCACTCGATGCACTGTCATCTGCTTCTATTTCATCCGCTCCAGACGTGCTGCCCCAAATTAACCGAGGGGTCTCCAGGGCAGGGGCAAGATGTGCACTTTTCCAGTTCCCTATCCCCCAGGCCCACCCCGGGGCCCACCCAAGGGAGCCCTCGAACACTGTGAGTGAGGCCAGCTGAATGGACAGGACACAAATGACATGACCAGGGCAGGGGAAGACTGATGTCACCACTGTCACCCAGGGTGCTTCTGTGTAGCTTGTGCCACACGTCAGGGTGAGGGACTGTCTCGAGCCTGGTCTGCAGTCCATTTGTTAAACAGACACAGCCTCAGGCATGATGTCTTAGCCACCGGTAGCTGCGGAGTGACAGGGCTGGCTTGCTACCACACAGGCAGGTAAGAACTGGAGAAAAGACGGGCCAGTTTAGATAACCTCATGCAAACTGAGAAGTAGAGCCAGCAACTACACGGCAGCCAGTGGGCGAAACGGTACCTATTTTTAGTCTGTTTTCAGTGGCTCTCACCGCAGCTCTTTAAACACAAGAAGAGCCAATTCCTGAACAACTGCAGTACTTTGACTGGAATCCATTAACGTCAATCTCTTTTACCAGCTACTACAGGATCTGAAACGGGAGGATTGAAGATTTCCCTTCTCTAGACACAAGGACAGAAGAAACGCCACACTGGATGAGAGAACGGATGATGACAACGGCGCGCACAGCAAATCTGTGAGCGGGAGGACCGGGTTCTGCCCTACTTGCATTAGGAAGGTAACCGGCTCCACTGAAGCAAAGCTGCACATTGACCACACAGAACTGCTGACTGCATCTAGATTCCTGTTAAACTGAAAATGTGTCAAGAGTCAAATACATTTTTACTCACTCCTAGCTCTAACTACAGTAGCAGCTCTAACTCAAAACAAAGAAATACGTATTTGGCCTTTAGCCACAGCAGACATTAATCTAAGACCTTAGCTGTGTTTGGAGACAAAATGTTTCTAAGAGCCCTCAGCACTGCGCCTGACACTAACCCCAATGGTATCTTCCATCATTATCCGGAGTGGTATTTCAGCTCAGGACAGAGTAGACTTTTAGTTGATGATTCCCCCCAGCTGAAAAAATTTAATGCTTAAAAATTTTATATACAGTCTGTTTTCATACGTTGCTTCTCCCATAAAATGTGAAGTAAGAATATGACTCTGCAGTTCACAAAGAGGCTGAGAGATAAAGCAGAAACTAACACACCATTGTAAAGCAATTATACCCCAATAAAGATGCTAAAAAAAGAAAAAAAGAGGCTGAGAGAGAGCTACCACAAAAGCACAGGCCTGATCTGAAGTGGGCACCCGATTCTCAGTCTAGCCTCCTGAGGGAATTCCAGACGACTCAGGAATTACTGCAGACAGGGGCCTGGGCGCACAGTGAGAAGAGGGAGAGCTGGGGAGAGTCAGGCAAGGGCTCTGTTATTTTCCTCGTCTGTAAATGAAAGGGCTGAGGTCTGTGATTCAGTTAGAGTTTTTTGCTGCAGGGCAATCCTGTGCCTCAACACAGGGTAGAAATGAGTGCTGCAGAATTAGCAAACTTTCGTGGGTCCCTTTTGCTTTTACTCAGAGTTACAACAGCGAGGAAAGAGAAGAAAATAATAGAACAGCAATCTTTGTTTCTACTAAATGAACCCGCTTATTCTGTTTTCTCTGTGTCAGCACACGCAAAAAAAGTCTAGATTCGGTGGTTTTTCTTTTTCTCTAATATATTTGTTTTCAATCTGGCACCCTTAGAAATATACTGATAATAGACAAAGGCAAGTAAAATAAAGTAATATAATGAACAAAGGCCAAGAAACAAGATTATTTTTTAGAGAGAACTAGTTTTCTGAAGGTTAACAAGACCAAAAAAGTTGATCAATAAGTCAAGGTTGGCAACTGTTTATATCCATCAACGATGAGGGACGACTTTCCAAAGGGATCCAAGTTCATTCTTTTTGGCTAAGATGAGGCTACAACTCATAGTAAAACCCTTTAATCCCCTGGGGGGGAAACAATGCTATGGTCTAATCTGGCTTGGTTATCGGGAGACTACTGGGAGACTTATTAATGGCTAAGCAGGATAAGCAATTTAATTTTTTTTTAAAATAAAGTTATTTATTTGTTTTTGGCTGCGTTGGGTCTTGGTTTCTGCACGTGGGCATCCCCTAGTTGCAGCGAGCAGGGGCTACTCTTCACTGCGGTGCGCGAGCTTCTCATTGCGGTGGCTTCTCTTATCGCAAAGCGTGGGCTCTAGGCGCGCAAGCTTCAGTAGTTGTGGCACCCGGGCTCAGTAGTTGTGGCGCACGGGCTTAGTTGCTCCGCGGCGTGTGGGATCTTCCCGGACCAGGGCTTTAAGCCGTGTCCTCTGCACTGGCAGGTGGATTCCTATCTACTGCGCCATCAGGGAGGTCTCTCAATTTAAAGTACAAAAAAAATGATTTCAACTGTTCTCAATTCATACGGATTCAAGGGCTTGTATCCACCTATGAGTGGCACTAGGTTTTCTAGAGCTCGTAGCTCCTCATCAAAGCTCAGGATTTAAGCCCTGTTTAATTGTACTAGAGTTTTGTTTGTTTGTTGGCCACACCACGTGGCTCGTGGGATCTTAGTTCCCTGACCAGGGATTGAACCCAGGCCCTCAGCATTGAGAACTCAGAGTCCTAACCACTGGGCCGCCGGGGGATTCCCTGTACTAGCGTATTTATTAGATCTTAAAATCATGTTGAAATCTGCTTAAATAGATGGAAACATTTTCGTATTAGATACTTTTCCCATAGCAGCTATATTTTTGCTCTACCTGAACGAAGACAACTCGCAAATCATTTATGTCAAAATATCCTCAAGTTTTCGCTACACTTTCAGATTAGTTTCATCGCTGTTTAATCACTTACAAATTAAACTAAATGAATAAAATAAGTCATATGAAACACAAATGGTATAAACCTACACGTAAGCTCATTTATATTTCAGATATCCATTGAAAACTGAAGAAGTGCTAGGCCTTGTGGGGAACACAGGGATGAACAAGACACAGTCCTCGGCTTGAAAACAGAGAATCCAGGAGGGGGATTAAGCTAACGAATGAAGAAGATACATGACAACGTAAGTTTAACTAAGATTTTAAGATACTAATCGAAGACTCGCATGTGGCACATGGCTGTCAAATATTAATCACTTGGTTTAGAATACTGGCCGGGCTTAAAAAGAGGGAAAGTTGATCAGTCAGGGGTCAAGATCGCTGGCTGAGTAGGGCCCGCAGATGTGGCCAGTACAGGCCGAGTCCACTGCAGACCCAGGTTCTAAGTTTCAGGACTGGAAGGCTTGGGACCCCGGTCTCACTGATAATCAGTGGCTTAACAGGACCCCCTTCCCCGGCAGAAGCTGAAGGTTACCAGGCTAGCCTGTCCCAGAGCAGAACCTGCTGCTCCACAGGGAAGAACTGAGCCCACTGAGCTCCAGTGCAGCTTCCCCGAGTCCAACCCTCTCCCGAAACGGAGTCTTCGTTGTTAGTGTCCATGTCACTAGGTCCCACAGGTCAGTCTGGGTCTCCTCTTGCTTGAGGAAAAGGGCTTATTAAGATGCTTCCTCTATCAGTTCCTCGGGAAGGTCCTCTTCTTCCCCTTCTCCAGAGTCACTGCTCCCTAGGTAAGTGGCCCTGAGAAGGTGAATGGAATTCGGGCCACAATTCTTCACTCCATATACTGATATAATGACCATAAAAAAACCATCTGACGTATCTAATACTTTCTTCCTGTCAATCTCAAAGTAACTGAAAGCTCTAAAGTAATGGAGAAATCACTCCAAGAAACCACTTTGTCTTTCTATTGTCTTTCTATTATCACACACACCCCCACCCCAGGGCCGACAAGCATCTGTAACTGCTGAAAGCATCAGGGGCAGCTTGTAGTGAAACTTGTCTCCAGCAACCCTGTCATTTCCTGTAGCACCTGTGGGACGCTAGCATGCTTTTCCAAGGTCAGTTATTTTCCCCGAAGCAAAATATTTGAGAAACACGTGTTGATATGTCCTTCTACCCCACATCCCTGGGACGTCCTCTAGAGCAGCTGCTGGAACTTGGCAAAAAACAAAAAAACAAAAGCACAAAACAAAAAAAAACCACTGCCGAGAACTGATGGTCACGCCTTCCCCAGCACTCTCTCTCTTCTACTAACTCTCTTTTCTGTCCACTCTGAGGAACAGGCTCACTAACCAAGGGAATTTCCAACCGGTCAGGAGCTTTGGGATGGCCGAGAGGCTTTTAATCGTCCGGAACCCTCTCTGAGGTGTCCTAAGAAATCTCGCTGCTCAGAAACTCCCAAACAAGGGCATTCAGTCCCTGAAGCCACCTTCTAAGCTGAAAGAAATACAGGATTCTGGGGTGTGGATGACGAGACGGAGCTGTGAATACACGTATGTGGTCTCGGAGCTGCCTTGATGGGCTTTCCTTTAGGCCTAGGACCCATTTCCGGTACAAAGTGGGGATGCCAGGGGTTCTGACCAGCACCATCCCACGTATCCCTAGGGCTGATCTCGAGGGTCAGAATGAGTCCTTTTCCTTCCTTACTGCCCAGTGAGCACCCCTCCCAAAGCCGCACATGGCTGGAAGGAACCTTCCACATAACAAGGGAGAGCTCCTCGGGAAAGAGGAGAGATGACTTGAGTAACTAAAACTCGACATGAGCTCATTCCTCCGGGAGCATCTGCCTGGCCAAGCCGTCGGGTCAGAGCCCCCGTAGAGAAAAGCGTCTCAAACAAGAGCAAAGAGGGATAATCGCCTTCCCTCTGGGTACACCCTCTTTAAGAAAAACCCTGGTTCCGTCGATAGGGCTCCAAGGTAAAGTCCCTCACAGTGGCTCCAGGAAGCACGACTGCGTTCCTAAACTCAGCAACCGAGGTGAGTGGGACTCTAATAACAGCAGTCAGGTGTAACACACTTACACTCCCAGTGAAAGACCGTGCCTACCAAGAGACACAGAACCTAATGCTATAATTCTCCATTACAGAGTTCTGAGAGCTCCGTTCTGAGACCGAGCTGGCTTCACTTTAGGACAGAATTGCAGCATAGATGAAACGTGTGCCAACAGATGACCTGAAAGTGACAGGTAACGATGCTTTACTCTTTGAAACCGGGAGCAAAAGCTGACGAGGGAGAAATGAAGACACAGAAGTCTCATTGAAACCTTCAGGGAGTTTAAACGTGGTAACAAACCAACAACTGATTCAGCCTATTCTCTTCCAACTGAAATGTCCACAGTCTAACCATCAGTTGCCAGTAACATCAAGCTCACCGGACTCTCCCTGCAACAAAAGACGAAAGGTGCGAAAGTGACAATATCTGTCAATATTTTGTTTTTCTTAGATCAGATTTTTAAAAGCGATCTTGCCGATCACTGTGGCAGAATCTGCTGGACACAGCGGCTTTGTGGTAAAGGTTACTGCGCATTGTCAAACTGTATTCCCTGCTCTGGGAGCCAGAGTGAGTGAAAGGGCTTCGGTACTGTCTGCCAAACAGGGAAAGCAAAGGATGAACAGTCTGCTTTGGAATTTGATGAGATGGAACTCCCACACCACCCTCCTTTAGGGCAGATATAAAATAGTTAGTCCTTTCCGTGCGCTTTACAAAGTCAGCTGGTTGCTTAGCATTTGCAAGTTGAGACTTTTTTCAGTTGTGAAAACAAAACAAAAATACGTAAGTTAGTTTTAAAATTTTCCCTCTGATTATTGGAAGAAATATTCCGCACACATTCTCTTTCTGTCTCATTGTACATAACGTCCAGGATGGGTGATCTTATTGCTGGAGTCCACTTCAACCAAAAATGTTTAACAGGGGTTCACACCGAATGTTGGGCGGGTCCTCTCCTTGGGGGTGGGCACTGAGAGCGAGCTGAAATGCAGAGCATTCGGTGTTCGTAGATCTACACGGGCGCACAGACCTACACGGCACTTCTGGCTAATAAATACCCGATGAAGAGGCATTTGAGCTAAATCAGAAATACACTGACCAATGGGGAAGAACAACAGCATTCAGGTTAACTAGAATAGTTACGTCAATCAGAAGCTATAAATAAGTCATTTTACACAGTGACCTCAAAGCTGCGTCCACCTAGTGTACTTCGAGCTCCTTGTGGAACCCTGCTTACTCACAGGCTCAAGGAGGTTGCGAGCCCTCACAGTTGTACCACAAGCCTTACCTGCTAGCAGGTGAACAGAGCTGAAGCTCTTCTCCAGTTTACCCAGGAGTACAGTGAGAAAACAGTCTGAGGCCAGAGAGGCCACATCTTGGGAGCTTTGATCGTAAACTACAACCTTCTGACTGCAATCAACGTCGACCTAAAATGCAAACGTGAGGCTGTCAGGGAGGAAAGCGAGGAACATAATCCCATACACCTCTGCTGCTGAAGCAAGTAACTGCTTCCTGTTTTCCTTAATAATCTGAATAAAAATGAGATGTGGTCAAATGTACTGGATAAACCAAGCATACGCATGGTTTAAATGTTTGCAAAAATCAACATTTGCAAGGCAAACTTGATGCTATTTCTGTGTAAATGTGCTCAAAACTCCTTAGTTTTAAATCCTTAACACGATAACAGGGTAAAAACATGTACAACAAAATAATACGCAAAATAAACGTATCGATCCCGATCCCCCGAACTAAAGAAACATTTAAAATGGTTTCTACTCGGTAACAAGTCAGCTTTTCGTAAGATTAAAGCACAAACTCATTTTTATTCCTGAACAAAACAAACAGCCTTACCTACCACAAAGCTGACAGCCTGGTATCCTAAGAAAAACTCTCCTTGAAGATCCTTAAATTCTGACCATTACCTTAACTTCCCACAAACAAAAAACACTTGTAATATAATTAATTTCTACTTTCTCGTCAAGGCACTTGAAAAGAATGATTTCCTTTCAGTACATTTGTAAACAACATAAAACCATGTATTAGTTATTAATAATATACAGACAATATAAGATACTATTATATAATTGCTAACCATTGAGTATTATAATATACTGTATTAGACATAACTTTTTATTTGTGTTAAATTAATAAAACAATTTTTAGCATTAATAGGGAAACACAGCACTGGATCAAATAAAAACAAGTTAAGCTTTCTGTGTAGCTTAGAAACATCCTGAGGTGTGACAGTGTCTACAATTAGTGAATTATTCTGAGGTAGCATAAGGTATCAAAGTTTAGAAAAAGCAACCAAAACTTCCTCAAATTACTTTCTCCCCTTAAAAATGAGGCTTCATTTAAAATGATTCCCCACTCAGCAGGCCCATTTATTTTAAAAAGGAAAAAGAAAGCAAGCGTGTACCTTATGTTTGGCTGAGTGCTGGATGAGCTCTGTAATTAACACTTTGTCCTGTTGCAACCTTCGCTTCATAAGCTTGGAGCAGTTGATATTAATGGCTTCCAAAATGTGGGACGTATTGTATTCCACAAATGGCCGGCTATCAATTAGCAGCACTTTTTCCGTTCCACTTTCCAGCAGAGCCACCAACCTCTCAGTAACAATTTGAGTTCCAATCATCTCATGGGCCATGACAACAATAAGTCCTCTTTTCCCACCTCCTCCTTTAATTTGCCACGATGATGTAATGGTGGTGTGCTCAAAGGCTCAGCCACTCCATTGTACTGAAATGTATGAGGTCAGGCTGGTGGCGACTGGCAAGAGGAGAGTTAAACCCATTTTCAGCAAGAGCCCTCCAAGTGAATGTCTCTTTCTCTTTCCCGTTGATGTGCTCTCGCAGAGGCCTCCTGCCACAAAGCAGCCCCTCACACTTGATTCATAAAGAGATGACTGGAATAACCATTCCAACAAAAGATGCTTTGGGGCAGCCAGTGCATTACATCATTCTTTACCTCTGTTCCCTCGCGCCAACAGCTTTACATGGGGCTGAAAAGCCTACATGGAGAGAGAATGACAGACGGAAAACAAAACACGGGGGTCAGAAAAAGAAAGAGCATCGGATTAGAGGGAGTGTATGATTCATAATATTTACCCCATTAATCTAATTCCATACTTGATGCACTGTTTCATTTGAACAAACAAACAAAAAGGACAAGTAGGTATGGCTTCAGGAAACGTACTAATGATGATTCGCTTTCACCGCAAAATATAAAAACTCAAAGATGACAAAACAAGACAGAGTCATGAATTATATATAATCACCTGGGGGCCCAGAACTACTTGACTTACAGTACGAAATGAAAAGAGCTGTAAAAAGCCAGTCCAAGCATTTTTATTCCAGATTTTATTTGCTTATTTCTTGAAAATAGCACAAAAAACAACCACCTAAGATCAGGTTAGCAATCTGACGTTGTCAGGACATAAAAACCTTTCCTGATGGCTTGAGAATTACTATGATAAATGGAGTGTGTGTGCTGTGAGCATTCCTTGAAACTACCCTCAGGAAGAAGAGGCAGGAAAATGGGAGGTTCTGTAAATTTCGGCTGCCTTTTAAGGAAGAGGAGGGGCAATGACTGATGTACTTGTCACACCAAGTGCTGAACTAGCTGCTGGGGGCCTGTGAGGCATCCACTCCGCCCCAGGCCGACTCACAGCTAAGATCCTGGCCAGTCCTCCGCTTCCAGTTCGCTTTTTCTTGTACCTCATTTTTAAGAGACTCCCTGATTCCCAGCCTCAGAAAATCTCACACCTTGACCTTGGACTCTAGGTCAGCAACCCAGGCATACGAGAGCCCTTAATACTGGACCTGATGCTTACTTATTCTTGCCAGACTCCTAAGACAGACCATTTCCTAGTTAACGCTAGTTGGAGTTTTGTGCCCAGAGCTTAAGCCCGCACCCGGACCTTCAATATTCTCACGTTCCGATCTCCCCGGTCCATCTCTGCTTATAGGAAATGCCCTACTACATAAAACTAGACGTCCACTGTCGGCATTCGACTTCTGGAGGTTAAACTACCTGATGGCAGCCGTTTTGTACTGTATTTCTTCCTTCCACAGTGTTTTGCACATAAGATATTCAATTTACACTGTTATAAGTTAGTAAAATCCTCCTTGTTCCAAAAATGATTTAAGATACTGAATAATTCATATGTGATTAACTGATTTTGGATTAGGTTGATAGACCCCCTCAAACATCATGGGGTCCTGTTTCCTAATTTCAGACTTAGAAATTAGAAGCTGAAGCATGGAGAAGTAGGAGTAGACAGGATAGAGAGAGGAGTGGCCTCGCCCTTTACTTGTTACGTAACTTCGGACAAACCATATTAGCCTCTCTGACCACACTTTCCTCATCTCTAAAAGGTACATATAGTATCGGCCTTGTCTCCTCACAAAGTTTGTTTTGAGGATGAAATTATGTCAGTTATCTAAAGAGAGTAAGTCAGAAAGCAACTAGTCATCACACAGAGAAAGGAGGAAAAATGCTGTAAAGATGCCAATGGTGAACAGAGCTGCCTTGCATCTGGAATCTGAAAGGCATCCCTCAGCAGATAAAGACGGGGCAATTCCATCCTGCTACAGTCTGGCTTCAGCCAGGCTGTGCCGCTTCTCACGGAGCCAGACATCCACGGCGTTAGAAGGCACCTGAGAAGCCATCGCGTCTAGCCTCACGTCTCACGAATCAGCTCCACATAACACATTATTTGTCCATTTCGTATCTTCATTATACGGATGTATTATTTTTAGTACAGCTTAATGGCAATGAAGCACAAAAGTCATCTCTACCTTCGACTGAAGAAACCAGAGCAGAGAATTTGTCCTACTCAATCAACCAATGCACATTCGCACAGCACCTACCCAGGGTATTTCTGACTCAAGTCCTGACTACCCGGTGACACGGTTCACAGCCACGCAAGGTCCTGGGCTCGGATGGCCTGACTCCCTCACCGGGGCTCCCACTCCCAGGTTACCCTGTTTTCCTAAGAACCTGTCCCCACAATGAAGCTGCGCTGAGACAGAGTGACGTGACTTGTCCACGCGGGAGCCCGGGCAGCGCAGAAAGTGGAAACCCGAGAACGGGAGCAAGTGGATGCCAACAATGGCCTGAGTCTCTGGGCCCCATTGGCTCCTCTCAGTGGTGCAAACCGGGCAGGACAAAGCAGTTATCTGGGTTAGCAGATCGAGGGACAAAGGGAGGGAGAGGACGGCAAACATGCAAAAGCTGAGTGAGAAAGTTCTCATCTTTGCTTCCCTCCAGCCAACTCTCAGAAGCCCAGATCACTGAAACCCAAGGCAGGCTGCGGCCAACAGGTTCACCGGGAAGAAAACGGTCATTCCTCCCCAGAGAACCAGAGTCGGTTGTTCCGGATAGAAAAAGACCCTTTCCCTGACCAAGAAGAGGTCTGGTCAAAGTGACCCTGACATGAGGATGTAGCTGAAACAAAACAGTGAAGGTGAACTGGGGATAAAGTTACACCTTTCACATTGTCCTGCGGCCAGCTGGAGCCCTCTGACAGCACCTTCATGCGCAACATCTGATGTTCTGAGGTCCCAGGTGACTACAGAGGAGGCCGAGGCTGCCAAGGGGCTGTGGAAGGTGAGGTAACAACAGCCTTAAACCTCGTTCACTTGCAGCTACAGAATTCTGGGGAAGACCGCATCCCAGGCTACAGCTCTAATTTAGAAATTTCTCTCCATTCACTGTTCTTTCCGAAGAAGGTCAACACGCTGAGATCAGGGACGCATCTGTGATAGTTTTGTTCTCGGAATCTCTTGCATCAAGTAAGATTTAAGAGATGACAGGAGAATATTTGATAGTTGGCACCCCAACAAGCTCATCTTACCCCAAAATCTCTTCAAGAAGTCAGAAGGCATACAAATTTTTAGATGGAACACGGGGGCCCAAGTGCATATAGCAAAGCCCAGGGCAGGCCAGCTTTGCTATTTACCTATTTTCTTAGACAATTTTAAAAGTTTTAATTAATTTCTTTCTATTTTTAATACAGAGTATAGTCACATGGCTCAAAAAAATAAAAAATAGAAAACTGTATACACACTATGAATACGTATACTTTATCCATCCAATGTTTGTCCACTATATTTCAATAAAGCTGTTAAAACTGCCATTATATTCAAAGTCCAACAAATACATTTAAGTGAAAAAAATGAGCACATTGAAAATCCTTCTCCCGCCCTTGTCCTCCGCCTGCCCAGGTCCTCCCTGGCCCTCTAACTGGTAAACACTGTTAATAGTTTCTTCTGATTTCTTCCAAAGATTTTTTAAAATGAAAATAGAATAAAACACTATACATTCTTTTCCTTTTCCTTCTCTGTTCAACTGGATACACAGTACTGTTACACATCTTGCTTTTTCTTTCACTTAAAATACTTCAATTTGATTTTTTTCCAAATTTAATTAGAATGTAATACAACCTATATATCCATGGGTCTCCCATACATGCACTTTTGGAAATCTAAATAAAACATGTAGAAATACTTAACCTTAAAAGACAACTCCCAACCATAATTCAAAAAGAGTCATGTACCACAATGTTCACTGCAGCTCTATTTACAATAGCCAGGACATGGAAGCAACCTAAGTGTCCATCAACAGATGAATGGATAAAGAAGATGTGGCACATATATACAATGGAATATTACTCAACCATAAAGAGAAACGAAACTAAGTTACCTGTAGTGAGGTGGATGGACCTAGAGTCTGTCATACAGAGTGAAGTAAGTCAGAAAGAGCAAAACAAATACCGTATGCTAACACATATATATGGAATCTAAAAAAAAAAAAAAAAAGGTTCTGAAGAACCTAGGGGCAGGACAGGAATAAAGACACGGACCTACTAGACAATGGACTTGAGGACATGGGGAGGGGGAAGGGTAAGCTGTGACGAAGTGAGAGAGTGGCACTGACATATATACACTATCAAATGTAAAATAGATAGCTAGCGGGAAGCAGCCGCATAGCACAGGGAGATCAGCTGGGTGCTTTGTGACCACCTAGAGGGGTGGGATAGGGAAGGTGGGAGGGAGGGAGACACAAGAGGGAAGAGATATCGGATATAGGTATATGTATAGCTGATTCACTTTGTTATAAAGCAGAAACTAACACACCATTGTAAAGCAATCATACTCCAATAAAGATGTTAAAAAAAAAAAAGAGAGCTCCCCCTTTCCTCTAGCATTACACCCAATCGGCTGTTTACCTGAGGACCAAAAGGCTGAGGAGTAATTCACGACAATGTGCTTGAAGGGTCAGCAAGCTGCTTTATGGCATCCTAATGGGAGAGTATCCTCTGGAGCTACTCTGACTCAAGGGAAATGTAAAATGTGACACTCATGTTTAGGGAAGCACGAAATTTATCTCTTAAAGGACAACCTGCTGCAACCTGGGCTGTTCCCACCCAAAGAGAGGGCGGCACCACAAGCTCCCTGTATGGAGGCCATGGGGCCGCTGAAGGTCAAGGCCTTCAGCCGCGTCACTCTGCTGCCACCCCGTCCCTGCAGACCTCAGAGCGCTGTTCAAGGTCTCCCACCTGGGCTGCCCTCTGGGTTGCCTGGGGATCGTGCTGAGGGAGCCCTGGACCACGATGCTACCCAGGAGATGGGGCTGGGGCAGCAGAGACACTCTTCTCAAGAGAAGGGTGATGGGACGCCCTAGTCCACCATCGAGAAAATCTAGGAGGCAGCCAGCCTTCAGAAGACAGTGACATAACCCTTCTATATACATACAAGAGAGTTTTCTATTTAGAAAAAAAAATAAGGGAAGAGATATGGGGACATATGCATAACTGATCCACTTTATTATAAAGCAGAAACTAACACACCATTGTAAAGCAATTATACTCCAATAAAGATGTTAAAAAATAAAAAATTAAATTAAATTTAATTTAATTTAAAAAAAGGTCAGTATTTATTATACCGAAGACTAGTAACCTTAACCAGGTCCACTAAACAAATATTTACAAAGTATCCTAGTTTCAGAAATAAAGGATTTAAAAGACTTTATTTATGAAAAGATGGAGAGAGGCAGAGGCAATATATTAGTATAACAAAATACACACATCAGGGAACAACGTGGGCAGATCCCCTAAAGAAGGGTCAATTGTGGTATATTTTACATTTCAGCAAACAATTTACGTTTCCTATTTTATAACATTTAATACTGACATAAACTGTGTAAGAACCTTTCACCCTAACATACAATATTTGAAGGTTTTCTGTGTAACTTACGTTTGAGATTCCATTCGGTTACCTATGGAAATGCATCTATGACTTTATCATGGAAATTAGGAGAGTGTTATTTCTTCAAACTCACGCTACATCCAACTTCGCAAGAGTATCAATGGACTAAAGAATACCACTGAATTAGTTATGTGGGAGAACTGTTAAGTCTAAGACTATTTTGATGATCAATTTAATTAAAAGAACGAAATAAAGCTCAACTGGCCAAGAACCAGTGTTTGCCATTAGAGTAATCAGCGGAGAGGAAAAGTGTTCTGTTTTGATTGCAGCCTTTACTTGACTTGTAGCCTTTAAAGCTAGTGTCCAAACAGCAAATGTTTTAAAGACTGAGGTCGTTTTTAAATGACTGGTAAGCGTCTCCCTCCTCTTCTCAGATGAGGCGTTATTCTTTTCAACTTCCCAGATAGGATCCTGGCTTCTCGGCGGGTCACACTGCACTGGGTCTATCCCACCAGGAAAGAGGTGAGGCCCTTTCTCGCACACGATTCTCCCTCTGGGGCTGTCGCCGGCACAGCTGCCCCGGTGCCCACATCCGGGCCCACAGGCTGCCCCCCATCCCACCCCCCAGTTCCATTTTAAAACCTTCCTTTTTCAAAGGAATTCTCAGGAAAGGGGAAAGGACCCCAAAGCTGAGGACAGTGACCGAGCCTTGTCTGGTTGGGCTTCAGCTCAAGTTCAGATTCTCAGAGAATTTATGGAAAGCATATAATCAGGTGAGAAGTTTAAGACTGGCTTGTAGTTTAGCTATTAAACTACAAGCCAGTCTTAAATTTTTTTTTTCCTCCAGTAAAACTGAAGAAATAGGCAACAGGATACACCAAACAGGCTTTCAGCAGAGCCTTACACACAGACTATTAATAAGAGAAAAACTCAACATACTGAGCTCTGTGCGTCTGGAGCCTGTGCTCCGCAGCAAGAGAGGCCGCGACAGTGAGAGGCCCGCGCACCGCGATGAAGAGTGGCCCCCGCTTGTCACAACTAGAGAAAGCCCTCGCACAGAAACGAAGACCCAACACAGCCAAAAATAAATAAATGAATAAATAAATTAAAAAAAAAAAACTCAACAAATCAAAAGGGAAAAAAGGCGGCCATGATGTCCGGAAGCTTGAGCATCTTGGACTCGGACCATTTTAATCCTACGTTGATTAACGCTTCTCTGCCTCACACGCTGCGGGTTAACCCTGACAGAAATTCTGAGGTCTGGTATTTGGTAAAACGTATGCCATAAAGAAACAAAAACAAACCCCGAAACCATCCTCACCAAAGCCAAGAGGGCTACACGAGCTTAATGCACTTCTCAGTCACCTATTCCTGCCTTGGCCATATTTTCTTACCCCAGCATAGAGGATGCAACCTGCCTAGTGGTGGCGATAACGGGATAGAGGTTGCTTGAATCACTGTCTAGGCAGAGCTAGGCGTGGAGACATTTGTCAGCACTGGAAAAATCCAACGACCGTCTCTCAGCAACTCACAGCACTGCAGGAAGAACCCGCTCTCATCAGAGGCTCAGGCTGTTTACACGCATCTCAAGGGTCCACAGACAAAGGCTGGAAGAGTAGCCATCCTTCAGAGACCCGATACAAGGCCTCTGCTGCAGACACAGACCCAGGCAGAGTCCAGATCTGGGAGAAGCCTTCCCCAGGTTTCTGCTGAGGAAGGGCACTGCGCTCCTGGAACTGGCTCACCGGAAGCCTCCCGTTCATGGTCACCTGTTCTACCAGCTTCCGCCTCCCTGACCCACCTGAGCTCTCCGCCCCACTCCACCCCCTGCCCCCTCCTCGCCTCCTCTTTCCTGCCTCCACGCCAGTTATCCATCCCCGACACGCTCCTGCCCCAGGGCTCCCTCACTTACCCTTCTGCACTTAAAGCTTCCTCCTGGCACCCTGCCTGAAAACGACGGACTCTACACCCCCAGAAGCAGTAGTCTTGAGGGGGTGGGAATGAAGGACCCCTGGATGGAGTGGCTGGCAAGAGGAATGTGGCCAGAGGCTGGTTTAATCTGAGAGCTGAGGAGAACCCGTTGTGCCAGGATATTTGCAATAGAGCTGGGCTGGAGGCAGGGGAGGAGAGATTCAGAATGTTAGCTGGGGAATAACTGGTACATCCTCGTTTTCCTGAGCATCTGTCAGGCCTACTGCAGCTCATTCAGTCAACTAACAAATGGTTATCGGGCACCTAATAAGTGTCAGGCACTGCTGCGGAAATGCAACCAAAACGAACGAGGCAAAATCTCTCGTCCTCCTGGAGTTTCTAACTGAATGACGAGATGCACAATAAACAGCAACAACCACAAAACGTGTCGCGTGAGAGACGGTGATCAGTGCCGTGGAGAAGAAATTAAGCAGGGAAAGAAGAAGGAGAACGGAGGTGGAGGGGTTAAAGTTTTAAACAGAGTAGTCAGAGAAGTCCTTGCTCTGATGGTCAAGTAAAGCCCATGAGGGAGGTGGAAGATGGCTACGTGGACGCCTGGGAGACTAGTTCTCTATGTGAGGGCTTGAGGCCAATGAATATGTTGACCAAGGTAATGCTGAATTGGGCAAATGCCAGGAAAAG
Organism: Tursiops truncatus; assembly: GCF_011762595.2. NCBI lineage: Eukaryota > Metazoa > Chordata > Mammalia > Artiodactyla > Delphinidae > Tursiops > Tursiops truncatus. The sequence goes on along the minus strand of NC_047044.1, from coordinate 93,009,622 downwards.
ATGTGGCAGGTGTTCAGTCTTCCTTCAGAACTATGGTTATATCTTTTGGAAATGAAGCCGTTTTAGTCACTTGAACCTTTAACTTAAGCGTAAAATATATACACACACACACACAAACACACAAGAAAGTTTAGTATAGTTTCTTCCTCAAAACTACAAAGGAAGAAGCTGTGGTTCCTATGTTAGTGCATTACTTGGCAAAGAAATAAAAAGAAACACTGTAACAAGGAAGATTACTATTAATGCTAATTTAATACAATTCTTCCAACTCCACGAATGTGTAGTACCTAACAACAGAATCTTGGCTTTATAACAGGATGTAGGAAAACATCAAAGACATGTTGAACAAGATGCATGCTTGAAGAGAGCTCTACAACAAGGAGATCATTCAAAGGAGGTTTACGTTAAAATAAAGAAAAATGCTTTCAAGGAGCTCTCCTTGTCAGAAGGTGTATCGAATCCTTACCACAAGGTCTTTGTAAGAGAGATTACTGTATTCAGGGGGGTAGGTAATGCTAATATGAACTTATCATCTTTATCCATGCACCAGTTAGCCCACCTACCCCCAAACAGCAAAATTCCACTATCTAACAGGTGTACTTTCCTGACAAAGAGCTAAATTACTAAAGATATTACGACCAAAGTAAACATGACCAATAATGAAAGATAATCATGATATATAAAGAGAGTAAAATCAAAGTACAGAACAGTAGGTAAAGCAGAACCTCAAACACCCACATATATACAAACACACGAACATATATATTCAAAAATGTCATAATAGTTTTGCTTGGGTAAGGGTAACATTTATTATATTCTTTTCTTTCCCATAATATTGGAAAGTGCAGAAAAAAATTAGAGAAAGGGCATGACATCCACGCAGACCCGGGTCCTGGGGGCTCTAGCCCTCCTGAACAGCGCTGTCAAGAAAAGTGTGGGCTGGGAATTTCCTGGCAGTTCAGCGGTTAGGACTCGGTGCTTTCACTGCCTTGGGCCCAGGTTCGATCCCTGGTCAGGGAACTAAGATCCCACAAGCCGCGTGGCACGGCCAAAAAAAAAAAAAAAAAATGTATACACACACACACAATGACGACAAAAAAGTGTGGGTTTGGGCAAAGCAAGAATATCAACAAACACGATATAGGGAAGCTGATGTTTACTCTCAAGGTAAAAAGCTGAATCTCTACTTCACCAAAGGACTTACAAAGGATTATTTTAATAACAATAACGTTCGGGGGGGTGAGAATAATTAAATTTTAAATTACACACTTGTGGCTATAAACCTGGACTTTTAAAAAGGGTCAGCTGAGGTGTAACTCTTTTAATACCCAAGGGTTTTTTTTCTGTATACAAAGGACTCGTAGCTAGCTTTCTAATATATTCCCTACCACTCTTAAAATGTATTTCAATTTATAAAGTTTCCAAAACAAACCTACCTAAAGCATCGCAAATGAAACACCGTGTGACTTTTACTCCTCTCACTGGAAAAGCACAAATTCTTTTCACAGAGTCGCTAAGCGGCCCCGTCACTGTCCTCGGCTCCTAAACAGACGTGCACAAGACTTGAACAGATTCCAGGCGTGGCCTTCAAGCCTGGACCACACCTGCTTCCAAGGCCCTGAGGCTAAAAATAACCCTGGGGCCTCAAAAATGGGACACCAGCCAGGCCAGGGGTAGCTGCCGGCCCCCTGCTCCGCTCCACTGACAGTGAAAGCGGCAGCTACGAAGCTCGACAATCACAAAATCCTCCACCACAGGCTCCTGTCTGTCTCTCTGTGCCAACCACCTCCATCCTAGGCCGGCTCAGTTTCTTTTCCCCTTGATGCCAAAACCAACCCTAGGAACTTAGAAACAAGCGAGGTTTTATGGTGTATTGTTTAAACAAAACAAAACAAAACCAAAAAAACCTGTGGACCAAGACTCAGGAGACCTTGTTCCTAAGTTCAGCTCCTCTACGAAGATGCAAAACTGTCACAGCAAGAGTCACATCCTCCAGCCTGTTGTTTCCTCACCTGTGATCACGTAACATCTAAGGATTATCTAGGGATATGATGAGATCGCCGTCAGCGCATCTCAGGTCTTAGCAAGTTGCCCTGACAAGGACAGAGTAGCAGGGCGGATGTGATCATCAGGCAGTCACGTTGAGGAGTCAGTCTGCATCCTCCAACAGACAAGTTAAAACGTAACTCCTGGACAATGGCTCCTCAAAAAGCATGGTGAGCAGACAATTTCCTTTGTGGTGGAGGATTTCCATTGCTCCAAGACAATGACTCCCGCTTCTCTGCCAGCCCCAGAATTTGCAGGATCCCCCTCTGGGACTGTTACGCTACCAGGTAAGGAAGAAAGAAAGGGAGGGAGGTCGGAGGAGGGGCAGAGGAAGGGGCAGCGGCAGCAGCAGCATCGCTGTTCCCTCCAGGCTCCCAGGCTAATTTAAGTCACTGCATCTGTCTTCACGCTTCCCCTTCTGAGGCCCGGGGAGTCACTGGTGTCAGGAGGCTGCATCACAGGGCAAAGCGGGTGACAGGGCCAGGACCTGGGCCGAAGAATCATAGCGCCACAAGATAGAAGGAGACCGCAGAGCAGCCCAAGATGCTCCTGAGATGGGAGCCTGACTGTGTCCTGTCCTCACCTGTAGTTACTTTTTCCGCTCTGTCCTTTCCACCTTCTATCTTTGTCCTATAACTTGGCTCTAACACACATCACCAAATGGCAACTTCTGTGCCCTGACCGGTGCTCAGATGCCTTGATGTTTCTTTCTCACTCCCTCTCTCCCTTCACATTCACCTTAATTTCTCTCCTTGGTATTAAAACCGAGCCTCTTCCTTTCTAAGGTTTACCCCTTATCATTAATCATTAATTTTCTTTTTCGGGGGCAACTGCCAAGGCCCTACATGTGTTGCTGTTACAGTGAAGAGTCATCACTGCTCCAGACTGCTTTGACCCACACTTCCGTGGATTCAGGTGTTTTGTCAACCTTTAAAATCTTTTGATTATTTGTTACCTTAGAATAAAAACTTTTATTTCGGAGGAGAGAGGTAAAATTTTCCAGTGAGGTTATTTCATCCGTGGTCGTACTGAGTAGAGATGATTACGTCGGGATCTTACATTTTCACTAGCCCTCAAATGCCCTGATGATCTAGACACTAAAAGTTAAATCCCTACCTAAACCTCAGAGGAAGACAATACAAACGCTCAGTGTCTTCCCACCAGATTATTTAGAAACTAACAAGATCTGAATTATTTTGTAACGGAGGGCTTGGGTCTGAAGCAGGAAGCAAGTGCTGCACGTGTGGACAGAGCTGTCTTCATCCGGAGCCTGCCGGCACCTGTGTCAGCAGCATCCCCACCCACCCTGCCTGTTTCCTCCACCCCCAGCCTCGGGTGAGCACAAACCCCAGCCCGAGGACCTTCCAAGAGAAAGAAGAAAAGGCAGAGAGGAGACCTGAACAACGGCCGGCCTCTTAGCTCTGCTCCCAGTGACTCTATTGGCTAATTTTTAAACAAGGATTTCCCGCACAATTTGAATAGCAAAATAAATAGTAATGGATTATAACCCACAGAATAAAATAAATAACCATGAGTGCCAAAAAAAAAAGAAAAAAAGAAATTTCTCACAAAACACTTGCTCTATGATGAAAGTTGGAGAGGATGGTGTTTCTATTTGCTATTTTTTTTTCTTTTTTAATACGCTGTTCTGTCATCTTAACTCCCTCCATCAACTCTGGCGTGACACCGGTTGGGTTCCGGCATGCCGCATGCAGCAGGGAACACCTTCCTACCAAAGCCTCACTTTCCCTCTCTGAAAAATACCAAAATCTGTATTGGTTTAAGTTAAATTGACTCAGATGTCTAAACCAATGCAGGGCACTGTGGGAAAAACAGAAGAGATGGCAGGTCCCTGATGTTAACTGGTTGAGTAAATAGTTTTTAAAAATGACATTTGGACAAACACAAAATGATAATGTGCTGGCAGATGTACAGCAGCTCAGAGAGGCAGGCTTCCCGGCGTTCTGAAGGAAAACAGGGACATGAACTGCAAGAGAGAAGAGGGAAGAAAACTGCCGGTGAAGGCAATGCAGGAGCAAAGGCAGAGGGAGGGGCCGTGCGCAGCTTTTCCCGGCCAGAGCACAGACTGCCTCGGCGAGTGACGGATAAGCTGGTGAAGTAGGAAGGGCCGCTGCTGACACACCTGGACGTCTACAGCCGTCGAAGCCACCGCGAGCTTCAGGAACAGGAGAACATCACAGAGGAATGTCTCTGGGAGCTTTGTATGGATTGAAAGGAGAAAACAGGAGAAAGGAGACTAGCCAGTTATCACCTTTACAGTTCTAGTGATCTGAGGATGGGCTCTGCCTAGGAGGATGACTGTAAAATCTGACAGGAAAAGAAAGATCCAAGAGGCTGGGAGGGTCAAAGTCCAAGGCAGCACGCCGGGCGCAAAACACCTTCATGAAATAGCGTGCTTCCTGACTGAAAGTGCCCATGCAAAGGGCTGCTGAGACTTCATTATTAAATTATTCCACCATGAGGACATCATCTGAAAATATCTCAATACCCATTCTGTCCTTGCTTCAGATGAACCCATATCAAGCAGAATGAGCAACATGTACAAGTTCAAGTTTTACTAGTCAGGGCCTGTCGAGAAACCAAAAGAATTAGACATAGTAGAAGGTCAAAATTACGTAAAGCAGAGGTGAAGTCCGATGTTGGCATTATGGGTGACTTGCTTCTATATACTGAATATTTTTCAGTGATTTCCCAATTTTCCATTATATATGAGTGTATATGTATATAAAACTTTTGCAACAGAAAATTAAAACTATATAGTTTTAATCAGTCATAACTCATGTCATTCTCATGCTGTTCAGAGAAGGAAAGAAGATTTGGAAGTCGAGGTACTGGGGCCTATTCTCTGCATTAGCTAAGTAAAAAATTATTTTGTAGGAATCATTAACCAAAATAAGTTTTAATACAGAATCATGGGATTTATCCAACAGTGACTCAGTAGTCTGAAAAAATTAAAGAGATTTTTTAAAATGTAATTACACATCCCTGTGACAACCGTGCTCCAAGGCACACGGCCTGCAAATGCATTCCAGACAAAGCAATGTAAGTATATACGGCTTAGTACAGGGCAATGTTCCTTTTCCAAATGTAACCTTCAGTATCAAAGACCATATATTCAAAATTAAAATTAAAAGCAAAATGATTACAAATACAGTATGCCTGCCACAAGTGAACTTAGTGTAAAGCAGACTGCAGGACTGTCTATTAAGTAACTCACTGACTTAAAAACCAAAATATCCAATTTCACCATCTCATCTAAAATGTAGTCCATGGCATAGAGCCTAAGAATAATGTTCGTACAGCTCTACTGTTTCATCCTTCTGCCTAGGTTCCCAAATAGGTTTAAAAGAAACCTATCACATTTGCTATCAACACACGTAAGCATCACAGAGCACTAAGTACAGTGCAGCCAATGTTTAGTTTTTTCTCCTGCAAATAGTGTTTTTCTGAATTCTAGGATTGTGGACTTTAATCTGTAAAACTACAGGAAGAAAAATGAAATGGGTTAGTAGAATAGACATGTGTTCATTTACTGAGTGCCTACTATATTCAATTCCCTAGAGAGCAACTTCCCACTTTTGTTTAATCACAAGAATTACTTAGGAACTTGATAAAAATAATCACCCAGGCCCCACCCCTGAAGATCCATTCTTAGGGTATGGAGTGGAGACTGTGAATTTGTATTTTTGACAAATGCTCCAGAAGTTTCTTAGGGTCATTTTTAAGTACATCTTTAAGTTTGAAAAACAATGCCCTCAAGACACAGTTGGGGGACTTCCCTGGTGGTACAGTGGTTAAGAATCCGACTGCCAATGCAGGGGACACGAGTTTGAGCCCTGGGCTGGGAAGATCCCACATGCCGCGGAGCAACTAAGCCTGCGAGCCACAACTACTGAAGCCCAACAGCCACAACTACTGAAGCCCGCGCACCTAGAGCCCGTGCTCCGCAACAAGAGAAGCCACCGCAATGAGAAGCCCGCGCACCGCAACAGAGTAGCCCCCGCTCACTGCAACGAGAAAGCCCGCGCGCAGCAACGAGGACCCAACGCAGCCAAAAATAAATAAATTTATTTAAAAAAAAAAAAGACACGACGGGGTCTCTCAATGTTCACATTCAATGAGTTGTCAAGACCTACTGATCTTCAGTCTCTCTCACCTGGAGGACAGAAAGGTGTGAAAGCTGTGTTTGAACTGACCATAATGGCAACAGGAACTGCCAGTAATGGAGGAATGGGCAGTCAGCCAGAGACCATCCGACTCTCACAGCTGAAGCAGGACGTCCATTTAGTCTAGTGCCTGCCTTCTGGTAGGTTAATAATATCCATTTACAAAATGCGAAGTATTTGCCCAAAGTCACATAATTCGTCAGTGGTGGAACAGAGACTAGAGTTTCTATGAACAGGGCTTTCCATAACCCTACAGAGCTTAACCAAACATTTTGCAAATTTTAATAGGCTCCTGAAAGGCACAGAAAGCAACAGATTTCAAAAGATGAAAAATAACACACCCTTTTAAACGCCTGATGCGTGTGGCTGTGAAGAGGAGGGGCCTCATCAAAAGGCCAGCCCGCCACGCGGTTACAAATAGCCACGAACAAAGCAGAGAACCAAGCGATGAGGCGACAAGCCTTCACAGAACGCTCACGAAGACTGCGGAACCCCGGGAGCAGAAGCTGGTCTGCTTCACTGAGTCACTGTGAGAACACAGTGAGTATGTGGAAGAGTGGTACTTTGTAAATTGGAACATTGACTAAAAAGCTAATAACACAGGATGAATGGGGAAGTATTTTGGCTAATACAGTATTTCTGAACCTTGCCTGCATACGAAGTCACCCAGGGAGCTCTTAAATATCCTGAAGTACCTCAGACCGACAAATCAGAATCCCTGGGGAGTGGGCCCCAGGCATCAGTATTTTTTACCCAAACAGGTACAGGTGGATTCTTTACCTCCTCCCAAGGGTCACAAAAGACAGGCCACTTGCAAGGCAGAGCTTAAAAGGGAGCAAAGCAGAAGCCTGGTGATGCACACAGTGCCGTAACTCGTCTGCCCTATTTCTTGAGGTATGTGTGTTATAACATCTGCTGGAAGCCTGGGGTTCTGGATATATTATCAGGTAATGGAGCAAGTTCTCAGTGTCGCAGTTTCTCTAATTCCAATAATAATAAAGGAGCACAATTCACTTATGACACCCAACAGAAGGCCACAAGGATATGCTGGGGCACAGAACCCCACTGTGGCTTAATCAAACAGCGTATGGGTGAAGCAACCCAGTTTCCAATCTGTTTTCACTGTTTTTTAGAGGTAGATGTCTTTAAAAAAAGGCTTTTAAAGGCTGGGAGGAGACAAGGTAGAGCTCAGTTTTCACCTGTGTACAAGCAAATGCAAGTTAACTATCTGCGCCCAGGAATTTCCCATTACTAAGGGCAAATCACCACGACAAGGGCAGACAATCTTTTGTAATTCCTCTCTCTAGTCCAATCCTGTAAAACTTCATTTAATAAGCTGATGACAGAAACCAAGATTTGCGCTTCCAGCCAAACAATCTATGTTATATTAAACAAAGGCCATCCCCACCCTTCTCAAGGTTCTGCCAGCAATTTCTTTAAAAAAAAGGTGGCATTCAACCAAAGTCAGGAGTTTTTATTCATAATACACCTTATGAACATACAGTAGAAGAAACTAGACTGGGAAGCGTTCACAGGCTGTCTCCTTCGAACAGTGGGTCTCCCCGTGGCTCATTCACTGAACAACCGCTTTTGAACATCCTGTCTGTGCAAGTCTCTTTGCTCAAGTACCTCGGGAGGACGCAATTTAAGACAATACCATAGAAATAAAATCTGTACCCAGGCCATCTGCCAGGCTCAGCAGGACGGGAGGTCTCCAAGAGTAAGAGAAGGGAGGACTTCCAGGGGGGGCGTCTGGAGGTCGGCGAGGGGACACATGTGTCCCTCTGGATGTTCTCCTACCCCAGCTCCGAGGATGCTACACAACCTGTATTCACGAACAACCTCTGGCCAAGGGAAGTCTGGGGGAAGCGGGGACGTCACCTTCTACCAATTCTGGAGGCAACCTCTGTGCATCTGGTCCTTGAAGGGTGGCTGTTTCCTGCCAGGCAACACCTAACACAGACCCGTCTTCAGGAGGCAGACAGGCTGCTGGTTGTCACTGTGGCACTGACCTAGCAGAGGGGAAGGCGGGGAGGGGGAAGGAGGTTCATCTTCCTTCAGACCCCAGGTACGCACAGTACCCTCCCCCAACACAAATACAAACACAAAAGAGAGAAGAATGAAAGGCAGGTACCCGCTTTACAACTCTGACAGTTATCTGACAAGATTACACTGACTTAACTTCTGCCCAGCAGCATCTCTTGCAAAGTGTAAGCAGGAAGAATACAAAGGAGGAACTCGTTAAAATTAGTCCATTCTATTGGAAGGCCCAGTAAGGCAGGCAAAAGGCACAAGTTCTCAGGAGCCAGGCCATCTAAATAGCTGTAGACAGTAGAAGTCAGCTGTCTAGACCCACGGTCCTCAGGCTTTTTAGTCTACACACCACTTGAGAACGACAAAACTGCCTGGTCCACGTCTCCCTGACAATTGTTTCTCTGACTACAGTCATCCCTCAGTAACCACAGGGATAGATTACAGGAGCCCGCATCGACACCAAAATCCTAGGATGCTCAAGTCCCTTAAATAAAATGACGTAGCACAGTGAATAGTCAGCCCTCCACGTCTGTGGGTTTTGCACGTGGAAACTGTACTCGTGATCCGTTACAAACCCTAGAGGAAGCAATGTCCAAGAAAGTTCTGTAGAGCACTATAGTGAGACATGAAGCCTAGATCAGAATTTAGATATGAGAGTACTAAGAACATGTACACAAAAACCTGTACAAGAATGTTCATAGCAGCATTATTTATAATGGCCCCGAAGTGCCTCAACTGACGAATGGATATGCAAAACGTGTCTATATCCAGACAACAGAATATTACTCAGCCATTAAAGGGAACGGATTTGATACCAGCGACAGCACGGATAAACTCTGAAAACATTAAGCTAAGTGAAAGAAACCAGACACAAAAGGGGGGAGGAGGGAGATGGGGAGTGACTGCTAATGTGTAAAAGGATTGTTTGGGGTGATGGTTCAATAGCGGTGACGGTTGCACAGTTCTGTAGATACACTAAAACCACTGACTTGTATACTTTAAAAGGATAAATTTTATACTTGTGAGTTTTATCTCGATTTTTTTTAAAGTATAAATTTTATGGTAAGTGAATTATATTTCAGTAATTTTTTTAAAAAAGACAAAGAAAGGCCAAGGAACTACACCAAAGAAAAGGAAACTAGAAAGATACGTGACAAGTAAATGCAGTATCTGATCCTCAACTGGATCCTGTACTAGAGGGAAACAATGCTATGAAGACTGTTGTTGGATTGACTGACAAGATGGGAATAAAAATGGTGGACTGAACAGAGGTATTAAATCCAGGCTAGGTTTACTGGGTTTAACAGCCCTACTGTGGGTAGGAGAATGTCCTTGTTCTTTGGAGACCCACTGACGTGCTTGGGGACAGAGGACCATGATGTGTGCAAGTTATTCTCAAATGGGAAAATAAATCATGTATATATGTGAAGAGAGAGGGCAAGTGATGAAGCAAAGAGAGAAAACTATTAATAGTAGATGCTGATCTTTTTTCTCTAAGTGTAAAATTATTTCCAAACAAAAAGTTTAAAATAATTTACACATACTGTAAGATCCAAAACTTCTACTTTCAATAAATTATCCTATATAAATATACTTGCTCAAATACATTTTATGTGAAATACTGTTCACTGAAACATTGTGTAATTATAAAGTCAGAAACAATCTCAATGTCAATGAATGATAAATGGTCTAAATATATTATATTCCACATGACTCTAAAAAGCAAGATGTCTATCTATATGTACTGATATAGAATGGTTTCCAACAATATATTCTTTCATGAAGGAAAAAAAAAACCCCACAAAACAGGGATACAGGAAGAATGGGTTTATCCCTAGCCACAAAAGCAATAAAATAAAAACTCAAGAAGCCTAGGAATGTCTTGATTTAGTCAGGAAAGAATTTAAACCTGTTCTCTATGTTTATTTATGGAGCTAGTTATTTGTATCTGTAGATACAAATAATTTTCTCTCTTACAACACTGATAATATGAACTTTACTAATGACAACAAATATAATCTTGGATGCTGTTCACTCCTATGGTTAACTCAAAATATTTCTTTTAACAAACTTTTTAAATTCAAATATAACATATATTCCAAAAAGCATACAAATCATGAATGTACAAAGAACTTTTACTAAGTTAACATACTCATATAACTACCATCCTGATCAAGTACTAGAAGATTCCAGAAGTTGGCCTCATATACCATCCCATCAACTAATCTCCCTCCCTAAATGTAACCACTATCCTGACTCCTTACCCATATATTAGTTTTGCTTGTATTTTAAAATAAATAATTAATTAATTTTTTGGCTGCATTGGGTCTTCGTGGCTGAGCACGGGCTCTCTCCAGTTGCGGCGAGTGGGGGCCACTCTTCATTGCAGTGTGCAGGCCTCTTATTGCGGTGGCTTCTCTTGTTGCAGAGCATGGGCTCCAGGCACGCGAGCTTCAGTAGTTGTGGCTCACAGGCTCTAGAGTGCAGGCTCAGTAGTTGTGGCGCACCGGCTTAGTTGCTCTGTAGCACGTAGGACCTTCCCCGACCAGGGCTCGAATCCGTGTCCCCTGCATTGGCAGGCAGATTTCTAACCACTGCGCCACCAGGGAAGTCCTAGTTTCCTTGTTTTTGAACTCTTTTGTGCCTGAACTCTTTTACTCAACATTATATTCGAGCCCATGTTGTTGTCAATAGCAGTAGTTTTTCCTGTTTGCTGGTCTATGGTATTTTACTGAATATACAACGATGTATTATATTTCTCCATTCTTCTATTGATGGACCTTTTGGGTTGTTTCCAGTTCAGAGCTATTATGAATTATACTACGAACATTCTTGTACACGTCTTTTGGTGAACATAAGCACACACGTTTCTGTTGGGTATACAACTAGGACTGGACTTGCTGGGTCAGAGGCACAACGAGTGTGTAGAACTCTAATACTACCAATTTTCCAAAGCGATTGTGCTAATTTACAATGTCACCATCAGTGTTTGAGAGTTCTGGGTGCTCTGCATCCTTGCTGACACTTGATATTGTCAAGTTTTTTGTTGCTGTATTTGTTTTTTAAATTTTAGCTATTCTGGTCAGTGTGCAGGGATAATCCACTCTAGTTTTATTGAGCATTATTTGATAACTACTGTGTTGAGCACCTCTAGAAGCTTTTTTTAACTTCCTGTATTTAGATCTACATTTGACCTGGAATTCTTTTGTGTGTATGATGCGAGGTAGGGGGAAAAATTAGGTTTTTTCAATATGGATAAGCAATTGATCCAGGATTATTTATGGAACAGACTTTTCTTTCCACATTGCTGTATGATGCCATCTTAGTCATAAATTGTGTGTGTGTGTGTGTGTATGTATAAAATATATGTATTACTTATAAATACACACATACTTTTATATATGAATTGTGGGTCTGTTTCTGGTTTCTGTTCTATTCCACTGATCTATTTGTTTATTCTACACTGCATATACAATAGTGTAAATTCCGCAATTTGTTTTTCTTCGACATTATTACCTTGACTAATTGGCCATTTGTGTTTCCATATAGATTTCAGGATCAGCTTGTATAACGATTTCGGACATCGTTTATTAGATTTAGTCCTAGGTATCTGATATTTTTTGGTGCTATTATACATACCATCTTTCTTAAAGCTTCATTTTCTGATTACTACTGCTATACGGAAATACAGATTTCACATACTGACCTGGTACCTAAACTTACTTTTTAAAAAACATTACTTTTAATTTATGAAAAGTAAAATTCATGTTTTTTGGCGTATAGTTCTATGAGTTTTGACCAGATGTATAATGTGACCATCACCACAGCCAAGACAGAACACTTCCATCGCTCCAGAAAATTTCTTCATGCCACTCCTTTGTAATCAGCACCTTCTCCCCACCCTGAACACTGACTGACCTGTTCTCCATACCTATAGCTTTGCCCTTCTAGAATACGGCTTAAATTGAATCATAGCGTGCATCGCTTTTTGACAGTGCCTTCTTTTACTCAACATACTGCCTTTAGGAGTCATACCCGTCGCTGCATGTATCAATAGTTTGTAGGAATGTACCACCATTTGTATATTCATTCACCGGTCGTAGGATATTTGGGTTCTTTCTAGTTTTGGGTGATTATTCATAAAACTGAATAAATATTTGAGGACAGGTTTTTGTGTGAACATAATTTCTCATTTTTCTTAAGTAAATACCCAGGAGCAGGACTGACGAGTCATATGGTAAGTGTACGTTTATCTTCATAAGAGACTGTTGAACTGTCTTCTGCAATAGCCATACCATTTTGCACTCCCACCAGCAACATACGAAAGTTCCATTTGCTCTGCATCCTCACCAGAACTTGGTTCCCATTTAGGAAGTTCCTATTTTTGTTTGCTAAGAGCTTTTTCTCATGAACAGATACCAGATTTTAACAAATAGTTTGCCTGAATTACTGAGACAGTCATATGATTTTTCTACCTTTTACAGTTAATGTGGTAAATTATATTAACTGATTTTTTAATACTATCAAAACATTTTTATATGTACATTCCCAATTTAATTAGAAAAGCTTACTTAATGATCGAATCTTGTTACTCTAATAATAGGTTAGAAGGTACACGCATAAATGAAGTCTAATGATATTCTAAAATCCTACCACCTAGCCCAAACTGTAAGATCCCTTCGGTCACATTTCCTAGCAAGTATTTCCCCCCAAATACAAAGCAGATGAGAGGCATGATGACCAAATCACAGTCTGAGAGCCTTATGGACCCCTGTGATGTTTAATATTTGGATTCTGAATCGCCCAAAAGGAAAAAGAACTCCCATTACAAATGATATTGATGCTGTAATAATAGTAACATCACATACTTTTAGAAACCAGAAACCAAAATGTATAGAAGTTACATTTCCCATGCAACATAAATGGATGAAAAATGGAAACGTGATAGCTTTATGTATTATATAATTTATGAAATGCTACCATTTGGAGGGGAAACCTTACACCCTTTTGACATTGATGAATTCTGGGCTACTAATTACCAACCATAAGTTAGTCTTGCCTTTTCACTTTACCTGTGTTCCGGGGGTTATGTTTTTTCATAATTAAATGACTAACCTATGACCAGAGGGATGGTGACGAGGAGCCCCACAGGGCCTAGATAATCTTTTGCTATGAAATCATCACGTTACCAAATGCATTTTCAGTCCTTGAGTGGACTGTATAATCTAGATGAAGGATGACATCAGGTGGCTCTGAACATTTGGGCAGCTTTTCACGATGTAGCTCTCTGAAGTTGCCTCGGCCCCTGCACTACCCCTCCCCTGCTCACACACTGGCTATATTTAGCATTTTGGCAAAAGAAGGGACTGGCGATATTCCATCAAGACCTGACAACAGGCCAGAAGGCAATGGAGATGCCTCGGATGGCCAAGGACAAAGACACTGCTGGACTAGATAGCCTGGGTTCTATTGCGAGCGCGACCAGAAACTCGCTCTTCCTGAGTCATCGTGCATATTCCTCACCTATTCCTATGGGGTTTACTGGATTCTGCTTCTTTACCTTATTACCTCATAGAATACCGTTAGCATCAGAGCGTTTTAAGTCACAGCGCCATACGGCGATAACGTAACTCCATATAACTAAGAGGAGCTCCCTAAAGACTGGTTATCTGTCAGACGGCATCTGTGAGATGCAAAAAATTAAAACTACCAAGTGCTTGAAAGCTAAAAGTAATTCTAAGCATGCCCTATCAGAGTCCACGGTAACCTTCAACATCAACCACCACAATCACATTACTTTTTAAAAATGATTACCAAAATATCACTATGAAAGCCATGGACAGGGAATAAACAAATCAGTTGGGTACGATTTCTTTAAACCTAGCATTTAACACAAAAATATAGCTAGTTTTACAGAAATGAGAATTCACTGAATTTAGTTCTGTTTGTTCTGTGTGTTCAAAACAACAAATACACTCTCCAATGAACTTTGGCTTCTATTTCCCCATGACTGTGAATAGGTTTAAAAAATAACAACTGCTCTATTTCTCCAGGGCGAAGTCCAAGCCCGAGCACTCTACCACGTGTGAGGACTCGTGTGAGGTGGCAGTTAAAGAACTGACCTGTAGGCCCAGGATGTGGAGGTGACACCATACTATAAAGAGCCAAAGGAGTTAAAACTTAGCAAACCAGGGGCTTCCCTGGTGGCGCGGTGGTTAAGAATCCGCCTGCCAATGCAGGGGACAAGAGTTCCATCCCTGGTCCGGGAAGATCCCACATGCCGCAGAGCAGGAATCCCGTGCGCCACAACTACTGAGCCTGCACTCTAGAGCTGCAAGCCACAAACACTGAGCCTGCGTGCCACAACTACTGAAGCCCATGCTCCTAGAGCCCATGCTCTGCATCAAGAGAGGCCACGCGACGAGAAGCCCGCGTACCGCAACGAAGTGTAGCTCCCGCTCACGGCAGCTAGAGAAAGCCCACGCACAGCAACGAAGACCCAATGCAGCCAAAAATAAATAAATGCATTTAAAAATTAATAAAATAATATAAAATAAAAAGTTAGCAAACCAAAGATCCAACAGGACTTCGGTGGAGTGCTTCTTACTAGCCATCAACAAAGACTCCTTAGTCTAGGAGTCACATATTACCGAGGTTCCAAGGGAACTTTACATGTTAGAGGTTAGTTGGTAAAAAGCAATACTCTCAAAACTCGGTATTTTAGATCTGGAAGACACCTCAGTTATCACCTTGTCCACCCCTGGTTTTATAGGTAATAAGGAGGAGGAGGGATAGGAAGAGGAGGATGAATGAGGCCTCAAATCCTCTTTGGGAGTAAAGCCCTCAATTAAACAAGCTGCACTGATAGTGGCTGAAGATGGGGGAGTTCCTCCGCAGTTACTGCAGTTCCTCTGCTCCGCTCACTGCATTTCTGTATCCCGCACTATAGCCCACCTGATCTGTGAGCAGTTCTACTCTGCTAATTCATATTTTAACGAGAAAATGGCATCTTACAAGTCAACAACAAAAAATTAAATAACCGATCAAAAGATGGGCAAAGGACTTAGATACTTCCCCAGAGATGATACACAAATGGCCAACAAGGAGATGAAAAGATGCCCATCATTACTAATCACCAGAGAAATGCAAATCAAAACCACAATGAGGTATCACCTCACACCATCAGAATGGCCATTATTTAAAAAAAAAAAAAACGAAAATCACAAGTGTTGGCAAGGATGTGGAGAAATTAGAACCTTCGTCCACCGTTGGTGGGATTGTGAATTGGTACAACTGCTGTATAAAACAGTATGGCAGTTCCTCAAAAAATTAAAAATAGAATTACCATATGACCCAGGCATTCCACTTCTGGGTATTTAGCCAATAGAATTACAAGCAGGGTCTCCAGGAGATATTTGTACATCCATTATTCACAATAGCCACCCCAATATCAACAGATGAACAAAATGTGATTAAACACACAATAATAATACAATAGTATTCAGCCTTAAAAAGGAAGGAAATCCTGCTACATGTTACAACATGGATGAACCTTGAGGACATTATACTAAGTGAACTAAGTCACAAAAAGATAAACGCCGTACGATTCCACTTATATGAGGTATTTAAAATAGTCAAATTCATAGAAACAGGACATAGAACGGTGGTTACCAGAGCTGGGGGAGGGAGAAAAGGGGATCTGTTGTTTGACGGGTATAGAGTTTCAGATCTGCAAGATGTAAGAAGTTCTAAAGGTCTGTTTCACAACACTGTGGACATTCTTAAGAGTACTGAACTGTAGCTTGAAAATGGTTACAATGAGAAATTTTACATTGTTTTTAACCACAATTTTTTTAAAAAAGAAAAGAAAGAAAATGGTAATAGATCTCTTCCCTCTTTTTTGCTGCGTCCCTCCCAATCTTTCATACCTAAAGGGGCGAGAACTGCTCCAGGACACTGTCTTCCTTCCCCTAAACTAGCCTACGGTAGCAGCCAACAAGCACTCGGCTCCTACATGCGGCGAGCAGGGCTGCTCTGCAGTCACAGGTGAGAGGGGGAAATGGCCAGGAGAGGACTTCAGATGGACTGACCTCCACTTCTGACTGTGACTTCACCCCTCAGCCTAGGAGAGTGGAGACTGATGTGCTGGACCCCTGGATGAAGAGCCCCTAGGGCAAAGAATAACATGTTTCCTAGTGATTTGCTTAAACCATGAAGAGCAGATAGTCAATCAAGAGGTGCTAGCAACAAGCATAAACTCCTGGCTGACCAAGGTCACAGGCTACACTTCTTTGCATCCCTTCTAATACCTCACTCTCAGACGTCACTCAGTAATACCTGTTCATGCTGGTAACAGTGACATGCCGATGACCACTAGCCAAAAGGATGGATCTTTGGTCCAGAAGAAAAGCCTACCAGACTCAGAAGCCCAAGTGCTCATTGTAATAAATGAACTAAGGTCATTTGTACAATAAAAATCTCCACTGATTTCACAGTAACTTTTATTAAGAACTTGTATAAAACTACTTTTTCCTGGCAAGTGGATACGATACTGCCTAACACTTGGTACCTGGAAATCCAACCCCCCACCATATACTGTGTCACCTTAACATCATGTTAATTACATTCTATAATGAGACAGCCACTGGCAGCATCTAAGATCCTGCCAAACAGGTCATTCGTTTGCCAGAAAAAATTGCTTGAGTTTGTCCTTCAGCTAGGACTGTATTCAAGAGAAGAAGGGGTTTTCCACTGTACACGATTTTTATTGTTGGTTATAAAACCAAGAAGCTATAAAATCAAGCTTCCGGAATATTTACATTAACAAGGCTCTTAGTCACTCACATAATGAAAAATGAAAACAACTGCTTTAATTATGTAGTTAAAAGGGTTTCAGTAGAAGGAAAAGTTTCTGTTATTTGGATATTCTACAGTAATGAAATTAGACGCTGCCCCTGAGCTGTTTAAAACAGCTATTAAATATATATACATACCCCCATTTTATTCTTAAAATTACACTCCAAACTGCAGATGTCTTTTGGCCCCTTTGAATGCCAGAGTTAATAATGTTTATCTCCAGGATCTCCCAATACTGATAAAACACAATAAACTGCATTGGGATCCTTCTATAAGATTTTTGTTGGATAGAAGACTAATCCTTTTTAGGTTAACATTTCAACAGCCTCCTTTATAAGCAGTGTAATTGCTTGGTAATTTGTTAGAATTGGGAATATGATTTTCAACTCACTGTATATCCGGATTCATATAATCTTGACGGGATTCTGTGGGAGGAGCCAGATCACCGCTCTCTCTGAAACACAAGCAGAATCCCATTTCAAGTCATTTGAAACATCAAAGGTTCTGCCTCATTCGAGTCAAGTTCAGTTGTTACAACGCATGAAGGGTATCACTCTCCTTTAGCTGTCCTCTAATTTTATCTAAGGCAAATATGCAGTGCAAACACTATTAACAAATAAGAACAAATGCTCCATAAACAAAAGGCGGTGTTCTACCAGGTTTTAACCTACAGTGCTTCAAATGCTTCCTCTGCTGGGTCAGATGGCATTTTCTTAGAACACAGTACTGAGGCTATTTTGATTACAGACTGTACACGTATATGTATATGTTCCCCTATTAAAATAAAAATGCTATTAGCTTTCCACTTTCAATGGAAATCTGGGGCATAAATAATATCATATTACCTAACTGCCAAAAAGCCAAAACCTAATTTTAAGCTTCAACCTTCTATATCATCAAGATCTTTATTAGAGACACTGCCCAGCTATCAAGATGACTATAAAACACCAAACCCTTCTATATCCTCTCTCTAATCCTGTCCACTTTTTTTTCTTTTTTCTTTTGGCCACACCGTGTGGCTTGTGGGATCTTAGTTCCCCAACCAGGGATCAATCCTGGGCCCCCAGCAGTGGAAGTCCAGAGTCCTAACCACTGGACCTCCAGGGAATTCCCCTGTCCACTTTTTTTGATTAAAAAGATAGAAATGTGAAATGATCTCAAAAGACAGGAACAAAAGAAGAGATAAGAATGTTTAAACCGGAAGGTACCTCAGAGATTATCTAATACAATATTCTTATTTCACAGTTGAGGAAGTTGACACCTAATTGTCTCTAAATTAGCTCTACGACTAACTGGGATTCAGGTCTGTGTAACCTTCCACTAAAATAAGAAAGAAAAAGGAACGTGTAAGAAAGAAGGAAACACATAAAATAGTCTCCGAACTAAAGGAGAGTTGATGTATTGAGCTACTGAATACTCTGTGCTTTCCTTTCTGCATATTTGTGACAGACACACAGCCAGCCACCCAAGAGACATCTCCTCCCCTCTAATGGCTGAGTCCCAGTTTTTCCTGGGCAGCAAGCAATGTGTCTAAGCCTAAGAAATGATACACGATGTGCGTTACACCAAACCTGGTACCCATTCCCCTTGTACCTACACTCATTTGCCCAGTATCTCCTGGGAGGGGAGGCGGTCTTGTGTGAAACAGTTCAAGCAAAAGAGACTTCAGCAAAAACTGGATGGAAGCTTCTGGGAAAGATTTTGTTCTCTGTCAGGCAAGCACAGGAATAGGGACTGCTTGCTCTACTTCCTCCTTCTTGCCTTGAAAGGGGATGTGATGCCTAGAGCTGAGGCAGCCATTTTGTGACCTGGTGGCAGTAAGGGAACATGCAAAAGACGGCAGAGAACCTGGGGCCCTGAGGACACTGCTGAGCAGCTGGACCTCCTGAGACCACCTACCTCTGAACTTCTGTGAACTGCATAATAATAAATAGCTTATTATGGTTTAAGCTTCTGCCCATGGCTTTCTGTTAACTACAGCTGAAAGCAGTACTGAATTTAAAAAGATACTTTGTGTGCCCTATGATTCTCTTGCCCAAGCACTCCCATTACAAATGTATACTGTACTTATACATATGCAACTAAAAAGTGACAAGATTATATGTCTCCTGCATAGTTAACAGAGACCAGTTTAATTACTTTATAGTCACAGTACCTCAACTATATGACCCTATTAAAATAAACGTCACCAGTAGATAAAACATAAGGGAAAAAAACATGACTCAGAATCGTGTTTGCTCTTGATTACTGACTTTGATCCTTCCTTCTGCCATCTCAAATCCTTTCTGGAAACGAGTACCACATCAATAACAAACTGATGAATGATACCTATCTGAACTAAATTCTTCTGTCTCCTTTAATCATAATTGCCTGTTAGTAAAAAATTAAATATTAAAATTTCATTCTTGAATTTGCAGCCCCAGATCTGGCCCAGTCAACATTTTCACATACTGATGCCTGTAATCGAAGCTTAGAGACTTACCAGCAGTACACCAAATTCATGGCACTGCTGTTTTCTCCTGCACAGGGTATAATAATAGAATTTGAATACTGGTAAGACATTCGAAGTCAGACTATCCAGTACAGTTATTTCAATAGTTATTTTAACTGTATTTTGATGGAAATCTTTCAAATATACGTTCATCTCCATGACTCCAGCTGCATCCACCTCTGTATGTCCCTGGGCCCCGTTCTCCCTGTGTTCACCCCACAGTCTTCCTCTGCCCCCCATCATTCATCTCCATCTCTGCCCACAGCCCAGTTCTGCCTGCAGCGCCGCCTGTGATCACTAATGTCTACTCCATTCACAGCCTCCCTGGTTGGAAGAAACGGACAATGGCCGTGAACATCTGTTTTCCTCTCAGGTGTGCTAGCTTCTCTCCCCTGCTGTCACTCAAGGAAAAAAATGGCTGAGTACCCTGATTTTGAGCATAGATACAAATGAGTATGAACGTATATATGTAGACCCAGTGCTTTTTTAGCTTAAAAAAAAAAATACAGAGAGAACAAATGCTCATTTTTTGTTAAGTCGTAAAGCACTTTTTACCAACTCCACCCTCTGTCTACCCCTTACCCACCACTCTCTGAGGTTACACCACCTTCCACCACTATGATCTCCGGACCACATGGCTCGTCCCACACACTAACATATTTCCCTCTTGCTGACAAATTAATCAGCTAAGATGGAAACATTACTTTATTGATACAGATGTCTATGTTAGACTCCTCTAAAAATATGTTAGGACAGGGCACCAGTTTACATCAGCATTTTCAAAGTGTGATCCAGAGATGCCCCGGTGTGAGGTCCCCGAGACCTTTTCAGGGGATCCACAATGTCAAAACTCCTTTTAGTAATACAAAGATGTTACCTGCCTTTTTCACAACAGTGAATCCAGAGAATATACAGTGCGTGATGATAATGTATCATTCTGACAGCTAAGGAAACATATGCTTGTATATTCTTGTGTTTAGAATGTTCTAAGGTAGCAAGTTTAAGGTATAAATATGCATGTTTTCAGTGTGTGCTCAGTACTTCTATGTTCCTAGCAAGAGCAACCTTTGGTTATATCGGCTATAATCTCCACTACCTCATTATCATCCAATGAATTCACTGAGGGTTTAAAGAAAAAAAAATGGAATGTTTTAAAGTTTGACGTGATGAGCTCTTCAGAGCAAAAGACTGTTTTCAAATTAGAAGT
The DNA here is from genome assembly GCF_011762595.2 of Tursiops truncatus. Lineage (NCBI taxonomy): Eukaryota > Metazoa > Chordata > Mammalia > Artiodactyla > Delphinidae > Tursiops > Tursiops truncatus. The sequence goes on along the minus strand of NC_047044.1, from coordinate 92,988,801 downwards.
GAAAAAGCATCATAAAAGTAAATGGTCAGAATGCACGGGTTGGAGCGGCGCACGGGATAGCTGAGAAACTAAGAAAGCTTAGCCCCGCTGACACTGCTGAATGTCTGCTGGGCGAAGGGTCAGTAAAAGAAATCACAGCAGTGGCCCTTCCAATGATGCAGCAGCTCATCAAATTAAATGTTAATGTCTACAAGTTAATACCTCTCCTTAAGCACTGTACTTTTGCTTTATAAGTGGACAAATCTGCAGACACGGGTGGACTTAGTTTTGTTTTTATTATTCCAGTATCCATGCCAACTAATCATCGAAGGGCTTCTTTTATGTGAATGCTTGGCAACAGATACGAGTGCTGCTGAATTACTCAAAGTACTAAATAACTTTACGAATCTCATGATTTACCCTGAAACGACCATGTTGGTATCTCCCCTCTGATGGTACAAAAGCAAATGGGGGGCAAAACTGCTGGCACGTCAGCGTGAATCACGGCAAGGGTACAAAACTCCACCAGTGATAATCACACTCTTCACTATCAATCGTTTCTAAACAGCCCGTTTCACAGATGCCTTTGATAAAACAGTAAAAGTTATTAATTTTATTACATCTCACTCCTGAGATCGTGGTCTTTTTAATAATCTGTGTGATGAAATGTGAGCATTTCATCATACCAAATATGTAGAAAAAGCATTTCTACATGCCTCACACATAGGCCGTCTTGAGGAAAAGCATTCATGCGGTTGAGTTGTGAGCTAAACTATACACTTTCTCCAGAGAATACCATCTTTGCTTTTAGCAAAAGTAACAAACCCCATTCTTTTAGAATGACTGGCAGACAACGTACTGTTATATATAATTATTTAGACTTAGGTACCTGGTATTTTCTCTGAAGTAAATAAAGTGACCTGATGCTTCAAGGAAAGAAACTAACAATATCTGCTGCTGACGATAAAATTCGAGCTTTCAAGAAAAAATCAGAATTTTGGAAAACTTGAACTGCGTACCAAAATCTTGACTGCTTCCCACTTCCTAAAGACTTTTTGGATGAGATTCATGGTCATATTAATGAATGTGATTTGCTAAATACTGTGTAATCAAATGTGTCAACACTCAGTCAACTGTTATTTTTCAAATGACCAATGTAGGATGTCATAAAATCACACACAGGTCAGAGATCCATCCGAAGTGCGAGGTGGACCAATAGATTTTTACATGACAGAGTACAAAAAATTCATTGATAAGGTTTCAGATTCAACGCTGCAACTAACCCTTAAGAATCGACCACTTGCTGAGTTTTGATATATCGAAGAATGTTCACAATTATATGAAAAAGACACTAAGATACCCCACCCTTTTGCTACTCTGTATCTGTGTATAGCGGGGGTTTCTTCATGTACTTCCAACAAAGCAACATGTCACAACAGACAATATAAAAGCAGTTATGAAAATCCAGCTATCTTCTATGTAGCAATGCAGTAGAGAGAGTCTCACTACATTTTTTGTTTTGGAATACCTTTTTCATTAAAATATGTTACTTATGTTAACCTTTCATGTGTTCGTTACTTTTAAGTGAATAAGTATTTTAAACATTTCTCAGATTTCTAATATGCTAAATATTGACAGATATAGTCCACATAAACAAAAGATCTTTGGGGTTCCAGTAATTTTTAAGAATGCAAAAGTGTCCTGACACTAAAACGTAAGAAAACCTCTGGTTTTTAACACCACAAAAAAGAGTGCTTTTAAAAGTATGTGTACATAACAGGATGGGCACCTGAGAATGAGTCAGAAGGTCTCGGCTCCAGGTCCGCTGCCACTTCTTACTTGCTTTGGGATTTGGATAAATTAGTCTCTCTAAGGTCTTAGTTTCCTCATCTGTGAAACAGGTAATTCATGTCCTGTTCAGAGGATAAAAGACAAAATACGTGAAAACAACTTATAAATTACAGGTGTCTTATTATTATAAGATCTCAGAGTTAAGAGTTTTAGCCTTGTGACCATATTTCTACAAAATTATCCCTATTTAAAAATTATTTTTTTTACTAAATGCAGAACTTACAGAAAATGCACAGGGGAGAGTTTCTGATTGGTCAATTCGGTCAAACGTCCAACCACATAATTTTACTGTATCAAATTGCGTCCTCTACAGTTATGATTGGTAATGTGTGTTAACTATTATGTATATTTCCAAATACACACAAAAGTACAGAAAATAGTAACAAACCCCGATGTACCCTCAACAATTATCAAAAATTTGTCAATATTGTTTCATTTCCCATTTGTGTGTGTTTGTGCCTATCCTGAAGTTTTTAAAAACAAATAATAGGCGTCATTTCATTTTGCCTGGAAATACTTCCATATGTATCTTTAACAGATGAGAATTTCTTTAACATAACCATAATACCATTAATATAGATAAAAACTTCATAGTTATAATTCTTAAGTATCATCTAATACCCACTCCATGTTCTAATTTCCTGATTGCCTCCAAAAAAGAGTCTTTGTTAGTTTTTAGTTGTCTTGTGTAGCATCAAAATATCATTCTCACCAGTTAACTTACAAGTGAATATAAGATTATCAGCTAAAGCTGAGAAGGAAGAAGAAATAATACCATGCTTTATATACCATGTACAATTTATAAAACAAAGTCAAGAACTATTTTTCCTGAGAAATGTGCTTCTCCTCCAAGAAAACAACAAACAAAAAGAACAAGAGAAACCCACTACGAAATAGGCCAGACTGGGGACACTTGAGTATTCTGAGAAGTGACCAGAAGAGGACATAGCTCCGCTGCTCAGGAAGGGAAGAAATTGTAAGAAACCACCACCTGCCATTTCAGAAAAGATGAGGTCAGGCCAGCCCCAGGGTCAGGCAGGCTGGAGGTGAGGTCAGGGTCCAGGTCCCAGAGTGAGCATAAAGCTTAAACAAGCCGGGTGCCCAAGGCTGGAAGGCAACCACCTGCAGGCTTCAACTCAACGCTCAAAAATCAGTGCTCTAAGCTAGAGAGAGAATGCAACCACCATCAAAAGTAACTATTGGGCTTCCCTGGTGGCGCAGTGGTTGAGAGTCCGCCTGCCGATGCAGGGGACACGGGTTCGTGCCCCGGTCCGGGAAGATCCCACATGCCGCGGAGCGGCTGCGCCTGTGAGCCATGGCGGCTGAGCCTGCGCGTCCGGAGCCTGTGCTCCGCAACGGGAGAGGCCACAGCAGTGAGAGGCCCGCGTACCGCAAAAAAAAAAAAAAAAAAAAAAAAAAAGTAACTATTTGTGAGAATTCAATTTACTCGGCAAACATTTGTCAAAAGTGAACTCTGCTAGGCACTATCCTAAGATATGAGTTATATTTTTTGGTCATTTATACAGTTAAACAATAAGCAGTATATGTCTCTACACATGATTCTCCCTATTAATTTTAAGCGGAAGAATGGAGATATTTAATATTAATTACCTTGCCATATACCATTACAATTTATATTTTTCTGTAAACTGAAGTTTAGCCCACCCATCACCCAGACATTAAAACAAATTTGATTTCTACTGTCCTTCCCACATATGTTTGAAGAGTACACGTCACATTAGCTTTGATCACACACATCACAGACCCCTAGCATTCATCACTACAATTAGTTCTTTTCTAAATGGAGTATCTAGTTTAGAAGGAAATCAAGGAAATGTTAAAGAATCTCCCACTTCCTATGAAAATTGTTTTATTTTCCATAAGCTTATTCCAAGCGTGTCAGAATGTACTGTAGATGAACACTGGTTAGGTGCATACAGAAAAACTTTCAAGATGTGGTTCTATAGGCACATACACTTAATATAAATCCTTTTTGAAAATCCTTTACCGCAGTTCCACCTATAATTTTTTTTTAAGTTTAAAACTACAGAAAGAATGGAGAATGAGAGAACACATTTCTTAAAAAATGCTTGAGAAGGACTTCATAAATGTGTCCAAAAACATGAAAGAGTCACTAAGAAATTTTTAGCTGACACTACAAAGGACATCTTGTCAACAACAACAGTAAAACCTGGCAGTCAGACAGCTACAGACTCCAGACTTCCCCATTTCAGAACTGACACTTTTGTATCAGGTCTACTACTTGTAGAAAAACAGTAAAAATCCTAAGTTTAAAATAATATTTCCGGTGAGACCACTAACTCCCCTATCAATCTGTAAGGAGAATGATTAACCACACAGAGCGCAACACAGCCCAAATTTACCATCGGATTCCTGCACCATGTGGATGAGGCCTGGAGGGGGTGTCACCCTTGACCCCATTTTCTGGTAACTGAGCTGAAGAGCTTACTTGTAGTTTCTGTACATCTTTTGTTTTGTGCGCTCTCATACAAGGTACCATCAAAACAAACTGTCCTTGGAGTTTAGCTTCACTTTATAGCACTATTGTGATTATCGTTCTTAATGGAGAATCTTACCTAAGTATATAGTCCAATATATACAACTCTAAGTAAACTGTAAAGAATGACATTAACCTCACTGTAAAAACATGAGGTTCTTAGCAAATAACAGCAGAATTGCATACAAATTGTTAACAAGGAGTTAAAAACTCAAAGCGTGCATGCTTCAATCTACAAAATATTACGTAGGTTTCTTTTTAAAAAATTGGTTAAAGATGAAGTCAATTAATGTGTAGACGTCTATTCAAATTGGTTTGGACTGCAAATAAATAAAAAGTTAAATCATTAACATTATTCACCAGGATATCACAGGCAAAGTAGGTTATTCACAGAGTAAGTGGGGCTATAAAGAACACTGTAAAATTTCCCCTACTCTGTTCACTACTATCTTCACAAGACATCACTCTCTGACATCAGATTTTCCATGCGGCGTTTACTTGTTTACTGCCCTTCTGTCTTCTCCCACTAGAATGTAAATTCCATAAGGGCAGAAACCTTATCTTATTTTCCGCTCTATTCCAGGCTCGGAGAACAGTGTCTAACACACAGCAGAGGTTCCAAACAAATCCGCTGGATGAAGGGATGGATGGATGAATGGCCTCTCCCTTTCACCTCCCCTACTTCCTTTCCTCCATACTCATGTTAACCATCCTCTGAGGCCAGGGTCAAACTCTACTATCCCTATGAGGACTAGGTCCCCAATTCTCCAGTCTCTTTCTCCTTCATACCAGGAATTTGGCACTTCCCAGCTGTCTGGTAACTGTTTATCCTTGCATATGTATATAGCTCCTTTAAAATTCTCATAATCCTCATTCTGGGCAGGGACCCGTGCCCCTAACTTTTGGTATCCACCTCAGGACGTGTAAAGAGTACACCACCAATAAACGTTCTGTTTGACTCATTCATATCTGTAGTCAATCCAGAAATCAATTTAGTTAAGAGTTTCAACATTTTATAACATAGCCCTCCCTTTCCAATAACTCGACTGAAATTGCAGGGGGTCCCCCTCTAGTTTTTAAATTTATCTTTGTCAATTTCAAGCTTTACATTCTCATATACACAACTATAGCTACTCATAATGCACTTTATCCATCCTCCTCCCCCAAGATTAATTTTTGTATGTAATAAAAAAATCTTGTGACTTTTTGATGATACCTACAATGAGGTATCTAACCCCAATCAAGATGGAGGTAAAGTTTCATCACTCTCTTCCTGTTGCTGAGGTATTGGAGGGTATTTTTTCTTTTTATGCCTTTTTCCTTTCATGTCAAGATGTATCCCATTTCCTTCTTCCCTGATCATAGCCCTGGCAAGCTTTTATTATTTCTTTGTACCTGTCCTTGGTAATCTGCCTCAGATCCTCCTTTTTGAGCCACTCCTGTTTCCTTCAGTCATTTATTTGATTACATTTCAAACTTCTCAGTTTGTGTATGAGACTGGCGTCTTCTTAAAGCCTGAGCCTGCTTCTTTAAATCTGGCCAAACTTTATGAACCCTATATCCTTTCACAAAGCCAACCAATGCTTGGTCATCTGGGCTAAATGAAATGTACAAAAATATCAGATTATCCACAACACAACATAATCAGAAAAAATGTGACATCTGGCTTTGGAATATATCATATGTGGCTTTGGGCAAGATTTACTTTCTTAATTATATTTTTGCTTAAGCCACCGTTAGAAACATTTTCTTTTATGATGGTGGATATCTGTCTTGGTTTTAAATTTTGACACAGTTAATTGTTTTTAAAAAGCCAATCAAACATCAACTGTGGTTTTTCCTATGAAGCCTTTTTAACTAGTTTTTTCAATCTGTTGAAAACTGTCATAAAATCTGGTTTCTGTTTCCCCTGATTTATTTCTTCCCTGTTCTTGGGCTTCTGATCCAAATCAGCTTACCCTATATTAATTTACTTCTTTAATTTAAAGTACCATTTGCTTGAGAACACAAAGCATTATAAAAACATTAAACATCTAGTGAAATTTTCAGCCCAAATAACACTGGATAGAAAACTCTGTTTTTTGTTTTTTGTTTTTTTTGATACTCCAGGAAAAGTTGGGTTTCTAGGATATATTACACTGGTAATGCTAGCAAATTATCTTTAGTGGGCTATTACGATTGGCTGAAAAATAGAAAAACATTAATTTTGAACAGCTATGTAAGTCAGTTTCATCAATATATAATCCCATAGGCCAAAAACTCTATAGAATTAAATTCCCGATACAGGCGTTTATAGAAAAGAGCATCAAAACAAACTCACACATCAACCCTGGCCCTTCTCCTGACCCCAGCCTAAACTCTGCACCAACCTCAGACTTGATCTCAGCCTCACTGCCGCAAATGAGTTTCTAATGTTTAAGAAAAAGGAAAAGAACTAGGTTAACAGGATCTTCTCTTTTGCCCCCTTTTCAGTTACTGCCATGAAGCTTTTGTTCAAAGAGATCCTTAATCCTTAATTTTACATGACCGTTTTCACTTTACAGCTATTCAATTATTTTACATTCAAATGCGCAGTTACAGCACTTGAACCTATTTTTTTTCATGTTATTCACCATACTACCAGCAGAATTAAGAATAAACTCATTTCTACTTTTCCCCCCCATGTAGAACTTTGATAAGTACGAATTATTTTTACCTAAAAGCCAACTTTTGGGCTGGTGCCTTTTAGGCGAAGTTTTTACATAAGATGTTAAATGTTAACCCCCCAAAAACCTTTTTAACAACAAGGTTTCACACAGTCACCAAACTCAGTTAAATTCCAGAACTTTACTTAAAAAACAAAAACAAAAAACTTTCACAGTGCCTAGTCACATTTTGACTAAAATCCCCATTCAAAGCCCCAAATTTTTAGTTTTTTAATTTACCTTCTCCAGGCTGCTGCCTTCACCAAACACAGAATTCCACAAGTCTCAATTAACTCCGGCCTCCCCAGCTGTTTATCCAATACACATGATTCTCAAGCAAAGGTGAATAATTCACAAATGACTAATTCAATTGGTAAGAATTCTTTTTTTCTTTTAAAAATTTACCTCGACTTCAAAAATCTCTTTTCAGAATAGCATAAATCCTTTAAGGAAACAGTTGTCACCTATGTGCACTCATAAGATGAGTGGCTTAAAGAGGCATTTTTCTGACAGTCTAAGTTCCCCAAATACTAGTCATAAGGTCTTTCATGGATGGTAAATTTCACACACACACACACACACACACACACACACACACACACACACACACGCACGCGCACACACACACCGGAAGGAAAGGAAAGAAACATACCTGGTCATTTTCTAAACAGGTTTGATAGGTTTGGTTCCCTCGTAAGAGCAGAGTATTTACTTACAATCTTTTAAAGCAGAAGTGGCAGCCAGAGCACTGGGTAAATAAAAACTTCACAGAGGTTTAAAAACCCTGCATCTTAACTCACTTCCCCCTGATTCAAGGGGACGGCACTGCAAACCCCAGGGCAAATGAGATTATGTAACAGGTTTTTCCTCTCTACTTTATTAATCACAGGCTGGTTGGAGGTGTGCTTTCTCCAAACGATTTGAGGCACCCAGGACTTGATTTAGGATCTCTGCAGCTGACGTCTGATACATTTCCTTAGGCTTTTGCAGGATCCATTCATTTTAAGATCTACTTGCATTTTCTCGAGTTAATTACCGGGCTGCTGCTGTTGTCGTTTTAAGGAAATAAACCCGGCAGCACCTGAAAACTTCAGTTTTGCACCAATATCTTCCTCCCCTGTGTTTCATTCCGTGAAACTACACATGATAAACACAGACCTTCGGTCGTCTCCCTGGGCTTTTTCCTTTCTCACGTTTTACGACTGGTGTAAATAAAGAAGTCACTGGCGCACCGGGCCAGGCCCCCAACACCGGGCCTCAGGGGTCCCAGGAGGAAAAGCGAGTTGACTGAAGAAAGCAACCCCGTCACCACCCCGGTGGCCGCGCGGCTTACGCCAAAGGCGAGCTGGGGATAATGGGAACCGTCAGGCCGGGGCCCCACTTGGCAGGCGTGTTGTGTAACAGTCGCGCCTGGAAGTGAGCAGCTTCTCCCGCGAAGGGACCGCGTCGGCGGCGGCTCCTGGCGGCGGGACTCGGCCGTCCGGCCCGAGGCCCCCGCCCCCCGCCCCCCGCGCCGGCCCCCCCGCAGGGCCCCCCCTCCCCCGCTTCCCACGCGCGCGCCGCTCCGGCCCGCGGTCGCCCCCCCACCCGGCCCTGGACCCCGGGCCCGGCCGCTGGGAGGGCAGCGCCGGCGGGGCGCGCGGACGAGCGTCCACGCTACCGGCGCGGCGGGAGCCCGGCCCCGCGCCCTCCCACCCCGCAGTCCGCGCGGCCACTTACTTTCGGGGCCGCCGACCTCCCGGCTCCCTCGCGGGGGGGAACGAAAGTCGTCACGGCGTCTCCCCGCGGGGCCCCCTCGCCTCCCGGACCCGCGAGGCGCCGCGACGGAGCCGGGAGGGCGGCTGCGCTCCCGCTCGCGTCCGTCCCGTCGCGCTCTCCTCCTCCTCTTCTTTTCGCTATATTATCTTCTCCTGCTCGGAGGGGCGGGAGGCTCGGGACGCGCGGAGCCGTTTGCAACTTTTCTTCGCTCTTTCTCTCTAACCCCCCACCCCCGATCAGCCTTGAAAAAACACTGTCGAAAGGGGCGAGGAACCTGGGAGGTGGAGGTGGCGGCGGGGACGCGGAGGGGGTTGGGAGAGGTGATGGTGGTCGTTTGAAAACTGCTCAGAGCCCCCCAAACAGGGATACCCAGAAAGAGGGGGAAAGGCGGGGGGCTGGGGGGTGGGGGGTTGGGGGGAAAGAGAAAGAGTCGCTGGTCAGGAAACTTCAAGCGCGGATGAGGTCATTGGTTTAAAAATAAAGAGATGGCGTCACTTGAAACCAATCCCAGTGAATGAACTCAGCGGAGCCCCGGGGAAAGGAGGAGACAGGCGAGGGCAGGGCGGTGGGCGCCGGGCGGGGCCGTGCGCCCGCCGGAGCTCGGAGCGCGGCTCGGCGCCTGGTCGCGGCCTCTCGGGGAGGGGGTCGGGTCCCGTTCAGTTCCGGGGTCCGGCGGCTCCGGGACAGGTTCCGCGGGCGCCGTTGGGAGGAGCCGGGCGGCCCGGGGAGTCGGCCCCGCGGCCTCCTCCTTCTGCGCCCGCGCGCCCGCCTGCCGCCCCCGTGGCCCCTGATCTCCGACCCCCGGCCCCCGTGGCCGGGGCTCGGCCGCGCGCCTTCAGCGCTGCGCCCCAACAGGTATTTCAGGGTGTCCCCCCCCCGCCCCTCGGCGCCCCAGCGAGGCGCAGAGCCTTTTCCGCCTCCTTGGGCTGTTTCCAGCTGCCTCCCCAGCGTGAAGAAACGCCAACAATGATTTGAGAGCATTACAATCGCTCTTTAAAAAGTGACGAATCTAAAACGCAGGGCGCTGCCGTCTCTTAAGAAAGAGAAGCTACAGGTACTTTAAGAAAAAAATCACACTCAGGTGGTCAAGCGCTCAGCTCCCTCTGTGTGTTTGTCGTTGAAAGCCCTCACCTGAATGCTCCTAGCAGTCATTACTTTACTGTGCTTCTATTTACTTATTATTTCTATTTACATTTGTAAATTAATGAGCACGAGCAGGCTAAAATGCTCTTCACAGGTATGTTCTGTATCGGGCAGCACAGACCAGAGGTTCACCGCCTCTTGCGAAGTGCAAGAGCAAGACCCCGTTGATTTAACTTCACACACTTCGTGCATTTTTTATTTGGATTAATTAAAATAGCTTTGTTTTGAAACTACGTTACAAACTTTGGGAAACTAGAGACCCGAGGTGGTGACAAACCAGGACTTGGAATCACTGAACAGGACAATCGGAGCTTTATTCTAGTGTGCTTTGAGCATTTGAGCATGAAGCTGCTTCTACTGAGAAGTACTCACGTGGATATCACATAACAAAGATGTGATTAATGACGGAAAAGCACACTGCGAGCGGACTGCCCCATGAGCCAGAATTTGTGTGTAGGAATAGTAGCTCCTAAAATATTCCATTTACAATGTACTGGATTTGGGACATTGGTCCCTAAAGGCCAATCTTTGTTGGGGAATGTCCGTTTAGACACTGCCTGGGGCTTTCTGTTGTTCTGTTTTTGTTTTTGATTGGTAAAAGAACTGAGAAGCAGGTTTGGGGTTCATCTAACGAAAGATGAAACATCTCCATTCTCCTTTTCTGCCTTTAAATCCTGCAGCTTAAGTGCATTCGTTATTATAATCATTTAAGGTTAGTATTAGGGTAAGCCTCTAGGAACTTCCGGCCCATCTTTTACAGGAGGAAAAGGAGCCCATCTGGAGAGGGGGAGAGCGCTGAGCACTCGAGGCAGTAAAAGAAGCCTGAAGGCCATGGATGCGGAGCCGACTTTCTGCCTCTGCCTTTGACCTCTTTAAGACTTCTGCAGAGGGGAAGCCATCTCTCCCGCGACGCCCTGCCCTCTGGTGGCCGGGGATTGTTACTGCAGCTCCAATGGGCTTACTGCCTATGCTCTTAAAGAAAACCTCTAAAAATCGACTGCGCATATAGACCTGCTGTTTCTAGAACGGTTTCAAAGGGGTTGTTGGAGAGGATCTGCATCTCCAGTCTGACTAGCTGGAGGAGTTGGGATTTGGGGGAAGGAAGGAAAAGAGAGAGAATCCTTGTCCTGGAGGTGGAGAGCATGGATCTTGAAGACGTCTTTAGATGCTGCAGCTCCGGGCGCCTTATTCTGACACGTCTTGAAACCTCTCTCGACTTTCTTCCTTTAAACAACAATTAAATTGGAGCGCCTTCCATGTATGTGGTGCTATGATAGCTATTATGGGAGTCTCCCAGTGCACATCATCTAACTAGGGAACGAGACATGGATTAAAACTAATGAAAAACTAAATTAATGATTGAGTGGCATACGATATTGGTTAAGAGAGTCCAGTGGAGAAAAGGAGCATGTCAGCTGGGGTTTGATAGTTAAGATCTAGTTTGGGGTAAGAGGGTTCAGCTGAGGGACGATTCTAGAGGGGAAATGGCAGGAGTGAAGACATGGAGATGGAATGCATAAGGGGTATTCAGGTAAGGGATGAGTAGACCCTTCCAACAGTAGTAGAGATTGGGGTGTAGCAATCAAGAATTAGGCTGAATTTGAGACTTAGAGGCACACTGCAGAGGTACATGAATGGTAGGATACATAGCTTGTTAGTAGTCCAGCAAATAAATATTGAACAAGTTTACTTCACTAAAGGGTACATTCCTCCTTGTTCTACTAAAAGAGCTTCTGTATATGCCAACAACAAACAGGTAGGAACAAATGTAAAACGGTATTTATTGATATAGTTGCTCCAAAGAGTATGAAGTATTTAGGTATAAATCTCACAAATCGTGTACAGGATCTGTATGCTGAAAATTATAAAATGCTGATTACAAAAAATTAAAGAAGACCTAAATAATTGGCTTGGAAGCCCCAATATAGTAAATACGTCAGTTTTTCTCAAGTCGATTTATAGATTTAACAGAATTCCTATCAGTAACCCCAGCAAGGTGTTTTTGGTAGGCATAGGCCAGCTTAACCTAAAACTGCTTCCAGGATGTTTAAGGAATTGAGTGAGTGCTAGGTTCCCCAAAAGCAGACAAACGGCTCATGTATTTAGGGCGCCAGCAAAGCAGGGGCTCCAAGGTCCTACAATCAGATCATCTGGAAAGAAGCTATTTTTGTTTCAGTACATGTAAGTGTACGGTTTAGTACTGTTTCTAGTTAGAGTTTAATATGAGAGAGGCGCACCAAATTTTTTGGTCAGAATTAAAGATGGAAGAGGAGCGCCATCTTTAGTGCTGAGATCCCCCTAAGGTGTTTGTTTGTTTTTTAATGTATTTATTTATTTATTTTTGGCTACGTTAGGTCTTTGTTGCTGCTTGCGGGCTTTCTCTAGTTGCGGTGAGCGGGGGCTGCTCTTTGTTGCGGTGCGCTGGCTTCTCATTGCGGTGGCTTCTCTTGTGTGGAGCACGGGTTCTAGGCACACGGGCTCAGTAGCTGTGGCGCACGGGCTTAGTTCCTCTGCGGCATGTGGGATCTTCCCAGACCAGGGCTCGAACCCGTGTCCCCTGCGTTGACAGGTGGATTCCCAACCACTGCGCCACCAGGGAAGTCCCCCTTAAGGTTTTTATCTGTCCCTGGCTCTGGGACTGCGGTTATAACTGAGAGGCAAGGCCCCTTCCCTCATGGAACTAACATTCTCGTGGGGAGAGAAGGCAAAAACAGCCAGGGCTGTAACAAGATCAGTTTTACTGGAGAAAACTGGGTGTTGTGAGAGCGCACGGTTGAGGGTGGGGTGAAGGTGGTTGGCGGAGACATTCCTGAGGAGGGGGCGCTTGAACTGAAGCCTGAATGCGAGCAGGGATGTGGTCTGGGCAGGGGCAGCAGGTCACTCGAGACTGTTCAGCAGAAACAGAGTGACTTGTAGGGAGGGAGTCGGTATGTTCCCAGGGCAAAAGGGAGGCCAGTGGAGCTCAAAAGTATAAAGCGATGGCGAACAGGAGCCAGACCATACAGGACCTTACAATGCACAGTAAGGAATCTGCATTCTCCTCTGCAAGATTTAAGCAGGTTAGCACATGACCTGGTTTATGAAGAAGATATTTACAAGTAAGCATAAGAGTTTAGTTTTGAAACGGGAGTTTTGATAATATTCTATAAATATTTAATTTAGCAGCTCCCTCTTCCAATGGGAAGTAAGCATTTCTGATAATTTCGTTTTATCTCCAGGGATCCCATTAATGTTCCCAAATCAAATATTCTTAGCCTAGGGTTCATGGCTTCCAGGGAGTACGTGGACGGGCTTCAGACGGTCCAGGAGCCCCCTAAAATTTTGTACGTATATGCTTATGTGTGTTTTCCTGTGAGTGGGTCCCTCGCTTTCAACAGGTTTTCAAAGCATTTTCAATACACACACAAAACGAATAAGACCTACTTTACCTTTAAGTCTTGGCTGTGTTTTTTGGATGGTAGTTGCTGCTACTGTCCTAGGGCTTGTGGTCCCATACAAACGAATCACAGCTCTAGAAGGAACCAAGTTCTGCCTCAAAGAGGTGACACTATGTTGGAAGAGAGCACTCTTCTGGCAGAGTAGGAGGCAATGTTCTAAGAGTTTGTCTCTGAAGGAAGTTTCTGGAAGAAAATCTTACCTCTGTGACGTGAGAACTAGAAGACACCTAAGACATTATCTGATGCCCTCCCACTCACTTTACATAAAAGGGAGCGAAGGTCCAGAGAGGTTAAGTGGCTTGCCCAAGAATGCACAGCTAGTTAGGGACTAAACTGGGATTAGAAACAGTTCTCCCATCTTTCAGTACAATGCTCCATGCTCCTCACTGGAAGGTTTATGAAGAACCTGGACCAAGTATAGTGCTTAAAAGTCTAATGGGAATGAAGTGTTCAATTCCATTCAATTAAATTAAACAAATACATGCTCATTTGTAAGCAAATGGAAGGAAGGAGGGAGGTGAAGGTGTTTGAAAACATACAATCCCCTCTCTGAAAGAGATGAAAAGCCTCAACGTCAAATTAAGATGTACAACCAAGAAAGAATAAATGGCAACAACCCTGTTATCAGTGTATGTCTGATCTTTGTGTGGCAAATATGTAAACAGACACAATAAATTACAAAAACTAGATGACTTTTCACTTATCAATTAGGCAAAGATTTTTAAAACGGGTATGGGACTTCCCTGGTGGCGCAGTGGTCAAGAATCCTACTGCTAATGCAGGGTACACGGGTTCGAGCCCTGGTCCAGGAAGATCCCACATTGCCGCGGAGCAACTAAGCCCGTGCACCACAACTACTGAGCCTGCGCTCTAGAGCCCAGGAGCCATGACTACTGAAGCCCGCGCACCTAGATCCCGTGCTCCACAGTAAGAGAAGCCACCACAATGAGAAGCCTGCACACCGCAATGAAGAGTAGCCCCTGCTCGCTGCAACTAGAGAAAGCCCACGCGCAGCAACAAAGACCCAACGCAGCCAAAAATAAATAAATAAATAAATAATTGATTCTTTAAACAAACAAACAAAAAACCAGGTAATCCCAGGATTGAGTCAAGAGTGTGGAGACACAGGTAAGCAGAAAGAAAGGCAGTGGACGTGGCTGTTACAGAATGCTAAGAAAAAAGCGTTTCAAGCAGGGAAGGAGTGTGTTTCAAGTGAACTAATACTCAGAGAAGATAAGGTCTAAAAAGTTTTCCTTGATTTGGCAATTAAGTGGCCGTGAAGAGGGTGGTTTCACCAAAGACAGTCTTGCAAGATTGCAGTGAGTTCACCAGGGAATGAGAAACAGTGGAATAGGAACTATTTTTTCAAGGAGATTGCGTGTCAAGGGGAGAAAAAAATCTCCTGCCCAGCTTCAGGCAAATGTAGGACATTTCAATTCTACAAAGATCCTAAGGACCTGCTAACCAGACTATTTGGTTGTTTTTATTTGTTTGTTTGTTTGTTTGCGGTACGCGGGCCTCTCACTGCTGTGGCCTCTCCCGTTGCGGAGCACAGGCTCCGGACACGCAGGCTCAGTGGCCATGGCTCATGGGCCCAGCCGCTCCGCGGCATGCGGGATCCTCCCGGACCGGGGCACGAACCCGCGTCCCCCGCATCGGCAGGCGGACCCCCAACCACTGCACCACCAGGGAAGCCCTGGTTGTTTTATTTTAATCAAACAATTCATAACAAACAGGTATTCGGAAGCGCCCTGAGAAATGAGAATCTCTCAGTCGCAATCTCAGGAGAGTTGCGGGTGGACTTTTGCTATCTACAGCCCAAACTTGATTTCCAATGTTATTTAGAACACACATTTGGGGGTTTTGTCAAGGTTGCTTTGACAAGTCTTTTAATAACTGTGAAATAAAATATTAAGAATAAAAGAATTCTCATATCTAATATCAGATGTATTTATCTTTCAAAAGGCTGAAAAGTTCTTTTATAAATGATAGCGGTCGTAGGGGGGGAAAGTAAATCAAAGCTAAAAACTATTTGTGAATTTCGCTTCTTTTCATCTGACTCTAAAGGAAAATAATTGGAGTGAATGCAGTGATGTCCTTTTCTTCCTCTGATATAAAGAATATGAAAAAGTGGTGTCTGTTTTTGAAGACCAGTGATCTTTAAATGGTTCTTCCATTTTCTGCGTAAGTGTAGCTCTCGAAGTGCTCAGTGGTTTTCTGGACTAAAAATGACAATGTTCAATAATAATTCGTGTTTATAAATGTAAACATTACCTTTGGGAACAGTCTTAAACTAGTAACAGAACCTCTCATTCAACGTTGGTTAAACAGCAAGATAGTATATTCTGACCAAACAGCAAAATACTATTTTGATTAAAAAGTACTTTTTAAAATTTGTGTAAAGTCAGTGTTTTAATGTATTGAAGAAAAACATCTAGTTCTCTTTAGATCACTGAGTTTTTAGGACTATCTCAAGCCACTACTATATGGGAAGCAGCCGCATAGCACAGGGAGATCAGCTCAGTGCTCTGTGACCACCTAGAGGGGTGGGATAGTGAGGGTGGGAGGGAGAAGCAAGAGGGAGGAGATATGGGGATATATGTACATGTATAGCTGATTCACTTTGTATAAAGCAGAAACTAACACACCATTGTAAAGCAAGTATACTCCAATAAAGATGTTAAAAAGAAAAAAACACTACTATAAAGAAACTAGAAATTAAATGAAATTTGAAAATAAACTAATATCACCATGTTAAATCCAACACAGAAACACTCAGCTCTTTGTACAAGGTATATACTGGGTTTTTAACTCTCATAACAACCAGAAGAGTTAGGTATTATTATTTTCTTTTCTATTTTACAGTGGAGGAAATTGAGGCTGAGAAAGTTTAAGGAGTTGGCTCAGAGACGCAGAACTAGGAAATCGCAAGTTAGAACTCAACCCAAGTTTTCTTACAGGTTTCGTGGAGAAGATCAAGAAAATACAAAATATAAGTAGTTCAAAGTAGTACTACAAGCAATGCCACTCCCTTAGAATGCACTTTTATGATTATGGGTCAAACTTAGATAAATAATGAAGTTGGAGAAAAGCTACAGAAGTTGGAAAAAATGAGGGCTGTCTGAGCTGGGGCAGAACAGCCAGCTCCAGAGTCCAGCTCTGCCGCATACTGGCTACGTAACTTGTGGGAAACTTCGTTTCCTCATCTTCAATATGAAGGTTGTTAACACCAACCGTCCAGAGCTGTTGTGGGTTTCAAATGACTACCAAGGAAAGAGTCAAATATAATGCATAATTCCACACGGTGAATACTCACTACATACTGATTCCTTCCTTTTTAGGAAGGGCTGTATGTAGAACAGACTTAGATAGTGAACAATAGATTGAATTGGGATATTAAAAGAGAAGGGGAAGCTCATTCCAGGAAGAGAAAACACACAGTTGGAGACACAGCAGGGAAAAGGTGTTTAAAATAGTTTAACTGAAGCAGAACATTTGTATTCAACAGTTTATAATAAGCCTGGAAAGTGTTTTGGGGCCAGATTACACAGGGCCTCAGCCAAAAAAACTAGCTTTTCTATTATAAGTAGCAGGGAATGATCGATAATTTGGTTCCTTTTTAAAAATTATGCTTTATTGGTCTTATCTTCTATCATAAAGCAATACATATCCATTGCTAAAAGTCTGTGAATTACAGAAACATGTAAAGTGTAAAGAAGAAAATTCAAATCACCTTATTCAATGGTTACCCTTAGGAGAGAGATAAAAGTTTTTTATTGCTATATCCTTTGGTAGTATTTTGACTCAGTTTTTCTTTTACCATATACATTTGTTGTCTTACCACTAGTAATGAAGTTTATAAATATATGGAAACACTAAGCAGATTTACATAACCTTTTTTTTTTTTGCTGTACGCGGGCCTCTCACTATTGTGGCCTCTCCCGTAGCGGAGCACAGGCTCCAGATACGCAGGCTCAGCGGCCATGGCTCACGGGCCCAGCCTCTCCGCGGCATGTGGGATCTTCCCGGACCGGGGCACGAACCCGTGTCCCCTGCATCGGCAGGCGGACTCTCAACAACTGTGCCACCAGGGAAGCCCTACATAACCTTTTTTAATGCAAAGATTTGCCTCTAAAAAGTGGAATTGCATATTTGGAATGGTCAGATGACCAATGAGAGCTCCCCAATGCTGGAACAAATGAAGTTTAACCTACAAACTTATAGGGTATAATGTTTGCTTATCTTTATTATGTATCTGGCCCTATAATTTCAACCTATAGTTGTAACAGTTTTTCCTTTTAATTTTAATACAATGAAGTTATTTAATTTTTCAAAAAAATATTGCCACCATCACACTGTCCAAGGATAACCTTTGGGGACATCTGGACGTATCTTCTCTAGTTTAAAGGTTTGAACTCAGAAAAAGATGGGATAAAAGTGGGATTTTAGGTGGCTTAGTCTGACCAAAGGATATTAGAAAGATCTGAGGAAGGGGAATCATAGAATAAGAGAGACTGTATTGGGCTCTAGCAATAACTGAGGCATAAGTCAAAAAGAGCCAAGGTTGATACAGTGGCAATGGACACGGAAACAACTGCAAGAAATAGTACAGAGGAGGACTGAGAGAACTTGGTGATTCATGCGCTCTGGAGGGCGGAGGAGATGAGTAATTAAAGATGATGCTGGGCTTCCCTGGTGGCGCAGTGGTTGAGAGTCCGCCTGCCAGTGCAGGGGACAGAGGTTCGTGCCCCGGTCTGGGACGATCCCACATGCCGCAGAGCAACTGGGCCCGCGAACCATGGCCGCTGAGCCTGCGCGTCCAGAGCCTGTGCTCCGCAATGGGAGAGGCCACAACTGTGAGAGGTCTGCGTACCGCAAAAAAAAAAAAAAAAAAAAAAAAAAAAAAAAAAAAAAGATGATGCTAAGGTGTCACCTTCGGCAAATTACATAAGCTTCAATTTCCTCAGCTATAAAATAGGGTTAATAATCGTACCTTCCTCATAGGGTTGTTGGGAGGATTCAATGGATGACGTCTAAAACACTTAGCACAATAACTGGAATGTATTCCCAATAAGGGTTAGCTGTCACTGTTCTTCTAGCTGCTGAATCTAGATGGCAGGGTTAATGATGAAATTCTTAAAAGAAATAGCAAAGTCAGGGTGGAGGTCAGACTGAGGCGAGGGAGGTGGGGTTGAGCTATAATTTAGCCATGTGAAATTTACGTTTATGGTGGACAGGGAATTAAAAATGTTCAGCAAGTAGCCACCACTGGCCAGTGATGTTGTTGACAACAGGTACATTCTAGGAAGACTCCACATTCGTAAGGAGCAGACATATGGAGAGCGGACACCCACTGCAAAGTATTATCTGCATGTCTCCCCACAACCTCCATTTATTAGAGAAATTACCTTAACTAATGAGCAACCTCTGTAAGTATTGACTTCCTAGTTGAATGGCTCTCTGGGCAAGACCGATATCAAAGTAGTGATGCACCTGGAGTTTGGAACCACATCTGTGAATCTCAACTCTACTACTTACTATTATCTGATTTTAGAAAAACTAACTCTAGGGAATTCCTTGGTGGTCCAGGGGTTAGGACTCTGTGCTGTCACTGCTGAGGGCCCGGGTTTGATCCCTGGTCGGGGAACTAAGATCCCACAAGCCATGCATCGCAGCCAAGAAAACAAAGAAAGAAAGAAAGAAAAATTAACTCTCTAAGCTTCAGCTTCCTTGTTTACAAAATGGAATAATAAAAATTTCCACCTCATAGAACTGATGGGAGGATTAAGTGGAAATATTAAGTGAAACTCTTTATAAATTATGTGACGTAAATAACAAATATGGCACTCAGTCTCCCCCTGTGTCTCAGTCCCTTTGGGAATTTTGTTGCCAATGACTGCATGAAATCCCAGAATGCCAGACAGCACCTTTGGGGCAAGACGGTCTGTTAACCTTTGTTTGGAGAGACTGTGTTAGTTTTCTATTGCTGCTGTAAACAAATTACCACAAACAGTATCTGAAAACAACACAAATTTATTCTCTTATAGTTCTAGAATTCTAAAATGGGGGTCATGGGGCTAGAGTCAAGGTGTCAGCCGGGCCGTGTTCTCCTCTGGAGGCTCTAGGGGAAAATGCATCTCCTCGTCCTCTCCAGCTTCTTGAGGTGCCTGCATTCCTTGACTCGTGGTCCCTTCTTCCATCTTCAAAACCAGCAACAGTGGGTTGAGTTCTTCTCACATCACCAACCCTGTCCCTGGTTCTTCTCTGCCCAGTCTTCCCCTATTAAGGATCTTTGTGATTGCACTGAGCCCACCTGGATAACACAGAATACTCCCCTTTTGTTAAATCTGCTAATTTGCAACTGTGATCCTCCTTTGCAGTGTAGCCCAACATTCACAGGTTCTGAGCATTTGGACAAGGACGTTGAAGGACCATTATTCTGCCCACCACACCTTCCACAAAGGAAACTTCAGGGAGGTTTGCCCCTGCTTCGTCCCTCTGCCTTGCAGGACCCAAATGATTCACCAAATAATGAGCTGCCAACCACAGTTGAAGACTGATAAATAGTCACAATTAGGAGGTATTTCATGCTAAGGTTTTTCTTCTGGACGAATCTTGGTTCTGCTCCATACTGAAATATATATTTGCAGCCAAACACAATGAATATTAGCTAACTACAAATTTTCAAAGAAATAATGATCACAGTGAATCTTCTCCAGCGTGGGAAAGAAAGGTTTATCATCAATCCTTAAATTTTACAAAAGATACAAATGTCCGTTTCATTTCTGAGACTAAGCCACCCCACAAGTCCCCCATGATCATTACCAATACACTTTTTAATTTTTTTAAAAGAACTTTAACAGCAGTGTTTTCATTTTAGCTCCAATTGAAGATGAATGGACAGCAGAGTATGTCTTGAGAAAGACAGGTGAAAAATATCAGGTTGCAAAGCAAAGCATGTACGTATATCAGAGACTGGAATTTTTTGTTTAAAGGGGTAAAAGGCCATCAGTACTATTTTAGGAGTACCAGGAGTTCAAACATTGTAGTTGGAAATGGCTAAAACCTCAACACCTTTGAATTTCACTCTGAAATTCAGTATTCCTGTCTTTTACGTTATCTCTGAGGCATATAAATCAGCTCAAAATAAATTGGTCCAAATCCCCAGTGAAAGTAATTTTTATTTAGTTATTTGTAAATATATTATTTTTTGCCTTAAACTGTCAATTTTAAAAAATTAATTAATTTATTTTTGGCTGCGTCAGGTCTTCGTTGCTGCGCGCAGGTTTTCTCTCATTGCAGTGACCGGGGGCAGCTCTTCATTGAGGTGCGCTGCCTTCTCATTGTGGTGGCTTCTCGTTGCGGAGCCCGGGCTCTAGGTGAGCGGGCTTCAGTAGTTACGATGCACTGGCTCAGTAGTTGTGGCTTGTGGGCTCTAGAGCGCAGGCTCAGTAGTTGTGGCGCACGGGCTTAATTGCTCCGCAGCATGTGGGATCTTCCCGGACCAGGGCTCGAACCCGTGTCCCCTGCATTGGCAGGTGGATTCTTAACCACTGCACCACTTGGGAAGTCCTCCCCAGTGAAAGTAATTTTTAAAAATTTTAATGGTTGATCTTAATTTTCTAGTAAGTGGCTAGCCTTAGTATGTAATTGAAAGAATATTTAGCTTGAATAACAGGAGAGGCCAGCACTAAATTGTTTGATGACTTTGGGCAGGACACTCTAGAGAAGCAAAGGAGAGAGAGCCCACAAGTACTGGGCATCTCTATTGCCAAGCACTATATTTACACACATTATTTCACTTAATTCTCACACCAACCCCCATAGGTAGGCACTATTATCCCCATTTTAAAGATGAGGAAACTGAGCCTCCAAGATGTGAAGAGACTCTCCCACAATCACACAGCAGAAGAGGGACAGAACTGGGATTCAAGTCCAGTTCCACCTGACTCCAAAGCTTATACATCCTCTCTCCACCACCCTCAACTGCTCGCCTCTGAGCCCCAAGTTTCCTCATCTACAAAATCAAGGAACTGAGTCAGCCAATGTCTGATGCCCCTCGTAGCTCTCACTGTATGGCCTTCATGGTTGGGAGGGGAAAGCGGAATCAGGAAGGGGTCTCGGGCACTGGGTAAACCATCTTTCTCTCCTAGGTGGGAAAGCACAGGAAACGTGTGTCCTGTCTGTACTGTCATGACTCCCTGACCTGAGAAAGGAGGCTGCTGGTACTGACAACGACACCGGAGACGATGGGGCGCCAACACCCACCACTTTAAGAAGAAACAGGCCTTCTAATTCTCCTCTGTGGAGCCACTTTCTATGCCTTTGAATTTCCAAAAACAAATTCATCAACATTTATTGTTGAGAATCTTATCGTGCCCAGCACTGAGTTAAATCGTATTGAGAGGCTCCACACGGGTCGACAAAGAAGTACAAGAGGACTTCCCTGCTGGCACAGTGGTTAAGAATCTGCCTGCCAATGCAGGCGACATGGGTTCGAGCCCTGGTCCGGGAAGATCCCACATGCCGTGGAGCAACTAAGCCCGTGCACCACAACTACTGAGCCTGCGCTCTAGAGCCCAGGAGCCATGACTACTGAAGCCCGCGCACCTAGATCCCGTGCTCCACAGTAAGAGAAGCCACCACAATGAGAAGCCTGCGCACCGCAATGAAGAGTGGCCCCTGCTCACTACAATTAGAGAAAGCTCGCGCAACAGCAACGAAGACCCAATGCAGCCAAAAATAAATAAAATAATATTAATTAATTAAAAAAAAAGTATAAGAGATAGTCTGTATTCTCAGGGAACTCGCAACTAACACAAAAAGCAGTTTCTAGAAGACAATATACAACCAGGACTGAACTGTGTAGTCTAGACGGTATGGACTACAGGATCCAGAGGCGGGGAGATCAATGCGGCTGCTGTACTCTGAGAAGGCTTCGTGAAAACCGATGTAAAGACAATGTTCTTAACCTTGCCTTCTAGACTTAGTCTTTCCTGGCCTTCTCTGTCATTGTGAAATCCTGGTAGGAACCTTTCACATAGTTCAAAGATTCTCAGTTTTGGAGGCCGCAGTGATGTCCTTCAGATCACGTCATCTGAATGCCACTTCACCCTTATTGGCACATAGGGGAGGAGTAAAACCCCAATGGTATGCAAACACCATCATGGATGTTTGCTTCAAGCCATGGGAGGTTTCATGCAAAACCGGTTTCTCAATAGGGCAAATGTTGTGCAAAGATGTAAGAGGCTTGAGAAACTGGGCAAAGGCAAAACCTGTCATAGCAAGAACCAGATTCGAACAGGGACACTTTGCTGTCTGTGTCAGCAGTGGTCTGCCTCACCTGGGCTTAAGCATTTCTCCAAACCTTTGGCCCAGAGGCCATAGGTCCTTGGCCCACCTACTAGGAGACCCTTGCCCCCCCCATCTCCTCACCCTCATGTGCCACTCTGTTGATAAGAGACTCTAGGTCTGAAAAGCTGTTTCAGAATTCCAGACCCTTCCTCACCCTCAGACACCCTCTGTCCCTTTCTCCAAATTTCACCCTCAATACAATCTGGAAATGCAAACTATCCCGAGAGATAGTCGGAATTGATAAGGTCGCCTAGTAGTTTAAATATTCACTACGTTTACTGTGTATTCTGAAACAAGGCTAGACTGAGGAATATTTTCCAAACTAGTTGAAGACATAAAACAAATACACAGGAGACAGCATCTAAGTGTACCAGATGCTAAATTGAAGGTAACTGGCTCAGAGAAGTGAGAAATCAATACGTCCCGAAGTGACGAGGGAAGGTTTCATGAAGGCAGGGTGTAGGACGGACCTTAGAGAGTGGGAAGACTTTAGGGCTTCCCTGGTGGCGCAGGTGTTAAGAATCCATCTGCCAATGCAGGGGACATGGGTTTGAGTCCTGGTCCGGGAAGATCCCACATGCCGCAGAGCAGCAAAGCCCGTGAACCACAGGTACTGAGCCTGTGTGCTAGAGCCTGTGAGCCACAACTACTGAGCCCACGTGCCACAACTACTGAGCCCTCGAGCCACAACTACTGAGCTGGTGCACTGTAACTACTGAGCCTGTGCACCATAACTACTGAAGCTCGTGTGCCTAGAGCCCGTGCTCCGCAACAAGAGAAGCCACTGCAATGAGAAGCCCATGCACCACAACAAAGAGTAGCCCCCGCTCGCCACAACTAGAGAAAGCCCGCACACAGCAACAAAGACCCAACACAGCCAAAAATAAACAAATTAAAAAAAAAAAAAAGGAGTGGGAAGACTTTGGGTAGGCAGGGAAAATAAATTATGACAATCTAGAAAAGAGACATGCCATAACCAAAGGCAAGAAAAGTGGGAAATGTATTCATGGAAAGCCAAGGTAGTCAGCCTGTCTGGAGGAAGAGTGGCACAAGAACGTGCATAGCAAGAAGTAGTGGGAAATGAGATCACATGGATAAAATGAATTCATCAACAAACCTAGCAAACCGTTATTAAGTGCTGGTCAGGTATCAAGCGCTGTGCTAGGTCTCTTGCACATAATAATAGCTTATGCCCAGTAGAGCTTACATTGTGCCAGGCTCTGTGTTAAGCACTTTACATGCATTACCTCACTGAATCGTCACTACAGACCTATGAGGTATGTACTGGTTGTATCTCCATTTTACAGATGCAGGAGATGAGGCCCAGGGAGGTGAAGGAACTTGCTCCAGGTCACACAGTTGCCAGGCGAGAAAGCCTGGATTTGAGCCAAGGCGGTCAGCTCAAATGTGGTTTCTGAGCACAAGGCTAACTTGCCTCCACACACCTCATTAAATCCTGGTGACATTCCCTATGACACTTTGCAAATGGGGATCCAAGGCTCCAAGAGTCAGTGAGTTCCTCCAGGTGGTTCTGCTGAGGCCAGAGCTGGGATTTGAAAGCAGGTCAACTGATCGCAAATCCATTAAACTTTCCATTACAATATAACTGCCTGGCAGAGGAATAGTCTAGACTGGGATCAAATTAGGGGAAATTTAACAGCCGGATAAGGGCAAGAAGCCTATAGATAGGGTTAGGGAAGAGCTTCAAGTTTCGAACAGGCATGACGTGATGAATGAAGAGAGGTCTGGCATCAGCCTGGCACGGGGAGTCGAATCAGATAAGAGTGGACGTGAGCGGTAGATGACATTAGAGGTGCTAATGACCTAGAAATGGGCACGGGCCGTGGGGGGCAGAGGAGGAAAGGAAGAATAGAAAAGATCAGTATTTGGAAGAAAATCTGATTGTTCTTAGGGACTGAATGGCTGAGAGCAAAGAAAGGAGATTAGATCAGAGAGGACTTTGCTTCTTGTCTAAATAACTTAGGCTATTGACAAGGGCTGAGAGGTTACGGGAACAGCTGGTTTGTGGCCAAAAAAAAAAATGAAGGCTGTTTTTGGACCTGTCACAATCTGCTTGGAAGAACAGTGAGCGTCCCATTCCGGAGGAAATGATGAGTAGGCAGTCAGGGGCGTGGGACTGGAGCTCAGGTAGAGAGCAGAAGCTGAGCATCACATCTGACACAGAAGCAATGCAGGACCCCTGAAGGGACAGGCAAGTCAAATCCCAGGGAGAATAGGTTTTTCATGGCCAGAATAAGCCAGGAGTCTGCAGAGAACAAAAATGTAGCCTAACAAAAGGAAACAGGCCCAAAGGCAAGCCATGGGTCTGGACAAGTTCTTAGGGCCAAGACAGAGATAAAAATAAAAGGGACACAGTAGCAAATGAGATCTCACCCATATCAAGGAGAAATGACCACTGAATAATTTCCCGTCGTGTATGTGGTATTTTGGGGTGTTTCCTTATTGCAGGAGCCAGACCCACC
This sequence comes from Tursiops truncatus, assembly GCF_011762595.2. Classification (NCBI taxonomy): domain Eukaryota; kingdom Metazoa; phylum Chordata; class Mammalia; order Artiodactyla; family Delphinidae; genus Tursiops; species Tursiops truncatus. Next base: position 92,963,594 of record NC_047044.1, on the reverse strand, counting down.
TTAACCATTAGGACCCTGCAGTCTGACCCCACAGGCCAACCAAGAACTTTGCCAGCAGAGAGTACACAATCTACCTCAGCACAGGGAGAGGGCTGAAGTCATCAAAATGGGCCTCTCCGCTGAATTATACATTTAAAAGTGGTTACGATGGTTAATGTTAGGTTTTGTATATTGTACCAGAATAAAATAGGAAGGACTCTCCCCTGAAAATATAAATGCCTACAGATCCCACAAAAATCTCCAAAAGCCCATCTAATTTAGTATTTCCCAGACTTACCCTTTTTGTCCAAGGTTTTGATTTCCTTGCCCCAGTTAGTAGCTGTGTTGCCTAGGAGAGGAAAGTACCCAGGCAGCCAGGGATGCCCCTGGCTCCCAGGCTCCTTCCCATCTGGGAAGAGAATGGGGTAGTCAGCTGTGGTCCATTTGTGGGGTTACTCTTCTTCTGGCCTTTCTGCTACCTCTCTCTTTTTACAGAACATGGTCTGGTGGCCATAGCCCCCCTCTCTGTGGCCTCAACTGCCCGACAGAATGAAGAAAGTGAGACTTGGACAAACTCAACCACTACCTGGGAGGGACTTACCTGAGGCAGGAACCCGGCAGTCCTGGGATTTCAGTTCTTGCTTATTGCCCTTCAAACACTTCTGTTCTAGGGTCCTTCTAATGGGCTACACGAAGTTCACCTGCAAGCCTATATGCAACTCCTTCCCTGCTCAGTATATGACCTGGTCCTCAGTCAGGGGGCCTCCGTGAACCAGGGCCGGCTACAAGGATTCCTCCACTCTTGAAAGTAGCCAGGTGGGCTTTCTCCTCATTTTACAAGTGAGGAAACAAGGGCTCAGGATTATTGAGTGGCTCGCCCGAAGGCATACACCTGGGTAACTGCAGCACGAGAAGGAGATGCAGGTCTTTTGATCCACTCTCTAAATCTTTTAGCTAGACAAAGAGATCCCAGCTGAAATATTTGGAATTCTATTTTTATTAAAGCTTGCCTTTCCCCATGATTGTTCCCTTTTGCTGTCCTTGTCTCAAAAGATGTTTAAAGTGCTGGAAAATGCCAGATGAGGGGGTCCAGATGAGAATGGCAGCCACAGTGATGGAGGGGGCAAGCTCCCTGGTTGCCCACAAAACCATCACGGGCTTCCCGTTACACTGGACTCCATGCCCTCCCTCAGCCCAAAGGCAGGAGAGCCTAGTAAGGGGCCTGCGTCCTAGGGCTCTCTAGTCCTTTCCGTCATGGTCCCCTGTTGACCTTGATCTCTGCATCCCAAATCCTTGACTACAAATGTCACTAGACAGCCAGTCAGCTTGGGAGGGGCCCTCCAAGGCTATGGCAAGATAGAAGAATGACAGTACAGCTCATCATAAACATACTTATCAGGCAAACTTCAGGAAAAACTGGTTGCTCAAGCTTGCCACCTCAAGAGAAGTAGTCTTGTGCAAAGCCTGACCTGGTGCGGAACAGACAGACACAATTTTGCTCCTGTGTCACGTGCGCTTCAGGAGGTCTCCGTGGGGCACATCGGCACACAAAAAGATTTTCCCGCACTGGAGAGAATTCAGGCTAGAGAGTTAAGCAGAGAAATGAATTATCTGCTTTCATCAAGCCTATATATCTCGTCCGTGGTCATTTCCTGAAAATGCAGGAGTCCAAGTTTAGAACTGTAAAGTCAGAGAGTCATAGACTCATAAAATCTCAGAGCTGTATGGGACTCGGAAATCATCTCGTCCAGGCCCTGAATGTGCAGATGAGGAAGCTGAGGTTTCCCACGACTTGGATATTGTGCTTCTACTGCGCAGCCTGAGATCACACCCGTTTCTCCACAAGCCAAGAATTGCGCTGTTGAGTCCAGGGAGCTGGCAGATCACCTAAAACCCACGGTATCTTTCATATAAAGCGCTTCAGCTGGACTTTCCTCATCCCAGGTTTACTGTACAAATTTCCTAAACTTTTGTTCAGGCACTTACATTTTCCCTTTCTATGCCATTTTGCTAGTTTCAAAGCTCCATGTTCCATTCTATGATTTGGCTTTTGGTTCTGCCTTGAGCTCTGTAAGTGTGTTTGGGAAGGGGAAGCTCACGCGTTAGGACACACTTTGCCGTGTGCTTGCTAGTGCATATTTAACAGCTAAACTGTTCTAAATAAAACTCTATAAAAAGCATTTAATTTGGAATACCTCCACCCAGTTTTTCAGATCCTCGGGGAAGGTAGATGGCTTTTCTCCCTCGTTACAAGAAGGCGCTCTAGCGTGGGCCTGTCCTCCACAGGGCTTGTCTCCCGCTGGAAGCTGGCGAGCCTGAAGTAATGGGGTGAAAGGCCACCCTCTAAACCACAGAGTCGGGGAAGCTTCTTTATGTCTACTTTGATGGATCATCTTATAGTTTATCCTCCATTAGCCATGAAAGCTAGAGGGGTCAAGAAATGGAGGAGAGGGGAGGAAAGAAAGGAAGGCTTTCCTAATCTCTTTTGTACTCAAAAGGCTATCTGCTGTACGCAGAAGGAGAATTAACTTGAGTGAGATACTTATGATTACTTTATATACTGTAACTAGAAACCTAAGAATCGCCCCTGATTTCTTTCTCTCTTTCATCTCCCATATCTAATAATAAGAATTGCTAACATTTATCAGGCACTTTTTATGTGCCACATACTGTGCTTAGTACTTTATAAGCCTGACTGATTTAATCCTCACAACAAGTATCATGATTTTACAGATGAGAGGACTGACACTTCCAAGAGATTAAATTACTTGCTTGAACTTACATATCTAGGAGTGGTGGGGCCAGATTTGCACAGAGGTTATTGTGAGTCCAGAGCCCCAAAGCTTACCCAGTCAAGGTTCTCTGCGAGAACCGTCGGACCATGCGGTGGCTCTGACCCTTAGGAATCATGGAAGGGAGGGAGGGAGGGAGGAAAGGAAGGGAGGAAGGAAGGAAGGGAGGGAGGGAGGAAAAGAAGGGAGGAAGGAAGGAAGGAAGGGAGGGAGGAAAGGAAGGAAGGAAGGGAGGGAGGAAAGGAAGGAAGGAAGGGAGGGAGGAAAGGAAGGAAGGAAGGGAGGGAAGGAAGGGAGGGGGGAGGAAGGGAGGGAGGGAGGGAGGATAAAAGGAAGGAAGGGAGGAAAGGAAGGAAGGAAGGGAAGGAAGGAAGGGAGGGAGGGAGGAAAAAAGGAAGGAAGGAAGGGAGGGAGGGAGGGAGGATAAAAAGAAAGAAGGAAGGAAGGGAGGGAGGGAGGAAAAAAGGAAGGAAGGAAGGAGGGAAGGAGGAAGGGAGAGAGGGAGGGAGGAAAGGAAGGAAGGAAGGGAGGGAGGGAGGAAAGAAGGAAGGAAGGGAGGGAGGGAGGAAAGAAGGAAGGAAGGGAGGAAGGAAGGTAGGAAGGGAGGAAAGGAAGGAAGGAAGGAAGAGAGGAAGGGAGGGAGGGAGGGAGGAAGGGAGGAAGGAAGGGGAGAAGGTTGGTGGAGTGGAAGAATCTTAGACTGCAGTGCAATTCTAAGAAAGTCCAGCAAAGCTGATGGAATATCTTGGAGCTAAAGTTGTCCATCAGAGAAGTACCACATTTCCCAGGAATGGGCCTTTCTTAGCAACCAACACCCCCCACCAACCCTGCCACACACATTCAGTCATGAAGCAGCCTTTGGGAAACGTGACCTCAGTAAGAATCAGGGATGGATTTCAGAGCAGAGAAGCTGGGGTCATCAGTCAGTTGTGACCCATTCTGAGAGGTACCTTTTCATTGCTGCCACAATATATAACCAACTCTTTTAGCAAATCTGCTGATTTTGTCTTCAACAGCCTTCTCTACCTGCAGCCCTAGTTCAAGCCTCTGTCATCGTTCACCTAGACAATTCCAAAAGTACTTAAACTTATTTCTCTTCTTTCAGTCTCAATACCCTTAAAATGATTTCCTGCAACACTAGCAGGATGATCTTTCCAATATGTAAGTCCAACTATGTCATAATCCAGTTTAAGAAGCTAGATGGAGACGACCTTTGTCAAACTTAGAATAGAGGTATGATGATCCCATAGCATATACAGAGCAAGATTCTCACCAGCTTTCACCAATTAGGTTAAATTCAAATTGCCTTGTATTCTCTTTGGTAAGGTCATCACTATGATATTTATATATGGGGCTATCCCAGTTACCATATGTCATTCATCTACTTCAAAGCCCTGCAAACACTTATAAGACCCAAGCTTCTCATCATGGGACACCAGGACCCCCAGGACCTGGCTACTCCCTACTTCCCCAACATCACCCCTGCCACCTGTTACCTGGCATTGAATACTGTGAAAACACTGTACTAAATTATTTGTATCTATCTCCTGCTATGCTGTATCATCGCATCTCCATGCCTTTGTTTATACTCTTCCCTCTACCTGGAATGCTGCTTTCTCTTCTTCTCTCCCTTTTGTGTCTCTTTAATCTCATTTTAGATTTGGCTCAGCTGCCACCTCCTTGGGGAAACTTTCCATGACTCATACACAGCCCAACTCAAAGATCATTTAGTCCAATCTCTAGCCCAATGCAGGAAGTCTATCTAAGGCCTCCCAGTAGAAGGTCATCAAAGGAAGAGCCCATGTCTTCACAAGGTAACTGGCTCTGAACTTTTCTATGGTCACATAAACCAGTCAAAGCCCCTTATTATTCTATTTCATGAGGGAGTCTGTCAGTTCCTGTTTCCCGGGTTTTCTGTGAATGGTGGTTAAAATAGTACACCTGCAGCTTCAAGATGGAGAGTTAGAAGTTGGGAGCCTAACTGAGAAATTCTCTTGGCAGGTCCTGTAGAGGTGATGTCTAGCTTTGAACTTTCAGATCTTGTCAGGGAGAGGGGGTGGTAATGAAAATGATGATGGGGAAGAACAGAGCTTACCGACAAGCCAGTGGTCATTTCCTTCCTTATGGATTTAATTTCCAAACTTTCTGACTTTTCATTTTTAAACCCTCTACCTGTGACTCACAGAGGTTTCGAGAGACCTTCAGAATGCCTGTGGACTTCAAGGAGGAGGAGGCACAGATAGAGGGAAGATGTACCCTCTGGTAAACCACATATGGGTTAGAATTCAGCCACCGTGACGACAGTTACTAAGATTCCAAATGCATCCTTAACGCTTTGGGCAAATCTCTCTTTTTCCAAGACTGAAAAGTTACATCTCTAAATACATAGATGGGAGATACCTGGTATGGAGGAAAAGATAGTAAAGGCTGATTCTGGGATCCTGCTCTTATTGGGATTGTGGGAGAAGAGGTAGGATGAGCATGAACTTTCTTTACCTACACTCTAGCACAGGCCTAGTGTTTTCGGCTTTCAATAAGCTTTCCCTGTTTCTGTGCATTTTAAAGGGTTCAGTATAGTGACTGAGTAAACACTGGGAGATTGTCAAATAGTCCTTAGTCAAAAGTTTATTTGGGGGAAGCACAAGAAGGAATTATAATACATATGAACAAATCAGTAAAATAGATATGAATCAATGTTGTTCATACTGCAATGCTGGAAATGCAAACAATAAAATTATAGTGGCTATTGAGCCATTAAATCATCTTACCAGCCATTGTCACTGTATGCAGACAGAGCATACAATTACATTTTTTATTGGTAGTTGAGTATAGATCATCTGGAAATATAAGAATGAGAATAGAGGCAAAACATTCTCTGACATAAATCGTACCAATGTTTTCTTAGGTCAGTCTCCCAAGGCAATAGAAATAAAAACAAAAATAAACAAATGGTACCTAATCAAACATACAAGCATTTTCACAGCAAAGGAAACCATAAACAAAACAAAAAGACAACCTACAGAATGGGAGAAAATATTTGCCAATGATGTGACTGATAAAGGCTTAATTTCCAAAATACACAAACAGCACATACAACTCAACAACAAAGAAACAAACAGCCCAATTGAAAAATGGGCAGAAAACCTAAATAGACATTTCTCCAAAGAAGACAGATGGCCAAAAAGCACATGAAAGGATGCTCGATGTTGCTAATTATTAGAGAAATGCAAATCTAAACTACAATGAGGTACCACCTTACACCAGTCAGAATGACCAGCATTAAGAAGTCTTCAAACAACAAATGCTGGAGAGGGTGTGGAGAATAAGAAACCCTCTTACACTGTCAGTGGAAATGTCAATGGGTGCAGCAGCTGTGGAAAACAGTATGGAGGTTCCTCAAAAAACTAAAAGTAGAGTTGCTGTATGATCCAGCAATCCCACTCCTGGGCATATCCCCAGACAAAACTATAATTCAAAAAGATACATGCACCTCTATGTTCATAGCAGCACTATTTACAATAGCCAAGACATGGAAACAACCTAAATGTCCATCAACAGATGAATGGATAAAGAAGATGTGGTACATATATACAATGGAATATTACTCAGCCATCAAAAATAATGAAATAATGCCATTTGCAGCAACATGGATGGACCTAGAGATTATCATACTAAGCAAAGTAAGTCAGAAAGAGAAAGACAAATACAATATGATATCACTTATATGTGGAATCTAAAATACTATACAGGGGCTTCTCTGGCAGTGCAGTGGTTGGGACTTTGCCTTCCAATGCAGGGGGTACAGGTTCAATCCCTGGTTGGGGAGATGGGATCCCACATGCCTCGTGGCCAAGGAACCAAAAAACATAGAACAGAAGCAATGTTATAACAAGTTCAGTAAAGACTTTAAAATGGTCCATATCAAAAAAAAATCTTTAAAAATAAATAAATAAATAAATATGATACAAATCAACATATCTACAAAACAAAAACAGACTCACAGATAATAGAGGACAGACGTGTTTGCCAAGGGGGAGGTGGGGAGGGGAGGTAAGAATTGGGAGTTTGGGATTAGCAGAGGCAAACTATTATATATAGGATGGATAAACAACAAGGTCCTACTGTACAGAGAACTATATTCAATGTCCTGTGACAAGCCGTAATGGAAAAGAATTTGAAAAAGATTGTATATATATGTATGTGTATAACTGAGTCCCTCTGTTATACAGAAGAAATTAACACAACATTGTAAATCAACTATACTTCAATAAAGTTGTTTAAAAAAGAATGAGAGTAGAGTGATGAAGGGAAATTAGTGCTATTAGTTTTAAAATTCTTTTATTCTATTTTTAAAAAGATTTTGTTATTCTAGAGCAGCTTTAGGTTTATAACTTGAAAGGGAGGTACAGAGATTTCCTATATATCCCTGCGTCCACCCATGCATAGCCTCCACCATTATCAACATTGCTCATTGGAACGGTTCTTTTTTTAACCAGGGGTGAACCTACATTGACACATCATAATCACTCAACATCCACACTTTTACCATGGGGTTCACCTTTACATAAGTTTGGAAAATGTATAATGACATATATCCATCATTATAATATCACGTAGAGTATTTCCACTGCCTTAAAGCCAATAGATTAAATTTTTTTTTAATTTATTTTTTATATATTTATTTTTGGCTGTGTTGGGTCTTTGTTGCTGCGCGTGGGCTTTCTCTAGTTGCGGCGAGCGGGGGCTACTCTTCGTTGCCGTGCACAGGCTTCCCATTACGGTGGCTTCTCTTGTTGCAGAGCACGGCCTCTAGGTGCACGGGCTTCAGTAGTTGTGGCTCACGGACTTAGTTGCTCCACAGCATGTGGGATCTTCCCAGACCAGGGCTCGAACCCAAGTCCCCTACATTGGCAGGCAGATTCTTAACCACTGCACCACCAGGGAAGCCCAAAGCCAATAGATTTTTAAAAATACATTCTAAAGGCACACTAATTAATAGTATAGTGCTGAAATAGGCAGATCAGTGGGGAAAGGTAGGCAGTCCAGATATGGACCCAAGTGCAAACAAAGTAAGTTTATGATAAAAAGGAGCATTCCAAATCAGTAGGAAAAATATTCAGTAAACAGTGTTGGGATAAATGTTTAGTCTTTTAGAAAAAAAAAATAAAAGCAGAGCTCTATTTTTCTCTGCACATCAAAAATAAATCCAAGGTGGACAAAAGACTTAAATACAAAAATGAAATTATAAAAGTACTGGGATAAAACAATGAATCTTTGTATAATCTAGTCATGGAGAAAGCTTTTCCTAAGTATGACAGAATCCAGAAGTCATAAAGAAAAGATGAATACATATGACTACTGAAAAATGGAATTTTCTGAATAAAAAATACAATCAACAAAGTCACAGACAACAATCTGGGCAAAAAATGTTAACATATATGATAAGAGCACTAATTCCTTTAATATATATGGAGCTTTCAGAAATCTATAAGAAAAAAAACCAACCACCTATAAAAGAATGAGCAAAGAATATGAACTGGTAGTTCAGAAAACAAAAAAAGGAAATCCCCACCACATATGCAAAGAATACCCCATCCCACTGCTAATTCAATAAGTGCAAATAAATATCAACCAGATACAATTTTTAACATACCAAGCTTTAAAAGCTTGGTAACAAACCATGCTGTCTGGCAACTAGGGAAACATACACTACTGGTGGAAGTACATATTTTGTAACTCTTTTGGAGGAAAGCTTGGCAGTATCTGCCAAAATTCAAGGGTGTATGTACTTCATCCAGAGGTTCTCCTTCTAGGAATCTGTCCTATAGATAAAGTTACACAAGAACCGCAAGATGTATAACCAAAGTTGTGTGAATATTTCTGCATTGTTTAGCTAGTCAAAATAAAAAGTAAAGCAAATAGTAGATTCTGAAAGAAAGGAAAGAAAAACAACAGTGAAGGAGAGTGTTACATATACAATGATATGGAATAATATCCAGTACATATTTTTAATTGAAAAAAATGTACAACAGTGTGTGTAATTTATTTTTTATTGTTTTTTTAATAATTAAAAAAATTATTTTATTTATTTATTTTTGGCTGTGTTGGGTCTTCGTTGCTGCACGCGGGCTTTCTCTAGTTGCAGCGAGTGGGGCCTACTCTTTGCTGCGGTGCGCGGGCATCTCATTGCGGTGGCTTCTCGTTGCGGAGCACAGGCTCTAGGCCTGCGGGCTTCAGTAGTTGTGGCTTGCAGGCTTCAGTAGTTGTGGCTCGCAGGCTCTAGAGCGCAGGCTCAGTATTTGTGGCGCATGGGCTCTAGAGCGCAGGCTCAGTAGTTGCGTCGCTGGGGCTTAGTTGCTCCTCCACAGCATGCGGGATCTTCCTGGACCAGGGCTCGAACCTGTGTCCCCTGCATTGGCAGGCGGATTCTTAACCACTGCACTACCAGGGAAGCCCCAGTGTGTGTAATTTAATACCATCTGTGTAAAAATGAGAGGGCGATACCCACACTCCTTGTGGTGTGTCCAACATTTCTGGAAGGTTATACAGTGGTTAACTCTGGAGAGTGAGTCCAGAGGTTTTACTTTGTACCTTATGAGCCTCTTTGCTGTTGGAATGTTTTACCATGGGCACATATTACTTCTGAAATAAAATGTACTGTTTTTTTTGTTGTTGTTACTTTTACAAATCAAAAAGAGAAATTCTATCTGTTTAAGGAAAGTTTCTGTAGACAACATTGAGGGTTTTTCCCCACCTCTCTTAAATAACATATTTATTCAATTTTATTGAATAAATGGAAGATTCTAAATTCAGTCTCTTTGTCTAACATTCACTTCACCTGCCCATCCATCTCTCCTTGGTGATATTTGTTACAGGCATGGCGTGGGGAAAGTGAAGGGCACTGAGAAATTGTAGTCTGTCACCTTGCAAAAGGGACATAGTTCAAGAAAGTTGAAAGTAAAAGCTCACTCCAGAGTTCCACGTCTCACTAACATTTTGAAAATGTTCTTTCCCAGAGATGTCACAATTGGTTGAATGAAAATTCTGGGTGATGGAGGGATTAAGATAATTTCTGGAATATGTATTGGGCACTGTCATGCAGCAGCAATGCACCCCCATGGAGACATCCCAACCATTCTTCTGTCACTTGTTGCTTGTGGGTGATAGAAAGAGCCTGGAGGGAAAGGGAGCCCAGAGGTGTGGCCGGTACCACCTGCCGGTACCACCGACATCTAAGCAAGGGTCAGAGACTGTGTCAGAAACTATATCAGTCATCAGGTATTAGTAAGAGCATACTAGACGCCAGGCCCTTAGACTACAATGGTAAATCCCACATACCATACCATTGTATAGCATACGTATATTACACGCATGACATAATATAATAAAACATTACAAGATAAAGGAAGTTATTGAGGAGCTGCCAACTGCATGTGAAAGAGCCAAGTTCCCCCAGATTTAATTGTTACTCTCCTGCTTAAACTCTCAGTGGCTCCCAAGTAGCTTCAAATTAAGTCCCCGTTTGAATTCAGTGCACTTCATCGTCTAGCTCCTGTGTATGTCTTTGGCCTTAGCTCTTGACGCTGCTCCTCCCATCTCCTGAGATGCCTGTGTTACACCCAAACCAAATTATTTGTGGTTTCCCATTGTAATTTCACACCAGGCTGCCTTTGAAAACATTTCTTTTCTTGCCTGCTTGAAAAACTTGTGCTCATCCCTTGAGACCTGGCGCAGAAATAAGCCCTTCAGGAAAGATTTCCCCTAGATCCCCTCTGTATTTTATGTGTAGCTTTACTATCACACTTTACACACTATCCTGCGCATACTTAGAGAGGTACGCCCGAGAATCCCCCATCAGTGTGTAAGCTCCCTGAGAGCAGAGACCCTGCCTCGCGAATCTTGGTGTGTCTAGCATACAGCCCAATGCCTGGGGAGAAGGAGCTGCTCAAGGTGTTTTATGAATGAATGGATGGACCAAAAAGTGAATCAGTCATCCTCCAGCCGAAGGATTTCTTTGTAGTACAACATTTCTTAATATTGAGACAAATCTGGTAAAACTTGCATCTCTCTTGGGTTCTATCTCCTCGCTACTTCAGTCCCAGGGCAACAGGCTCTCCCCAAGGCACTCTAGTGAGGTTCCTGTAGCAATTACGAGAGAATCAACTGTACTGCCAGTGCAGTTTTGCGTAGGGAAAGATTCACTTCACGGCGCACCAAGTCACCGATTAGGTATCATTTAAATCTTGACCGCGTACTTGTAAGCCTGATGCCTGAGTTCTTCTTCCTTCCCATAGCTAGCCTCTCTCCGAACAAGCTGAGATAACAACCTGCTTTCTTTGGCAAATCGATTAATGCGGACATTACTCAATAGGCCCGGTTGTATGACATGTCCAATAACATTGCCATTTTGTTTATGGGGTGTTGGGTAAAAATACCCAGGAATTTACTACCAGTAGAGTGACCACCTGTTTGCTGGAGACATTAAAGAGGGAAATCTGGGGAGGCAGCCCCCCCCCCGAGGGATTCCATCACCAGCCTCCACTCCCACAAGAAACTGCCTCTTCTGAGCTTGGCAATAACACCTATGGAAACAAGAGAACAGCAGTGCGGGTACCTTAGCACTTCGCTTAGCTGGAAGGAGGGCAGAGCTGGAGAGGGTGTCAAGCAGTGCTTCAGAGGCGACGAGAGAAGTGCATCTTGATTTAGGAGTAGAGACAAGGGAGAAAAGGAGCACGCATGAGAGAAGGCATGGGAAGTGAGGAGGAAACACAACTGTAGGGCAGGAAACCGGGCAAGTGCAGCCAGGACCACTCCCCCCTCACCTCTGGGACCCTGTGGGGGACATGGGAGGCTAGGGGAAGGGGAGGTGTGATCCTGTCTGGAAGCTGTGATGAGAAGGAAGGGAGCTGGCCTCTACTTCAGCCTCACCTGCAGCAGCCAGAACAGAGCTGATCAAGACACACTCCGTGCTGAGTGGCAAAGGAGGCTATCAAAGCGAAACACGGCAGAAGGCCTGAAGTTCTCTAAGACCAAACAAACTGGAGAAAATCCTCCAGGTTTAGGGAAAGGATAACCGCCTCCCAGGACTTGCTGTCTGAAAACACAAAACATCAAGAAGAACAGAGCACAAGGCAAGAACCGTGTGAAAAAAAGGGAAAGGGTGAGGCACAGAGGAGAGGGTCAGAGAGTCCACGGTGATGTCAGAGGTGCCAGACACTGAGGCAAAAGTGACATTTCTTGCACAACCTCTAATGACGTGCGCATCAGCCAGTGCAAGGCCATCCTGAACTGGCCATGGTACCATGCGAGATGCTTGTCTGAGGCAGGCAGCATCACTTAAGACAAAATGACTTTCTTTTCTGATTTAGAAAAACATCTAGAGACTAGAGCTGAAATGTAAAGTGAATCCGTAAAATTCGAAATGACATGTATGTACTCCTGGTAGAAAGCGGAAGGAGAGGATTGCTACTAGTGTTTTGAATCTCATAATCGTGAGAGCAGCAGGTGTGTCGGGAGAGGTGCAGCAACAAACTAGACTCTTACATGCCTACACTGAACTCTAAAATGAGCCCTGTAACAAAATCAGCTAGTCGTATAAACTCTCAGTTCTGATAATACGGTTTATCTTGTTAGGGAGACAAAGTGGCTGTTTAAAGATCTGACTTAAAGGGAAAAAATGAAAGGCACAAAGAGCTTAGTAATTGCATGGAAAATATGTATATGCTTATACAAAGTTCCTACAGATCGCTGTGGTTAATCCATCCCCTGAAGTTTCTAGTAGAAGGCCCCAGAAAATGCTGGGCAGCAAAAAGTCTGGAACAGAAATGAAAAGAGAATAATTCTTTTAGTCAGATTAAAACACAGACACGCAGAACCGTGGTTGCTCCACACACATCCACACCCAGGGGAGATGGTACTGAGGCATTTCTGTGACTGTCCCTGGAAAGAGAGGTGATGGTGTCAGAAACCACTCAGAAAAGTCCACTGCAAAACTTGACAGGGCTCAGGCGTGGGGAAAGACCTTTTTAAAACAGTACTTTTCATCTGGATATGTGACAGCTGACAAATAGCACGGTGTGACTCTCTGAAGACCAGAAACCGTGAGGGCACAATCACCATGGCTTGTTTACAAGGATCAAAGGATGTCCTGTGAAACTTGTTTGAGATACATTTATAATACATATTTTTAAAGAACTATTTCATATAGCAAGCAGAAAAAAAATCTTTAATGACTTGGACACATTTATGAATGACAGAGACAGAAATGGCTGTTCAGCAGAATGATGCTATCTAACTTTTAAGGACAATCATGCCGTCTGTCAAAGGACTGCTGTTGGTGACAAAAATACCCTTAGCACAATCGGTCAAATTCCATGTGGCAATCCTTTAATTCCTACGTGATAAATTTCATGCAAACATTTTTGGAAACTGAGTGGTATTACTACTACTAATATTATATTTTATCTCACAAAATATGAGGTGCTATACCATTCAAGTACCATTGTATTGACCAAAGAAGACTGACATTAACCATATTCAGGCTTAAATGTTTTTGGAAACAATTCTAATGTATAAGTAAAATGGTTTAAAGATGTATCTGGAATGGAAGGCTTCTTATGCAGATGAGGAAGCCTTTAAGGGAATTGAAAATATGCTGTAAAAGTTCTTGAATATGTAAACGAGTCAAAAAATAAATCAAGATATGTGATACCAAATAGAAATATCAGAATACCCATAATATTAAAAGTAATGCCAGAAAGAGTCAAAGGTGTTTACATCTAGCAGTAGATAACACCTAGAGACAGGAAATATTAACACTTAAATTCTCATAAATATTCTTTGGAGCTTTTTGAAAACATCTTGACGGTCGTAAGTAAGTCTGATAGAGTCCCAATAGTAAATTTTAGGTTGCATTTTTTTTCTTAGAAATGGAGAATATTGAAGCAAAATTTGGAGGACTTAAGGCTATTCATAAAATAAGAAATAGGTCCCCTGCTGCTCTCCTGAAGTCACAGGTACCAAAACCATGCTTTCTCCTGCATAACCCAGGATTCCAGTCTTCTGTTCCTTAACAATGTAGGATCTGGAAGATGAGCCCTGTCAGATTTCTATTCAGCAAACAACTCTGAGTTTACCAAAACTTAACTGGAAAACACCTCAAAAGTGAACTTTGATGAAAGGAAGCTTGTTTTTGAAAAAAAAAATGTTCCTAAGCAAACATGCAGGCTGAGTTTTTTTTTACTTCCTCCATCACAAGTGCCATGGTAAGTTTAAGCTTCTTCGGGTCTGAGTCAGCAGAATAAATGTGCCTGTCTTACGTGTGTCTGCTGGGTAAACCCTCAGGAGAATCGTGAAAGACGGTACCTGGTCACTTGCTGGTTCTTCATCTGTCTCCTATCTCCCCTGCCCTAACCTTCATGGGCATCCACTGTTTACTGGGCTGCTCTTTAAATGCTCAAAGCTCCAGCACAGCAATTAGATCTACACAGATCTCTCCCCTTCTTAGAACACCTGTCCTTCAAACCCATATGTGTATTCCTCTTTTCTCCCAAACCTAAACCTAATCGTCAGGTAGCAAATACCAGGAGAAAAAAAAAAAAGAAGCACATTCATACTAAAGTGTAAATGACTAATAGTGATGCTTAGCAAGCCATCTCTTATAAAGGGTGGTTTAGTTTTAAACAGTTGCTTATTGGCCAAATAATTTCCCATTTTTTTACTTAAGCAAGGGCACACTTCATTCTTTCCTACAGTGTGAGGTACATAAGGCTTAGTATTTTCAGTAGAAATGGTAGTTGGGAGGATACTGAGAAAAGCTGTTGCTGAGTTGGAGGTGACACTTTCAGTACATTGGTGAAGGGGAAGAGGTAAGGGAAAGTTTGAACGTGGAAGGTTTTGGTTCCTTGAGCTTCATTTTCTCTTCCTTATTTTTATGCTGATCAGATCTTTTTTCATTCCTCGGCAACAGACTGTTTCAGTCCTTTGTGGCATCATTTATTTCTTTTGCTCCTGCTGACAAGCTGGAGGCTGAATTATGTGCTCATTCTGAAAATGTTCCTTTAGGCTCTTGCTTCTGAACTTTCTAGCCAATGCAGAGTAAATAGGTACTGTGCTGTATGCAAATGTAGGCATATTTGTCCGTGTAGGCAAAGGAGGGGGGAGCATTTTGCAAAATGCCTTTAGAACAGAACCAAACTTTTGAAATGGAATATTTTATAGCCTCATGACAATAAGCTAAACTTTTCGGAAACAAAAAGGACAGAGAAATACTTATCTATAAAGTACGTTGGAAAAAACACACACAAAAAACAAAACAGGACTAAAACTTCAACAGTGAGTTCACCTCAAGCATTTCATGAATTTCACATGACCCACCCACTTTTTCTCTGTACCTCTGAAGATTACCATATCAGCGGCAATAATACTCTGTTGTTCTAGTGCCAGATTTACATATCAATGTAGCCATGGCATTCCTGAATGTAGAATATTGTACTGTTCCCCTTGTTTGTGGTTTCTAAATAAGGTTAATTTTTGTTCCCTTACCCTCCTCTCTTAATCTTATGCCACCCCCTACCTCTCTTCAATCAGTGGTTTGTTTTTTTTCTTTGAATAGTTTTCCTCCTTCTCTTTCCCCGTCTCTGTGTCATAATCGGGACCATCCACAGATTCACTGTACAACCATGCTGCGTTTTAAAAATCTTTATCACTCAGCCACAGATGATCAACTCTTTCAGAAGACAGGCCAGGGACAGAGAAGTAACGACGGGTCACTTCTGGGGTGACTCTGGGATACCTTCTTCCCCAAATGTATGGTGTGTGTTAAGGTGGGTCAGAAGTTACCGTGGTCAATTTCACGGCCACCTTTGTTTCTTTCTTGGAAGGTTTTGTTGTTCATTATTGCTATTTCTAGATTGGAGATGAGTCTAGCACAAATCTGCACGGCAGAATTGAATCAACCAATTTTCATTTCCATTGAACGTTTGGGAAGGGCTGGATAATTTTTAAATTCTTAGACTCTTATGTGTCAAACTTAATGGAAAGCCAGCTGGAGCCTAACAAGCTATTTTAATGAGCTTCCTTTCTCTCTGATGTTCCCCAGGGGCTAGTGCCAAGCAGACCCATGTGGCCCAGGGAGTAACATGATCATCTTGGCTCTGTTTAGACACCTGTGCTCTTTTAGCCAAGCAGTAAGGGGAGCAGGAGAAAGAGAGAGATGAGGGCATGGAAGGCATGCAGATCAAGAAGGAGTGGGTGTGTGCCATGCTGTTTAGGAATTCACTACAAGAAACTCCACAGCAACAGCAGAGACCTGACGCATCACAGGCCAACAGTGCCTCTATGTGGGGTGTCTGAGAGCACATGAAATGTGTTTGTGTGTGCTGGGGAGGAAAGGTGGGGAGGGGAGGGAGGAGAAAATTATATGCATTTTTCAAAGGAACTGAATGATTCGGAGGTTCCTTTCGAGAAGGCAATATAGGAAGAAAAGATGAAAACCATGTATACAAAATATGTCCAGGACCCTGAGATTATATTCTTCATCTAAGCTTCCTCCCACTCCTTAAAAAAAAAAAATTGCTGTGTTCACTTTTCCTTTGCCATGAATCAGCCTGATGCTTGGCTCTCCCTACCCACTCTGAACAACTTAGCACATAGATATTAAACTTGGTCTGTATCGTTTAGTGATTGTTCTTAGTCTCCTGTATGTGTGAATTTCTCCTTCCTGGATTATAGGCTCCTTGAGGATTTAAATTTACAGAAGCAAATACTTTTCTTCTGTTCTTCCTCACCCCTTTGTTACCAATCCTGGGTACTTCTCAGCAAATATTTAACATATGACTATATAATACTTCTTCATAAGATTTTCTTCCCTTTACCAAGTCTTATTTTATGATGTGATTGGTTTTTTTTTGTTTGTTTTTTGTGTTTTTTTTGTGGTACGTGGGCCTCTCACTGTTGTGGTCTCTCCCATTGCGGAGCACAGGGTCCGGACGCACAGGCTCAGCGGCCATGGCTCACGGGCCCAGCCGCTACGCGGCATGTGGGATCTTCCCAGACCGGGGCACGAACCCGTGTCCCCTGCATCGGCAGGTGGACTCTCAACCACTGCGCCACCAGGGAAGCCCGATTGTTTGTTTTTATAAATTAAATTTTTAGTAAATAATTTAAAGTATTTCCACACTTTCTAAAGTGAGGATGTTTATAGTTTCTCAATGTACAGAAATACGAAGAAAACAATACACCGTACTCTCCACCACAATATTTCACATATTTGCTTCATCTCTTTAAAAGTTAAATCTAGGACTTCCCTGGTGGCGCAGTGGTTGAGAGTCTGCCTGCCAATGCAGGGGACACAGGTTCGAGCCCTGGTCTGGGAGGATCCCACACGCCGCAGAGCAACTAAGCCCGTGTGCCACAACTACTGAGCCTGCGCGTCTGCAGCCTGTGCTCCGCAACAAGAGGCCGCGATAGTGAGAGGCCTGCGCACCGCGATGAAGAGTGGCCCCCGCTCGCCACAACTAGAGAAAGCCCACGCACAGAAACGAAGACCCAGCACAGCCAAAAATAAATATAAAAATAAATAAATAAATAAAAATGTTACCATTCTTTAAAAAAAAAGTTAAATCTACAGCTAACCACCGCAAGACCCTCTCCATCCCATTTCTCTCTCTCCCTCCCTAGAGAAAACCACTCTCCTGAAGTTGGTGTACATATTACTTCCCTAGCACGTGTTTAAATTTCCATCACCTGGTTCAAAACGTCTTAGTCCTCCTTCCTGAGGGCCCGGCGCACTTTTGTCAGCAGGGATGCAGACAGAGTGACAGAGGACTAACCCCGGGGGAAAGGCAGTTCCACGCCGAAAAAGAGGGCTTAGCAGTGGCAAGGGCATAGCTGGGGAGGAGGACTGAGGCCTTACTGGGCACGGAAAAGGGGTATTAGGTGAGGAAAGAGGAGAAGAACCTGCAAGGAGCACAGGCTTTGCTCCCCTGAGCATCAGAGAGGATGCGGCTAGACGTCTTTGAGACTGCGTGGAATGCGGTTTGGAGGTTACAGATGCCCCCCCACCCTGGCTGGGCCGAAAGTTGCAACCCCACATGATGACCTGGTTAGGCGGCATTTACTTCTGAGGGACTGACCTGCTTTAGTTCCTCTGAAGCGTTGTACATATCGGACAGAGACAATTCTGCTTTTCTATTATTACTCTTCCTCAATTTGGAGTTGTCAGATAAAATAGAAGACGCATAGTTAAATCTGACTTTCAGATAAGCAATGAATGCTTTTTTTAGTAAAAGTGTGTCTCAAGTATTGTATGGGACATACTTATACTAAAAAGGTACTTGTTTATCTGAAATTCAAATGTGAGTGTCCTGTATATTTATTTATTTATTTGCTGTACGCGGGCCTCTCACTGTTGTGGTCTCTCCCGTTGCGGAGCACAGGCTCCGGACACGGCTCATGGGCCCAGCCGCTTCGCAGCATGTGGGATCTTCCCAGACCGGGGAACGAACCCGTGTCCCCTGCATCGGCAGGTGGACTCTCAACCACTGCGCCACCAGGGAAGCCCCTGTATATTTATTGCTAAATCTGGGAACTCTACCTCATTTGAACTTTGGAAGGGTTTAGCAAACCACTGTAGGAGTCTGAAAAGGAGTGAGTCAAAGGGGCTCTCCAGAATAACATTAATAAAGACAATCTCTGTCAAATTCTCAATGGCCTAACACAGGCCAAAACAACAAGCTCACTGACTTTACTAAATCAGGAGGATGCCAAGACATTCTTTGTTACTTACTATTGAGATGTAATTCTCATACCATAATATTCACTCATTTAAAGTATACAATTCAGTGGGTTTTAGTATATTCAGAGTTGTGCAGCCATCCCTAAATCAATTTTAAAACAGCTTCATCACCTCAAAAGAAACCCAGTACCTATTAAAAACCACTCCCCATTCCTGGCCCCCCTCCCTCCCTGCTGTTCCCCAACCCTAGCCCCCTACATCCACTCACCAGCTTTTTGTTTCTTTAAATGTACCTATTCCGGACATTTCATTATAAGTGGAATCCGCGATATGCGGCCTTCTGGATATGGCTTCTTTCACTGTGTGTTTTCAAGGCTCATTCTCGCGCATCCACATTGCAGCATGTATCGGTACCTCATACCTTTTCATTGAGGAATAATACTCCTTTGAATATAAATACCACAATTGGCCAGCCATTCATCCACTGTTGAACACTTGGGTTGTTTCCACTTTTTGACTACTAAGAATAACGCCTTTAGGACAGAACGTTACTGCACGAGTTTTCGTGGGGACACACGGTGTCATTTCCGGTGGGATTGCGGCCATATGGTAACTCTATGTCTAATATCGGAACTGTCAAATGGTTTCCAGAAGGAGCTGCACCATTGTGCATTCTTAGGTTTTTTGTTTGTTTTGTTTGGGGGGGGTGAATTTTTAAAATAAACAGGGTTTTCTCGGTGTCTATGAGGAGGGCCTGCTCCCAGGGCCCCTCCTTCAGGTCCGCCTCTGCGGGGCTCCTAGGGTCCCCTCCCTACGCCCGGACCGCTGGAACCCAGGGACCAAAACATTGTGGGAAACGTAGTTTCGGCCCCTCCTGCGTAGCGCTCGCCGGCAGGAAAACGGACGCCTTTCTTGAGGCTCTGTGGACATCGTAGTTTCCTTTTTGGTTCGCCGCGCAGAGACCGCGGTAACGAAAGCTACAATCCCCAGAATGCCGCGGTGCTACGGCAGCCGAAGCGGCCAATCCGCGCGCCGCGCTGCCGCCCTCTCTCCGGTCCGGGCCTCTCTCCAGGGCGTCTGTAAACACAGCCAGAGCCTGTCATGGAGGGGGAGGAGGAGGCAGCCGCGGCGAAGGGAGGCGTTCTGCGCCGCCTCCAGGGTCCGCTCTGCCATCCCTGAACTGGTCCCTCGTCCCCGTGACTGTGGCATCAGGGAAGCGAACTGTTAGGCGAGAGGAGGAGGCAGTCAGAACCTTATCCCGTTCTTTCCCCGGGGCTGGGGCCGGGCCGGGCCAGGCCGGCTGAGCCGGGGGAGGGCCGGGGGAGGGAGCGCCCGGCCGGGCTGGCCTGTCTGCCGAGATGGATGACAGCAAGGTAAGTCCCGGGGTTTGCACGCGCAGCTGCTGCAGCCGCCGCCTGCTTGTCGCTAAGTGCCCGCCGCTGAGCCTCAGCCCCGTAACCCACGCAGCACCCAAGAGACACCGGCCTTAGACATCTCTGCGCCTCCAGCTATGACCCCAGCTACCCAGACAGGAATTGAGGGAACAGCGGGCTGCGTTCTTCCAGCAAGGGCCCACTCCTCTGGAAAATCACACCCAGGGCAAGCCTGTTGGTCAGCTTTTCCAGGTAGTGTAAACCCTAGTCCTCCCGAGATAAGTGAAGAAACTACTGTGCTTTTTCTTTTGGCCTTCCTTTGCCCCCACCCAGCGTTTCTCCATGTTGGAGACCTTAACTAGGGCACCCTGAACCGGCCCTGTTCCCCTTGACGGTCCCCCTTTCTTCTCCCAGGCTCCCTTACTCAATGCCCCATTCATATAATCGGTTCACTCCCCCTCTGAGCTGTTCTGCTAAGCTCCTGTTGCTATTCGTCCAGCGTCTGGAATCTAACCTCCTCTAGAAAGCCTTCTCCAAGAAAAGGAATGAATTCCTTCTTGTTAATCTATCTTAATATTCCATCCCCATCCCCCTTTCCCTATCCAGATCACTTATCCCTATGATGATAAGATGACCGACAGTATTCATTATTGGTTAATTCATATAGTTTATGTATAACCTTTGTCTATCCGCGTTAGTGTTGTCTAGTTATATGTCATGAAGATAGTGATAGTCAGTTTATTCATCATCAGCTTATCGATGTTTTAGAGTGTTTAGGAAGTTGGACTTTTTTTTTTTAAGGAATCAGACTCTAGAGTTTGCCAGTTTTCAAAATAGACACTCTTCCCTATGCTTTCCACACTCTCTGGCATGCCGCTTGTGATAGCTTTTTCCTTCATTTGGGTACCCTTTCCCCCTCCATCTAACCAGTAACATTTTGCTGCTATCAAGTTTTTGTTTCACCTATCCTCAGAGAGATTGAAAAAATTTCCATCTTCTCTGTGCTGCTTCTGTTATTCTACCTTATCTCCTCTTCCTGTTCCTGCAGAAGGCTCCGAGAGAAATGCAAGCAGGGAAAGCCCAAGGCAGTACTCTGGAATCAGGACTCACTAGAGGAAGCTTATTTGTGAAGTAGCAAACCCCTCCTAATAGGAAGTGGTATTTCCCAGACAGAAAGGAGGAGTTCTGAAAGTTTTCCAGAAAAATCAGAAGAGAATTTTCCATAACAACCTTTGCTAGCTTGATCTTTCAGTGTTAATTTTGAAATTAAGTCCAAATACTGTATCCACTATCTTTCCTAGATATGGCTGGGAAAGGATGCTAAAGCAACATATTCTTTTATGTCCTCGGTTTGAGACTCTCACAGTATATTCTACATAATTTTCAGTTGTTTCTTTTTTGAACCTTTGAAACATGTAATAACTTTCTCAGAGTCTTCAGTAATCTCAAATAAATTCAAGAAAAATACATAGGATTTTGAGTTATCTTATCTACCTATAAAATAACATAGGACTTATTTCTAGAAACAGGCAAGCTCTAGTGGAAGGTATAAAGTGTTACGGTTTTGCCTAAAGAGTTAAGTTAATTTTGGGGGCTAGGCTTTTCATAACTTCTTAGAATGTTCATAGCTAAGCAAAACGAATTCAGTACTCATTCTTTATTAATTCATTGTATTGTGACGGTATTTAAAAACCAGCAGTTTCTTCAATCTTTAATGATTACGGAAAAGAAAAACCACTTCAGATGTCTCTGGATGGATAGTGCCTCTGTGAATACACTACTTTCACTTTGAATACATGTCGTAGCTGTGGTTGAGTAATATTTAAATGCCACGTACAGCAAGACTGGACTGCTCTTTCAGCAGTCAGGCGGTATGAAACAGTCTTTTAAAAAGGCTCCTAGGCCTGCCTTTCCCTGTGCTCTAGTTGTTACAGTCCTGCAAAATTGTATTCTCCTAGTAGATACCTACATACTCACACACAAAACACACTTTTCCCTCACATTATGTATGGGTGATGGAGTCTCAGGTTCCATTTTCCCCTGTATAAGGGGATACTTGAGGCTTGAAAGTATATGGTGGTTGTGCTGGTGAGAGCATAAAAGATGACAAACTGGCTGACAGCAAGGCCAGGGCAACAGGAAGAGGACAAAGTGGGCAGGTGCAGCAGTTACAGAGAGGCAGTATTTGAATGAGCAGGTCAGGAAACATGATGATGATGTGATGAATCCCTTTATAAAGATTCTGTATTTTGAGTTGTTTTCATCAGTGGTGGTGAATGAGTTTGCCAAGAGCTTTCCACCTTCTGCCATCTAGTTTCCTGGAGTCAGGGCAGGACAGTTTTGAATGGGAGTGCAGCTTTGCCTTCCAGGTAGGTAGCAATGTGCCTGTTATGTTACATCATAGAGTACTGGTTAATAGTGATTGAATTGAATTGGAACAGAGTGGCATTAAGGAGACTGCCCTAGATGTACCTGGGCTTTATTAATCAGTTTGCTCTATTGAGCCAGCCAGCCAGAGTATACAGACTACAGCTAAGGGGAAAAATAACGCAAGAGACAGACTGGGCTTGGGGAAGTGCTAAGTAGCAGATCTCAAATTCTGATTGAATAGATTTCTACTTAGGCTAGTTGGGAAGCCAAAAATGTTGGCTAAGTTATTTAACCTTTTTGAGCTTCCATTCTGTCTGTTAGATGGTCAGTACCTTCTTCCCAGGCTTTGCTGAGGATTAGAGATAATGCATATGAAGCATCGAATAGAGTCTAACACGTGACAGGCACTCAGAAAATATTATCCTTATCATATTACCTGTCAGGGACTTCCTCGGTCTTTAACACAGTGCAGTAGGCACCTGAGATGCTCATTTAGTAATTTTTAAGTGTGCGCTGTTGCATGGCATTTGCAGCTGTGTTTCCCCCATGCTACCCTCTGCTCCTAACTATGCCCCACACTGGGACAGGGACAACGGGATGGGGCATGAAATGACCTTAAACTGTGCCCTTAACTGTCAGATTGTGTGAGAAAGGTAGTGTCCTGAGTCTACCTGCTTGTCCACCACTAAGAAAAAGCGCTTGTTTTTATGAAAGCCTCTTCTCCCTAACGTGCTGCGTTCAATTACAAAAAAAACTGAAATGTGTTATTTTCAGAGGCTTTGATCATAGAGGGTTTCTTATTTTCTATTTGACTTTCATGTTTATCGAATGAATGAATGAGTAACTTGAAATATCCTAGACCAGCTGTGTTCCTGCCGCAGACTAAGCTGGTAAAAGACCACCATTCTGTATTGCCCATCCTGACAGTTTAGGGCACCAAGTTCCAGCTGAGGGACTGGTGAGAGAGCGTGTCAGCCACTGGCCACAGGATGCTAAGATGAGCTGCCCTTCTCCTCCATACTTCCTTTCCACCTGTGCTCCACATGATTCTTTGAAAATGAGGTTTCTTATACCTTCCTTACCCCTTCGGTGAGTACTGCTGGTTCTCACAAAAATTTTAACCCGGCCAAAAATCTCTTTGACATTCCCAGAGCTGTCCTTTGGCCCCTGAAGTCCCTCCTGTCGGCCCCTTAGCCATCTTTTGCTATAGTTGGAACTACCTTCCTTGGGCAGTGCCACGGAGCCCAGAGAATTTCTTCCTTTTCTGTTCTCCTGCTCTATCCATGCTTTCCATGATAGCAAGACAGAAGAGCCAGCTCGTTTACCAAACTAGACAGTAGATATTCATGTTTTAAATGTGCCTTCCTTACCTGCGCAGGCTACGGGTACATTTTAACTAGGGTACCTCTACAGATATCAGTTGAAATCTAAGTTTAAATAACCTTATTCAGAATGTTTTGCTCTTTAAGGTTTTCCTAAAAGTTTGTTCATTTATTCATTCATCGTCAAACATTTGTTAGACACCTAATATGTATGTAATACGAGGCATTGTGCTAGAGATACAAAGACAGGTAAGAGTTTGTAATTATTCTCAGGAGCTTATGTTTCAGTGGGCTAGACAGACATACAGAAAAATAATTACAACGTGGTGAGGTAAGAAATGAGGGCAGTCATGGCAAAGTGCTTTGGGGGCACTAAGAATGGATGCCTGACTGGGTATGTCAGACATGGGTTCACACAGTAGGAATGAATCTGTAAAGAAGAATAGGATTCCCTCAGAAAATGGGAAAGAGGGAACGTCCTATACTAAAGCATATTGCACTGGGAAATAAGTATTTTGCTACAAGCTAGAGCAGGAATTGGGGAATTTTCTTTAAAGGGGCAGATAGTAAATATTTGTGGGCCATGTGATTGATCTGTCGCAATTAACTCTACCACTGCAGCGTGAAAGCAACTGTAGGCAGAATGTAATGAATGGATATGGCTGTGTTCTGATAAAACTTTATTTCCCCAAACAGGCAACAGGCTGGCTTTGGCTTGCCAGTTGGGCTGGAGTTTACTGATCCCTGAGCTAGAGCATAAGGCACAAGTAGAGGTGTGGGCAGAGATAAGGATGGACGGATAATCAGGGGCCAGATCATGATTTGCTTGGCAAGTTAAGCTCAGAAATTTGGGCCAGTATTTTTCAAAGTGTGAAATAAAGAAGACTGAATCAGAATTTTGGGGAACAGGGCCTGGGAATTTGAATTTTGTTTGAAAACCAAGGCACCATAGTTGTTGAGGAGCTATTAAAGGATTTTAAAGCAAAGGTGATGATATCAGATTTGTGTTTTCAAAAAAAATGTTCATGGCTATATGGAGACTGGATTAGGGTAAAGATGTAGGAACTGGAACAAGACTAGAGGCAGATGGTCCAATCAGGAAGGAACATAGATTTTGGCATATAACCAGAGTTCAAATCTAATTTCCGCCACTTAAAGCTATTATGATTTTGGACAGATTATTATTTTTTTATTGAAGTATAGTTGATTTACAGTACTGTATTAGTTTCAGGTATACAGCAAAGTGATTTAGTTATATATATATATATTTCGGATTATTTTACATTATAGGTTATTACAAGGTATTGAATATGGTTCCCTGTGCTACACAGTAAATGCCTGCTGCTTATCTATTTTGTGTATAGTAGCATGTATCTGATAATCCCATAATCCTAATTTATCCCTACCCCCCTCCCTTTTCCATTTGGTAATCATAAATTTGTTTTCTATGTCTGTGAGTCTGTTTCTGTTTTGTATATAGGTTCATTTGTATTATTTTTTGATTCCACATTAAGTGATATCATATAATATTTGTCTTGGTCTGACTTACTTCACTACGTATAATATTCTTTAGGTCCATCCATGTTGCTGCAAATGGCAATATTTCATTCTTTTTTATGGCTGAGTAATATCCCATTGTATGTATATATATACCGCATCTTCTTAAGCCAGTAATCTGTTAATGGGCACGTGGGTTGTTTCCATGTCTTGGCTGTGGACTGCCATAGTGCTGCTGTGAACACTGGGTGCATATATCATTTTGAATTAGAGTTTTCCTCTTTTCCAGATATATACCCAGGAGGGGGGTTGCCGGATCATATGGTAGTTCTATTTTTGTTTTTTTAAGGAACCTCCATACTGTTCTCCATAGTGGCTGTATCAATTTACATTCCCACCAACAGTGTAGGAGGATTTCCTTTTCTCCACACCCTCTCCAGTATTTATTATTTGTAGACTTTTTGATGATAGCCATTCTGACAGATGTGGGGTGATACCTCATTGTGG
Source organism: Tursiops truncatus (assembly GCF_011762595.2). Lineage (NCBI taxonomy): Eukaryota > Metazoa > Chordata > Mammalia > Artiodactyla > Delphinidae > Tursiops > Tursiops truncatus. The sequence continues at coordinate 92,938,018 of NC_047044.1, read as the reverse complement.
TTTTGATTTGCATTTCTCTAATAATAAGCGATGTTGAACATCTTTTCATGTGCTTGTTGGCCATCTGTATGTCTTCTTTGGAGAAATGTCTATTTAGGTCTTCTGCCCATTTGTTGTTTGGGTTTTTGTTTTTTCGGTATTGAGTTATGTGAGCTGTTTAATATTTTGGATATTAACCCCTTGTCATTCGCATTGTTTGCAAATATTTTCTCCCATTCTATAGGTTGTCTTTCTTGTTGATGGTTTCCTTTGCTGTGCAAAAGCTTTAAAGTTTGATTAGGTGCCATTTGTTTATTTTTGCTTTTATTTCTTTTGCCTTGGGAGACTGACCTGAGAAAATATTGCTATGGTTTATGTTGGCCAATTATTTTAATCTTTTCAGAACTGTATTTCTTTACCTATAATTGGATGTGTTAATAAAGCCTTATTGAGTTAGTGTGAGAATTAAATGTTATATATGTATTAAAACAAACTTAGTACATAATGGGTTCAAAATAAATGCTGGTCCTCTGTGACTCCTCACCAGCTTGGTTAGATTGCTCAGAAGAAAGGCCTGAGCTGAAGACCATGCTAGAGACCATTACAAGGTAGGTTGTGGTTGATGCAGCGTGCATAAAATCCTTGAAGGATGAAGACGGTGGACAGAAGAGAGAGCTAAAGAGACAGAACCCTGGAAAACTGTAAAATGATCAGAAGAGGCCAAGGAATATGACTCAGCACAATAAACTGAAAAGGAGAGGTTAGTGATACAGGAGAACCAGGAAAAAAAAGGTTGTTATTCCATGTGTAAGTAGTGAAAAAGTATCCATTGGACTTCAAAAACAGGAGATTGTTTATGAACCTAGCATGAGAAGTTTCAACAGAGTGATGGGGCAGAAGCCAAAACGTAGCGGTTGGGGAAGAGTGGGTGGTAAAGAAGCAAAGACAGTTAAGTATACAGGCCGACCTCTCAGAGATACTGTGGGTTCATTTCCAGACTACTGCAGTAAAGCAAATATGTAATAAAGCAAAGTCACATGAATTTGTTGGTTTCCTAGTACATATAAAAGTTATGTCTACATTATACTGTAGTCGATTAAGTATACAATAGCATTATGTCTAAAAAAAAAAGTACATACCCTACTTAAATAATACTTTACTGCCAAAAAATGCTCCATCATCCAACAATGCAGGATTGCCATAAACGTTAAGTTTGTAAAAAAATGCAGTAAAGTGAAGCACGATAAAATGAGATATGCCTGTAGGCCACTCTTACTGAGTCAGTTTGTAACAGTTTGGGGCATTGCTAAAATACATGTATTATATTTAGCTTCAAACAGTAATAGCTGGGGAAGGGGAGGATTAGGGGTCGGGAGAGGAGAGGCAGGAGTTAACAGTCAGAAATGCCTGCTTTATCTTGTTTCTCCTCTGTTGATGAGAAAAACTGACAGAAGTGTTAGCAGCAGGAAGATGTGATTAGACTTTCTCTCTTTCTGAAGATCTGGTAAATAAGAAAAGAGAAGAAGCCTAACCAACAGCTGTGAAGGAAGTTATGGGAGCCTTGACACCAAATGAAAGTATAGCTGCTTGTTTTTTTCTTTAAAGTGGTAAAGAGCAGTGGCTGGCCGCATTCATATCTATCTTATTTTTCTTTAATCGATGGCAGATAACGTTTCACTTTATGTTTTCAAAAGAAAAGTGAAACAAGCTTTCCTGCTATTTTCCTTCTTAGCTGGGGCTGATGCTGCCACTTCATGTAAATGCAGTAATTCTCTTAGACTTAACAACTTGAAACTTCTATGTGTCGCCTTAAGAATTAGAGCATTAGGGGACCTCCCTGGTGGCGCAGTGGTTAAGAATCCGCCTGCCAATGCAGGGGGACATGGGTTCGAGCCCTGGTCCAGGAAGATCCCACATACCACAGAGCAACTAAGCCCGTGCGCCACAACTACTGAGCCTGTACTCTAGAGCCCACGAGCCACAACTGCTGAGCCCACGAGCCACAACTGCTGAAGCTTGCGTGCCTAGAGCCCGTGCTTCTCAACAAGAGAAGCCACCACAATGAGAAGCCCGCGCACCGCAATGAAGAGTAGCCCCCACTCGCTGCGACTAGAGAAAGCCCGCGCCCAGCAATGAAGACCAAACACAGCCATAAATAAATAAATATATTTTTTAAAAAAAGAATTAAGAGCATTAGGATGTAAATAAATGCTAAAAGGGTGGTAAAATAATAAGAGTTATTGATTGGTTTTTGAGATTTTATATCCCTTATGAGAGAGGTTTGGTTTTCTTTTTTTTATCAACTTCTATTAGCTGGTGGTAGTGGTGGTCACAGTAATACCAATTTAAATTAAATTGCAAAATATTGCTAATTTTTCTTTGCATTTATTCATCCAGTTATCAGTCTTTTAATAAATGCCTTTTAAATGCCTGGCTCTGGGCCAGATACAGTGGGGATTGGAATAGAAAACACAGCTTCTGTGCCTGCGGTGCACACATCACTTGGGGAGATAGAACTTAAATCTGTGAGGCCGCTAAAAATAACCAGTATACCGTGTAAATTCAGCGTGATGGTGACTATGTGTTCCAGAGATTCGGAGACGAAAAATAATGTGTGGACAGAAGGTGACTGTCAGCAAGAGCTTCACAGAAAGAGGGCCAGGGCTGGCCCTGACCAAAGGGAGCATAATATTTGCAGGTTTGGATCGGGCGGCAGGGGCGGGGGTGGAGAGGGAGCGTTTAGAGAAATGGTGAGTATAGGTAGGAGTGCAGGGCGTGGGGTGAGCTCCCCAAGGACACAGGCATGACTTGTTGGGAAAAACGAAAGAGAAAATTGGCTCGGTGAGCAGGAACCTGGATGTAGTGGGCTGAATGGTGGCCTCTAAAAAGATACATCCATGTGCTAATGGAACCGGTCCCCTTATATGGTAAAAGAGTGAATATTATATGGCCAAAAATGTGATTTAGTTAAGTATTTGAGAGGAGGAATTTATCCTGGGTTCTCTGGGTGAACCCTAAATCCAATGGCAAGTGTCCCCCTAAGAGTGAGGCAGAGGGGGATTTGACAGACAGTTGTGGAGGCAGTGTGACCACAGAGGCAGAGGCTGGATCGACGTGGCCACAAAGGAAGGAATGCTCACAGCTGCCAGCAGCCGGAAGAGGCGAAGGATGGCTTCTCCCCTAGGGCCTCTGGAGGGGGTGCAGCAGCCCTGCCAGCTTTCTGGCCTCCAGAGCAGAGAGAGTACATTTCTGTTGTTTTAAGCCACCAACTTCATGGTGGTTGTTACAGCAGCTACAGGAAGTCAGTATTCTGGATTTGGTGACTGGTAAGCAGTGCTGAGCCAGAGGCCTTCCCTTGAGCTGGAGCGTGACATGGCCAAAGGGCCGTTAAAGTTTGTTCTGTCTAGAATGATCAGGTATTACCTTTTCACAATGAAAAAAAAAATACACTAAAGTTATTTTAATAAGCTGAAAAGAAAGGCTAACTTGGCAGTTCTTTGCAAGACAGATTAACCAGGGAAGTAAGGATGGAAAAGGAGGGATGGGAGGGAGACCCACTGGGAAACCCACGGCAATACTCTGTAAGTAGGGTAGTAATGTAGGTAGTAGGAATAGAGAAGAAGAGCTGAATCAGACATGTTGTAAAGGAATAAACTGGCATGACTTCAGTGGGTGGGCACAGAGAGTCGCCAATAGCAGAGGGAAATTTCAGAGACGCATAAAATGAAAAAATTCGTTAGTTAACCTCCTCACCGCTGCCCTCCATCAAGTGACTAATGTCACAGTGAGCTGGATTAAATGAATCCAGTCATTAAATGAATGACTATATAGCATTAATATAGCACTGCATTTAAAGCATCTGTCAGCTTTAGAGCCTTTTCAGGGAGTTATATGTTCAGGTTAATGAGTCCTACCTAGGAATCTAGAAGGGAAATAGTCACGCTTGATGAGAGTGAGTCAGCTTGTGACAACTGAGCATCTTGAGTCAGTTGCTGTGATGCTAATCAGGGGGCTTGGGTTCTATCTAGATTTTATATCCATGAAATAAAGAGATCACTATGCTTATCTGTGTGTGTGTGTGTGTGTGTGTGTGTGTGTGTGTGTGTGTGTGCATCCCTCTCCCAGCAGGACTCCTGTATGTACTGATATCCTGCCCTTTATAATGGTGTTTATTTCATGTCTGCTGCATTTCAGAAGTCTAATAAATATATTAAAGATAAGGACCCTGGGCTTCCCTGGTGGCCCAGTGGTTGAGAGTCCGCCTGCCGATGCAGGGGGCACGGGTTCATGCCCCGGTGCGGGAAGTTCCCACATGCCGCGGAGCGGCTGGGCCCGTGAGCCATGGCCGCTGAGCCTGCGCGTCCGGAGCCTGTGCTCCACAACGGGAGAGGCCACAACAGTGAGAGGCCCGCGTACCACAAAAAAAAAAAAAAAAAAAGATAAGGACCCTATCTTCTTACATTAATATTCCTAGAGTTTGACAGTGCTTGGGGCAAAGTGAGTGTTCAATAAATCGTTGTTAAATAAGAAATTAAATTTCCCTTCTTTACCTGAAAAAGATGAGGATAACAGTGTTAACCTCCCCTGGTGTGAAATAACGTGAGCCTGACACGTGGAGGCCTAGCTCAAGGCCTTGCCCGCAGTGAGTGCTTGCTCCTTGCACGCCCAGATTTAGCTCTGAATTTGTTTTTGTTGTTTGTTCCTAAAAAGCCAAAGTAAAATGATCCAAGAATCTTTGGAATAGGATTTAATCTGGACACTAGAGTCCTCCTCATTGGAAGAAGCCCCTAAAGGGCATCTACAATCACACCTCTGCTCTCCACAGACGTTAAACCCGTTGACTGGGGAGCCTGTGGCATCAGGAGCTCCCTCTTGGCTAAATGCAGTAGTTTTATCTTAATTCTCAGCCTTTTAAAACTCATAAATTAGGAGCTTTATGCTTGACCCCTCCCCTCCCTCGTGGTCTTTCTCATCTGCTTGTGTCTCTGCGCCACCTTGATTCTTCCTTTGCTGCTATTCTTTCTGCCTCTAAGGTTCATGTCATTTTTTAAAATAGCCCATACCATAAAATTCATCCTTTTCAAGTATATAATTCTGTGACTTTTTAGTGTATTCACACAGTTGTACAATGATCACCACTATCTAATTCCAGAACATTTTCATCACCCCAAAAGAAACCCTTATAAACAAACTGTTATACTCATATAATGGAATATTATTCATATTATTTAGCAATAGAAAGAAACGAGCTATTAAGCTACAAAAAGGTGTGAGGGAACTTAAATACATATTGCTAAGTGAAAGAAGCCAGTTTGAAAAGGCTACGTACTATATGACTCCAACTATCTGACATTCTGGAAAAGGCAAAACTGTAGAGTAATAAAGGTCAGTGGTTGCCAAGGGTTCACGGGAGAGGGAGGAATAGGTAGAGTGCAGGGGATTTTTAGGGATTTTAATATTCTGTATTATACTCTAATGGCAGATATATGACACGATGCATTTGTCAAAACCCATAGAATTGTACAACACAAAGAGTGAACCCTTAAGTAAACTATGGACTTTACTTATTAATAATATATCAACATGGGGTTCATCAGTTGTAACAAATGTACCACACTAGTGCAAGATGTTAATAGGTGAAACTGTGCAGGCAGAGAGAGAGGGGATATATGGGAACTCTGTACTTTCTGCTGAATTTTCCTGTGAACTGAAAACAGCTCTAAAATACAAAGTCTATTAATTAAAAACAAAACAAAAAAACCTTTAGCAGTCACTCCCTATTATCTCCTTCTCCTTCCAGCCTTAAGCAACCACGAATCTACTTTCTGTTGCTATAGATTGCCTATTCTAGACATTCCATGTACATGGAATCATATAGTATGTGGCCTTTTGCATTTGGCTTCTTTCACTTGGCATCATGTTTTCAAGGTTCATCCATGTTGTACCATGTATCAGTACTCCATTCCTTTTTATGGCTGCATAATATTCCATTGTATGGCTATACCACATTTTGTTATCCATTCATCAGTTGATAGATATTTGGGTTGTTTCCATTTTTTAGCTATCATGAACAATGGTGCTCTGAACATCTGTGTACAAGTTCTTATGTGACATATGTTTTCATTTCTTTTGGGGATACACCTAGAAGTAGAATTGCTGAGTCACATGGTAATTCTGTGTTTAATATTTTGGAGGAACTGCCAAACTGTTTTCCAAAGTGGCCACCATTTTACATTCCCAACAGCAATGTATGAGGGTTCCATTTCTCCACATCTATACCAGTTCTTGTTCTTGGCTGTCTTTTTGATTATATAGCCATCCTAGTGGGTTTAAAGTGGTATCTCATGATTCTGATTCACATTTCCCTAATGACTAATGATGTTAAGCATTTTTTCATATGCTTATTGGCCATTTGTATATCTTCTTTGGAGAAATGTCTATTCAGATACTTTGCCCACATTCTAATTGGATTATTTATATTTTTATTGTTGAGTTGTGAGTGTTCTTTATATATTCTGGATGTAAGTCCCTTATGTATGATTTACAAATATTTTCTCCTAGTGGATTGTCTTTTCACCTTGATGGTGTCCTTTGAAGCAGAACATTTTTAATTTTGTGAAGTCCAATTTATTTTTTCTTTTGTTGCTTGTGAGGTCATACCTAAGAAACCATTGCCTAATCCAAGGTCACAAAGATTTATTCGTATGTTTTCCTCTAAGAGTTTTATAGTTGCCTCTCTTACATTCAGACCTTTGTTCTGAGTTAATCTTTGTGTACGGCATGTTGTAGGAGTGCAAGTTAATTCTTCTTTGTAGATATCCAGTTGTTCCAGCACTATTTATTGAAATGACTATTCTTTCCTCATTTCTCTACTGTTTTGGCACCTTGTTGAAAATCAATTGACCGTAAACATAAAGGTTTATTTCTGGATGCTCAATTCTTTTCCATTGATCTATATGTCTGTCCTTGTGCCAGTACCACACTATCTTGATTAGTGTAGCTAATAAGTTTTGAAATCAGAAAGTGTGAGTCCTTCATCTTTGTTCTTTTTCAAGATTGCTTTGGCTTTTTTGGGTCCATTGTATTTCCATATGAATTTTAGGATTATCTTGTCAATTTCTGCAAATGTCAGCTGGAATTTTGATAGGAATTGTGTTGATTCTATAGCTCAGTTTGGGGAATATTGTCATCTTAACAATATTAAGTCTACCAATCCATTAACATGGAATGTCTTTCTTTTTATTAGGTCTTCTTTAATTTCTTACAGTGATTTTTGTGGCTTTCAGTATATGTCTTGCACTTTTTTTAATTTTAGGCTGAGTTGGGTATTAGTTGTGGCACGTGGGATCTTTGTTGCGGCATGCGGTATCTTTCGTTGCGGTGCATGGGCTTTTCCCTAGTTGCGACATGCAGGCTCTCTAGTTGTGGTGTGCAGGCTCCAGAGCGCATGGGCTCTGTAGTTGTGGCGCACGGGCTTAGTTGCCCCATAGCATTTGGGATCTTAGTTCCCTGACCAGGAATCAAACCCATGTCCACTGCATTGGAAGGCAGATTCTTAACCACGGGACCACCAGGGGAGTCCCTGCACTTATTTTATTAAGGTTATTCCTAAGTATTTTATTCTTTTTGATGATATTCTAAATGGAATGTTTTCATTTTCAGCTTGTTCATTGTATATAGAAACACAACTGATTTTTGTATATTGACCTTGTGTCTTGCAACTTTGTTCAACTCATTTATGAGCGCTAATAGTTTTTTTGTGGATTCCTTAGGATTTTTTATATATAAGATCATATCACCTTCAAATAGAAATAGTTTTACTTTTTCCTTTGTAATCTGAATGCCTTCTCTTTCTTTTTCTTGCCTAATTGCTGTGGCTAGAACCTCCAGTACAATGTTGAATAGAAGTGACAAGAGAAGACAAAAATCCTTGTTTTGTTTCTGATCTTTGAGGGAAAGTATTCAATCTTTCACCTTTAAATGATGTTAGCTGTGTTTTTTTTCATAGATGCCCTTTACCAGGTTGAAGAAGTTCCCTTCTATTCCTAGTTTTTTGAGTGTTTTGGTTTTTCTAAAATCATATAAGGGTGTTGGATTTTTTTTTTTTTTTAATTGGCATTGGGTCTTCGTTGCTGCGCACAGGCTTTCTCTAATTGCGGCTAGTGGGGGCTACTCTTCGTTGTGGTGCGTGGGCTTCTCATTGCAGTGTCTTCTCCTGTTGCAGAGCACGGACTCTAGGCATGCGGGCTTCAGTAGTTGTGGCACATGGGCTTAGTTGCTCCGCGGCATGTGGGATCTTCCCGGACCCCAGGGCTCAAACCTAAGTCCCCTGCATTGGCACGCAGATTCTTAACCACTGTGCCACCAGGGAAGCCCCAGGGTGTTGGATTTTGTCAAGTGCTTTTTCTGAGTCTATTGAGATGAACATGTAATTTTTGTCCTTTTTCCTATTGATATGGTGTATTACAGTAATTGATTTTCAGTTGTTAGACCAACCTTTATTCCTGGGATAAATCACATAGTTATGGTAGCTAGTCCTCTTTATATGCTGTTAGATTTAGTCTGCTTGTATTTTATTGAAGACTTTTCCATCTGTATTCGTGAGGCATACTGGTCTATAGTTTTCTTATGATATCTTTGGTTTGGGTATTAGGCTAATATTGGCTCATAGGATGAACTGGGAAATGTTCTTTCCTCTTCCGCTTTTTGGAAGAGGTTTTAAAAGAATTAGTGTTAATTTATTAAATGTCTGGTAATTTACCAGTGAAGTCACCTGGACTTGTCTTTATGGGAATTTTTTTGATTACTTTTTCAGTCTCTTTATTTGTCATAGGTCTTTTTAGATTTTCTATTTCTTCTTGAGTCAGTCTTGCTACTTTGTGTCTTTCTAGAAATTTGTCCATTTCAACTAGGTTATCTAGTTTTTTGGCAATTTTTCATAATATTCCCGTGAAACCATTTTTACTTTGGTAAAGGTAATAGTGATGTCTTCTCTTTCAGTCTTGAGTTTAGGATTCTGAATGTTTTCTCTTGGTCAGTCTAGCTAATGGTGTGTCAATTTTGTCGGTCTTTTTGAAGAACCAACTTTTGGTTTTATTGATATTTTTTTCCCTGTTGTTTTTCCATTCTCTGTTTTATTTATCTCTAGTCTGATATTTATTATTTCTTTCCATCTACTTGTTTTAGGTTTAATTTGCTCTTCTTTTTCTAGTTTCTCAGGGTAGAAAGTTAGGTTATTGATTTTAAAATCTTTCTTCATTTAGGTGTTTATGGCTACTTCTGAGCGCTGCTTAAGCTGTATCTCATAAAGTTTTGGTATATTGTGTTTTCCTTTTCATTCATCTCCAAGTATTTTTCTTATTTCCCTTGTGATGTCTTCTATGACTCAATGGCTACTTAGGAATGTCTTTTGTGTTTTATCTGTCATATTTATTAAATACTTACTGTGTACTAAGGTAAAATATGACAGAGTCCTTGGTGCTTACTTTCTAAAAATCATGACCTTTAGCTTTAGCTTATCTCAAAGTGTTAAAAACAGATAGTTAACAGAAAAGTAGGACCTTCATTCTTACTTTAACGTTTTTAACATATAATGAAGACAGACTTAGAATTGCAGAGGCCCTGCTGAAATCTAACATCTCTAATATCCTACCTTTGTGAAATAAGTTCCCTGTGCAGGGCAAGACAAAATCAATGGCTGGCAGGTTGCTTTTCTTGGTGGTGTGGGTTAGGGAGACAGGCCTTGTGAGTGTTTCCCTTAGGACCTTTTCTCTGCAGCTCACAAATGTGTTTTGGGGAGGAAGAGGAGGTAAAATGGATAGCCGATAAAGAGGTACCATGTTACAATAACAGCTATTTAAATTTTCATGTGGCCCTATGTCGGTAGAAATAAAACTACAACAGAAAAGAAGTTAAATTGGGGGGTTATTTTCATAGTTTTCTTCTTGGCGTTTGTGTTGGTGCGTAAAAATCAGTACTTTTATTTAGCCACATTAATGTGCTTCCTCACAGAATAAGAGAGAGCAAGGGGACAATGTGGTTATCACTGAGTGTGAAAATTCTAAGAAACATTGGTAAGACTAATTTTTGGCTCAGACATATTTAAGGAATTTGTGGGGTTGATTTCAGTTTTAGTTTCTGGTTCCTCATTTCTTTTCTTTCTTTTAAAATACAGCATGTATTTCTTTTTTTTTAATTAACTAATTAATGTATTTTGGCTGCGCTGAGTCTTAGTTGCGGCATGCAGGATCTTTAGTTGTGGCATGTGAACTCTTAGTTGTGGCATGCATGTGGGATCTAGTGCCCTGACCAGGGATTGAACCTGGGCCCCCTGCATTGCGAGTGTGGAGTCTTAGCCACTGGACTACCAGGGAAGTCCCCTGGTTCCTCATTTCTTATTAACTTCCCTTATCTGTTCCCCAATCTTTATGGCTTATGAAATATGTAAAGTTCAGTTGTTAAGGCAACTAGTATACTAACCTATATTTGTATAATACCCTTTTTTTTCTAAAAAAGTGCTTTCATACATTATTTTACTTAAGATTTATAATAATCCTGTGATGTGTTTCACTCTCTTGAAAACTGGCATGCTAATCAGATTTTAGCTGACACCAAAAGCCAATAATTCAGTCTATTACTGAGGAAAAATTAAGCTAGAGAAGTGGTGGTTATGTGGTCTTAAATATAATTTTACAGATGACATAAAATGCAGGAACCCTGGAGTCATTTACTGTGCCTTTCTAATTTAAAAAAAGGAATAAAATAGTTCCAGTTTAAATATTTTGCTACCATGAAAATAAACAAAGGGCTATACCTTTTGTTTGATTTTTATGACTATGCTAGGTTTGTGTAAAAAATCAGTGAAGTCTGTGCAGTACACTGTGTCCTCTTGCTGGCTTCTCAAAGGCAGCCGTTCCTGAATTCCATTCCTGAATTAATTAAAAACAGCAATATATAAGGTATTGGATTATAGTGAGTGGTATGTGACTGATGACTCATTTTACTACATAAAGAATAGATGTGATTACCATTTATTTCACTATAGACATGATTTTAGGCGATAAATATATTGCTTTTTAAAGACTATCAATAGCAAATACACTTTGTTTTAATCTAGGGTGATTTCAAAATACTTTATTGAAATTGTGCAGTTGATATAATATAGGCATAATTTAAAATTTAGCCCATAGTAATATTTGGATCAACTAGTTATCCTTCAAGTGCTAATCGTATATTTGATTTTGAAAAAAAGTTTCCTGAGGTATATATTATTATATTGGAATCAAAACGTGATGAGACAGAATAGGAAAGCTTTGAAAGACCAGTTTTTGAAAAGTTAAAACTAATTTGGGAGTAGTACTGAAGCAGCTAGCTTTTAAGATGGTGGTGGAAAGGATTTTCTTCCAGAGCCTCAGAGCCTCAGTCTCATTTCAGAGCCACCCTATAAAATGCTAGATGCAGTGGTTCGCCGTCTTGTTATGACAGTTTCTGGTAAATGTAGCTGATTAACATTTGAAGTTTGGTTTTCCTGACCCAACCATGATACCAAGTAAAGATATGATCTTTATAGGGTACTGTGCATTGTTGGTTTATGGTATTAATAGTGATTCCAAACACACAAACAAATTAGAGTTTTTATATCCAAATGGAGATTGATCCTTTTAGTTTTGTTACCTGGTAAGACTTCTGCATTTATTCCAATGATTTGCCAGTGTTTGAGTTTTGCATCTTCTCTTTTAGAATTGCCTCTAAAGCCTCAACAATATTCCTTTCAGTACACTAAAGTAGTGACATTTTTATTCTCTGAGGGTAATTTTCAGAAAGACCTAGACATCATTTGGAGCCTCGTCAGATAAACAAAGCGGACCATCAGATTGGGAATTTAAAGAATAACGTATCATTCGAAAGTAATACGGCGAAAGTAATATTGTGTTGTGGCTTGTAAGAAACTGGCTCCAAAAGCAGTTTCCAAGAAAGCTTATTCATTGGAATAAATTTACCCCTTTCAAAGTGACTCCTTTAAAGGAAATTCATTTGATGTATAAGTTCAGTTTCATGTATTTAAAATTCATCATCTTTATCTCATAGTTACATCTTATATAAGAACTTGGGGAGGTTCCAAAGCTAAACAGTGAAGAACATTAAATTACTTTGGCAGTCACCAAAAAACTGTGCCTATGCAGATAAATGAATAACAGGGATATTGAGAGGATGTCTATGACACCAGAGGGAGCAGGTAGAAATCTCCTGAGACAGTCTAGGGTTATAATTATAGACTTGTAAAGGCAGGAGACAATTATCCTGAAGATTTCAGGGACTTCTGTGTGTTCCCTTGGGCTCAACAAATTTGAAGAGGGAATTGATAGCCAAATTGTTTCGGATTCTTATTTATTTATTTATACACATAATTTTATATACAAATTTTATGTTTTTCTAATTGTAAATATTTAAAAATCATAAAAAATACAGATGAGAAAAAAGCTTTTTATAATCACACCTATCAGAGAAATCCTCACTGACTTTTTTTTTTAATAGATCTTTATTGGAGTATAATTGTTTCACAATATTGTGTTAGTTTCTGTTGCACAACAAAGCGAATCAGCCATATGCATACACATGTCTGCATATCCCCTCCCTCTTGAGCCTCCCTCCCATCCTCCCTATCCCACCCCTCTAGGTCATCGCAAAGCACCGAGCCGATCTCCCTGTGCTATGCTGCTGCTTCCCACCAGCCAGCTATTTTACATTCGGTAGTGTATATATGTTGATGCTGCTCTCACTTCGCCCTCCCACCCCATGTCGTCAAGTCCATTCTCTATGTCTACCTCTTTATTCCTGCCCTGCAACTAGGTTCATCAGTACCACTCTTTTTTTTTCTTTTTTTTAGATTCTATATATATGTGTTAGTGTACGGTATTTGTTTTTCTCTTTCTGACTTACTTCACTCTGTATGACAGACTCTAGGTCCATCCACCTCACTACAAATAACTCAGTTTCATTTATTTTTCTGGCTGAGTAATATTCCATTGTATATATGTGCCACATCTTCTTCATCCATTCATCTGTTGATGGACATCTAGGTTGGTTCCATGTCCTGGCTATTGTAAATAGTGCTGCAGTGAACATTGTGGTGCATGTCTCTTTTTGAATTATGGTTTTCTCAGAGTATATGCCCAGGGGTGGAATTGCTGGGTCATATGATAGTTCTATTTTTAGTTTTTAAGGAACCTCCATACTGTTCTCCACAGTGGCTGTATCAATTTACATTCCCACCAACAGTGTAGGAGGGTTCCCTTTTCACCACACCCTTTCCAGCATTTATTGTTTCTAGCTTTTTTGATAATGGCCATTCTGACCGGCGTGAGGTGATACCTCATTGTAGTTTTGAGTTGCATTTCTCTAATAATTAGTGATGTATTTTTTAATTTCTTCAGTGATCTCTTGGTTATTTAGTATCAGTTAGATCTGTCTGGTCTGTTGTGTCATTTAAAGCTTGTGTTTCCGTATTTATTTTCTGTTAGGATGATCTGTCCATTGGTGTAAGTGGGGTTTTAAAGTCCCCTCCTGTTATTGTGTTACTGTCAGTTTCTCCTTTCATGGTTGTTAGCATTTGCCTTATGTATTGGGGTGCTCCTGTGTTGAGTGCATAGACATTTATAATTGTTATATTTTCTTCTTGGATTGATCCTTTGATCATTATGTAGTGTCCCTCCTTATCTCTTCTAACAGTCTTTATTTTAAAGTCTATTTTATCTGATACGAGTATTGCTACTTCAACTTTCTCTTTTTCCAACCCTTCACTTTCAGTCTGTATGTGTCCCTAGGTCTGAAGTGGGTCTCTTGTAGACAGCATATATATGGGTCTTGTTTTTGTATCCATTCAGTCAGTCTGTGTCTTTTGGTTGGGGCATTTAATCCATTTACATTCAAGGTTATTATTGATATGTATGTTCCTATTACCATTTACTTAATTGTTTTGGGTTTGTTTTTGTGGGTCTTTTTCTTCTCTTGTGTTTCCTGCTTAGAGAAGTTTCTTTAGCATTTGCTGTAAAGCTGGTTTGGTGGTGCTAAATTCTCTTAGCTTTTGCTTGTCTGAAAAGCTTTTGACTTCTCCATCGAATCTGAATGCGATCCTTGCTGGGTAGAGTAATCTTGGTTGTAGGTTTTTCTCTTTCATCACTTTAAGTATATCCTGCCACTCCCTTCTGGCCTGTAGAGTTTCCACTGAAAAATCAGCTGATAACCTTATGGGGATTCCTTTGTATGTTATTTTTTGTTTTTCCCTTGCAGCTTTTAATATTTTTTCTTTGAATTTAATTTTTGTTAGTGCAATTAATTTGTGTCTTGGTGTATTTTTCCTTGGGTTTATCCTTTATGGGACTCTCTGTACTTCCTGGACTTGGGTGACCATTTCCTTTCCCATGTTAGGGAAGTTTTCCACTATAATCTCTTCAAATGTTTTCTCAGACCCTTTCTTTTTCTCTTCTTCTTCCAGGACCCCTATAATTCGAATGTTGGTGCATTTAGTGTTATCCCAGAGGTCTCTGAGATTGTCTTCAATTCTTTTCATTCTTTTTTCTTTATTCTGCTCCTCAGCAGTTATTTCCACCATTTTGTCTTCCAGCTCATTTATTCGTTCTTCTGCCTCAGTTATTCTGTTATTGATTCCTTCTAGTGCATTTTTCATTTCAGTTATTGTGTTGCTCATCTGTGTTTGTTCTTTAGTTCTTCTAGATCTTTGTTAAACATTTCTTGTATTTTCTCAGTCTGTGCTTCCATTCTATTTCCGAGATTCTGGATCATCTTTACTATCGTTACTCTGAATTTTTTTTCAGGTAGATTGCCTATTTCCTCTTCATTTATTTGGTCTTGTAGGTTTTTACCTTGCTCCTTCATCTGTGACATATTTTTGTGCCATCTCATTATTATTATTTTTTTAATGTGTGGAATTGTGTTCTTGTCTTACTGGTTGTTTGGCCTGAGGCTTCCAACACTGGAGCTTGTAGGCTATTGGGTAGAGCTGGGTCTTGGTGCTGAGATAAGGAACTCTGTGAGACCTCACTCCAGTGCTGGGGTCTGAGGTTCTCTGTTAGTTGTCTGTTAGTTCCTGGGGTCTGAGGTTCTCTGTTAGTCTAGTGGTTCGGACTCGGAGCTCCCACCACAGGAGCTTCCCCCCGACCCTGGGCTGGCGAATCAAGGACCCGCAAGCCATGTGGGGTGGCAAGAAAAAAAAAAGGAGAAAAATAATAAAGTAAAAAATAAAATTAGACGAAGAAACTAACAAATATGTTAGAAAGAATGTAAAAATATAGGTATGTCAACAACCGGAAGGTATATCAGTACCACAATAGTAACAGAGGGAAAGGAAAAAAAGGGGGGGGGGAAGGCCTTGGCTGTGGAGGGCGGGGCCTAAACAAGGGTGAGTTTTGGGCAGTGGGCGGGGCCAATGCTCAGGACCCACGGGGCTGGAAAAGGCCCTGGGTGCTGTTGGGGGTGGGGCTTAGGCTCAAGGAACAGAAGGGGCACAGGCATGCCCCCCACCCCAGTCTCAGAGGGCACGGGACCTCACCTGGGAGCCCAGCAGGCTCCCTGCATCTGAGTGGGCTGGGCGATGGCCCTCCACTCCTCTCCTGCTCTTCTTGGAAGAGTCCCTCCCACCTGCCTCTTCTGATTTCCCTGGCCTCAGGGGCGCTGATCCTGTCTGGCCTCCACTTCTCCTACCCCCTTTGGTCCCCCTACGTCCTACCAGTTCACTTTGGGTTTCCTCCCATCTCCTTAGGGGTCAGAGTTCCCCCACCAGTGGCCGTCAGGCACCCTAGTTGTGGGGAGACGCTAACTCCACGTCCTCCCACACTGCCATCTTGATTCCTCCCCGCCACTGACCTTTTACGATCCTTTCTTCTATGTGTTGTTTTATAAGATTGAAATCATACTGAACTTAATTTTCAATATTTTGTCTTACTTATTAAGTCAATAAAAATTCTATGTGAACAAAATATTTAATGGCAGTCTTTTAGTTTTTTACTATCTAGCTACATATGGTTCATAAAGTTTACTGTTAAGCTCTGTAAAGTTTATTATTAAAACGAGTTTATTATTGAAGAAATAATGAAAACTTATACTATTTCTTCTCTCACATTCATGGTATCAAAAATATCAGAAAAAGAAATTATGAAGCAAAGAATCATAAGGCATTTGATGGGATTATGCTTTCTTAGTTCCACAGGCTCCATTTATTGGTTATTTGTAAATGTTTTCCTTGCTAATATGCAGCCGCAGTCACTTTCCTAGACCCAGAACTAGGAAAAAAATTAACTGTTTCTCTCTCTTGCTGAAGGTTGTTGGGGGTAAAGTCAAGAAGCCCGGCAAACGTGGTCGAAAGCCAGCCAAAATTGACTTGAAGGCAAAACTCGAGAGGAGCCGGCAGAGTGCGAGAGAATGCCGGGCCAGAAAAAAACTGAGATATCAGTATTTGGAAGAGTTGGTATCCAGTCGGGAAAGAGCCATTTGTGCCCTCAGAGAGGAACTGGAAATGGTAAGAAAGTCTGTCAATAAACGCATGAAACAATCAACCTAAGCTATATTAAAACATGAAGATACCAGTTTTTAGCTATCCAGTTGACGAACGTGGGAAAGCATGTTCATCTGTTAGCCAGCACACAGGCAAATAAGCATCTTCATACATTGCGGGTGGGAGTGGAAAGTGACTGTTTCTTTAAGGGATTGTTTATGACAGGAAAAAAACATCGAAAATAACCAAAATGTTCAGCAGTAGGGGATTGGTTAAATTATACTACATTCATGTGCTGGACTACTTTGCAGCCCATGAAAATCACAGTGCACATGTATATTTACTGATGTAAAAAGACACTTACAAGATATTGCTAAGTGGAAAAAGCAGTACAACAGTATGTAGTAATATGCATAGTATGATACTATTTGGCCTGGTTTTATTCATTCATTCATTCAGACTTCAGGTAGTAGCTGTAGACATATACAAGAGAATAGGTAAAAGGGAATAGAAACCCCATTAGTACTGTGAGCTCAGGGGAGGGGGTGACAGGTTGGAAAAGAGAGAGATAATGCTAACATGATCATTACAAAACTGGGACAGGCTACCCCCAGCTTTTTAGAAGGTAAGAGAATTAAGTCGGGTCATGAAGAGAGTCCAAATGTACACTATTCAGTAGACTTTTTTTTAATACGTTGAATTTGACTTGTAAATTATTTTTCACCTTCTGCACTGTAAGCCACTGGAGGACATAATCTTTGGACTGATTAATCTTTTATACCCCCAAAGTCCATAGTACACACTCTGGTAGAAAGTAGATGTTTAGTGAATATTTATGAAATAGAGAAAGGAAGTTACAAAATTATTTATTTTAGGAGTAGAAATAATAATGTGACAGTCAGCAAAAAGAGATGAATTCTAATGAATGGCACTCCATGGGGAGATATTCTTTTAGCCAGAGGGCCCTTTTTAATCTGAGCACTACTCCAGCACATCACAAGAAGATTCAGCAGTAGTTTTTCACCCTCTTCTGAAGATAGCAGGCCTCATCCATGTCCTAGGTTATAAACAGGAATACAACAGAAGGTGGGATTCCCAGCAGTCAATTTGACCTCTAGTTATGGGAGTTCTTATGTCTAGGATTTCCACCTGTGGTTGCTGAACTCTGACTAGTAAAATTTTATTTAAATATATTTTACATATTTCAGTACAAGCAGTGGTGCATGGCAATGGACCAAGGGAAAATCCCTTCTGAAATAAAGGCCCTACTCACTGGAGAAGAGCAGAACAAATCTCAGCAGAACTCAAGCAGGCACCTGAAAGCTGGGAAGACAGACGCTAACAGCAATTCCTGTGAGTACAGTACATGGGAGAGTTTATCTTTCGAAGAGTGACTTAAAGTAGGCTTTCTGTTGACCACTTTCCTTGCTGTGTCTTCAAATAAAATAAAATGCTGATGTCATTTGTAATACACTAATAAGCAAGTGAACTGGTGTTAGATTCTAAATATTGAAATGCGTTATACATGGGGACTATAAAGAGCAACTGATAAATTCATGGGAAAATTCTAAAGTAGACTCACTCAATAAGTGAGAGTGTACCAGTCTAGTTATTGTTTTGGCCGCACTGCACGGCTTGCGGGATCTTAGTTCCCCGACCAGGGATTGAACCTGCACCCTTGGCAGTGAAAGCACCAAGTCCTAACCCCCGGAATGCCAGGGAATTCCCTAGTTACTGTTAATAATAACAATACCTTTGATTTTGATTTACAAAGTATTTTCACTTATGTTTATCGTAATTATTTCCTCCAGTAATTGTGTGAAGTATAATTGTACTTTTTATTTTATAGATGAAGAAATAGCACAGGTGCTGCTTGGTAAGGTGCCCAAGGTCACACAGCCATAATGGTAGAACCTGTCCTCACCTAGTTCAGGCTCTATCTAGTACAGTAGCCCATCACCTGTAAGGATTTTTTTTTAATTAAGGAGAAATTCACATAACAAAATTAATCATTTTAAAGTCACAATTCAGAGGAATTTAGTACATTCACAGTGTTGTACAACTACCACCTCCGTCTGGTTAGAAAACATTTTATCACCCCAAAAGAAAACTCCAAATGCATTAGCAGGTTGCTCGCTGTTACCCCCTCCCTCCAGCCCCTGTTAACTATGAATCTGCATTCTGTCTCTATGGATTTACCTCCTCTGCATATTTCGTATAAATGGAATCACACTGTGTGACTTTCTGTGTCTGACTTCTTTGACCTAGCATAATGTTTTCCAGGTTCATCCACCTTGTAGCATGTATCAGTACTTCATTCCATTTTATGACTGCATAATATTCCATTGTATATGTATACCACAATTTGTTATCCATTTATCCACTGATGGATATCTGTTTCTACCTTTTGCTATTGTGAACAGTGCTACTATAAACATGCATGTACAAGTATGTATTTGAGTACCTGTTTTCAGTTGTTTTGGGTATATACCTAGAAGTGGAATTGCCGGGTCATATGGTAATTCTATATTTAACTTTTATTTATTTTTTAAAATATTTATTTATTTATTTTTATTTCGGCTATGCCGGGTCTTAGTTGCGGCATGCTGACTTCTTAGTTTCATCATGTATGTGGGATCTAGTTCCCTGACCAGGGATCAAACCCAGGCCCGCTGCATTGGGAGCACGGAGTCTTACCCACTCGACCACCAGGGAAGTGCCTATATTTAACTTTTAGAGGAACCAAAAATTGTTTTCCACAGTGGCTGAAATATTTTACATTACCACCATAGTATATGAAGTTTCCCATTTCTCTGTGTCTTGTCAACACTTTTTATTTTCCATTTTTGAAAACTGTAGCCTTCCTAGTGAAGTGGCATCTGATTGTGGTTTTGATTTACATTTCCCTAATGACTGATGACATTGAGCAACTTTTCATGTGCTTGTTGGCCATTTGTATGTCTTCTTTGAAAAAATGTCTCTTTATGTCCCTTGCCCATGTTTTAATTGTCTTTCATTATGTTGTTGAATTGTAAGAGTTCTTTATATATTCTGGATTCTAGACCTTTATCAGATATATGATTACACATATTTCTCCCATTCTGTAGGTTTTTTCGCTTTCTTGATAGTATCCTTTGGTGGACAAAAGACTTTAATTTTGAGGAAGACCATTTTTAGTTTTGTTGTTCATGCTTTGGGTACCATATCTAACAACCCATTGCCAAATCGAAGGTCATGAAGATTTGCCCTGTGTTGTCTCCTAAGAGTTTTATCGTTTTAGGCCTTATATTTAGATCATTGATCTATTGAGTTAATTTTTCTATATGGTGAGAGATAGAAGTCCAGCTTAATTCTTTTGCATGTGAATATACAGTTGTCTCAGCACCATTTGTTGGACAGACTGTTAAGGTTTTAGAATGAAGATGCCATATGTTGATTTCTTCATCATTGTGATTGCTTTGGGAGCACTTGAAAATAGTTATAAGGAAATGTTACAAACTTTTTATCTTTTAAAAAATTTTTTATAAAACTGAAGGATTGGCTGTTTATAGCTGTTATTAGATGAGGTAACATTTGCCTTAATCTAAATTCAATTAATGAAAAAAAGCCAAAACAGTTCAGTTTTCTTTCAGTCTGTATTTGAAAATAGCCTTCCCGTAGATACTAAATTAAAAAAAAAAAAGCATGCATTTTAAAACAGATTAACCGAACTTCATTGACTTTAAAAGCATTCTTGAGACTTCCCTGTGCCTGGTGGTGCAGTGGTTAAGAATCCACCTGCCAGTGCAGGGGACACGGGTTCGAGCCCTGGTCCGGGAAGATCCCACATGCCACGGAGCAACTAAGCCCGTGCGCCACAACTACTGAGCCTGCGTGCCACTACTGAAGCCCGCGCACCTGGAGCCCATGCTCCGCAACAAGAGAAGCCACTGAGATGAGTAGCCTGTGTACTGCAAGGAAGAGTAGGCCCCGCTCACCGCAACTAGAGAAAGCCCGCGCATAGCAACGAAGACCCAAGGCAGCCCCAAATAAATAAATAAATAAATAAATAAATATATTAAAAAAAAAAAAAAGCATTCTTACATTGGTAACTTTATTTTTCAGGGTGAAGAGCATATAAAATGATGAGTCAGTGATTGAAGCCAATATTCTGATTCTTATTGGAGGATGAATAGGCAAGATTGTACTTCTTGGCTCCATTTACTACCTACTGCTCAGTCATCTCTGTAAATTTGCAATTTCTACCAAAATGTGTGATCATAGATCTCAAAGGATTTTGCTTTAGTTTTCAACACTTAGAAAATTTACAGACATTCAGACCTGTTCTGGTTGGTATTGCCACCCATGGCATTTAACATGTTGCAATGCTTGAAAGTACAGTAGAGAGAATGAGTGAAGATTATATTTTTTGCACCTCAATTCCACATTGCTTTATTGGTTAATTTATATTCTTTCCATGTAATTCATGTAATTGTATGTGTATGTGTGTCTAGGTGTCACTTCCTTTCATGTTTTTGATTGCCCTACAAAGAGAAACCAAATGGGCTGATTACTGACTATAAGTTCTCAGCCTTTATGGACCTAATCTTATTCCTTTATATTTACTTGAGTAATGTTTATTTTCTGCATGAACCATTTCTCCTGTGAGCCATTCCAGCATAAGCTGTGAATATGTATTAACAAATTTATACATTTCTATTTTTATAATCCATAATGATATGCCCGTTTTAAATAATGTACACATTAACAAAATCCATCAAGGAAGCCCTTAAGATAGCCTCTATTTAAAACTTTTGTTGCTGTCTTTTCTAACTGTATTTATACAGGTTTGCTAGGGCCTAATCTGTACTTGGAGAATAATTAGTCAAACTTTATTTTTAAATAAGAAGTAACCTGTTAGGCATTTCAGTAACATACATCGTCTTGACAACCCATACAGTGTGTTTCTATTGTATGTCTATATATGTATATGGGGAGGGCAGGAGTGAATGTTCACACACATTTCGTTGTGTAATCACCTAATTTGGAGAATTTTTCTAAAGAAAATAGGATGAAATTAGCTGCTGAGATGGAGTTTCTGCCTCAAGAGATCTGGAACGAAATGAGGGACACATTGCTGGTGGATCTAATGGCGGTAGCCATAACCAGAACACTTAGTTTCTTCCCTGATTTGAGTTTCCTTATGAATGTATTCTGAGCCAGAGAGAAACACACTGTGGGTGTGCATCCGATTCAGCCCTGGCCATGCCTCCACTCTGGAGTGAAGCACTGAAGCAGAGTCGCCGGGGGCCTGGCAGGAGGGGCAGAAGGCAGAGGAGTTCCCTCCAGTTCCCACCACAACTACCTTTGCTTTCTTCCTGGCTACCAAATGGAGTGATGGTTGAGGAGTCACACTCAATATGATACACTCAGATCTGGGAATCTTTTGATGTCCCCACTGGGACACTTTAACACTCTCTCTTCTCTTTCCCGTCCTTAAATCAGGAGTTGTGTTCTCTGTTGCTGCTAAATTGTAATTGCTCCTTGCTCTAATGAAGCAAACATTTGGCTTCCAAACAATATGTGTTTTGTTACGAAGTAGTTTAAGAGGAGGCATCATAGTCTAGCTTGACTGTGAGGGGGAACATGAGATGGACCACATAGTTTCAGGTGATGAGGTACCTCCCTCCTTCTCTGAGGCCATGCATTTGAATTAAGTGCTTCCCTTAAGCCTGAGTTCCTGAATATCTCTTGTGCTTTGGTCGCAGACTCAGATCTCTAGTCTAGTACTGTGTGACAACTGATATACCACTAGCCCAGTCTGTTGGGCCTCTCTGTGTTTTGGAGGACTGGGGGTTTAAGAGTATTTAATGTCTTTTTAGGATCACAAATATAGATAGATTAAAGATTGTTAATGTTCAGGCCTTCAGAATTTAAGTTTTTTAAATATAGTGTTCAGATTGTAATGGGTATGTTTTTGCCATCTGGTCTACTCAAATGTATATTTTTATTTTGCAAAACAGCCCAAGACTTACTCTACGTTGCTTTGTTCAGTACCTTTTGAATTCCCCAAAAGAGTTGTTTTCAAAACAAACATTCCAAATGAATGTGGCTCTTCAATGGAATGTCCCCATTGTGCTTGAAGTGTTTCTTCTCTGGTTGTGATTTTAAATTTTAGGCTCATTTGAGCTACTCCCCTTCCCTTCAGTATCTTTACAAGAGCAGTGACTTTGTCCTCAGGTAGCCGATGTGTAATTCTGGGTGAAAGTAAATTACAGTTTATTTCAGTTTAATCCTAAACCTATCTATTTGGTATTTTGGAGTAGATCAAACCGAGAGAAAAATTCTTGGTCTTAAAAAGGAGTGTTCTGATTGCTTTGGGTATTGTGCTGGTTGCACGCTTTGGCCACTTGAAGCATGTTAATAAACGTCACTGATTAAAACAGCTGGAGCATTTCTTGCCCCATTCCAGTTAAGGAGCAGCATGCTGAAATCCTAGCATCTCTCACTCACCTATAAGGACAACATACCGGCTGAGAGAGAACAGAAGCGGGTGGAAGAGTCAGCGAGCTCAGTCCCCCTTCATCTGTTCTGCTGTTCTCCTTGCTCTCTGAGTACACAGAGTAATATTTCCTTTTTCCTTTTCCCAAAGAAAGGAAGGTAAGGGGGAAAATAAATTTACGTATTTAGACCAGTCATATTCTGTTGTTAATTTAGCATAGATCCGTTGTATACTAGAGCAACTGAGTATAATATGAAATAAGTTTGACTAGATCAAATTTTAGGATATAGTTGAAGTTCTTAAATTTTTTTCTATTGTATCTAAAATCTTCCTAATGTATCTAAATCAGGATCTTTCATGCTGCAGCAAGTTCATATCACTGTTTACCAGCTGACTGACAGCATTTATCAGCATCACCATTTAGCATTTTATTTTATCATCTTTGAATTGGTAGGCTTGATTTGGGTTGTTCCAAAAAGCATAGGTTTAAACTGGACTTAGTTAAAATAAAGGCAAATAAAATTTAAAAACGTAAATGCGATGTTTCACAAGAAATCAGTTGCACATTATCAATTACATTTTTAGTTTCAAAAGAGAGGAAAATTACTACTAAATCACATGGTATTTTGGGGCATTGAAGGAATTTTTCTTTCTCTGAAGAGCATTGTACAATTATATTTTTATGAAAAATAAAATATCTTCACTGGAGCCATTTCAGGTTGTCTGTTTCACAATACTGAAGTATGTCTGTATAAGCATAGTAAAAAGAGTATGAGATTTAGGCAGAACTGGTCTTGAATCCATTTTTTGCGTCACTTTGAATTATGTACTCTCTCGGCTTATTTCCTCATATGTAAGAAAGTGGGAGGATAATTTCCAGAGTAATTGGTAGGCTAAATAGAGTTATGAGAAGCTACTTCTTAAGTAGTAAAGAATTACGTTATATTTTAAATATTCATGTGTGCCTGGGTTTGACTATTAAGATTTAAATCACTAACGATAAATATATTTTAATGGTCTGGAATCTAAACATGTAGTGTTGCAGGCCTCATGTTTCTGAAGTCTTTTTAGCTATATCATTATGTCTATCCCTGGAGTGGTGTATAGTTGGGGGCTCTTCTTAGCAATAATAGCCTTCTATTAACTAGATTAATTTTAAGAAGTTAATGTCCCACCTGGCAGTAATCCTATCATCTGTATAAGCAGGTTTTCAGGCTGCTAGGTAACCTGGCTCACTTTTCCCTCATTCCATCCATTTTACTTAATTACACAGTATCATGAATCGAAGCGGGACTGCTGTGTGAGGTTGTGCTGAATGTGCATTGCACAAAGGCACCCAGTTGAGGAGGCCTAAAATCGACCTCACGTTCCTTTCAACAAGCCACGTGAGGAGGAAAGGGTGCCTGCCATTGCTCACCGGGTCACACGTATGGTGCAGGTCTGCCCAGAGAGGAGCCTTTCTTAATCCCTCTACGTGGAGGGTGCCTTTCATAAAACGTGCAGAACGACAGTGTGCTGCAGCTGGTGTATTGCTGGCCCCAGAAGAAAGCCAATCATATGCATCTATCCCAACTCCATGCTGAGTGACATCAGATTGGTAGCTTTTAATCAGCAGTGATGGGAGTACTGACACCACAGAAATCAGTAAATGCTACCAATCAGGGATTTCCCTCCCCTGCCAGAGAGTTGGTTTCCAGCCGACCACTGTAAAGGCCTGGTGTAGGCCAGCATGGCCCTGACCCGAGCAGCCACATTTGAGGCCCCACGTATCTGACTGGAGGACACATGGAGCTGGAAGGACTCTTTGTAAGTCTCTAGGAAGTTTGGAGGCATCCATGTCAAATTCAGATTACTTCACAAGACAGATGGTGGTCGTGACTCAGAAACGGTTATGGGTTGCAGAGAACTACCCAGGTGAACTCCAGAAATAACTGGGAGGCAGATCAGCTGAATTCTTAAAGCAAGCCTTGGGGTCAGAGTGGGTACAACTAACTTACCTATTGCTTTGTGACACAGTGCTCCCAACACTCCAGGGCTGGGGGTTGGGCTGCAATTGGACAGTCAGCTTTGGCTTACAGGCCATTTTGACTCTGCAGTTAGATAAGTATTTGAGCAGGAAAAATCTCCTGAGATCCAACAGAACCCAATTCAATCCTGCCATGCCTCAGCGCCCCTTTCCTGAGAGGCAAACAGTGCCTGACAAGCCCCGAACTTTACAGCCCCGAACCTGGTCAAGTCAGCAGGCTAGAAATGACGACGCCTGTGCCTCCACTAGGTAGCCTTGGATAACCCAGAACCAGCAGGCCAAAAGCCCACACTGAGTTCTGGGTTTTCCCACTTCAGTGGAATGAACACCATGCTTGCCGATACCACAGGAAAAGAAGGTATAGAGTTAATGACAAAAAGTAAATAGTAATGCCCCTCAAACCTCAGGCCCCTAAGGAAGTGAATTCCAACAACAACCACGTGATCCTGCAAGCAGATGCTACCTCCAC
The DNA here is from genome assembly GCF_011762595.2 of Tursiops truncatus. Classification (NCBI taxonomy): domain Eukaryota; kingdom Metazoa; phylum Chordata; class Mammalia; order Artiodactyla; family Delphinidae; genus Tursiops; species Tursiops truncatus. The sequence goes on along the minus strand of NC_047044.1, from coordinate 92,912,553 downwards.
TGAACCTTCAGATGAGACCCTGACCCTAACCCTGTGACTGCAGCCTTGTGAATCAGAGGACACAGTTAAGCTGTATCCAGATTCCTGCTCACAGAAGTTATGAGATTTTAAAAAATGTGGGTTATTATAATCTGTCAAATTTGGGGGTAATATGCAATAATAGATAACTAATACAATCGTTCCATTTTTTTCCATGTGAAATATAGATTTCATATTCAACTTATAAAAATAAACTAGTTTAAAATATCTTCCAAATAATAACAAACAAAAAAATAACCATACTTCTTTTTGTCAGATCCCATATTCACCAAGCAACTTCCAGATTCCCAATTATTCCAAAATCAGTAAGAATGTGCCCTGAATAAGTCATCTAAGCATTCTGGTCATTGGAAAGGAATATATCCCCTTGAAAATCAATACACTGGCCTCTGGTTAATATACCTCAGTCTCCTGAGTAAACATGAGGGTGACTAGGGAGTGAAGAGTCAAACTTAGTCTGTGGGGTCAGTTCTGGGACAGGTGGAGCCAGGTTGGGATAATACCACTAAGATCACTAGCAGTTTCCTGAGGCCAGGTGATGAACGCCGCTGCACCCAGCCTGCGTGCATCCAGCCTGCAGGTGATCTTAGCTGCCACAGGGCAAGGTCTCACTTTCACCTTCCACAAGGTGTGACAGCTCATATAAACCAAAAAACGGAAGCAGGTGCTATTGGAGATCTCTACCTAGTCTATGAAATTACATTGAGTTTTAATATGTGGCCTGTTGTAGTTGAGGGTTTCTTTAAACCACAAAACGGATAAATATAGGCAGTGTTTTTCCCCTTTGTCCTCCAAACAGTATACTCACATATCTTTTCTTAAAAAAACAAAACCATAAACCATTTAGCTGGTTTAAATTTTTCTTCAAAATAAACTTAAAAGTTCCTTACAATATTTGTGTTTGTAAGTTTGAGTCTGGATTTTCATTGTGTTTCTTTGCCCCTTCACTCCAATTATCAAATAGCTTTAAAAAAACAAAACAAAACAAAACAAAAACTATCTTGACTTCAATTTCACTTGATTTCACTTAGATTTGTTTCGAGTTACAGTACAATTCACTTATGGTTCAACTGAAAATATATAATGGTTACATGTTTCTAGCTACAGAGTTGCCTACAATTAACTATGGCCAAGAGTGACTTAAGTCCCGTTTCACCGGTTTTTCTTATATTTGACTAGAATGGTTAAATTAACAGTTGAAACTGATTTCCCTCCATCAGTTCTTTCTATTGTATATGTGGAAATCGCAACACAAGAATGATGGTAAAAGGCTGCATTCTCAAGTGTTTTCATATCCTGAATTTAGACCATGCCTTCTTAATAGTTCAAAAAAATCCCCTTTGGAGTGAGTGAATAGAAGTAGCTCTGTCACCTACCTCCCATTCAAGTTCCTGTTCCCAGGTGTTCCTTCCCCCTGAGTCTGCAAAATATTAGCAGAACTAAAAAAGAAAGAAAAGAAAAAAAGCTAAAGAAGGAAAACGATGCCACAATTTGAGAATGGTATTAAAAAACTGTTTCTACTAGTTAGCACATAGCAATAGGTGCTGAAGAACTTGAAAATGGAAAAATCCATTGGGTTAGCAACAACTAAATTCAAATAACAACAATAGAAAACCTTTTTTGAGGGCTTCCCATGTGTTTGGTAATGCACTGAATGAATAATTTACATGGGTCTGGGCTCATTTTATTACAATCCTATAAGGTGGTATGATAGTCTTACATGTCAGCTACAGTAGAATACCAAGTTATTTAATCAACACTAACCTAGGTGTTGCAGTGAAGGTATTTTGTAGATGTGCTCAACAGCTACAACCAACTGACTTTAAGATTATCCTTGATAATATGGTTATCTACTCGGTTAAAGGCCTTAACAGCAAACAAAAATGAGGTTTCCCTAAGAAGAAATTCTGCCTCAAGACTGTAGCATCAAATCCTGCCTGCTGGCCTGCCCTAGATTTCAAACTGAAGACTGCAGCAACTACCTGAGTTTCCAGCCTGCCACCCACCCTACAAACTTCAAGCTGGCTGACCCCCTTAATTGCAAGAACCAACTTCTTAAAATATTGTCATCTATCCACCTATCTATCTGTCATCTATGTCCTATTGGTTCTGCTCTTCCTGGAGAACCCTAATACAGGTAGGCATGTTATTTTCCCCATTTTAAAAATAGAGAAGCTGGGGTTTGAGAATTTGCTGGTTAAACAGGTGGTAAGCAGAACCTGAGCTTCAACACAGAAGTTGATTCCAGAGCCCTTGAAAACAACCATCATACTTGTGATTAAGGAAAACTTTGCTGGCTGGAGGTGTCACTGGAGTCTTGTGCCCAGTTTTTACTAATTTTTAAAGGGTCATTCAAGTATATATAGTCCATCTACCTGGAGAATCAGCCCAGAATTTTAATGAGTCTGGACTGATGAATAGAGTATAAATCCATTCTTCTCAGACACTGTGCTCCCCACCCTCTCCACCATAAAACTCTTCACAGATCTTTTGCTGCCCAGGTATCCATGCCATTGTCCGCATAGCACATTCAGGGTCCTACTAGCAGAATATAGTCTCCTAAAACAGAGCACTCTTTGGAAGGTATTGCAGGGAAGCAGAATAGAGAGGATTCATTCAGAATTCCCTTATAGTTTTCATTCCCCATATCTAGCTGTTGTGGGCAAACAGCTGAAACTGCTATATTGACTGTCTGCCACTGAAAACCAGATGATGTTCTCAAGCTTCCAGACCTGCATCATAACCCTGAAACCAGATACACACACCCAGCATTTCTGGGGGTCATTTTCCTGCAGAGTTAAAATCACACATTCTTCAAATTATAGGTGAATCCTAATTGTATAACTCAATCAGGGTTGATGAGAGTTTTTAAAAAGCAACACTTTTAAAGAGGCTTCTTCTAGTAAGTCAGACAGAAAAAGACAAATATCATATGATATCACTTACATGTGGAATCTAAGATATGATACAAATGAACACATTTACAAAACAGAAACAGACTCACAGACATAGAAAACAAATTTATGCTTACCAAAGGGGAAATGTGGGGAGGGATAAATTAGGAGTTTGGGATTTGCAGATGCAAACTACTATATACAAAATAGATAAACAACAAGGTCCTACTGTATAGCACAGGGAACTCTACTCAATATTCTGTAATAACCTATATGGGAAAAGAATCTGAAAAAGAATAGATATTTGTATATGTATAACTGATTCACTCTGCTGTACAGCAGAAACACAACATTGTAAATCTACTATACTCCAATATAAAATAAAAAATTAAAAAAAAACCAGAAATAGATTCACAGACATAGAAAACAAACTCATGGTTACCAAAGGGGAAAGGAGTGGGAGGGATAAATTAGGACTTTGGAATTAACAGATACACACTACTATATATAAAATAAATAAACAATAAGGACCTACTGTATAGCACAGGGAACTATATTCAATATCTTGTAATAACCTATTCGAGAATGGAAAAGAATCTAAAAAAGAATATATACTTTTACCTTCAGGTGTCCAGTTTACACCTGAAACTAACACAACATTATAAATCAACTATGCTTCAATTAAAAAAAATAATGAGGCTTCTCCTGAGAAAGACAGAGCTTTTGAACAGAAGTGTTCAGTTGAGCAAACAATTCAGAATGGCCCAGACTGTAGGTAGGGGCTCAAAAAATTCAAGAGGGTCTGAGGGAAATGAGACGGGCCAAAAATATAACTGCCTACCTACCAGGAACACAGGAACATTTACTTTTAGGGAAAGTCTAGATTACACTGCTATGGAATCCATAAATTCTGAGAGTCAAATAATAAAAGGAGAAAAGAGAGGGGCCCTGGTAAGTGTGGGTGGCATAACTGCGTGTTTGGTGAGATGGGGTTTTTCGAAAATGCTACCATTTGTAAAATGGGTTTAAAATAATATTTTGACTAGTGATTTCATGTCTGTAAAGGGTATTAATTATTTTGGAATTCCCTCCTATGTTGAGATGCTTTGTGTTTTGAACACACTGATCAGTTAATCTGCAGCTGCTGCTCTGGGTGCTCAGCAATTTTCACTGTCTTGTTGCTATGCAACGAGGACTTTCCCCCAAATCGCCAGTGTGCCAGGCCCTGTGAAGAGCTGTTGGGGTCTGCCTACTGGCCACAGTGCCACCAAGCGGTCGTTCTGCAAAACAGTGGCACCAAGCTGGTTCGTTTCCATGGCTGTCTAATCACGGCCCCCTAAGGTCGTCTCTGCTCCAGATGAATTAGCAGGTTCATTAAGCAATGGGGAATTATTTATTCTTTTCATATTCTTCCCAACACAGTGAGGATTTGTTCACTCCAGTGAATGCATCATGCCAGCGGCACAGCAAATTTGAAGAATGTTGGACTGGTCGGCAGAAGGCATTTTTGTTTACCCCTACATTGACCTCTCTTGGACATAATTTGCTCTTCTAAACAGTGAGGGGCTTGGGTTAGGTCTCCCAACGTCCCATTCCTTCTACTCTAAAAGTCGAATTCTTTGCTTCTGTTACGTGTGGTTTTTATAAGGAGCATAACCTTGAAGCTGATCCTGGTCCAGCAGCTCCAACAGATCTTTCTTCTGTTGCTTCAAAGCAAGTTTGGCAGGTAGCAAAAAGGCTGGAGGGAGAAGGGAAGCACTGCGCCCACCAGGAGAGCCAAGAGTGCCAACGTTATCTGGCAAATGACTCTGCTCCCCACATGCTTGGTGGAGGTCCCCCTGGATGAAACTGCCCTTGCTGAGAACTCTGGCCCAGGGCATTCATTGGTCCCAGGCACCCTGGGGAAACCTGTGACGGAAGGTCCACAGGGAAGTGTACCTGAGCAGGATGTGCTGATGGACTTTGGGCAGCAGGCTGGTGGCACTAATGATTTCACTGAAGATTAGAAGGAAAGGAGAAATTTGAATTCCACCTCAAAGGATGCGACCCTTACCCTTCCTCTGATGGTCTGTGGGCACCTGGAGCCAGGGAGGGGAATTGCTCTCCTCAGAACCCTGCTCCCCGTTAGCTTTCCTGAACTCCTGGTTGGAAGCTACATGAATCCACATTCGTGATGCATCTCGTCATGTGCCTGATAAGGAGACTGGAGTCGTTTTCCTATTCCCCCCAACAGCCTGCCTCCCTGTGCTTGGCAGGTAAACGTGAGGTATGGTGAATGTTGTTCCCGTACTGCTGGGACTTATGCAAATCTTCATCAGTCTGTGCATTACATCCAGTTTCTTCCAAATTCAGGATCAAGTGAGACAACAGGAATCCTAAATATTAAACTAAAAAAATAAAATAAAATAAAATGAATTATCCACATGCTGAGAAAATGTAGCTGAATTATCATAGGTCATGAGACTTCAGAGCTCTCTCCATTGTGATTTGATTAACACTCTTTAATTTGTCATTATTTGGGGGGATTTAAAAAAAAACTAATCTCGATAACAAGAGTTTGTAAGAGGTTGTCTCACTCAATTTCCACCCACTGGGGTAAACTCACAGAACATTAAGGACAGAATGGAGCTTTGTAATCATCTAGTCTTTTTTGGTTTAAACTGAGACCTAAAATACATATATAAATAAAATTAAAGTAAATGAAATTTTACTTGTTACAATCTGACTTTAAAAAATAAATTTAAAAAAAAGTACTGCAGGGTCTCTTCTATTTTTTAACAACTCTGAACCACAAAATATCAGGGCCATGTGACATAAACATCTGGCTCATTTTGTCTGGTCAGCCATTGGCTGATAGGATAAGGAAGAATATGTGGAGGGGAAAGAAAAGGAAGAAAATACAAGACACTTTTTATCTTCTGACTTTGATTAAAGAAAGCACCTCCACTTAAATGCATCAGCTCTATAGATGTTTTGTGGATGGAATACTTTATTGTTCTCATTCTCTGCCCCAAATACCAAGCCTAATCTTGTTTCCCTGTGTCTGCGAGGTGGGATGTACAGCTTCTTTCCCATTTCAGACGTTTAGCACCACCAGCCCAGGAACCTAGCCACAGCCAAGGAAAAGGTGAGGGCCAGCTCACTAAATTTCTAGACTCTCCTGTTAAGAATGCCACGTTCTCCCAGACCTCAAGATTTCCACGCAGGCAGCAGCCGTTAGGCCCACAGAGGTCTGGATGGGTTTGGCTACTCATGTATTCCATAGGGAGAAACCTGTCTTGTCAAGGAAAGAGCAACAGACTTGCAGTTAGGGGACCTGAGTGTGAAAAACAGCTCGGTCACACTCCGACTTGGGCAAGTCACGTAGGGATGATAATAGGAACATCACAGAATACTTGAGAGGATAAAGTGAGATAATACAGGTAAAATCACTGAACAACTGATATTATTATTTGCAATTCTCGTTAACTAGGGTGTGAAAATGCACACCAGTCTTGTCTGTAAACCCGTTACTGTTTGAATAAGTACATCTTTAAAATGTGCTAGTCCTAGATTTGAAATAATGGAGACCTGGCAACCAGAGACGAAAATCTCGAGTTACCACAGCCAAAGAAGAGTCTGAGCTTGGTGAGGGTATGATGATACATCCTGGAGAGAGATGAGGGGTAGGAAGTGCTGGCTGGAGAAACGGCCTCACGTCTGAGTGTCCAGGAGAAAGAAGAAAGCGCTCCTTGCACTTGCTGTCCTAGGGTATAGGGGCAGCGCTGGGCAGCCAAAGGTGTCTGCCTGAACTGCAGAGTGCAGGGAGATCCCATCTGCACTTCTCCCTTTGGCATTTTCTGGGCTTGCCCTGGCAGGGTCCCTGCTCATTTTCTTGAGTTTAACTCAGAAGAGACGTAAACATCCTGGACACAGCCTAGATGGGACACAGATGTGAGGAAAACAGCACGGCCACTTCAAATGTTTCAAGGCATCATCAGCTGGTTAGGTTAAGGGAGAATGAAAGAGACAGAAAAAGAGACAGAGACCAAAATTAGGCAACTCTATAAGCTTTCTTTCCCTAAGAATCCTGATTATAATTCGATCACAGAAGACTACCCAGCAAGTTCCAATATATTCCAATATACGGAGCGCTCTCCAGAACAGATCCGGACAGAAGGTAATGTAAAAACATATACAATATTAAGACTTTCTAAATGTTGCTTAGTAGAGAAATTCAAGTCTCTGAAATGTGTCACACAGCAGATTTCATTTGGAACAGAAGCCCATAGTTAACAAAATTTCAGTAGGGAGGAGAAAAAGGAAACAGAATAAAACCAGGTTGAATCATTAATCAAAGACTGTGTATATGGCTTATGCTTTTTGGACCTACTGGTAAATTAAAAAGTAGGAAAGCGTTCTTTTTTTTTAACGTATGTAACTAATACAGGAAAGGGACCATTGACCATAAGCTCAAGGTGAAAGCTTCCTCGAAAACAAAAAGCAACTAAAATAAAAAACACAGAAACTAAAATCAATAGTGAGTGCATTTTACAAAATCAAACATTTCCCTCAGAAAGTTGATTGAAAAGAAATATATAAATAGCTTCTGTTTTTACAGTTAAAGTTTTTAATCTCTGGTGCATAACAGTAATTGAAAGAATTCTGAGAAATCAGACAAAAGTATTGGGCAGATTTGAATTAATGGGCCAAGCAAGCTTTTTCTCCTTGGCTTCTCTGTCAAATGAACCATAGCTTGAGTCTTTGGCTACAGCTTTGGCCGTGGGGAGGATTTCTGAGACGCCGACATAGTTTTTTTTGGCCATCCGTGAACTGGTTGTGATAGTGTAGGCATTGCTTCGGTAACACTTCATCGAGGACATGCAGAAAGTCTCTTTCATTCCTCTCCTAAAATTGGCATTATAAATGGAATACAGAGTAGGTTTAGAGGCTGAGGAACTAAAGGATATCCATGTGATAGCTGTAAAAACAAGGGAACTTTTCTTATAGTCTCGTTCATGGGGGTGCCACAGCTGAGCAACATGAAAAGGCAGCCAGGAGAGCAAAAACAGAAGATTTAAAATGAGGAACATCTTGACAGTTTTCACTTTTGTCCTTGGGACGATGTTCGTTGTCCTCCTCACTGTTCGACCATCGGTGCCGATTCTCCAAATGTATTTTATGACCTTCTGGTAAAATAAGATTATGAGGACGGATGGAATCACAAAGCTCACCAAGAAATGGATGACGGTATAGGCGGTTCCTTCCCAAGAGGAGGGGAGGAAATAGTTACAATGACTGTCCCAGTTGGAGCCATAGAAAAAGAACACTGGGGTCACAAAGGCCGCCTCAAAGATCCAGGACGCTGCAATCATCTTCTTGGCTTTTTCTCTGGACACCTTGAAGCTCAGAGGGTAGACGATGGTGTAGAACCGGTCTATGCAGATGGAGAGGAGAACGTACACCTGGACGCCCGGGGTGAGATACTGAAGGTAGCGCACGGCCTTGCACATGGCGCTGCCCAGGGCCCACCGGCCGGTGGCGAACTGCAGCAGGACGAAAGGCATGCCGGCCACACTGACGAGCAGGTCAGCACACGCCAGGGACACCACGAAGTAGTTGGTGGTGGACTGAGTCCTCCTGCTCCGGTGGATGACCAAACACACCAGGGAATTGCCAAAGACAGAAAACAGCCACAGGGCCCCAAAGAAAATGCTGGCCGTGGCCACTTCCCCGGGGTTAGGTCTGTAGCGCAGGTCTGTTCCATTACTCCTCCAGCCGTGCTCCTCGTAAAGCGCCGTCAGGTCCTGGCTCAGCAGAGGGGAGGCCATTTCCGTGCAGCTGTGGTTTTGGAGGGGCACCAGAAGTGTAGGAACAACCAAAGGCGGCTTGCTGTTATCCATTCTGTGAGCAAAAACCATATTCATTTTTTCCCTCTTAGTTCTGGATAAGAAAAGAAGAATGAGGCCTCCTGTTAAAATGGTGTTACACGGATTGATTCCTGAGACTAACAATCTTATTTGACGCTTAGATCGGTTGTCATCTGTCAATGAGTAGGGCTTGTGTGTTGGCAGGAAAACATGACTACTACCCGGAAAGAGCTCTGGCCCCATTTCTCTTTCATTTTAGGATGGTTTCAGCTGATCCCAGCTCAGGCTTTCCCTGGCCTCCCCGTCTCCTGACCGTTAGTCAAATGTGGTGGAACTCATAGCAAGCCCCACTCCTACACTGAACCTTGTTCCCTTCATATGCTGGGGATCACGGAGGGTTAGAGAGCTCAAATCTGCCTCATGGTTAGGGTGTTACCCCCAAATGACGTGCTACTGGAATCCCGGTAGGTACGTGACAAGTTCCTGAATGTCGTACCACTAAAGTAACAAGGCTGCAAGGGAGGAAAACTTGGGCAGATGGAAACACACAGGCGTCGGCTATGGAAAAAGCTAACAGAAATCTGTGAATACAGACTGACTGGCCACTGGGAACGACCCTGTCGTTACTTACTTTAGAATTTCCATTACAAAAGCATTATGGGAGCACATGGAGCAAACATAACACTTTCACATGAGCCAGAAGTAGCGCATTTAATGACACATAAACATAGCCTGTTTCTTCCCAAAAGATGACAGGCCACCTATCAGTGACATATTTTGATGCTATTCCGTTGTTAGTATTTCACAAAATGACCCTGACTGAGGAATATACAAGATGTCCCCTAATGAATGTGTAACCAGGTTACTAGAAACCTTATGGCATTCAGATGATTATAAGCAAGCAACTCTAACTTTACCCAGCCTTTATTTTAACTTTTTTTTTCCTACTATTCAGTGAGGGGGGGAAAAAAAAGGTATACTTTTTAATAGGGAAAAAGCCTGTATCATTGTGGGCCATTCAATTAAAATTGAGGTGACTGGTTGCAGTCCGATCATTAGGGTTTAATTTGGTCTGAATCTATTAAGCAGAAAGAGAAAGCACAGCGATTGAATCCGTAATAACCAGAGCGATCCCACCTGGCCGGTGGTGCAGGGGAGGGCACACCAGCGACAGGCTCAGCAGGGCCTCCCGGCCCTCTCCAGGGCTCCTGTCACTACACCTCACAGAGAAACGTTTCTGGGGTTTAGAGGTGAGATGAAAGAACAGTTTTAAAGACCCATTTTTCCTTGAAGGGTTTTCCCAATGACTTGTGGTAGGGAGAGGGTGTTAATAGATATTGTCCTCACCAAGAAACCACATTCAACAAAAGTCTGGGGCTCAGGGCAATGCACTGAAGGCCAGGTCCAGGTTCCCTTCAAGGCTTTTTTTTGTCCATGAAACAGCCCTACTTGATTTCTCAAAGAGAAATGTAAGGTAATTAGCCATTTTAATAAAAGACCTTTAAGCACGGCTGACTGGTTGATAGTAAATTGTAAGACTAGCTACCATACTTTCCATATAAAAAATTAGGATACACGATCTGAAGACAGGACATAAGATCTAAAATTAGCACTGTCCTAGAAAATCTGGAATGCATGACTGTTATCCTTACAAAATTGAAATAATCTTTTCACCTTTATATGTGTAAAACCTACAAAATTCAAAAAAAAAACAAAACCCAAAGCCCCCAAAAAAACCCTACAATTTTTTAAAAAGATTTGAAGTTTAAAAATAAAACAGACGAGCTATTTTCCCAGACAGAAGGAGCTGTTCTAAACTTTGGGGGATGCCTGTGGCCTAAATACAACAGGAGCTGGGAGCACAGGCACTTTCCCATGGCTCCACACACACTTTGAAACCTGTGAACTTCCTTCTGTTTCTTTCTTCCTCTCACAGCAAAACTCTGCAGGTGAAACTCAAGATCACCGCTACCACCAAAGCGCTGCGAGGCCTTCGTCCATCCTTTCCTCCATCCTTTCCTCCAGCTGCTTGACATCAACTAGTGCCAAGTCCACCAATTTCTCTGACGCCCCGCCCCCGCCCCCGCCCCCGCCCCCGCCCCCGCCCCACACACTCCTGCCTGGAAGCGCAGGATCCCGCTGCTCAGAAATGGAACGAGGCAGCCTGAGGAGTTCTCCAGTCTAGGTCTCCCCTGCTTGATGGCATGACTTTTCTGACTGGACCTAAAAGTGCTGCAGCTCTGTTTACTTATTCAATACACCAAGAAACTATGCTAGGTACTGGGAGAACAACGAAAAGTAAGGCTCATAAAAGGGTAAATGTATAAATGAGCTGTCTGCCATAGTATAACTAAATTCTATAATAAGTATAATTAGTAGATAAGGAGCTAAGTGACAGAGAAAAATAGGGACCCGATTCTTCTTGGCATAGAGGGAAGGAAAGGAAAGGCTTCACAAAGGAGGTGAGGTGTAAGCCGGGGACCTGGAGGATGAAGGTCCCTTCTTCAGGAACACAAGGGGTTTTTTAAAAAGCCCCAAACATTACAAGGGAGGGAGAAAGCATGTGGAATGATTTGGGGGTCATCCTTCTAGGGCTGATCTTTTTTGGGCCCTTTTCCCCTTAGAGGTATAGTCTTCTGCAGACCATACCTCCCAGACTATACAGTCTCTAAGTGCCCTACAGTCAAACTGACCTACATTTTCCCCATGGTTATAATGAGAGGTTACATTTTCCACATTCATGGGCTGAAATGTGGTCACACAGTGGATAAGAATATACAGAATGGCTGTGGATTCCTTGTTCACAGAGCATGTTGTTACTCCTCTTCCCAGTTTGTTTTGCTTTAGAGCCATGGCTCTCTAGCTTAGCAACACACTGAACTCTCCCAGGGAGCTTTGGAAAAAAATACAGATGCCTGGGTCCTACCCTTAGGGATTCTTTTTTTTTTTTTAATTATTTATTTATTTTTGGCTGTGTTGGGTCTTCGTTTCTGTGCCAGGGCTTTCTCTAGTTGCGGTGAGCGGGGGCCACTCTTCATCGCGGTGCGTGGGCCTCTCACTGTCGCGGCCTCTCTTGTTGCGGAGCACAGGCTCCGGATGCACAGGCTCAGTAGTTGTGGCACATGGGCCTAGTTGCTCCGCGGCACGTGGGATCTTCCCAGACCAGGGCTCGAACCCATGTCCCCTGCATTGGCAGGCAGATTCTCAACCACTGCGCCACCAGGGAAGCCCCCCTCAGGGATTCTGATTTAATTGCTCTGGAGGGCAGCCTGGGCATCGGGATGTTTCAGAGTTCCCCAGGTGATCCCAACGTGCAGCCCAGACTAACAATCACTGCTGTAGAATGGCTTCCATGTTTCTGTCTTCTCTCATTAACTAGGGGGTCCTGGGAAAAGGGCATTATTCTTTGTCCGTGCTCTACAGCTTCCACTGAAGTTCTTTACATTAATAATCGCTTGTTAGCTATTTACTGAATTGACTCCATAAGTACAGAGAACTGAAATACAGGCCTCCTACTCTAGGTGGCTCTGCTAGGAGAATTAAATGCAGAGACAGAAAATCACCGTGTGTTCTCAGAGAGCCGAAACGCTGGTGACCATGGAGACAGGGGAAAACATGGCTCCAGAGCAGAGCAGGGCAGGTGAAACTGAAGTCACCCAGGTCAACTCTCACTTAAGGGACAGTCAAGGTAGTTTAGGTGACCGCAGACAGCCTCCGGCACCCCCCTCCCAGAAAACATGGTCTGCCATACTATAACTAAATTCTAGGGTCCCAAAGTAAAAGTTCAGAAAGGTCTCCCCTGCTCCATTAATTTGGAAATAAATACATCTTCAAGGGGGTGTTTCTGAAATACAAGGGCTGCGGAATTCATAATTATGTCTGGGTCATCCATATTCAGTAATTACAGCAGCAACAAGAAAGACTTCTTCACCTCTTTCCTGCTCAACCTGTTTGTTCCCAACCAACTCAGAGACTGCCACATGACACACTCCATTGGGTTGATATTGAGGGCCCCTATTTTAAAATATATCTCTATCTATATATTATCTAAGAGAGGAATTATTCATCTATTGGGATCTAAGAGATGGGTTTTAATATATAGGTGGGGAAAATGGTGGATGGGTTGACATGGTGTAGAGCTAGGGACTGGGGGACCCTGGAGAGTCCCATCATTACAGAGGTCTGGGTCTATATATAAAATGATATGTCTATCATTTTATACTGTAATTTTTATTTTGAACGTTGTCTCCCCTGTTGCATTATGAGTTCCTTAAGGACAGTGACTGTGTCCTTATATCCCTGGGGCATACAGATATTAATAAAGGTTTACTGAATAAAAAAATGGATAGAGGTGTTAAGAAAAATTATCCAATACTTGAAAATAAGGCACAGAGAGCATAGCCTAAGTGTTTTTTTTTTTGGCTGCACCCTGTCCAGGGATCGAACGCAAGCCCCTGCATTGGAAGCGTGGAGTCTTAACCACTGGACCGCCAGGGAGGTCCCCATAGCATAACATTTTAATGTCATGCTATGACATTGTTAAATCGGCTTCCCCAAGGATTATTTAATTCTCTGGAAGAATGTATCTGTGCTTGATTTTGCTATTACTATATGACTAGCGCCCAGACATTACACGCTAACATGCAAATTTCTGTCTAGTAGATAAAATAACCCCAAAGGTTATAGACTTATTGCCCTGTACGACAGTGCCTCCTAGCAATCTTATGCTCACATTATTTAAGGAAACAAACAACAGCAATGACAAAAAAAAAAAACCTATAAATAGCATTTATAATAGCATTTATAATAAATAGCATTTATTTATTATTGAATAAATAGCATTTATTCAAATGCTCTTGGAAGCAACCTGATTATCTGATCAGTTCCTTCAGTAATAAGTTAATAAATCTTTGATATGGTGTTCATTCTATATTTGAATGAGTCACGATGAATGACAGTCATTTTAACTTTTTGAAAATCGTGACAGTCATGATTTTAACTTTTTGAAAATCATATTTTGATGGATGGCTGAATGTATGAATGATTAGAAACTAATGAGAGGACCACAAAGAGGACTAGAGGGGCGCAGATGAGAAACTGTGTTTACTTCACAGTTTGCCGGCAGCTATTCCTGGATAAGCACATCCTTGCTGGTTAGGTTTCTTCTAGACTCAAAAAACCCTAACAACAGATTTCTTTTTCCCTCCTGAAATTCTAAAGATCCACAGATGTTCTCATAATATAGGAAGACCATTTTTTTCTGACATTTGTTTAAAAATTTAATGGCAAATTAGAATTTTATAATGTTGAATATTTATATGGTTTGGTTGGGGAAAAAAAATGAACGGAAACATTTTCTGTAGAATGGAAAGTATCTGCTGCACCTAAGCAGATACATTGGCTGTTTACTAATGAGATTAATTACAATGATGACAGTATTTATAACATTACTACTACCAAGAGTTAGTATTTATTTTGTGCTTACTAGGTGTCTGGTACTTCATATGCGTAGCCCTTCGAGGTAGGTAACATGATTAGTCCTGTTTTACAATTGAGAAAAACTGAAGTTCTTCCCCAAGGTCATACTGTTGGAAAGCCACAATGGGCTGGATGTGAATTCAGACAGTCAAACTGGCTGTACATGGACTTCTCAATCAAACATAGGAATATAAAGTTATTCCCCCACAGCCTCTTGCTACCCACAGATACATCTGTTCAATATGCTAGCTGAGAAATATGTGACACAGTGAACATTTGGGGGAAAAAAAATCACTCCCACTATATACTGCACAGAGGCTTAGCATCAAAAGTGCAGTAGAAATGTTGGTCTAGAAATACAGCCTTTCTTCAGAATAAAGAATGTGAGAATATTGGAAATTCATTATCGCAGATGATTAACTTGTTGCCTTTTAAATGCGGAATGAAAGCAGAACTCTAGACGTCAGTTTGATTAAAGTGCAGAAAAAGTTTGATCAATAGTATTTCCCTGAGTAGGAAATTCTCTTTTAAATTTTAATTGTTGTAATTTAGGAAATATAATGGTGGTAGATATTTTCCTTAAATCTTTCACTGTTATATAGGCCTGATTTACCTATATATGAAATCAGAATGGAACAGAGGTGGACTGGGACCGGCCTGCATGGGGCTCCTCAGAGACAGCTGTGCACATTCCTTCCCAACTCCAAGTTCAGCGACATCATGTTGGTATCATGAATCAGCCATGGTAGGAATATTCACACCATGAAACTGACAAACATCACAAATAGGTTTTTTCCCTGAAGAGCCAGTTGTTAAACGTTGACCAGCCCACCGCTTCCAGTAGGGCAGAGTTTACGGGGCAACCTATCCCGAAGTCCTGAACTTACACACATCCCTGAATTTACAAATGGCTAAGGAGGTCCCATACGCTCTTCAGAAGCTTCCTGAGTTCCTATCTTGCTTTTGGCTCTGAGCTATGGCTCTGGTGCGGACACTGAACTATGTGCTTTACAGAACTACGTTAAGGCCCAGGTAGCCACCAGCATGACTGTGGTGGGGAACAGGAAAACCAGAGAGACAGAGACATGTTCTCATAATGTGCCACCCAGATAGGGTTGCCAGATAAAATACAGGATGCCCAGTTAAATGTGAATTTCAGATAAATAACACATAATTTTTTAGCATAAGTATGTCCCATGTAATATCTCCTACAATATTTAAATGGTGTCCTGTATTTTTATTAGCTAAATCTGACAAACCTACACACCCAGAACAAAATCTTCTGCTGAAAAACATTTATTTTTCATCTCACAATACAGGAATATTGCAAAGTGGTTATGTGTGCATGCTTTGAAGCAGACAGCTGAAGTGTACGTCCTTCCTCTGTCACTCACTAACTAGTTGTGTGATCCAAAACAAGTTATCTAACCCTCTTGATTCCAGTGTTCTCATCTGTAAAATGGGGACAATTAGTCCCTATCTCATTTGATTATCATGAGGATTGAATGAGATAACAGATGCACAGGAGTTAAATGAGTTATTACAAGTCAATCTGCCTGGTATGAGAAAAACATTCAATCAGTGTTATCCTACTGTAGTTCTAAAACACACCTAGCTTGGTGTCTGGCACATAGCGAGTGCTGAAAAAATTAGCACTCTTACTACTGTCAGCCCATAAAAGTCTTCTAAGCCATATGACAAGCAAATTTTAGTAACCACATCACATACTATAGTGATAATACTAACATTAGTCACATAATTTAGCACTGTTAAGGATGAATGGCTTTTGTGAAGGGGCCTGGGGACCTAATCATCATTCACAACATTGTTTTTAAGGGGAAAGTCATTGGGGTCCAAATAAATAAACATAACCTTTCTCCAAGCTGGGGATGATTTTATAGTGACATGTTAGCCAGATAAAACCTTTTTCTATACCCTAAACCAAAAGACGTAAATATAACTGGATTGACCATGTCTTTCTCAAAAGCATATAGAGTCTATCCTGCTTAAATTATTTCCTTTATATAATTTTGAATAATTTCAAAAGAACCTCATACTTTCAATGAAAACCAAGTTTCTTCTCCACCATCTGAGACCACTAGCATCACGACTTATAAGCCTGGAATTTTCCCTAATGCCCTTTTCCCTTTCCTCCTGTTATATAAGATATATAAATATTCCTCCGTAATATTTCCAGGTCTATGCCTTTCAGTTTGTTTCCCAACTGGGATCAAGCAGTTTCCTGAGATCAGACTTGGCACATTTTCTTTTTGTTTGAATATTGGTTATGCTTTCAAGGAGAACATGATTTTTTGAACAGAGAAGGATTTTCAGAACAGCCTCTTCTAACATCACAAAATAACCCACAACGACATTTCTGGGTGAGAAATTTCTAGATATCTAGATTTAAGGAACTATTCCTCTTCTATCACCTTTACCTTTCTTTGTTCTTTACACGAATTCTAAAATATTAGAAATAAACAAAGTCAGCATCCTTGGCGTGATTTCCAGAAACCAGGAAGGCTTCTATCACCATCAGAGCATCATTCTTTTAAAGTCAGAGTCTGATTTCAGTATATGTGCTGCCGAAGTGAGCACCAAAGTTCCATTTAAAATGTAACCACTACTTAAAGAGTAAATTTTTTTACATATTATTGGTAGAGCAGTGACCTCTGAGACTCCGTCTCTCTCTGAGATCTATGATCCCAGAAAGGAGCCCGAGCTTCACCCCACGTGGAGGTTTATGTTGACCACAAGCTGCAACCCTCCCCAAATTCTCTGCAAACCAAGTTGCAGGAGAAAATGTTAGGTCATACTGGCTCCTCTTTGGGGGAATATATAAAGGACACTATCCGGTTATTTCCCACCCTAACTGCCACTTAGTAGGGTTCTGTGTGGAATGGTTTAATAACACAGAACTTCCCTCCCTACTGTTCTCACAAAGTCGGTGGTCAGATAAAATGGGAAAAAGAAAAAGAAACACCAAGAAACTTCACCGTAAGAAATGCCTAATGTGTTAGGATGGTATATGCAAAGTGGTCCTCAATCACACAAAGCACCCAAATTTCTATCCCTTAGTGTGAGTCAGGATTGTGCTAAACGCTGGAGATACAGAAGTTAACGAGACAGACAAGGTCTCTGCTTTCATGGAGCCTTCCTCTAGTGGGAGAAACAATACTACACAGCTAAATAAGAAAAACAACACAATTTACAAAGAAATGGTCAGTGCTATGGAGAAAAATATAGCAGAATGGGGAACCAAAATGGATGGGAAATAGATGGCAGATGGTTGGTTGGTTACCCAATGGCCATTCCCAACTCCTTCCTTGCCTTCCTCTCTCCAGAGGCTGAAAAGGAAAGATAATCACTTTGGGCCCCCAAAGATGCCCACGCCCCAATCCTGGAACCTGTGAATATGTTACATTATATAGTAAAAGGAACTCGGCATATACAATTCAGGTTATGGAACTTAAAATGGGAAGATTATCCTGGATTATCCAGGGGGACCCAAACTAATGAGCCCTTACAAAGAGAGAACTTTCTCGGCTAGTAACAGAGAGATGCGGCAGAAGCCAGAGAGATTCCAAGCGTGAGAAGGAATCAACGTGCTGTTCTGGCTCTGAGATGCCGGGGCCCACATGCAAGCACCAGGGAGAGGCCTCTGGGAGTTACTGGTGGCCCCCAACTGAGAGCCATCAAAGAAACGTGACCTTAGTCCTAACGCACGAGACACTGGATTCTGCCAACCACCGAAATGAGCGTGGAAGGGGAATCGTCCCTGGAGCCTCTAAAAAGGAGCATGGTCCTGCCAACAGCTTGAAGCCTTGTGAGACTCTAAGCAGAGAAACTGGCCAAGCCCACGCAGACTCCTGACCCGCAGAACTGTGATGTAATAAATGGCCATTATTGTAAGCCACTAAGTTTGTGTTAATTTGTGACAGCAGCAATAGAAACTAATTCAATATAGCATTTGTTATATAACTGAGTGTGAAAACTGAAACTCATACCAGCCATTCTATCGCTTTCCACTACCCCACCGTCATCTAGAATATTAGAAACCCCCAAAAGCTTAAAGAATGTAGCACTTTCTACTTCACCTTAAATGTTAGACTGGAGACTAAGAAACCTAAGTTATGATTATGATTATAAGCACTGAACAGCAAGTCAAGAGGCCCAGGTCTTATTTTTACATCGGTGTAAGGACCTTAAGTAAATTAATCTCCCTGAATCTCTATTTCCATATCTACAACATGAATGAGTTGGTCTAGATGATTTCTAGGATCATTTTTGCTCTATGAACTACAACTGATAGGTAGACATTGTGACGAGCAACACACTTTCATTTAACTTACAATCCACCACTTTCACCTGGCGGAGAGTGCATCCTGAAAGTGCATTGTGATGGGAGGACAGGGAAGCTGTTTAGGGCTGCTGGGGCCCAGTTCTTGAGCCTCTGCTGTCCAAGATTGGTAGTCTGGGTCTCCAAAGGAGAGACGAATTGTACAGAGGGGCCAGCCAAGCCCTCCTCACTAATTATCCTGGATGTGCCAATAATCTCTTACTGAAGATTCCTTGCAAGAAGCGGTCTGGTCTAAGAAGACCTGCCACCTGTGTTTGCTTCCCATCCCATGTAACACCAAACTTCTCAGCAGGAAGAAACACTTGCTAGAACCCCTGACTGTCCTCGACCAACTTTCCACACCTCTCCTCCTCGTAAGGGATCTTCCAAATTTTGAAGAAAACAATTTGGCCCCAGAATTTGCACCTTGCCAAATTCAATTTAATTTATTACAACAAACATTTTTTGAATAGTTGCCGTGTGCTCACTGAGTCCAAGTTTGGGAGGGAAATGTTCAGTTTTATGTCCAATCTCTGATTTCAGTATCAACATCTTTAGTTGTATGACTGAAATAGGAAAGAGGGGGGGAGGCAAAGAGCAGACTCATTACACTCAAAGCAAAGAGCTGTACAGTAGATATGATTTATAGCTATTTGAAAAGAAGGTGAAGGATTTGTTAAGAACCGAGTGTAAGCACTGAACAGGAAGTTACTAAGAACGTCCATTTTTCAGAAGCATTTACATTCTGTCTCACATCAAGTTTACATCAACACTCTGGGGAAATTTTGATCTGCACCACTGTCTTCAATCAGGGTTTTCCAAGAAAGCAACCTTCAAATTCATGGAGCAGAAGTTAGATTTGAATTTGCAGTAACATGTATTTTTCATGGACAAATTATGCAACTATATATGTGGTCAGATGTGACTGAAAATATGGCTGAACATGTATCTGCATATGTTTCACATGGTTAATATATTTTTTAGTGCCATATATTTTTAGACATTTTATAAGTTAAAATGCTACTGCTATCACTTCTCAGTGCTTCTTATTTTAATCCTCTCTGCATATCAGCAATGATTGACCAAAATCACCAACACCAGCAATTTTCAACCTCTTCTTCAGAGGCAGAGGTGACAAGTGTGTCCATACATGTGACAAATGTGTCCATACATGTGACACACTCCTACGGACACATCCAGAATTACGTGTAACATCAGGAGCTCAGCCTACAATCTTCAACCTAGAAGTCATGTTGAAAAGAAAATAATTATGTAGATATCCTTACATTTATTCTAATTAGTTTTTTAAAAAATGAATCACCAGCAAACTTTGGTATTTTATCAGCTAGAAATTATTTGCAACAGACATTTTTTGTTTGGGACATATTTTGACACTTTGGTTGATAAGCATTGCCCTGCTATACCATAAGTGTACACCTGAAATCTGAATTCTTGAAGGCTAAGGGTGCCTGACACATAGAACCAGGAAAAGGTAATAAGAGAAAGAAACATGGCTATTCTCCACACTGGGCAACGGTGGGATATGACAAACCTGTTACAAAAGTCTAGCATTTCCCTGGAAATAATTAATTTCCTACCTATGCTCTTTAAAGCCACTGACATCCCAGGGAGTCTTCATAGCCTGCCTCCAAATTCAAAGGTGTATTCCCTTCTTTAGATGTAGAAGAAAATAACTCTGAACACATTTAAAATGTGAAGAGGCTACGTTATCTCAACCATAATCCATGGTTGACAGCACGGGCTCTTAGACTAGTGGTTCAGAGGTCATCTTGCCTCCCAGGGGACATTTGGCAATATCAGGAGACATTCTTGGTTGTCACAACTCGGGGAGGAAAGTGTTGACGTCTGGTAGGTAGAGGCCAGGGATGCTGCTAAACATTCCACAATGAAGAGGACAGCTTCCCCCCGACCCCCAACAGAGAATTATCCGATCCAAGAGGCCAACAGTGCTGAGATTGAGAAACCCTGCTCTCAAGCCGACCTGCCTGGGTTTCAAATCACCTGTTACCTATATAAGTTACTAAACATCTATGTGCTTATCATCTTTACCAGTAAAATTAGGATAAAAACAGTGTCCACCTTCTTGATTTGTTGTGAGAATAAAACAAATGACACAGACAGGAGCTAAGAACGATGTCTGGAAAAAAGCTAGTGTTTAACAAATGTTTACTTTCATTACCATTAGATGCATCGAAAAAGACTGAGAAGAGAAAGACCAAAATTTTAAAATAAGTTGTTTCTAGGTGGCCAGACCATGACTGATTTTTATTTTCATTACACTTTTATATTTCTTTATATTTTCCAAATTTTCTAGAACTGTATTTGTATTACCCTAATATCCAAAAACACTTTTTTTTAAAAGAATGTAGAGGAAAGAACTTTATTTCGTGACATAGTGGAAAGAGCACAGAATCAGAAAGATCTGGATTCAGATCCTGGCTTTATTTGTTGTGTGTGGCTTTGGGCAGATTAGTTACTCTGAGCTTCAGTTTCCTGATCAGAAACTGGGGCTAATAATGCATATCAGAGAGCTTCCATCAGGATTAAACATGACAGACATCCAGTGTCTTGGAAATATGCTGAATGACAGGCTCCAAGAGATGGGTGCTTTCAAAGTTTGGCCCAGGAAAAGTGACTCTATAAACAGGGAAATATAGTCATGATGGTAACTCCCCTCTTGCTTTTTAAACTGTCCTCTTGGAGAAGCCACCTCCCATCTCAACCTACTGTTTGCCTGGGTTCAGAGGAGAAATTGCATCCACACTTTGGTCCTTCTCTCTATTCTTTCCACCTCCCCACATATACATCCTAGGAAAGGACCTGATAATTCAGCAGGCAGGGCTTACTAGCGGCGGGAAGTTACTAAGAGTGAAAAGCAGGACCCAGGCATCACTTTCACATGCCCACTGAGGGACAAGTCCATTGTCCTTCTTGTTTCTTCTTTCATCCCTAGCCTCCAAGCTGGAAGCACTCTTGGCAAGGCCTCTCCTCCAGGGGAACCACTCCACTTTCTCTCTATTCTACTTCTCCTGTTCAGCTGGTAGAGAGGACTGCCCCCTTTCAGTTTTGAGAAGGATGAGTAGGAAGCCCAGAGAGGCTTCCAGATCTAAGCCTCTTGTGTGCACTAGCCTGGCTCATCTGAGAAGGCCGGCAAGCGTGCGGTGGGCAGGCAGCACTGGCCTGGCTGTACCTTGCTTCCAGCAGGGCTGGTTCTTGTCCACCCCTCATTCACTCCAGGTCACACTAAAGACCAGGAGGATGAGTAGACAGGATTCAAGGACCCAAACCGTAACCACAAACCCCACTCTTAATGCTCCTTAATGACTTAATCAGATGGAAAAAGAATAGAATAGGTTATATTTGTGTATATTATCAGGAGGGGTGACTATTTTAAGCCAGGTTAGACTGCTAACTTAAATTCAAATCCTAAGCAACCTTTCAAGATGCCCTGAGACAATCTTTCGTACTCAGGTCCTAATTGCCACCGTGTGGAAAAGGCAGTCTGGCTCAACCCACTCTGACTCTGAAGATCCCATGGTTCTCCAGGGAGGAGTCTTGTAGTCCTACCGGGTGGGCTCTTGGTGAAGTGTTCTAGCGACCGGGAGGCACAGCTGATTAGGGCAGGATTGCCTGGGGCAGGAGCTGACCTTCTCACGACATTCACTCTCAACCCAAGGTGAACTATTTCAACACGGGGAGACGGTGCCAGGCAAAACATCAGAGGAAAATGAGACTATTTGGGGTGCTCCCATGTACATGTAAATAAAAATATCAGGAGAACTTCATTCTAAATATAAATAAAATGTCAGGGGGATTGGTAATAACCAGGAAGTCATTTATGGATCCTTCTGGAACTCTAGTCTGCTATTGCTCCAGGGTCTGTCTGACTAGCATATGTACATTTCAGACATAATATTGACTGTTGCCAAGTTCTCTCCTACTACACTTTTACCTCCTCACTATCCTCCCCATAAAAGCATGCAAAACAAAATAGGCATGGGCCCCCAGAATGCTGTCAGTCTTGAGTCTTCCCATTCTTCATTCACAAGGGTACATTGAGATGATATCATAAACGGGCTGGGTGCTAAGCCCTAGAAATCCAGAGATGGAAGGAGATGGTCCCTTCTGTCCAGAAGCTGACTTCGGATGACTATAGTAGCTAGCGTTAAGTGTACTTGTTCCAGGGAAATGCTGATTTCAGCAGGGATCAAATCTAAGAACTAAAGTTCAATAAAGTTTAAGGTGTCAAGGGGACTCCTTCCTCTCAAAGTATTCTTCAATTGAAACCATGAAGGAAACACTTTATATAGTGAGGAATTTCACAAATTTTGGACTCCTACCCCCTTTTCTTCCTCTTTGTATCTCTGACCTAGTAACTTCTCTAAGTTTTCCCACAGCATATAAGAATGAGATCAGTCATCTTTTCTTGTCAAGGGCCAAAAGGGAAACTACACAGACCAACAGGAGGTAACCCTTATATTTCAGATATTTCCAGAAGTTAAAAAAAATTCCTCTTTTCCCCTTAAAAACCTAAATTAATTTGCAAAAAGAGAGAGATCTATTCCCTATTTTAAAGTATGATAATATTATTTTAAAGCAATAAATCCAGTCAGTTTGATAACATAGTTTGTGTTTATAATTTCAGAAGTTTTTAATCTATTTATTTTATTTTGAAAACCAGGTAAGTACTGTTAATATGCTTAGGCTGGTCTTATTACTAGGTCCTGAGGATGGAAGAATGTTTCTAGGTTTGATTAAAAAAAAAAATGAACCATGATGTAATTTTAGATTTCTTTTTTTCCTTTAGACATCATTTGGTCACCATTGCAATACAGTGTTTTACCACCAGATATCTATACAGCACAAGGGGAAGAGAAGAACAGGTAATTACTTACTGGGTTATTTGGGGGTACAGAATGTGACTACTGGGATAATTCAAGATTACTATAGATTTCACTGGGGGTCTGTTTTAGCCAGGAAAGCTGATTCAATGTTCTAGTAGCATCAGCTGAACAAAACTTGTAGCCAAATCAACTGTTGACATCATTTGAAATAATAGGAGCAGGGAAGCAGCATAGTTAAGTGGTTAAGATCATGGACTCTAGGGTCAAGTTTCTTGGGTCCAAACCCTGTTTCTCCTATTTGCTAGCTGTGTGACCTTGGGAAAATTCCCTAACTTCTCTGTGCCTTAGTTTCTTCGTCTCCAAAATGTGGGTACTAATAATAACTCCCCCAGAGGGTTATATAAGGATTAAATAACTGATTGTGCTTAGAATGATGCTTTACACATAACAAGAACTTTACAAGTATTCGTTAAATAAAGACAAAATAAAATGTAAATCTGCTAGCTCGTCTCTTTGTGCTGGATAGAAATAGTCAAAGATATCAAGATTTGAGCGCATGGCAGAGTCTTTTAGCCTGTAACTTTGGAAGATTCCTTTGAGAACTTCCTGGAAGCCTTCTTGGTAGCTATTCTGAAAGATATGGAATTTGGTGACAGTCTACTGTCCCTAAGAGAGCTGGAAACAATCACAAGCACTCCTGGTATCAGGAACATCAGAAGGAAGACGATCACACAGCACAAAGAAACAGCACGCCAGCCCACCCAGGCTCCCTAAGCCACTGCCAATAACCTCGGGGAACATGGGCACAGAATAAGCAGCTGAAAAAGGATGAAACAGGATTTTATTGCAGTGACAATGAAATCTGGCTGGTGTCAGTAATATTATCTTTTTCCCTCTTTCCAGGATTCAGTGAAAAGAATGCTTTTCAGCAATGAGTGCTTTGTTTTATTAATTATCACTATATACAACTCCCATCTCGTTTTTCTTCAACAGGCAGTGACTGTGGTGAATTGTTCATTTTACAGAACTACCTAGGCATCTTTTCTGGACCTGTGACAAATCTAAAGCCCCGAACCAGCGTCTAAGCCGGGACAAAATCTCGAAATTGTCTGGAAAACAGAAGGTATTATGTCCTCTGAGCCAAATTTCAGCCACAAAACCGCGGGATCTCTAGCACATACCTTCATCCGGACTTAATTTCAGAGACGGTCTCCTTGGGTCTTCTTGGTCAGGAACAGCCCTTGCAGAGGAGTTTGGAGAATGCCATAAACCACCAGGGAAGCTTGGGAACACATCCATATCTGTCCTCTGCCTTCCCCTTGGCTCAGAGCCTGCTTCCTGGTAGGAAGACAAGATGACGCTGTGCAGGGTTGACTGTTAAACCATCTTCCCGCCCCCAGCCCCACTCTCTTGGTGCCCCTCCCTTCTCCTTTCCAGGGCTCTGGAATGTGTCACATGGGAAATGGATCATGTGGCTCCAGGGGAGAATGTGGCCGGCTTCTCTCTCCCTTCCCCCACTTTTCCTTTCGGGAGCATAGCAGCAGAAATCTCCGACCTGATTGGCTCGGACCAAAAATCTCCACATGAAAAGGGGAAGATTCAACCACCCAAACCTCCAGGCTTCTCCGCTTTCTTTTTTGTTTTATTTTTCATCTGAACATTTTTCCTGGGCATTCAGAATTGCTTGGAAGGGAAGGAAAGAATGCTTTCTCCCCAGGCCGTCTCCTTCTTTCTTATCATCAGTACCCTAACATGGCAAGGTGTTCCCTAACCTCCCTCCAGAGCCCCCTTGGCACATCTGAGACAATCAAGTGTTCAGCACCACGGACAGCATTACACCCCCTTCAGAGCTCCTTAAAGCCATTTGTCTATTTCACTCTCAGGTAAATAAAAATATTCAAAAAATGTTTCCCCTGAGGTCTTGTGTCTAAATACTAAATATACATCAGGCTATATATATGTAAGGCTCCAACCTCCCCTACTATCAACTTACTGTAACCTTATAAACACAAATATAATTTTTACATATCATTAAACCTAAAAAGACCATCCCATGTCTACCTCCCCGGCCCCATCCCACCACCCATCCCCACCCTTTAAACATGCTCCATGTTTTTTGGGGGGAGGGGAAATTCTCATTACACAGTTTACCATATGCCCATATATCTACGCTCACAGGCACAGTGACAGACAAACGTTTGAGTGTGCACGTCCAGATGTCTTTAGTCCCATCCCTAGGCCTCAGGCAGGGCTGAGTTCTCCAACTCAGAGAGGGAGCCCGGCAGGAGCAGTTTTGTGCAGGGTCTTTCCTGCTTCACTGACGTCCCGGTTGCCATGGTAACTGTTGAAGGGGATGATTTCGTTCAGAACCAGTCACCATGGGACCCTACTGACTAAAGAAAGGAAGAGGGAACAGGACTGAATTGCAGAGGACTTTCAATTAGCATTTGCAGAGCCAAATTTACCTAATGGGCCCTTTCTTTACTGAATTGTTGTTGACCCTAAATCTTGAAAGGCTTCTAGGAATTAGTATGGACTCTGCAATGGTAACTCCCCCCATCCTCCACTGCTTCTTTCCTTAAAAATCTATTTAGGTGCAACTAAATGAAAATGCCAGCTTCACAGAACGACTGTGGCATGCCACCACAGAGCACAGGGAAGAACACAGGAAACGTATTTCTTCTCAGGCTGAGGCTTCTGACTTTTATGAGGCCATTTATCTAAGTCGAACAGTCTTAATTTAAGGGGATACTTTAGAACCACACCTGAACCAGGAACAATTTGTGAATGCTTTACAATTGTATAGCAGAAAAGATAAATATGGTTTAACGTGCCTTGCTGGATTATTTTGAATAAAAATAAATTTGAATAATAAGGTCAATCCCTTGGATAGCATTTGGACTATCCCAAGTCAGGAACTTAAGCTAGCTATGCACTTGTCTCATTAGGCATGCATAGAGCTGATTGTTTCTAACTCAGAATCCTAAGCATGGCAATTCTGAATATTTATTTTGAGGGATAGAAATGCTGACTTTCAATGTGCAATAATGCAAACTCTATAAGAAAAGAGGTAGCATACAGGAGCTGGAGTATAATTTCAGGAAACTGAAGTGCCTTCCTGGTCCAACATCCACAGCTTAAGACATGTTTACATCTTTTATTTTAGGATAAGAATCAAGTTAATTCTAGTTTTTCTATGTAAGACTCACAGAGAAATTCAACTCTGTTAGTTCTAATATTTGTCACTTTCAGAAAATTCATTTATCAGGAAAGCTGGATATGTGTTTGAAGAAAGCTTTAGAGAACCAGCCAGATGGTTACTTAAGATATCACCTCTCTTCTTTTAGTGAATGATAACAGCAACAACAAAACCGGCTAACATGTATCATGCACCAGGTATTCAGTACATGATGTCATTTAATCCTATCAAACCATGAAACAGGTACTATTATTAACATTCCTGTTTTACAGACGAGGAAACTTACAGAAGATAAGTAACATGCCCAAAACCACACCACTAGTTAGTGTGGGAGCTAGGATTGAGGAGTATTTAATATGACTCCAGAGCAGGCATATTATATGATACGAATCTGTATCATGGATAATGGACTCGATCAAAATAACTTGTCAATTTAATGTGACTGATGTGATTCATTACTATGGGCCTCTGACAGAAGAAATCAAAAAGATTTCTTTGGGCTTCCCTGGTGGCGCAGTGGTTGAGAGTCTGCCTGCCGATGCAGGGGACACGGGTTTGTGCCCCGGTCCGGGAAGATCCCACATGCCGCGGAGCGGCTGGGCCCGTGAGCCATGGCTGCTGAGCCCGCGCGTCTGGAGCCTGTGCTCCGCAACGGGAGAGGCCACAACAGTGAGAGGCCCGCGTACCGCAAAAAAAAACAAAAAAACAAAAAGATTTCTTTAAATCATTTGAGATGCAAAAAAAAAAAAGGCCAAATTATTCATTCTTTTTAGGATGATTGTATGTGTACATCACAGCTTAGTGATAAAATAATAAAAACGATTTTATAAGGAATCATAATCTGAAATATTATTGATGGCTATAAAACATGTTATGTAATATACTTATTCTGTTAAAAATATTAAATTTATAATCACCAAACTTATTCCCAGCCATTGGGAAGAAAATAGCTGTCTTCTATTCAAACCCATAAAAATCCCATAATACTGTGTAGTTAGGGTAATATTTTGAAAATAATTTATGTGATTCTTTTCCCCTCTGCCTGCCTGGGGAATCGATTTGCCTTGGGGATAGGGAATGTGGCACTGTTCAGAAATTATAAAAGTAATGGAAAGAAAGAAGGCAATAATATTCAGCTTCTGAAATTCAAAATAGGAGTGTACAGCAAGACAATAGGCTTGAAATCCAAGCTACCGTTTTGAAAGCCATTCTCAAAATTCCTTTATTTGTCATCAACCAAATATGGAAGACTTTGCTCAGACTGTTTGGTACCATAGAGCAGGCCTTCACACTGAGGCAGGCAAAAACTTTCCAAGGGGTTCCAGAGCCTGCAGGCAGTTCTATCGGAATTTCTAGATTCTCAACTTCCACAAGCTGACTTTCCTGAGAACTGGTGCAGTCAAGATGCCATGCTCGTTCTTGGTTCCCATCTAGTAGTTTTTCTTCCCTTTTACCATAGATTGGTGAACCTCTCACCCACCTCTACCTCAAATCCTACAATGGTGAACTGCCTGGATTTTAAAAAGCCCTGGGAAACAAGCAAAGAAACAACTGGAAATATTGAGGATGCTGTTGAGATATTAGTGAACTCAATAATTGAGTTAACGCATCCTTTTAAGAAACAAGAGCTTTCCAATTGCTTTAAACAAAACTGAAAGCAAACCACTATCCAATTGTCCACTGAGAGAGTCATTACAACAGTTCTCTTAAAAAAAAGCTCTTTTTACAAAAGAATGACAGCTAATAAAGGCAGAATATAATAGTTAGAACACCATTTCTACAGGCCGCAGTGAAATAACTGATTCAGGCAAGGACCACAGCAGGTATTCAAACTATGAGATGAAAAGTTGTTGGGAACAGGTTGTTTGTACGTTATTTACAAACTGCAAAGGGAAATGTGTACTTTTTCAAGGGTGAGACTGGCAGGGGCTCACCATCTTAACCAAGTGACCAAATTTAGCATCACTAACCTAACAGTGGGACAACCTGAAATCAGTGCCTAACATAAAGCAAGGTGACCTACCCAACATTACTAATGAAATATTCTTTCTAAAAGCATTTAACCTGAATCTAATCAAACCTCTAGACAGAGTGCCCAGTTTGGGGGCGGGGGGAAAGGCAGGGGTTGGAGAAACAGATTAAAGATATCATGAGAAAATAATTGACCAAAATGAGAAAACAAAATATTCTACAAGAGAACTAGTCTGGACTTATCAGAAAGTCAATGTTGTGAAATAAGAAGGGTGAGCTATTATTAAAGAGACTAAAGAAAACCAATTGCAAAGCATGTAATTTGATGAGATGCTGACTGGGGAGGGAGGGAGAATTGGTATAAAAAAGCTCTAAAATATTTTGTGGAAATTAGGGAAATTTGTCTTGTGAACTGGATATTAGATGGTGTCATGGAATTATTATTTCTATTAGGTGTGAGAAACGAATTGTGGTTAATAAGTGGATTTCCTTATTCTTAGGAGATGCTGAAGTATTAAGGATAAAGGGTCGAGACAAATGCAAGTTACCCACAAATGGTTCAACAACAACAAAAAATATGTACGCACATAATCAGAAAGGGAAAGTAAATACGGCAAAACATTAACTGGCGAAATCTGGGTGAAGAGTGTATGGGTGTTTACTGTACTTACTTTCAATTTGTTGTCTTAATGAAAATAAAAAAGTAATAAATTCTGCTCTGTGGTGAAAAAGGACATGCCACATGGAAAGTAAGAGTCTCTCCCTTGGGCTTCCCTGGTGGCGCAGTGGTTGAGAGTCTGCCTGCCGATGCAGGGGACACAGGTTCGTGCCCCGGTCTGGGATGATCCCACATGCCGCGGAGCGGCTGGGCCCGTGAGCCATGGCCGCTGAGCCTGCGCGTCACTGGGCCTGACCTCTTTCTAGACCAAAGGCGGATATGAGTGCATTCATTTTCTCTTGTAGTTGTTTCAAATTACCACAAACAGTAGCTTAAAACAACACAAATCTATTATCTTACAGTACTACAGGTCAGAAATCTAACATGGGTCTTACTGGGCTAAGATTATGGTGACAGCAGGGCTGTGTTCTTTTCTGAAGGCTACACAGGGAGAATCTGTTTCCTTGCCACCCACATTCCTTGGCTCGTCGTAGCCCCCTAACTCCTAACTTCAAAACCAACAACCTTGTATCTCTCTAACCATTATTCCACAGTCACATCTCCCTTTGTCTGACCTCAGACTGGAAAGTCACTTGATTGGGCCCGCCCAGATAATCCAGGATAATCTCCCCTCTCAAGGCCCTTAACTTAGTCACATCTACAAAGTCCCATTTGCCCTGTAAGGTAACACAGTCACAGGTTCCGGGTGTTAGGGTGAATATCTTCAGGGGTCCTTACTCTGCGTACCACAGTAAGTTACCTCCATGCTGAGAGGGGCACCCAGGGCAAGAGCTCTCTGCCTTTGCTCCCCTCTGGGGACCACTGCCTAGGCCCCTCACACCTCATCCTCTGCACTCTGCATGGCCGTTCGGGCCAATGGCAAGTTTCTCACAGTGTACGTAGGCATACAGAGCAGTCAACTGTCCCAAGTGTTTCCGGTTCCCTTGAAGCATGGATGTTCAACTAACAGCCAGGGGGCCTGCCGTGGTCAGGTGAGGTGACTCCACAGCCGGGGCCAAGGGGAAAAGAGTCCCCAAGGGGAGGAGGCCGATTCTCCCTGTGGAGATTTGCCTGAAGCCAAAAATGGGCCATGAATTCACCAGCTGCAGGCTTCAGCATTGCAGGCCAGCAGGTTCCCCAGCGCTCAGGCCAGCGAGGGGCATCATGCCGGAACCCTGCCAGTGCACACTCTAGGTCCAGAATGAAGTCGGGGATACCCCCCTCTCAGCAATTCCACAAGGATGTGTATGTTACCCCTCCCCACCCTCCATTCAAATGGATGTTATCTTCAGAGAGGATGACAGGACCTCCTTGGGAGGCATTATGAAAGAGAAAACATTTTTACCCAAAGGAGACTTATACTATTTAAAGAAACCACTTAAGAAATGAAATTGAACTATACCTGAGACTGAATTGGACACTTTGCCTGGTTTTTTTTCTCTCTAACCTAACAGTTGTGATGGTTTTAAAATATGTCCACAAATTTTTGATATGCCTCCCTTCAAATGGTGACATCTAATACTACTTCCCTTGAACATGGGCCAGACTCATAACCTGCTTCCAGTGAAGAGAATGTGGCAGGAGTGATTCTCTGTAATGTCCGAGGCGAGATTATCATAAGGACAGTTTCTGCCTGGCTCTCTGCCTCTTGGATTGCTCAGCCCCCATGTCGTAGGGACACTAAAGCTGTCTTGTGAAGAGGCCCACGCAGGGAAAACTGAGGCCTCTCACCAACCAGCACCAACTAGCAACAGGGCAGTGAGCCACCTGGCAACAGATCCTCCGGCCCTATCAAGCGACTGCAGTCCAGACATCTTGACCTCTACTTTGTGAGGCCCCAGGCCAGAACTGCCCAGCTAAGCTGCTCCCAAATTCGTGACCCACAGAAATTAGGAGATAATGTTTATTATTAAGTTCCTAAGTTTGGGGGGATTTTGTTATGCAGGTAACTTAGAGATAACTTATACACAGGTGAAAACTACAGAAAACAATGACGAGAACTACCTTTTCTTGGCATATTCGAGCTGCAGTGAGTTACATGTGTCCATGCTGCATAGGTGTGTTCCTCTTGTGGAAAGCATGTGGTTTTATTAGGCCAAGAACAGGAGGAAGGGGAGAGCACAACTAGCCACATTAGAGTGCTGTCTACGGGGAAAAAAGAAAGCCACTGAGGTGGAGGTGGATTTATTATAAAGACTCAGAAGAAGTGCAGGGAACCGAAGAACAGGAAGTGGCAGTTAGACCACAGATGGGACTGAAGGAAGGGACAGAAAGCTGTCAGAGCCAAGAGACACTGACTCCATCTCTTTCTCTCAGGCTACGGGACCAACTGTCCCCTATTTTCTCTCTCTTAATTAGCTGCATTCACCTGCTTCTCTTTTGCAATCAGCTGGTTCTGATTACTGGCCCCCAAATGGTGACCTCGGCTCTGAAAGTTACATGACCTTACAAGTTCAATGCTCCTATTTAAATGGCCCAGTCTCAATTAAAAATAGAACTACCATATGATCTAGCTATCCAACCTCTGGGTATATACCTAAAGGAAATAAGATCACTGTCTTGAAGAGATATCTGCATTCCCATGTTCATCGAAGCATCATTCACAATAGCCAAGATATGGAAACAAACTAAGTGTCTGTTGACAGATGAATGAATAAAGACAATGTGATATACAAATACACTTCACATGCACGCACACACATAATGGAGTATTATTCAGCCTTAAAAAAGAAGGAAATCCTGTCATTTGTGACAGGGTGGATGAACCTGGAGGACATTATATTAAGTGAAATAAGCCAGACACAGAGAGACAGATACTGCATGGTCTCACTTATATGTGGAATCTAAAAAAGTTGAATTCACAGTAACAGTGAGTAGAATGGTGGTTACCAGGGCTGGGGGATTGCGGGAAATGGGGAGATACTGGTGAAAGGGTACAAACTTTCAATGATAAGATAAATAAGTTTTGGAGACCTAATATACATACAGCATGGTGACTATAGTTAATAATAGTTGTATACTCAAAATTTACTGAGAGATTTCAAGTGTTCTCACCACACATACAAAAATGGTAACTATGTGAGATGGGGTGTTAGCTTGATTGTGGTCATTTCACAATGTGTATGTATATCAAAACATCATATACTTTAAATATACACAATTTTTATTTGTCAATCATATTTCAGTAAAGCTGGGGAGAAAACATATGACCCAGGCTCTCAATGTTCTGATCTAAATTCTTAGGAGGCAGAGTCTGTTTGACTCAGCTTAAGTCGGATACAGAGCGGATCCAACCAGCTGTAGGCACTGGGATGGAGCAGAGTTCCTGTGCTACCCCTCAACACTCTCTAACAAATCTGGCAAATTTTATAAAGGGGAAGGACAAGGAGAGGGAGGAAGTGACTGACAGAGGAAATGACTGGCATCTTAGTGTGTGTGTGTATGTGCTTTTAAAATTCCATGACCTCTCTCCACTGGTGAGCCTGCCAACAGGCACAACACCTTTGGCCTCCATGTCACCTCCGTTTGAATCACCCACCTGAATACGCATATCCTTCACACTGCCTGGGTTTTCCCACATGGACACCATGCTGTGTCACGCTCCCACAGGTTAGACCTGAAGCAGTTTCCTCTGCCGTGTCCACCTGGGGAACACCTATTCCCATCTCAAACCCTGCTGCCTTTCATCTTCTCTGAGGTTCTAGGTCCCTCTTAGCCCCACCCCCTCCAAAATAAGTTACTCACACCTTCTTTCTTACTATAGTACTTCTTTAATTTTCACATATATTACTTCTTTTATTGTATACATTATATTGCATTGTGTTCATAGATTCCTATAGGGAGCAATGTCATTTAATTCATCTTTAGACCTCTAGGATCTCAAAAACAAAGTAGGTTCTCAACAACAGTGTTCCAGCACACTGAACAAGCATGATTTCAGGGACTAACTTAAAGCAACTTAATTTTTATTTCCCACTGTCCCAGTGAAAACACTCTGTAGTGCCTGGTACTCCCATCCCTGAATGAAAACCTGAGCTGCCCCATTCCTTTTTATGGTCACTTTTAGGTAAGAAAAGTTAGTAATTAAAATTTCCAGTCCAGTATCATAGTCGAAATTTGCCCCCTGACTTACAGTTAAGGCTTTCCCCTTCCCACCAGTTTGCAGCCGCTGTACCCGGGAAAGCTGACGTTCAGGCAAAGAGTGGAGCCACGTCCCTCTCTCCCTGGTTTGCCTGTCTACCAGCACTCCAACAACTCCACTCAAATATCCTCTGCAGCAGCCTTTCCCAGTCTTCCTCGTGACTCCTTTATGCCCCTGATATGGGTGAGAGTTTAAAAGCAGTCTAATCAGTTCTCAGCCTCCTACATCTTGCAGAGTCCTACAGAGCAGTCTGTCTCTGGTATTTCTTGTCACAGGGTCTCAGAAAGCACTCCTGTTCTGACATACTTTTATAACCGTTTAACTAAACTGTCAGCACTTGGGATTTTTCTACCTCGAACTTTCAATAGGTCTCCCTCCTCACCCCAAGTCTCCTATCCTTCTACCCCATTCCACTCCTCACTTCTGCATCCACCCACTTCCATAACCTCTAGTTATTGACCCCTGCAGAGTCTCTGAATCCTGTCTTCTTACCTAGGCAACAATGTCTGGCCATTTCACCAACGCTCTTGCTAGGGATTAAACTCATGTGCTTCTCAAGAAAAGGGATGCAGTGAAAGACAGATTACTCCCTCCCCTTTTGGCAGAAGATACTCCTGGCCATTACTGCCACGTTTGGGTCTTGGCATCAGTGACTGAAGTAGTATGGCGGTTTCAACTTCTAAATTACTTGTATCTCTAGAAACCAGAGTCGCCCTAAAAGAAAGTACCTTGTCTCTTAGAACCTCACATCCTTGACCCAGACACGCCGTCCCTCCTATTCTAACTGATTCTCTACTCACTGAAAGTCTGCAAAACAGACTTGATCCTCACCTTTCTCACCTGTTAGTACTGACAGGACCATTTGTGTAGTCAGAGCAGCCACATCAACCCTATGAGGCTCTGGGAAGAGGCTTCCTCATCAATGGCCTTTCCGCTGGAGAACACCCACGTACATACATGTCAACGATGACTCGATGTCCCTCCCCAACCAGTGGAGCAACTGTAAAAGGTCCCCGCACCCCACTACTGCAGTCCGTCATGCTCATGGCCCAAGATCCACACCGCAGTAAAGCAATAAAGACATCACCGTCTGTCACCGCTGTTAAATTAGCACCACGCTCTAACCGACTGAGCTAACCAGCCAGAACTGTGTCACCTGTGCTAATCAAAGGCCCAACTTAGGAGGCCAAAGTCCTCCATCTCTGCAGTAAATCCTGTGTATTCCTGGGGCCTGTATTAATGACCTCATCACTGACCTTTCCCAAATCACGATGCTTACCACCTTCTTATCATAGTGCCCTCTCTCCTGAATAGAGCTCACTATGCCCTACTCATCGGCCCATCTCAAGCTCTAGCCCTTATACCTCTAGAAAATTTTCAAATATATAGCTATTCAGACAAGTGGTCTTAAACCACAGGCCTAACTTCTTTTCTCCTCCTGCTTAAAGCAGTGGTTCTCAACTTTAGCAGCAAAATGAAGAGCTTTAAAAAATACTGATGCCCAGTTTCCACTCCCAGAGATTCTGATTGAATTGGTCTAGGGTGAAGCCTGGGCATTAGGACTTTCTAAAGCTCCCCAGCTGAGTCTACTGTGGAGGCAAGGCGAAGAATCTGTCTTAAGGCTCTCTGAATATGGATGCATCCATGCTACACAGAACATCCACATTTTGGTGAGGAGATGGCACGCGTAAATGTGGTGGGAGGCTCAGGGCAGAAACTGTTGATCATATTCTACATATCAAGTTCTACGCTAGTAACTCATGCAGTCTTTTCAACTGTACCTCATTTCCTCTTTACAGTCATCCTATGAGGTAGGCACTATTGTCCTTATTTGACATATAGGGAAACCGAGGCCCAGAGAGGGCACACAGAGTGACTGGTATGCTCAAGTGTCAAACCCTTTCTGTGACACCATCCTGAAGAGGTCACGCCTCTTACAGCTGGATGACCCTGTAACGGAGCGCCGCAGGGCGCAGCCCTTAGCCCTCCGCCTTTGCTGCCCACCATCACCCCGCACCCCGTTACCAGGCAACGGTTACCGGGAGATCATTAACGCCGGGGGTTGGAGCCTC
Source organism: Tursiops truncatus (assembly GCF_011762595.2). Lineage (NCBI taxonomy): Eukaryota > Metazoa > Chordata > Mammalia > Artiodactyla > Delphinidae > Tursiops > Tursiops truncatus. The sequence continues at coordinate 92,877,048 of NC_047044.1, read as the reverse complement.
AGCGAGAGGTCTTGCTCAGCCATTGGTCGGCACCACAGACGGCCCCATTCAGCCATTGGTCGGCGCTGCCGTGGGCCCCGCCCCCAAGCGAGCAACTGTCAAGGAGCCACCGTTTGAGGGGCGTTTTTGAGCCCACGGTCGGCGGAGCGGTGGTCGTCCACTTGGAGAGTGAGGTAAGAGGCCGATCCCAGCCTTCTCCCCGGGGCCCTCCAGCTCACCCGGCCTCGGGCTGGCAGACGAGCTGGGGGGCCCAGGGAACAGGCTGGGGGTGTGCCCTGCAGGGCTCCAGAGCCTCGCCAGGACCGCCCACGGGCCGGGCCCAGGCCCTGAGGCTGCGGTGACCCTCTCCCCCATCCCCGCCTCTGCGACCGAATGGCAGCGGCAGTCTGCATGGGACACAGTTCGCGGAACCTGGCCCCCACTGTTTACGCGGCCTGAGGAGCCTGAGGGCCAGCTGGGCCCTGGGCGCCTGGCTGCCTCAGCGATGACAACTGGGCAGGGTCTGGGGACCTGGCCCGGAGGGAGCCACCGTCTGAGATCTGCCTCTTCAGCCTGGGCACTGGTGGGAGGAGCCAGACTGGGTGCTGGACTAACCGCCCCTCTTCTCTCCACCAGGCCTGGACCTCGGAGGGCGAAAGTCGTGCCTTGGGACCTTCCCCTTTTCTTGTCAGAACAGAGAGTAACATTTGTTTTGGTGGAGATTTACAGGAACATCGTGACCTGACCATGACCTGACCTCAAGGACAAAGGCTCTGACACCAAGAAGTGTGCACCAACTAGCCACGCCCCTCCCTCGCCTTTCCTATAAAAGGGCTTTGCTGATTGCTTTCAGGGAGTTTGGGGTTTTTTAAGGCGTGAGCCACCCACCTCCTTGCATGGCCCTGCAATAAACCGTTCTGTGTTCCAGACTCCAGCATTTTGGTATTGTGTGGCCTCACTGTGCGTCGGGCACACAGGATTTGCGTTTCGGTAACAATCCCACTCCCCCCAAAAACAGGCGCCAGCGCAGAAACCCTAGTCTATTGCATCCATGGATATATTTTTTTTCCTGGAACATTTTCCCATGAACTCCACACATACAGCCCAGTTACTAGGCTATACTTTAGGCTGCCAAAATGAGGCGAAGTGCTCCAGGCAGAACTTCTTGATAGGAGACTACTAGGTCTGGGCCTTTATTAAAGTACTTCCACTCTATTGACCGATACCTGGATCCTTCTCCCTCACTGCTAACTTAAACCCTGCGCCTTTCTATACTGAGTTTTTCTTACAGATGAAGCTATATTGCTTACCTACAAGCCATTCCTTTGCTGGTCTACTAAAACCATGTATTCCACCGTTCCTCTGCCTTGTACTACAGACAGTACACAGAGCATCAAAATATACTGCCTAAGCTGCATACGACTGCTGCTAACATCAAGATGGGGCTCTCGGGGCTTCCCTGGTGGCGCAGTGGTTGAGAGTCCGCCTGCCGATGCAGGGGACACGGGTTCGTGCCCCGGTCCGGGAAGATCCCACATGCCGCGGAGCGGCTGGGCCCGTGAGCCATGGCCGCTGAGCCTGCGCGTCCGGAGCCTATGCTCCGCAACGGGAGAGGCCACAGCAGTGAGTAGGCCCGTGTACCGCAAAAAAAAAAAAAAAGATGGGGCTGTCATACCTAGTGACCTGGGAGGCTAGCGGCGACAAGTCGGTACTTTTGTTGCGCGCCAGTGTCTTGGTAGCTCAATTCCACCACTTCACTCCATGCAATCCACATTCCGCCTGAGGTATGCTTCGAGGGGCCAAGGGACCCACTGGGAGAGGACACTGTGGGTGGTACCTTTCAGGCGCTGCAGGGCAAACTCCAGTGCTTGCGCAGGTGTCCCACATACCCTGAGAGAGAAAGAGGTCAGATGGGTCAGTTGCCTCAAAACACTTGCAGAATTCTTGACTCCCGTTACCTTAACTGTCCTTCCTCATCCCAACCTCAGCCCCTGCTCACGACTCTGGCTTTCAGAATCCTCCTTGTCCCACTCACTTAGGGACTCCCCTATTTCCACCTCACCCACGAGGAACTAAATGTGGCGCATTTCTGCCTTTCTGTTTACAAACACGCACAGGGTCGCACTATTTGAAGGAAGACGTGCTCTACTGCCCAGAGTTCTGTTTTCCTAGCTTCCCCCCTCCACTGTGCTGCATGGCTACTGCCTTCATGCACAATTTTCCCACCTTCTCCCTCCCACTGCACTACCTTATTTACATTCACATCTTCTCTTGGTCTCCAGAAAAAAAAAATACAAAGAAAACACAAGGTTTTCTTTCTTGGCCCCTCAGATTTGTTCCTCTATGTCGCTCCCAGGGTTATCTTTCCAAACACAGAAAGCTCACCACTCTGGTTTAAAGCCTGGACGGCTCTCCCACGCCCACGCCTTTACTACTCGATTCGCTGAAACCTCCTCACAGAGTTCACGGCCGAAACAGAGCAACGGAAAGGAGTGACGACCGTATAAGCATGTGGAGTTGTGACTGCAAAATCTCGAAGAATGTAGTGTTGTGTGCTCCAATCCATCGCGTCCACGTGAATTAACCTCCGACCTTTCTCGAGGGTCAAATTTGGTTGACTATTACCACCCAAAACGTTTCTAAACGTTTTCGCGCTAAAAATGATCAGTCAAGCGCATGAGCAAACGCCCAGAGGGTGAGGGGGCGTCCGCTGTTCGCGCAGGCAGATCTCGCGATGTTTGGGCCAGCCCGGGGAGTAGTAATGTTTTTTGGGGTGCTTTGAGGCCTATTTACCCCCTCCTCCTCCAGCCCCGATGGATTAATGCTGTCGTCAAATAAAAAAAATCAAGACTCCGCGGCGAGAACAAACGAGGCTAGAAGTAGGCGACACGCCAGCGGCAGGTCTCCGGGGCCGAGGAAGGGCTTTTCTCTACGAGGCCCCGAAGGCCGCACAAGTTGTTCAGAAACAAAATCCAGAAGTCTGTAAAAAATGGAAAAAAGCCAACCAGTTTATCACCTTAGAATGCGGTGTGGAGATTTTTGTTGTTGTTTTTCCACTTTTCACTGTAGGAAAAATCCCATTGGCTGACAACAGACCAAGTTTCCCCCTTCTGCTGCTACTGCGCCTGCGCGGGGCTTTGTTTACTACCTCGGGCGGCCGCTGGGTACCCACTTCAGAGTCCGGAGTCTAAGGTCTTGGTGTGTAGTTCATGATGAAAGTCGCGTTTTCAGCCGGGAGCACGGGTGGGAGGTTAATAACAGGACAGGTTAAGTGTAAACCTGAAACCAGTGAAAATACGAGCCGTAATGAAAACCAATCTCGATCACTTAGAAATCGTTGCCTTTTCAGATCTGTCGTGGAAGAGCTTCATTATGAACGTAATGAAGGTGATAGCACCACTCTAACCATAACTAAGAAGTGGTAAGCAGCAACAGTACTAAACCCAAAAGCGAAGGTCGTATTTAGGTACCTGTTAAAAATATGGACTCCTGTAATGGAAAAGATGCAAATAACACTAACCCTAAGCCCATCTTGCTCAAATTTCGAGCAATACCTGCATAATTAAGAATGACTATTGGAAAAAAAAAAAAAAAAAAGACTCTCGAAGCAGAGTCGAAAAGGGAGCCATGCAAATTTTGAAACTAAAAACAGAGATGACTCTAGAAGCAATAGCCAGAAAAAGCACAAACCAACAAGCAAATTTTCGAAAATGGTTTTAAGTTCCCTTCAGAATCAGTTTCAGGTGGCTTAGAAGGCTATGATACTTACAAAATGAGAAGATCTGGTGAAACTTTGTGTTATAGATATGACTGGATCTGTTTGAAAACAAAGAAAACGCAGGCAAGCTGATTTTTTAAAACTATACTTATGGAAGAATTTCCAGTGATGCGTTTTAATGTGCTCAAAACAGCCTTAAGTAACTGGTAGATTCAGCTAAACCTAGATGTTTATCTTAGAGTTGGATAATAGCATAGATGTTAACAATTTGGAAATTTTGTTGGACTCTGTTAGGTTTTAAATGATGGATTTGAAGACTTTAATTTGTAATAGAAGAAACTTTCTACAAAAGGAAGGTGAAATTTTTAGGTAGCATGAAATTAAGTAGAGGAAAAGTATGGACATGTGTGCAGATGGGGCCAGATTTTGAAGGCTCTGGACACCTCCAGCATGGTTCACAGAGCCTTCACCTTAAAAAATCAGCCTCTGGGTTTTTCTTATTATGTTCGATATGACAGTAAAATTTAGTAAATGTAGCAATTTGGATACTTACCCTTTAAGGCAACAATTTGTACCAAAGTCACAAGGAACTTTAAAATCCTGCTCCGTTATCTAGAGGTACACTCATTTGGTTGAAGTAAGGTGATAGCCGGTTTTCTAAGCCAGGACTGAATTGACATTTTCTTCCTGAAGGAAAAGAAACGTAGATAAGCTGAATTGATTCTTTGTTCGCCTATTAAGGTGATTAAGACTGACTCATAAACACTGCTTACTTTGTCAAGGCAATCAACAACTGTAAAAGAAACTGAATGCTTTTACTGCACGTGATGAGATGGTTCTAATGGAAATAGAGAATGGGAATTGGATGAAGAGTTGATATAGAACCATGAATCCTTTGAGACTACTGGTTCATTTACATGTGATGAAAATGTTAGTGTAAGACTGGTAAGTGGTCAAATAAAACTTCGTCTTTGTTCACTGAAAAAAAAAATCCTTTGATGAGTAAAAGAAACTCACTACTGAATTGGTTATCCATTCAGTCTGTCATACGACTCAGGAGATAGACTTCCAGAATTTCCACAATCAGTAATTACCCTGACATTGTAAAGCAGTGAAAAAAACTGCTGCCATATGCGTCCACATATTTATGTAAACCTGGGTTCTTGAATTATTGTGACCCCAAGATAAGAAATTGCTGATCAGTGAATCTTGTATGCATTCCCAATTACCCAAAATTGGTTGAATCAACACAATATAGTCTTACTTATTAACTGAGTGATAGAACTTTCTTCAAGATAGATAATTTTAAACATTTTTTGAAGTATTAAACATGTGACAGCCAAATTGCAGTGTTTGTGCATGAATCCTTAATGATAAACAAGGGACTTCAAGAAAACTGTGCTCCTGCTTGTAGCTCTGCTCTCTTGCAAGTGTTGGGAGTAATTCCAGCACTCTTGTCACACCTGAAGAAAGAATGTTCCAGTCAGTTGGAAGGGAATCATTAGCAAGGGGGTGGGGGCATATGGGAGAAGAAAGGGTGACTTTGATTGTGAATATTAAGCAATGCCCATTAAGGACATATCTGCTGAAGCACTCTTCCCGCTGTTAGGGAACTCCTCTCCCGCCTCCCTCCTACCCCCATCTTTGCCTGGCTGGCTTCTTCATTGCATTTACATCTCTGTAAGGAATTCTGCCATCTTCAACATACCAGAGTCTTCTGTCATAGTCACAGAATGGCTGCCACAGCACCAAAAATCATGTTCTCATGTGAAATGTTCAAACAGAAAGGCAGGGATAGAGGGAGAAGAAAAAGAAAAATGCTTTCTCTTTGTGGCCTCCCTTCTTATCAGGGTGAAAAATCTTTCCCATATGATTTAACAGACTTCCCTTCACATTGCTCAGAACCTTGTCACATGACTACCTCTAGCTGGGAGGAAGGGTAGGAAAATACGTACAGAAGTAACAAGTAGTTTTTTAAAAGTGGTGCACTAAAAATAATAGGACTTATAGAAAATACAAGCTTAGGAGCAGAACACTGAAAGCCTATGCAGTTTTGTTACCCTAGGACCATAAAAGTTACTAGGCTAATAAAAAATACACAATTAAACCTCCACTGGCATTTGTACTCAACATCACAGTCATCTTTTAGAGCTGTGCTGTCCAATATGGTAGCCACTAGCCAAGTGTGGCTCTTGAGCGTTTCAATGTACCAATCCAAATTGAGATGTGATGTAAATGTAAAATACACAGCAGATTTCAAAGACTTAGTATGAAAAAATAATGGAAATATATCATTAATAGTTTTTATATTGAAATATTTCACCTGTTTCTTTTTACTTTTTAAAAATATAGCTATTAGAAAGCTTAAAATTACATGTTTCTCGTATTTCTTTTCCCGGACCGGGGCACGAACCCGTGTCCCCTGCATCGGCAGGTGGACTCTCAACCACTGCGCCACCAGGGAAGCCCTGTTTCTCATATTTCTATCAGACAATGCTGCTTTAGAACCTTTAAACCTGGGACATGTGCTTTCTCCTTGGACATATAGGTCCTTGAGGGCATTTGATTCCAACTGAAAGCAGTTTTGTCAAAATTAAAAATCTGATCTAGCATCTCGTGCCCTCGGATTGGAAGAATTAATATTGTTAGAATGACCATACTACCTAAAGCCATCTACAGATTTAATGTGATCCCTATCAAGTTACCCATGACATTGTTCACAGAACTAGAACAAATCATCCTAAAACTTACATGGAACCATAAAAGATGCAGAATTGCTAAAGCAATCCTGAGGAAAAAGAAAAAATCTTGAAGCATAACCCTCCCAGATTTCAGGCACTACTACAAAGCTACAGTAATCAAAAAGTATAGTATTGGCACAAAAACAGACATACAGATCAATGAAACAGGATACAGAGGCCAGAAATAAACCCGCACACCTATGGTCAATTAATCTTTGACAAGGAGGCAAGAATATACAAAGGAGAAAAGACAGTCTCTTCAGCAAGTGGTGCTGGGAAAGCTGGACAGCCACATGTAAATCAGTGAAGTTAGAACACACCCTCACACCATACACAAAAATAAACTCAAAATGACTTAAAGACTTAAATATAAGACATGATACCATAAAACTAGAAGAGAACATAGGCAAAACATTCTCTGACATAAATCGTACTAATGTTTTCTTAGGTCAGTCTTCCAAGGCAATAGAAATAAAAGCAAAAATAAACAAATGGAACCTAATCAAACTTACAAGCTTTTGCACAGCAAAGGAAACCATAACAAAACGAAAAGACAACCTACGGACTGGGAGAAAATATTTGCAAATGATGCTACCGACAAGGGCTTAAGTTCCAAAATATAAAAACAGTTCATACAACTCAATAACAAAAAACCAAACAGCCCAATCAAGAAATGGGCAGAAGACCTAAATAGACATTTCACCAAAGAAGACATAAAGATGGCCAATAGGCACATGAAAAGATGTTCAACATCGCTAATTATTAGAGAAATGCAAATCAAAACTACAATGAGGTACCACCTCACAGCAGTCAGAATGGCCCTCATTAAAAAGTCTACAAGTAACACATGTTGGAGAGGGTGTGGAGAAAAGGGAACTATCTTACACTGTTGCTGGAAATGTAAATTGGTGCAGCCACTGTGGAAAACAGTATGGAGGTTCCTTAAAAAACTAAAAATAGAGTTGCTATATGATCCAGCAATCCCACTCCTGGGCATATACCCAGACAAAACTATAATTCAAAAAGATACATGCACCCATATGTTCATAGCAGCACTACTCACAATAACCAAGACATGGAAACAACCTAAATGTCCATCGACAGATGAATGGATAAAGAAGATGTGGTATGTGTATATATATATATACATATACATATATATGTATATATGTATATGTATATAAAATGGAATATTACTCAGCCATAAAAAAGAATGAAATAATGACATTTTCAGCAACATGGATGGACCTAGAGATTATCACACTAAGTGAAGTAAATCAGAAAGAGAAAGACAAGTACCATATGATATCACTTATATGTGGAATCTAAAATATGACAAAAATTAACTTATTTACAAAACAGAAACAGACAGACATAGAAAATAAACTTATGATTACCAAAGGGGGAAGGGGGTGGGGGAGGGATAAAGTAGGAGTTTGGGATTAGCAGATACAAGCTACTGTATATAAAATAGATAAACAAGGGCCTACTGTATGACACAGGGAACTATATTCAATATCCTGTAATAAACCATAATGGAAAAGAATATGTATATCTATCTACAACTGAATCACTTTGCTGTACACCAGAAACTAACACATCGTTGTAAATCAACTATACTTCAATTTTTTAAAAATCCACTAGAATTACCATAATGACAGTCTCTCTTTAAAAACAAAAAACAAGGGCTTCCCTGGTGGCGCAGTGGTTGAGAGTCCGCCTGCCGATGCAAGGGGACACGGGTTCGTGCCCCGGTCTGGGAAGATCCCACATGCCGCGGAGCGGCTGGGTCCGTGAGCCATGGCCGCTGAGCCTGCGCGTCCGGAGCCTGTGCTCCGCAACGGAAGAGGCCGCAGCAGTGAGAGGCCCACGTACCGCAAAAAAAAAAACAAAAAAACAACAACAACAAAAAAACAAAAAACTAAGTTAATGAAAAAGAAGAGTCTGATCCAGTATTCAGCCTTCTTGATCAATCAGTCCCCCAACCCCCAACCCCACACACAGGACAAAACAGTTTCGCACCTTCGTTTACCCTGTGTAGCTTTACCACATAACAATGTCATAAAAATCTTAAAGTTTTTTGTTTGTTTGTTTTGCGGCACGCGGGCCTCTCGCTGTTGTGGCCTCTCCCATTGCGGAGCACAGGCTCCGGACACGCAGGCTCAGTGGTCATGGCTCACGGGCGCAGCCGCTCCGCGGCATGCGGGATCCTCCGGGACCGGGGCACGAACCCGTGTCCCCTGCATCGGCAGGCGGACTCTCAACCACTGCGCCACCAGGGAAGCCCTCTTAAAAGTTTTTGAAGCCACAAACAAGCCTCTATTTGCACTAAAGGAAGGCATTCCTGAAGAATTTCCTGCTTTTTTTCTTAAAGTGTTTATATTGCTAAGGTTTTGTATTTAATTGTAAGAAGACTTGCCCCTGATCACTTCAAAATGTAAGTGTGCTAGGAAAAATAATGAAAGAACCAATGTGATTTCTGAATTATGTTGACATTATTTCCCCTTGTATCAATTGCATATGAGCTAAAAATGACTATATCTGGCATACAGAGCTCGTATTGTGGGAGATAGGACTGCCAGTAGGCAAAAGGGAGAGAGAATTCCAATCCTATATTTTCAGAGGGGTGGTATACATTTATGAGCTATCTCGGACAGTGTCAGTGAACAATAACAGGGAAATAAGATGATTCTTCTCATTACCAAGTTTACATTTAGTAAAATTTCCCATTTAATTAGTTAAGCTGAGAGAGGCAGTTCTCTGCCTCTCTCAGCTTAACTCCATTGAATTCTCAAGCCCCTTTCAAAAGCAACCTCTGAAGCCTTCCCTGATCTCACCTCTAGAAACTTCAGAGCACTTTGCTTGTACCATCTTTTTAAAGCACATATATTTGGCCATACATTAATGTTATTGTCTCTTTGTTTAACTTTTATATATAGAATAAAGCTCCTGCCATGGAAGATGGTAATTGTATCTTACTTTTCAAATTTTCTCTAGTGATTGGCCTTATGGTTCATACAAACGAGACACACTTAAGTATTTGTCGAATTTAATTGTACTGTATCTATCCTAAAATGACTTATTTAATACATCTACTTTTTATTTAATAGAATATTTCTAAAATTTAAAGTATGAGTTGGTATTTGACTTACATCTCTAGTGCTTAAAAAAACTACAAGAGAACCCTCTGCATATTAGAAAATCAAACCAAACATATTAGAGTATGTACTGGTGGATTTTTTTTTTTTAATATTTTAAGTGATTAAGACTGAATCCACAGTTAACATAGACCTATGATAAATCTGGATCCACATATTGATGACATGTTTTAAAAGATGGGTATTTTAGATTTTCCCTGGTGGCACAGTGGTTGAGAGTCCGCCTGCATCGTGGGTTTGTGCCCCGGTCCGGGAGGATCCCACGTGCCGCGGAGCGGCTGTGCCCGTGGGCCATGGCCGCTGGGCCTGCGCGTCCGGAGCCTGTTGCTTCGCGGCGGGAGAGGCCACAGCAGTGAGAGGCCCCGCGTACTGCAAAAAAAAAAAAAAAGATTGGTATTTTAGATCTCCCTCCTTCTCCCTTTTCTCAGGGCCTTTCCCCTTTTCTCTTCTACTTTAAACTCCTTATGTTTTATTTATCTGTCTTGATAATCGCTCAAATCAAGAAATCAGTAAGTAATGTCTAACTTTTAAGTCTAAAACATCATAACCACATTTAAAGTCCTGAGAAGCCAGCATGAAGCGATGGTCATGATGAATGTGGTAATTATTAACCCTGTCCATCTAATTACACCATTGTACATCTCAGTCATCAGGGCACTCAAGAATGATGATATGATTCTGTTCTCATCTTTTCACTTGGGTATACAGTATACTGACACAAATCTCATGTTGACTGATAAACTGGACTTGACTAGAAGGGCTCTTTTAGAATGACTTACCAGCAAAAAAGGATCTACCATTTACGCAATCAGTCTACAGTTTCCCTAAATTTTCTCACTTTGTTTCCATTCTTGTATGATGCCTTTCCCACTGAGGTGGGAACCCCTCAAATACAGAGACCTTGTCTTATTTGTCTCTTGCTTATTTGTATCTATAACTCCAGCTCTCACCTAATGCCTGACACATAGGTAATCAATAGATACGTAATGAGTGAATGAAGTACAGCTTTGATCAAACAATCATATGTTCCATGTGAGCTTGGTTGTGATTAAATGTTGCTTATTTTGGTTATGGAGCGTTACCTATGGGTGGTGGTTGGCTAAGTTCTTTTGGTTGTAAGGAACAGTCTCATTTGTTCCCTTGAGTAGTGTGTGAATGTGTGTTCACATGTGTGACGGGAATCTTAGCCATACTGCCAAATCCTTAGACCATGGAAACCCAAACTACGGGGCCTTGAAAGAGTCACATGTGAACAGGAATTATAAGTCCATTAGGAATGTTGAGAGCTCTAGACATCTTTGCCATGGAAGTCCATGGCCTATGAGTCCAGCACATAGTGACTCTACGTCCCTACATGTCTTCTGTCTGCATCAGTCTATGCTCTTTTCACTGTGACCTTCTGGTTTTTGCTATACTTCCCAGTTCTAATTCTTGAGTGAGAGTATAAGATTGGAGCAGCTAATAACCATCTTCCTTTTGGGCAGAGGTGTCCGTGCCAGGCCCCATCATAAAACACAGTTTTTAGTCAGGAGCCCATGCCGTGGCCCATGCTAGGGGTGGGGCATTTGCTCTTGGAAGGAGCTGTAGATTTGATGGATTGCATGACTGCTATATCGAGGACCTAACAGAATTCACTAGGGGATATCTCTTTGAGCTTCACTGCAACTGTGTATGTTTGCCAGTAATATCTATTAGGTGCTACCTACTCTGTATTTATTTTGTTTAGAGGATGGAAATTGGCCTCACTGGAGGATACAGAAAAGGTTAAAGACTGTAGATTTATATCTGAAGTCAAAGTGAATATGTCACGAAGGCAGTGGAATGTGTCCATGTGTGTTTGGGGGATGGAGGGGTATCTTTCCGAAGAGCTGAGTTTAGGGGAAAAGCATCAGGCTTAGGTTGTTATCTTTGCACCTAACTGTGATGACCATAGGCAAATCACCTTTTATCTTTATTTCTACTTCCTCACTTGTTAAGGGTTATAACACTTACCTCGACTGCACAGACAATTATTAAAACACTCTGCTATGGTAAAATACATAAATGTTAAATTCAGATTATTATGTGAATAATGTATGAAAATGATCTGAAAATGTTTAATAGGTAGTGTCTATGCAGATTTAAAGTTCAGTGAAATTTGGTGGGGATTAAAACTCTTGTGTATGCATTCAGAAAAGTAGACCATAAGTATGGTGGTGGTTTGGAATATTTGCCGGATTGGGGCCAACAGTTCTGGCCTTGTGCTGCCCTCCTGTGCTGTTTAAACAGCTCAGCAGGTCGATTACATTCTTGCTTCATGAATGCTCTGCGGGGGAATTCTATCTTATTACTTACCCTCTTCTGTCCTCATGTGGCCACAGAGGGCCTAACTATTCTGGATGTTTCTGTTTCTTCGGTAAAGGAAGAGATGGAAAAACTACTCTGAAACACTCTAGGTCAGAAAATCAAATCCCAAGTTAAGGCAAAAGGCAACAAACTTCAAATTGCATTAGACACGTTGTATAATTGGTCCGCTGATACAGGAAGATCTTAAGCAGATTATTGAGGTTCGGAGAAGAATACCATTATGACAATGTCAGGAAAGGCTTTTTGTCAAGAATAAATAGAAATGCTACTCAATGTCCTTTTATTATGCTAAGAATTTACAATAAAGCCTTACACTCTTGATTTTCTATTTCTTAGCTGGGTGAAATATGAGACACAAGCAAAGCTCATTCTGTGCTAATTCTCTTAGCATCGTCTCCAAAAGGGATTCCTTTCAAAGAGCTTTAAGGTAATTTGTCAACATGACAATTCTTAGGAAAGTTAAGAAAAGATATTGAAGGAACCATAGAATGTGACGGCATACAATGAAACAAGTTAAGGTAGTCAATGGGTGGCACCTTCTTCACGTGCTTACTTCCTCATCTGCCAGTACACAGACCCCACCCCGGGCCTGCTTCCAGACTGGCTCCCTGATATTAGAACCTAGCCACCCTCCGCTTAGACAAGGTTTATGTGTGCATATTTTGTTCATGTGGGTTTACAGCATGTATGTACATGACTTTCCTTTTAGTCCACTCCAGTCAGGCTTTCATATCCTCTACTTGGCCAATACTACTCTTATCAAGATCACCAATGACCTTCATGGCCAAATCCAATGGTCAGTTTTCAGTCCTCATCTTACTTGACTTATCAGCAGCATTTGAACCATCTGATCTCTTCTTGTCCTTGAAATACTTTCTCTTACTTGGCCTCTGAGTCACCTCTCCTTGGCTCTCCTTTACTCCAGCAGCGGCGCCTTTATATTCTCCTTTGTCTAGAGCCTTTCCATTTTTTGATTTCTAAAAGTTGTAATGCTCAGGCCTCTTCCCTGTCTAAACTCATTCCCTTTGTCATCTTATCTAGTCCCATGGCTTTAATATCATCTAAATGCTGAAAATTTACTAATTTGTATCTCCAGCACAAACCTCTCTCCCCTAAGAGAGACTCATATATACAACTGCTCACTCAGCAACTCCACTTGGATGTCCATGGATATCTCAAACTTAACACATTCAAAGCAAAATTTGTTCCTCCCTCAGTCAACCCCATTTCAGTAAATGGCTAAACCTTCTTCAGTTGCTTAGGTGAAAAAGCCTTGGAATTACTACGGACTCCTCTCTCCCATACACACATTCCATTTCCAATCCTTTAGCAAATCTGTTAATAACTCTACCCCTTTTTCTACGTACATTGCTACCACCCTGGTCTGAACCAGTATGACCTCTTCTTGGATTACTGCAATGGTCTACTAACTGGTCTCCCTACTTCTCTCTTGCTTTTCTGAAGTACTTCCCACTCAGGAAAGTGACCAAAGTTAGCTGATCAAAACTCTCTGCTCAAAGGTGGCTTACCTCATTTGGAATAAAATCAAACGTCTTTATCATGTCTTATATAATATACATGATCCAGGCCTCTACTTTCTCTCTGATCTCATCTCCTACCTCCCAGTCCCTACATACTGTGTCTGGCTTACTAGTTCCCTTATTACTCTTTAGCCACCCTAGGCACATTCCTCAGGGCTCTTGGATTTGCTATTCCCTCTGCCTGGAACACAGAAAATGACATAGTCCAATGCCCTCATTTCATTCAGGTCTCTATTCAAATGTCAGTTAATCAAAGAGTCCTTCCTTGTTAATACAGCATCTGCCTTCATTACTCTCTGCAGCCTCAACTACACTAGTTTTTTTCTTTTAGCACCTATAACAACATGACATACTATGCTTATTTATTTGTGTCTTGTCTGCCTTCCACACTTGAGTGTAAACTCCATTCCATAAAGCAGGACTTTGGCTATCTTTTTTTTCTGCTGTGTCCCCAGAGTGTCTGGCATCTGCTAAGAGCTCATTAAAAATTTAGTGAATGAAGGAATGAACAAATATTCATGTGAACAGTTATTCAGAGAGTGGTCAGGAGCAAAAAATGAGCACTTTCCAGTTATTTTTTTTTAGGTATAAGTTTGCGTAAACTGAAGACTGAGATAATTAAGGGAGGTTTTCTCCTTTGTATCTTCTCAATGACTGTTGTTGAAAATGGTGAGTTGGTGGTGAATATGTTTTTTTGTTCCAAATTCCATATTCTACTCACAGAGGTTGTCTACTTATGTTTCAGTCATGGAAATTAAAGTCATGGATCCAGGGTTTGCCATTTATTTCACCTTCTTATGAAACCAGCAATACTGTATTTGCTTACTACATTTTACTTGAAAATGAAGATTTTTCTCTAATTAAAATTGCCTGATGCATTTTTTCTTTAAAGTCTGACCCCACTGGATCAGTTTCAAACCCTTTCTGAGTCCAGTTTCTTTCGAAGATGCTATTTTTCTTTTTAGGAATTTGAATCTCATTTTCCCCAGAACCTTCTTTTTAGGAATTTGAATCTCATTTTCCCCAGAACCTTCTTTTTATGAATAGTGCACTGTAGGTAATTTAAGCCAATGAGCCTCCGTGATAAAATTTACAAACCCACCAAGTCATTACATCTTCAAGAGTCATCACAGTGGACTCTGGACTCAGCTTCCGAAGAGCAGGCCTACTGGTCCTAGCTTTGGAGCACTCAGCCTTCTCTATCTCAGGACCTCATCTGCAAGAGAGGATAACAGCATTCGTCTCGAAACGGTGGTCTTATGAGGGTCCAATGTGATGACACCAGAGAAGCTGCTTTCAAGTATGTAAAGTATTGTGTTAATCAGGGATGTCTTGGGTTCTAATAGAAACCAGTAACAAACTAGCTTGGAGCAAAATGAGAGGAGTTGTTTTACAAACACAGGCTGTCCCACAGAACTGAAATCCAGGGAGTTGGACCTCCTGAGCTGCAGGATCCAGAAACTGGGGAGTTTGGGGGTGCTGAGTGTTATCTGTCTTTCTAAAACCCGTGGTCTCTCTTCTCTGCCCCTCTTTGAATGTCCCTTTCTTTCTTCTGACACTGCAGGCAATCTTAATCTGCATCTCCATCACACATGTACCAAAGATAGCTTTCTTAAAACTGCTCTTTGAATTCCAAATCTACATTACCTTATTAATCTCTAATTTACAGTTTACTAATTGAAGTTTCTGAGACCTCGTTTCAAATTTTCAGGAGAGAGAATTTGGTTGGCCAAATTCGGGTCAGATAGATATAGCCTCTCCCCTCCTCTGGTCACCTTCAGAAAGAGAATCGGGGGAGTTCCCTGGTGGCCTAGTGGTTAGGATTCTGGGCTTTCAGTGCCGTGGTCCGGGTTCAATCCCTGGTCTGGGAACTGAGATCTTGCAAGGCACGTGGCTTGGCAAAAAAAAAAAAAAAAAAAAAAAAATCTAGAGAATGGGAAAAATGGGATATAATCTCTCAGCAGAAGAGCCTAAGGGAGCAGACTTTCTGAGAAGGGAGGGTGGGACAATGAAGAAACAATGAGTGTTACACAGCTCAAGTGTGATGAAAAATATTGAGAACACCACACACATCCTTATTTCCACACTTTTTTTTTTTTTTGCGGTACACGGGCCTCTCACTGCTGTGGCCTCTGCGGCATGTGGGATCTTCCCGGACCGGGGCACGAACCCGTGTCTCCTGCATCGGCAGGCGGACTCCCAACCACTGCGCCACCAGGGAAGCCCCCTTCTTTCCACACTTTTGAAAGCTTTAATCTACTCAGGATCTGCTCTGGCCATATGATTACTGGCATATTTGTAAATATGGACAGGTCTCAGAGAGCCCCGCCAACCATAGCATCCTTTCACATTATGTGTCAGATTCATGTCTCCAATATTGTCTCAGTTGCCCTCTTAAGGAACATAACCTCTTATTCTTTTTTTCCTCAGGGATGCAGTTAATTTCAATGCACATACTGTCTGCATCAAATCAAATTCTTAATCTTCCCTATTCCCTATCTCCCAAACGTTTCCCTCTGTATTAGCTCGGATTGACTATAAAATGTTATCAAATGGACCTCCAAAATATCACAGTTTAACAAAATAGAAATTCATTTTTTCTCTCGGGTCAGATCAGGGACTCGGGTTGATGGTGGCCCTATCACCTTCAACATGTGGCTTCCAAGGTTACAGTAATATTCACCTTTACAGCCCATGGGAGGGGGAAGAGAGAAGCAGAAGGGAAGGAGTCATGTGACAGGTTTTATGCACTAGGCCTGAAAGACACATATCTCTTTGGCTTACATTCTGTTGGAAAACACCTAGCACCAGGCCACATTCAACAGCAAAGGAGGCTGGGAAATTGAGAGAGGATGCGCAGCTGTATGCCCAGTTACAATTCCGATACCGAGGAAGAAGGTGAGGATGGAATTTGGTGGACAACTAACATTCTCTATTACGTCATCTCTCTGTGTTACTTCTCTTAATTAATGGCATTATTCTCTCAAATACCCAAGCGTGAGTCCTTAAAGCCATCCTCCATTTCTCCATCTTTCTCCAGCCCCTGTATCTGTTCTGACTACGTAAGCAAGCACACATTCATTCCTAGTTTTCCATTCCCTCCTCTGCAGTACAGCTTAAGGCCATTGTATCTCTTGCTGGAGCAACTGCAATCAGCCTGCAAAGTCACCTCCCTGTGTCAGCCCCTCCAGGCTCATCACGCCCATCCTCTACTCTGCTGTCAGATGCCACTACCGAACACAAACATCTGATTGTCCAAGACGGCGTGGGCTTCTTAACAGTTGCCTCCGCTTCCCGTCAAGGCTGTGCGTACCACATGCAAAGCATCTGCAGCTGTGCCTTCATAGCTCAGTAGCTCACACAAGACAGCCTCCTATTCTCTGTTCCAAACCCTCTTATTGTGGTCTCGTGGCTCATGCTTCTACCCTCTTGCCTCACACCCGTACTCTGCCCAACAACCAGCTCCCTTTGGGTTAAGACCAGAATGGGACGGTCCACCCAGCTTTCATTCAGCTCTGTCCCTAGACACTGTCTCTCAGGGCCCAG
The DNA here is from genome assembly GCF_011762595.2 of Tursiops truncatus. NCBI lineage: Eukaryota > Metazoa > Chordata > Mammalia > Artiodactyla > Delphinidae > Tursiops > Tursiops truncatus. The sequence continues at coordinate 92,860,019 of NC_047044.1, read as the reverse complement.
GCTTGCTCCGGGTCAGGAGACAAGTTTGGACAGTGATCACGATATTCTTTTCACCAAATGCTCCATTGCTTACTGAATAAAACATTTTTTTTTTAGCATGTCATCCATACACCTGCCACTGTCTGATCCCATCCGCCAATTAACACCCCTGCCAATACATCCTTATAATCTTCTTGACATTTTCCTCATTCTTCAAGACCTGACTCATATCACCTCCTTGAAGGCTTCCTCTTTCTCCCTCCTTTGTACTCTATCTTTGGACTGCATTCTTCCAGATTTTGCTTTCTGTCTCTGGAGTTTTTGTGCACATGGTGGTCTCCCCATCTAGGAGGTATACTCCCTAAAGGCAGGGACTGTGACTTCTCATCCTTAGGCCGCTGAGAATACCGCCTAGGGGAATACCTTACACATGGTAAGAGCGTGTCATTCCACTGCTTAGAACCTCCTAATGCTTCAGTGGCTTCCCCTATCACTCAGTCATTGATAAAAACCCTCCAGAGGCCTGCATGGCCTCGTAGGAGCAGATGTTCCGGGTGCTCCTCTCCCCTTGCTCCTCCATGTTCCTTGAACACATCACACAAGACCACACTTCAGAGCTTTTGTGTTTGCTGTTCCCTTTATCGGGACACTCTCCCCAGATATCTGCATGGCTGCCCTCTCTTGAGTCCTCGGGGCATCTCTCCAAGGCCACTTCCTCAATGAAGCCTTCCCCGACCACTCTAGTCCCACTGGGACCTCACAACACTCTCCTTCTCCCTCCCTTGCTTGTTCTTTCTCCATAGCATGTATCACCTCCTTATACAGTGTATATATTTCACTCATGTGTTACTGTGTATCATCTGTCTCCTCTCCCCCTACTAGAGTGTAAACTTCATCCTAGTTTAAATCTGTTTGTTTACTTCTGTATCCCCAGGGCCTCGGATATCAAAGGCACTCAACAAATCTTTGTTGAAATAAAGAATAAGCAAATTAATAGAAAATGCTCAATAAATATTTATTAAATTGAATGAGAAGTGTCAGAAACAGACGAATGTGAAATTGCTGAACTCTAAAACTATGTCGGTTTAGAAGAATAGTGAAATTGAGTGAACGTTGCCTCACCATAAACACCCTGGAGGAAGGATTAAAATTGTGTGCTTGTGGTGGGAGGGGCAACAGAGCAAGGAAACGTGCGCCTTCGCAGAAATTTGGGGCTGCCTGACTTCCCCCCTGCGAGGACCACGGACCACACCTGGGAGGCGAGCTTGCCCTGCCGCCCCGCCGGGACACTTGGCTACCACACAGGTGTTTTCTTTTAAGTTATTTTGGTCTTCCTCTCTCTCCTCAGCTGGTGAAGGACACGCAATCTTGGGTGGCTTATGGGACGCTTCTCAGCTCTAAGGAGAAAACTACCAGGAGTGAAAATGACAGCAAAAACATCACCCAGGACTAGATTCTGGGTCTTGGGCCAGCAGAGCCCTTTTTAGAGCAGTGCCAGTGGAACTTTCTGTCTTCTCCCCAGGCTCCGCCTTTACGCTGTTTATTGGAAATTCTTCTCCCCCGCTCAGTCTTTTAAAGCCGCCGCCTACTTTCCGCAGGAGGATGGCGCTCTGAGCTCCCAGTTCCCTCTTCCCCCGGGGACTCCATAGTATTTTTTCACGCTTCGTCGCTACTACAGCAGACGCCTGCCTTCTCATTATTTGCTGTGCAGATCTCCGGTGCCTTGACTGTAAACAAAACACTTTAGATCATAGCAAGGTCGGAGTAAGCACAGCCTTTCTGCTGGCAGCCAGACGTCTTAAGGTGGCGTGACTGTGACTCGCTTACTTTTCAAGATTAACAAAGCGACAAAATGGTGGTCCTACATATTAGTTGAAGAAATATTCAGGGTGTGGAGGGGATAGAAGTATTCATTTTTAACTTTTCTGTAAGATATTAATTCCACGAATAAAATCAAACATCTGTGGCAAGGTGCAATCCTCTAGAATAGCTCCATTTACATATATGTGGTAGTTTGTGTATTTATGCATCTGCATTGATGCTTATATATAATATAGAATTCCGGTGTAGTCTAGCAATTGTGTAAAAATTTCAACAACAATGATCTAATTTCAGGAATAGGGTATCAATTATGGTATTGAGACCTACCCTAATTTTCCTGTCCCTCTCCCCCTCTTCTCCAACTCAGCAAACTAAGTGGGGCATTCAATGTAAAAAAATAAAGAAGATGAGACCTTTTACTTTGATCCCAGGTGAAATATTTTCTGTCGGTCAGGTAGGTAGTCCCGACCTTGAAACAAATTTTGGGCACTGCCTCCCTCACTGCTCTCTGGGTCTCACCCTGCCCTTTTGGCATCTGCATTTTAGTCAAATTAGTGCCAAGGTCATACCAAAGGCCAGTGACAGCTGTGTTAAAATATCAGGGACCACAGGCCACGTCAAGGAAACATCTGTAGGCAGCCCAGGTCATGAGAAGGAGCCATTTTGAATCATTTGTAGGAGAGGGACATAGGCGAATCCAGACGAAATCCCAAACCAGTTGGGGTCATCAGGAGGGAAAGGGACAGAAAATGAACCAGCTTTAGAGTCAGGAGACCTGCCTCTAGTCTGCTACCAACTGGTTATGTGTCCCTGGACAGGAATCCTCTCGGTCTCTATTTCCTCAGTGGTAAAAAAGAGAGGGTTGAACCACAGGGTTCCCAAGGTCCCTCCCAGCTCTTACATTCTGGAGTGTATGAAGCAAGGCAGGGACACAAAGTGGACGAATAATACGTGGTTAAGAAAACAAGTTAAAAGTCAAACTCATTTGTAGCATAGACGCCCAAGAAAACTGTTGTGTACAGTTGCCGTTGTGTACTGTTAGAACTGGAGATTAGTTTCCAGTAAAATGTGTAACTTTGACCCAGACCAAGATCATATACGGGGTTGGGGGGAGGCAGTTAAAGACTGTGAGCTCTGTTTCAGATATGACAGCCCTGTCCATCCTGTTTTAACGTCCATCACCTTGCTCAAGATCATATTGCTTAGGTAAATTTCAAGTTGCAAAGGGGAGCAGAGATATGCCCAAGTAATCATATCAGACGTGAGAACACGGTGGTGGTGGTTTTATACATCACTTCACAATCCGGACTTTCCGGTTACTTTCACTCTTCGACGACCTGCAGCCCTCTAAAGGCGTCACTTGCATCTGAATGGTGTTCTGGGTGGGTTCCGAGAAGTGAGTCTGGTGGGAGAGAAAGGTGGAGGAAGGAAGGAACTGTTGTATTTGGCGGCGGGACTCAGGTTGAGGAAACTGCTACAACCCGGCAAAGAATTGAAAAATACAAAGAAGAGACGAGTTCCCACACGCAGCCCGTGTCAGTGGCCTTAACTGTGACTGGGAAGCAAGAACCTGGACCAGGGGTGTAATCTCTCTCTTTTTAAACTAAATGTGTCTGAGACAATTACAAAGCTTAGTGGGGACTTGGGAGACCAGGCGACGTTTTGATCTGGAAATCCTTCCTTATTTTTTACTGAGGGAGAGCTTGGGCTCAGAATACATTATAAGTGCTGCGTCTCTTCCAGGCTAATTTATAGAAAGCCGTTCGCCGTGGCTTCTCCCCTAAGCCCCCTGCCCCCCCCAGACTAGCACAGACTTCTAGGTTAAGGGTGAGCTAACCACTGCTCACCCCCACCTAAGTAAGTCACCCAGGCCGAAGGGCTCCCCGCCTCCCCCGCCGTGCGTGCGGCTGGGACCCCGGGGGAGAGCTCAGCTGGGGGCCGAGCTCCCACCCTCCGCCTCCGCCCCCCAGCTGCCCGCCCCCGCCCCCATCCCCCGCTGGGCGAGTGCGGAGAAAACAAGATCGCCGGCGAGGCGCACAACCAGCTGCCGGCAACCTTCGAGCTCCCCAGCTTTCCCGGGCTAGGAGCGGGAGGTCGGGGCTCCGGAGCAGCCGCGCGCCGGCCCGCGCAGCGCCGGGACCAGAACCCGCCGCCCCGCCGGCCCCGCTGCACAGGCCCCTCCCCGGCTCCCCGGCCGTTTGGCGAGCTTGTTTGTCTTATTTTTAATTTCTCCGAGGCCAGCCGGAGCAGGTTTGCTGGCAGCCGTGCGCCTCCAGCAGTCACGCGACCAGCCCATCTCCCGGGCGCGCGCTCGGCGAGGGCGCGCACGGGAGGCGGGGAGGCGCCGCGGCCGCCCCGGGGCCACCTTAAGGCCGCGCTCGCCAGCCTCGGCGGGGCGGCTCCCGGCGCCGCGACCAATGATCTCCTCCTCTGTTTAAATAGACTTGCGGTGTCAATCATCTTCTTCTTCGTCAGCCTCCCTTCCACCGCCATATTGGGCAACTAAAAAAAGGGGGCTCGTCTTTTCGGGGTGTTTTTCTCCCCCTCCCTTGTCCCCACTCTCTCGCCGCTCCGCGACTCCGACGCCGGCAAGGTTTGGAGAGCCGCTCGGTCGGCGGGACCCGCGGGCTCGCAGCTGCCCGGACTTGGACTGGCTCTGCTCCCTCCTCTCTCCGCTGCGCTCCTCTCCCCTCCCCTCCCCGCCTCCCGCTCGCCAGTCCACTTGATCGGCGGGGACTCGGGGCTGCCTGGCCGGGGCTGCCCCTCGCCCCCTCCCCCAGCCCCGCGCGCTCCTGACGCTCGGGCACTTACTCGTCCGTGTTTGTTTCTCTTGGCTCGGAGGGCAGTCGCAGGGCTTATAAGAGGGGCTCGGGCTGGGTCGGGGCGTCTTGTTTTGTTCGTTTTGTTTTGCGAGAGCGCAAGAGAGGCGGTCGCCGAGCCCGGGGAGGAAGATGTCAAACGTGCGAGTGTCTAACGGGAGCCCGAGCTTGGAGCGGATGGACGCCAGACAGGCGGAGTACCCCAAGCCCTCGGCCTGCAGAAACCTCTTCGGCCCGGTCAATCACGAAGAGTTAACCCGGGACTTGGAGAAGCACTGTAGAGACATGGAAGAGGCCAGCCAGCGCAAGTGGAATTTTGATTTTCAGAATCACAAGCCCTTGGAGGGCAACTACGAGTGGCAAGAGGTGGAAAAGGGCAACTTGCCCGAGTTCTACTACAGACCCCCGCGGCCACCCAAAGGCGCCTGCAAGG